>NC_140589.1:585648832-586248832 GCF_964204655.1 Triturus cristatus | reverse complement strand
CAGTCACTTCGATCAGCCCTCTTCATCCATTGATCCATCTGAGTGTGATTCCCATTTTTCTTCCTCTCGCTACAGCCTAAAAGGTCAGCCCACTTCAGCCATTGACTCTTTCTATTGTTAGTGATGCAATTTTGTCTCTTTCACATACACACCTCCTCTCAGAAAGTAATCGAATTCACTGCCAGGGTTGGTAGGCTAATCTCTGCTTCACTTCTGCCTTAATTTAATTTCTTTTATTTTGTAATATGTTTTACTTACTTTTTTGCAATCATTTTCATGACAACTATAAATGGAAGTGTTTTTAGGTTTTTTAAAAACGTTTACACTTTTAATTAATGTCAATTATGTTTTTAAATAAATTAATTAAAAAATGCAAATTTGCCAACGCCACAGCTGTTGGCTTTGCCAGGGCTTAATTACAACGATCTCTAAAACACACACATATACAAAGTACATGTAGTGACTGCAGCCTTCTGCCTTGTCATGTTATTAGCGTTGATAGCAGAGCCTTTGTCCTTAGTAATCAATCCATAACACACTGAGGAGGTTTTTTAAAACTGGGATTTATGAACAGTTATTCATTCTCAATCGCGTATATCAGGAATTTGAAAGCTTAGTGCTAAACCTAGTTTAAACAACTCTTCATATATCATTTCCACCCAAAACCTGGAATAACAACTCGTCTCGTATTTGCCTCCTTTTGACTTTCAAGACATTCTTTGTTTTACGGCTGCTTTTCATTTCCCAGAAACACATTTGCTATGAAAGTGAGTTGCTGGATTTTTTATATTTTTTTTCCCTTTGAATTCAGAACTTCGAGGCCGCAGCACTGCTAGTCTGACCCTGCATGAGAATGGAAAATTAAGCAGGAGCATGGTGTTGGGGGCGTTTACTGAAGTTTCAGGCATTTCCATCTGACAGACAGTCTTGTGACCTGAAAAATGACCTTTCTCCTTAGAGTAGCTTGCACCGGTTCCTCGAGATTCCTCCTGACATCTCTAAATCCACATGAAGCCGGCAACCCAACTTGAATAGGCTCTGTTGTACTCTTCTCCAGAAAAGAAATCCCCCCGTTTATAGAGCGCAGCAGTCAGCCCAGTGATGGACGGTATTGGCAGACATCATTCTTTGGCACGATGCCACCTAAAAAGAATATTTAGTAAAATTGTCTTAAAACATAAAAAGGCGTAGACTCAGCTGTCATCTAAGTTTATTGACCCATGCGTCACTTCGTGTTCAGTGTTCCCCTAAACCAGGACTACATGACTATTCCACACGAAGTTTGGATATCCAACTTTCTGCAGACATACGGGAAATTAGCAAAAACGTTTTTTAAAATGATAAGTTACTTTGGAGCAGTATGGAGGGCAGAAATGCTTTTCTTTCGACATGGCTATGTAAGATCATATCTAATTAACACTTTCCATTGCAGAAAACTGCCACTAATCTTTCTTAGGTCATCTTACCATTTTAAATATTCCTTGTTGTCAATTGTGACTTCAATTGTAGGTTTGGAATGTAATCAGATCAAGGGAATCCTAGCTTCTGTCTGTCCATGTTGCTATTGTGTAAGTCAGAACAACAATAGACTGAATGTCTTTCAGCAAATGCTGAGCTGGACTTCATTCATGCTATTCTGCTTCCAAGCTTATAAGCTATTTGGGGCAAGACCATGAGATTCAGTTGTAGCTCTTAGACTTATTCACAATAACTTGCCTTGTTGAGGGGTTCCATACATATGTTTTTGAGTTATAAGTTTTACCAAAAGACTATTGGATCAATGAAAGCTGCCCCTCTTTAGATCTGACCTAGCTTTTGATTGGTGCCTACTTAATTTTGTCCAGGTTCACTAGATGTCCCTTTGAAAATATGAAATATAGTCATATATAATATTGATGTTTTTTGCTTCATGTTATAATGTACTTAGAAAGACGGATTGCTCCAGGGTCTCTGTCATTTAAGAGTTAGTCGAGATTGGACTAAAATAATATTATTGGGTGCCTACTGCGTGACAGATTGGCTTGCAAATCATTCGATGTATGTTATGTTTTCTAAGCCATATGAAGACGCTGCTGAATAGGAAACTTTGGTTAGATACTGGCTAGTCAGAACCTTTTGTGGAGCCTTGGGCAAGGAGTAGACGCAGAGCCATGATCCAAAGAAACTGATTACAATCCGGGCTTCCCACCTTGCCCAAACTGTGTGATCCACGGCAATTTGTTTTCTTCACAGTGCCCCCTTTTCCATGATCATCACATCAGGATGTACACTGTGCAAACACCTCTCTAGTATACTGCTCTATAACAACAATATAAAGACCTTATATAGGAGGCGCAAGACAACTGAGTTGCCGCTTCGATCACTAAGAAAATCATCATCAGGACAGGAGGAGGAAAGAAGGAGATACCCATCCTGTCACTGTATTGTATATTGTGTAATGCTTAAAACTGGTTTGAATCCAGGTTTCCCAGTTTGACCAAAATGTGTGACCCCAGGCAGTTATTTTACTTCACTGTACCTGCTTTTTTATGATCATCACATTTGAGAGTACCTTGAAATAATTCAATCGAGGATGTGCACTGTACAAAAAACTCTCCGCTGTATGGTTTAATAGACCATAATGTTGCTCCACCTTTAGCAGCAGTAAAGGTCATATAGGAGGAACCAGACAACTTACTTGCCTCTTTAGCCACTAATAAAGTTATTGTTATAGCAGAAGAGGGGTGGTTCACTATCAATTCTAATAAAGTCTGATAAGTACAGTGATATTGTCTAATATGCTAAAATGTAACTATCAAAATGATAAAGGCTAAACTTTTCTAATTAACAAAATTGTACCTTAGGTTCAGTGGCAATCAGTGACACTTGCAGGGCAGTAGGTCCACGATGAACTAAGAGTAGGATCTCTTTGCCTTCATTGTTTGCACTGCTACCAGGAATTATGTTATGGGATGGAACACAGGTAGAGCCACTGCAGAGAATTATGGGTCCCCCTCCCAAATGACTCTACCACTGCCCTTGTGACCATGTTACTAGGCTTAAACAAGGTTTGGGGCTTGGGGAATAGGTCATCTATGCCCCTTCTGACAGAAGTTGTCAGATGTAGTAAGGTAGTGTTTGACCTGACTCTTTCTACAGGGTCACCCCCAACGTTTTGCCTTCTTTCTCCCCTATTTGCTGAGTTTGTTATTGTTGGCCCTAGGACTCTGGGCACTTTACCACTCCTAACCAGTGCTAAAGTACTTGTGCTGATTTCTAAAATATGGTCACATTGTCTTATAGACAATTGGCATATTTAATTTACTTATAAGTCCCTAGTAAAATGCACTACATGTGCCCAGGGCTTGCAAATTAAATACTACCAGTGGGCCTGCGGCACTGATTATGTCACCCAGTTAAGTAGCCCTTTAAACACGTCTCAGGCCTGCCACCGGAGAGCCTGTGGGTGTAGTTTATACTTCCATATCGACCTGGCAAGTTAACCCCTTTGCCAGGCCCAAACCTTCCTTTTTATTACATATAAGTCAACCCTAAGGTAGGCTCTGGACAGACCCAAAGGCAGGGTGCAGTGTATTTAAAACATAAGACATGTACTTTTAAGTTTTACATGTCCTGGTAGTGCAAAACTCTTAAATATTTTTACTACTGCAAGGCCTATCTCTCCCATAGGTTAACATTCAGATTTCCTTATTACATGTTTTAAGTATAATTTCCAATTGGAAAAATATATAGATTTCCCGTTTGTTGTGTCTGGACTCACAATTTATAATCACAATTCATGGTACAGTTGGATTTTAATTTGCAAGTCTGAAAATGTCACTATTGAGACAGTTTGTATTTTTTTTACTTTAACCATTCTGTGCCTGTCGCTTTCGCTGAATACACGTCTGGGATGGGTGACAGAAGGGCTTTATGTATTTCCTCCAGACAGCCATACACAAAGGGAGCTTAGGTGTGAATGATGGTCAATCAACATCCTGATGGGTTATCCTGGGCAGGATGGGGTGGAGGAGCTGACGCTTGCACCTGAATGGACTGTGTTTGTCCCCACACAAAAAGTGGCATACCCCCCTGTAGAGTGGCTGGAGCCATGGCAGGAAGGGCAGGGACTTTGTACACTTCAAAGGCCTCTCTTTGAAGTCTACCCCATTTCAAAGACACAACTGGGTATAAGTGCTGGACCTCAGACACCGCCACTTCAGTACCCTTCTGGACCTGAGGACATTTCCCTTCATGACGCAGATTAAGACCATAAGTAATTGTTTGACTTATCCGCTAGGGTGCTCCATACATACAGCATTCTTCTGATTCTTGTTAATGTATTTATGTTTTCTACACTTGGGATGATTGATTCTATAAATATGCCTTTTTAATTTTTTATCATTGGCAACTTGCCTGGATTTCAGTCCCACCAGGACAGAATTCCTATTTGCCTAGAACTATAAGTAACAACTATTCCAAATCTGGCTCAATGAAATCTTGATGGGTTCAAACACAAACATTCTCCCAATACCATGTCACTTGGATTCACCCCGAACGCAAACCTCACCCTCAAAGCACACATTGCCAAGAAAACTAATACAGCCTTTAACCAGCTCTCACTGCAAAAGAAAGTTAAACAATTGCTGCAAGAATGTTAGTTTGTAGCTGCTGTTAAAGTATGTATTTACATGGTGGCAACACCCTGCTCCATGTCTTTTCGGTCTCTTCACTGTCCCCATTCCCCTTTAAAGGCAATCTGTATGTCGAAGCATATCTCATCCTAGGTGTGAAGAAATATGACCACATCCAGATAGAATTTCTCTGGCTTCTTTGCCCCATTTTCAATAACAGCTGCATTATTTACAAAGCCACAATGACTGTAGTGCCCGCCTATCAGGCTGACAATCTCTGGTGACTCTTGGCACACCAGGAGCCAGGACACCAATAGCCTGGGAACAAAGAAGTAGGAGAAAAAGAAAAGTCTCCATCTATGTGCTCAACATCTGGAACAGCATCCCTGTGTTCATCAGGACTGCCCCAATGCTGCGCGAATTTAGGAAAAAGCTGAGGATGCACTTCATCACAGGACACTACATCACAAACACAAACACGCCATTCTGTTCACAAAATCCAGCTATGTCGTCAATCATTTGTTGGTTCTGTACAGAAGCCACTTGTCTTTGGGCTAAGTTCAGGCTATACAAATACCAATACATACATAAATAAATACAAAGAAAAGTTAGAAATCTTCCCCTGCAAGTTTCTGATCTCAAATTGGGTGGACATTTTTACTTTTTGGAATTCACAAAAGTTTCCATCTTCCACCTGAAAATATATAACAATCGCCTACGTCTAGAAAATGCATCTGCTAACTTTCTCACTACACAAAACATACTCGTATATTTTTATATGAGAAATGTGTTTTCCTTTTTTCTCAAGACACCATGCCAAATTTGGGTGTGCTTCTCTGCCATCCATGAAAAGAACTTAGGGGCATATCAGCAAGGGCCTGTGATAATTATCGCTCAGCGCTCTTAGCGCGAGGATAATTATCGCAGGCTAACGCTGGATTCTATTGCGGAGATAGCGTGCTATCAGCAACTCTTATCTTCCAACCGCTAGGAATCCATGCGTTAGCTGGAAAACATTGTGATTATCGCTGGAAATCCAGCGATAATCACACTGCGACCAACGATACCTTGCTGACAGGGCAGGGTGGTCTTTGCCATCCTGTGATTCTGGGCAAATCACTTAATCTCCCCATGCCTAACAAAATAATATAAAAAAATAAATGAATGTGTCCTCATGTAATGCAACTGGTGCTATGTAAAGCGCTCTGATACCCGATTCTGGTCAAGTTCGAGCTATATAAAACTCTGTAAAATAAATAAAAATAAATGTACCTTGATCAAATGTGGGTTATAACATCTATTATTCTACTTTCTATCTTTTTTACTGTCATCCATGCCAAAAAAAGTTTCGCTTTGATTTAGTTACTAATTGCACTGAATCATAATGTTGGTATTTCCTTTTTCTTTCCCATTAGAATCTCTTTATTATTAGAAACATAACATTAAACGTGGAGGGCAAAAGTCATGAGAACGGATGAGGTCTTGTGAGGGCATGTACCGCATAGTAGTGGCATGATTCAAAGACGTTTGGCATTTCTGGTTTCCAGATGTATAAAACACCATAAGTAATGTACAAATGCAGAAGATGATGACAGAAAATATTTGAATGCTATAAAAACACATAGGTTTCTTTCTTTGCAATATTTCTTTGGAATTTGTGGCAATCTTTTCGAAAATGAGAGCAACCAATTGCAGCAACACACAGATACAGGCAGGCGAGAGCAAACACCTTACAAAAACACATCCATACAGAGAGAACAATGTATAGAAACGCATTTTTGTTCTGAAAACACTTTTTATTGCATTTTCAAACACCATAAAATTAAGCAGCAGTACATCATATAGCATTTATGTGCGCCAACCCTGGTGAGAAATTCCTCCCAAATGAGATATGTACAGTATCATAGCAGAAAGAAATTGTGTGGTGCTCATGCCCTGTTTGGTTTTTTCCCCTAATGCTAGGGCGAGCCTTGATCATAACAACCATGGTCCGAGCTGTGGTCAGTGTTCAGGCCTCTGTGGGAGCGCCACCCGGCCCAGACCCGCTCCCATTTATGTGGACATCCCCTCCCCAGATAAATCGACTTTACATTTGTCATACACCAATCCATGTCCTGTTCCCACTTCTCCAGCACCCCATAAACGTGCAATGTTTTGTTTGGTGACCACAAGACCCAACGAGAGCCACAACTTGTATCTTGGTGGTGGGCCATATATGCAGGAGACATGTTTCCGTCGAAGATGGGGGCGCCACCCGCATGATCTCCCCCATAATCCTCTGTAGCTCTTTCCAAAAGGTTTGCACAGCCGGACATGACCATAAAATATGGAAGAAGGTGCCCCTCTCCCTACAGCCCGAAGACAGAGATCCGTCTGACAGCGGCCCATGGCCCGGACTGCAGGGCAGGAGTAATATGAGCGGTGCAGGATGTATAGATATATCAAACGGAACCTTGTGTTCATGGCCACCTCTTGAAAGGTTTCTAGCACCTCCTTCAATTCCCCGTCATCACAGTCCCCAATATCTCCCTCCCATTTAGTCCTAAATGTAGTGAGGATGTTTGGTGAATTTTTAATTGGCTTCTTGTAAATGTGTGAGACAGTTTTTTGGGGTTGAACTTCCAAGAAGACTCTGTCCTCTAGAGGCAAGGAGTCTGTGTGAGAAAGTGCCATCTTTCTTGCATGGTATGCCCCCACTTTTTGCTGAATTGCTGAATGTACTTTAACTGAGTGTGCCCTGGATTCCTGCCAATCAGGTGCCCAGGGCCTATGTTCCTTCCCTAAAACACAAAACACAAATTGGCCAACCCTGGCCACGTGTCAGCCCCTGGTAAATGGTACCCTAGGTACCCAGGGCCTTGAGACCAGGGAAGGCCTCTAAGGGCTGCAGCACCCATTGTGCCACCCTTAGAGGCCCAGTACCCTTACACACACACACTGCCCTTGCAGGCTGAGTGTCTGGGTACAAGGCAAAACAAAGAGTCGACATGGCACACATCCCTGGGTGCCATGCCCACCCCCTACACTGCCATGGCATCCATCAGTCACCCCTCTAGCTGGGCGCCCTATGCCAATGGTGTAGGCACAGGAGCAGGAGCCCTTTGCCCCATCAGTACCCAGGTCCATTCCTGGGCACTGTAAGTGCAGTGCTGCCATTTAAGAGTATATGGTGCTGGGAGCTCGTCAAACACGAACTCCACAGCACCATAATGGCAACACTGAAGACTGAGAAGTTTGGTATCAAACTTCTCAGCACATTAAACCCACACTGATGCCAGTGTGGGATTTAATGTACCAAGCACCCCAGAGGGCATCTTAGAGATACCCCCTGAAACCTAACCTACAATCCACGTCTGTTCTGAGTTTGCCTAGGCTGCCACACAACAGACATGTAGCTGGACCCCTGGGTAGGAGAGCCCCTGCTCTCCTGGGTCTGCAACAATGCACATCCTGGGAGAGGTGCTAAATCTCCTCCCCCAGGATGAGCAGGGGGAGGCTTCAATGGCATGCCGCCTCTGTGAGCTTCCCCAGGCCACTGCAACCCCCCACTCTGGTGGGAAGCTTGGCCGGAAACCCCAAATAAGGACAGGGGATGTGCCAGGCTGCCAACCCCACCCCTCAGGTGGGGGAGGCGCGGTGAAGCACATCTCCGGGCTCTTGCCATCTTGAAGATGGGAGGCCCTGCCCAATCAGGACTAGGCTACTGCCCCCCTCCCACAGGAAAGAGGCAGGATAGGGGGTGTACCCACCCCAGGAAAGGGACCCATTGGTCATTGCCCTTCACCTACCTGTAACACCCCTAAATCTAGTATTTAGGGGCACCCTGAACCTTCCTTCCCCAGATTCCAGATTCCGAAATCCGAAGAAGAGCTAGAAGAAAGAAGACCTGCCCTGCAGCTGCTAAGAAGAGGAAGACACCAACTGCTTTGGCCCCAGCCCTACCGGCCTGTCGACCCTCGAACCTGCTCCTGCTCCAACCCGGCATGTCTTGTGGCCAGCAACCTCACAAACCCCGGAGGACCTGGCTACCTTTTGACTCTCAACCCCTGGGACTCCCATGAGTAGAGGCTCTACTCAAAATCTGTTTCTAATCCCTGGCAGCAGCCCGGAACTGCGAACCCTTCACTCTCTGCACTCGCCAAGCCTGGCGTGTGCCGGAGTGAACAAAGACCACGAGGACGACCCCACGGCGACTGTGACCCCAAGTCCGGCACCCAAGGACCTCCCTCGACACTCCTGAAGAAGCCTGCAGCCTCAGAACCAGGTGCCCCCCGAACCGCGATCAACAGAGGGTAAGATTTCCCGACACCAAAAGTCAACCCCTGCATCCGGCGCCCCGCGGCCCGCTGTGCCCAATCTCGGGGTACCTACCTAACCTCAAACTACCCAACTTACCTCTCGAAGTGGTGGTGGCACCTGAAGAATCTTCGTCCCCGAGCTTGCAGTCTTTTTCTAAATCGGAGATTTCCCATTGAAATCAATTGAGCGCCCGAAGGCTCAAAAGCACCCTGCACCCAGCCGCCCGAGTGGCCCTGGCAGTGTAACCTCTACACCTATCTACTTCCCCACTTGCCCTGAGTAAGTGACCAGGAGCCCAGCCCCCACAGCTGCGTGGCCTGCTAGTCAGCAGCCACCAACCAAGGCCCCCCTACCTCTCGTAGGATAACATTGGGTCTAACTCTCTCCTCACCCGGCCGTCCTTGTGCCGCTGAGGGTGAACCAACTGTACCTACCTGACCCTGGGAGACCCCATAGTCTATGCCCAGAACCTTAACTCTGTCAGTCGAGTACTTACCTTTAAACCGATAACTCAATTTTCTCCATAGGGTAACAATGACTGGCTTTTCCTGAAATTTCTTCGAAGTGTGGACTTTTCAAAACTTAAAATATTCACCAAAAATCAGCCGAGTAACAAAAACGAAAATACTCACCTGCTCTTAGGTGAGCTCCCAGTGCTGGATCTTGATGCCCAGCACTGACTCTGAAAAATATTTACAACTGTACTTACCAGTAACCCAATTTTCTCCCATAGGAAATCATTGACTGTTTTTCTGTGAAATTTCTTCCGTGTCAATTTCTGCAATCTTTAAATATTCTTTTAGTCACAGAAGGCATTTAGGAGTCCTAAAGTTAGGACTCCTAACTTCTGTGAATACCAAAATGAGTAAGTGCCTTCTGTGAGTACCAAAATGAGTAAGTGCCTTCTGTGAATACCAAAATGGTAGTAAGTTTAGGATTTTGTCTTAAGTTAGTTCTGTGAATCGGGCCCCAAGATTTTGGCTAGATAAACAACTATTCATAATAAATCATTGTACACACCATACAAAATAGAAAGAAGGCAGTAACTAGCCACATGTTTCCTGATTTTCCTTCCAGTTATTAATAGGCTCCCATATTTGTAGTCCTAACCTTCTTTCCCTTTTACCCTTCCTTGCATATATCCCTTTCTCAAGGTTATAAACCAACAACAGTCTAGCCAACCATTGATGAAAAGTAGGTGGGGTTCGATCGAGCCAGGCCGAAGCGATACAAATTCGCAAAACAGCCATAGCCAAAAACATAAAGAAACATGCTGGGTCCTCTGTGCCATAGCCATCTATCCCAAGCAGATTTTTTGATGGGGTGAGGGTAACCTCGATTCCCAGTAATCTCCCTAAGAAAGATTCTATGGCTCTATGGAGTGGATACAGGTGTGGGCAGGTAGCAAAGACATGCACTAACTCAGAGTCTGAACTATCACATCTAGGACAGGTGGTGCCCGCTGTTCCTCCCCACTGCGCGATCCTAGCAGGTGTATAATATAGTGAGTAAATTGTTTTATAATGCTGGGCCTGAAGTGCAGGCGAGCAAAAAATGTTACGCCCTAATTCTAATGAGAGTTGGAAGCACTCATGTCCTACCCCAAGTTTCTCGGCCCACTTACTTTGGTATTTCGCAAGGTCGTCTTCTTTACCCGCAATCAATTCAGCATAAAGTCTTTTGATCGTACAGCTGGCCCTACCCTCAATAATTTCCATAATTGCATTTTTCCCAAACCCAGCAAACCCACCCTTTTTGGTTTTTAGAAAGCTCCTGACTTGCAAATACTTAAAAAAAGTTTCTAGTCTCAACCCCATAGACCAACTAGATATCAGCAAACTGGCATATTCCATTCATACCCATTAAGTCCCTCACCTTCGTTACCCCTCGGCACCCCCAGTCTGTAAAAACCGAATCTGCAAATATTTCCCCTGCAAAGGTATGATTCCTATACAACCGGGTATATGCATTAAACCTCCCTAATCCACATCTTTTCCTAAAGGATATCCATATCTTGTGTGCAGCGATCAGCGTCTTAAACTTTGTTCTTTTAAAATAGCTTGGATCTGTGTATTTCAAAAAGGCGTTCTCTGCCTCCTCTCCAAGTAGTAACAAATAGGTAGCTATAGAGCCTAGAGTATCCTCTGATTCGGGGCCTCCACCCCCTAAGAGTCCAGACATATACTGCAAGGCTGCTGCCCAGTAGTACATTTTCAGATCAGGAACAGCCCATCCTCCCCGATCCCTAGGGAGTGCCATATATCGTAAAGCCCTTCTAGTCTTGCCCTGTGCCCATAAAAATCTGTTTATCACCTGTTCTAATATGACGAACCATGTTGACTCAAATGTAAGTGGAATTGCTCTAAAGAGGTAAAGAAACTTTGGCAAAAGGATCATTTTGATGATATTTGTACGACCGACTATAGAAAGGTGAATATTATGCAATCTGTCCAGATCTTTTTTTGCTTTATTTATTATTGGTTTTATGTTCCTATCCACCACTTTATCCAGGTCCGCCGAGATGTTAACACCAAGATAAACTCCAAATCCCACTACTCGACTGTCCGAGCATTCTGTCTTCTCATTCTTAATTATCTGCGTCTTGGGTCCATTCAGGGCATATCCAGAAACTCGGCCAAAGCATGAGGCTTCCCTCTCAACCTCACTTATGGCCTCAGTGGGTGCCGGAGTGAGAATTGCTACATCGTCGGCGTATGCCAGGATTTCACAGTCTACACCTTGGGTCTTTATAGGGGGAATCCTGTTATTCGCCTCCAATTTGCGTAGTAGAGGGTCTATATACAACGCAAAAAGGAGTGGCGAACATGGGCAGCCCTGTCTCATGCCCCGTATGTCCAGCATTCACATGAATTCGAGCTGTAGGAGCTAAGTATAAGGCCTGAATAGCTTTTATAAAACCCTCTCCACATCCAGACCATCTCAATGTTGACCAGAGATAGTCCCAGGAGACCCGATCGAATGCTTTTTCAGCATCCAGTAACATAACTGCCATCGGGACTCCTGTAACCTCTGTGGCATCAAATAAAGTAATGACTCGGCGGATATGCTGCGTCGTGCCTCTTCCTGGGATAAATCCATGGTGAGTTGTACTAACCAAGGTATCTATAACCTTTGATAGCCTGGCTGCCAAAGCCTTAGAAAAGATTTTGGATCTTTTGGCATCAGCATTCATTAGCGTGATCGGCCTGTAAGACCCTGGTTCTGTGGACGGCTTCCCCTTTCTTAAAATGACTACAATATCTGCTCCTGCCCAAGTGTTTGGAACAGATACCCCTAGCTGAGCCTGTTGTAATGTGGTAACCAAGTCAGAGGAGATTACATCTTGAAAAGTCTTATAAAATTCTATCGGGATTTGGTCGGGCCCGGCTGCCTTACCTGATGATAAACTCGCTAAAGAAGTAAATATCTCTTCTGCCTCCAGGGGTGCGTCTAGGACTTCTATATTCTCCTGAGAGAGATATGGAGCAGGAATATCGGTAAGATAAGATCGAATTTCTGAAGGATCTTTTGAGTGTTTTTCATCGTATAGTTGCCTCTTAAGGTGATCGTTCAGGCCACACACATTGAGTGTAACTATTCGTGTGCACATTAAAATACATCTGGTGCCTGTCCTAGCCAATTATCCAGCAACACAAATATCAGAGCTATTATTGTCTTCTAGTCCTCCAGTATCCATCTCCTCCACCTTTTTATTTTGTATAAACCAATATGTAAAATCTCTGTAATTCGTCAAGTACCTAACTGTGATGTGCCCTGTGACTGTACCCGTCCCCACTCCCCCCCACTCCCCCTCCCTCTGAGTTCTCCCACCCCCCTTACAGGCAAATAGGTCAAGCATGACCTATGTGTGACAGCTGTGAGCCCGTAGGAAGTCGCTATCGCCCCCCCCCATTTTATATCCCTACCTAGTGTACTTTATGCTGTTACTGCGCTGTGCCCCCCCTAATTATCAACACTAAACCCAACACTACATCAGCTTAGAAACCATCCTGGATATGCATGCTATACTATCCCAATACAACCCTGGTGCTCCTGTGATCCTGTGATCCTTTTTTTCCCTTAACTCTGTCAAATATGCTTGGACCTTGATTTCGGAAAAGAACATCCTGACTTGTCCATTGACCAGTACTTTAAGACGAGACGGAAATAATAAGAAAGCCTCGCAGCCCAAGCTCTGTAAGACAGGAATCAGCTGTCTCAACCACCATCTCCTCTCGACCGTAGCGTGACAAAAGTCTGGATGGCCAAAGAATGTCGTACCCTCAAACGTACGCCTGGCCTCGGGTTTTGCCTTGGCCATAACTTCCTGTCTGAGAAGGTAATTCCCTACATAGACCAGAATAGCTCTAGGTCTATCACCCTGAGATGGCACATACCCTTTCCTTTGAGTCAATGGAAACCGATGTGCCCGCTGCACTTCAGTTTCCCAGTTCCATGTTGCCATTTGCACTCTGTACCGAGATACCTTCTACAGCGGAGTACTCCGAATCTGAATCCCCTGTGAAACTTTCCCCACTTGATAATGATGACCCTGAATCCTCATTAAGGGAGAAGAAGCAATCATCATTAGGGGAGCCGGGAACTGGGCCAGGGAAACCCACCTTCTTTAGCTGTTTAGGAGCGGTAATTACTCGTGAGGATGGCATTAATTGTGGCCCTGCAGGAAGAGACTCTCGCCCAGTAACAGTGCTCGAGCCAGCCTGAGCAACTACTCCAGCGTCAGAGTTAAGAGAGGCACACTGTGTCCCTAAGCCATGCTCCATTGTTACTCGTACCTGTGCCTCCGGGATTGCTTTGAAAACTCTGAACTGCGCCTCCGGTGCTGGTATTCCCACCTCAGTCTCAATCTCAGTCTCAGGGAGAGCAGTGAGGGCAGCTAACTTGTGCTGGGTCCCCAAGCGTTTATCCACAATCACTCGTGCCTGATCCTCCATCTCCAAAACATCCAGACTGTCACTCGTATGCTCACCACTCAAATTGCTTTGTCTCTCCAGCAGTCCAGGAACGCATTGGATCTGAATCTCGTCCGATACACTGTATCCATCCTCGCTCGTCTGAAGGTTCCATGAAGCCTCCAACCTGTCATCAGTGTGCTCATCGATCGGCTTACTTTGTCTTTGTCTTTCCTCCAGCCCGGAAGCGCGCTGCATCTGTGTCTCATCCGGAGCTACAATGTATCTATCGTAGCCTGCCTCGAGGTTCCGTGAAACATCCATCGCTGTCATAGGGAAAGACTCAAACAAGGTAGGCTGTCGGAGTGTATTCTCTTTAACTCTAGCACCATAGTTTTGCCGATTCTTAACCCCCTTTTGAGCGGCGATGATTTCTTTTTCCCCCGTAGCACTGCGATCACCGCCTTCACCCTCCGGGGCCTCTGTGTTCTTAGTGCCTATCCTTCGTGCCTGTGCTGTGCCTCTCAGGTTCAGGGCCAGGGTGGGAGTCGCCGCCACCGTATCTTGTTGCGAGTCTTTAGGCATCGCGGATTCCTTCCGCTCTTTCAGGGGTTTGGGACCTCTTGGCGCCATTCTAGTCTCTGGCCCCCTTAGACTCCGGAGAAAGCGAGCCTTCAGCGACTTTACCACTGACAGGATAAGGCGTAGTGGAAGCTTGTCCTCTAGAGTCTCGGACCCCGGCAAGCTATCCAATATGCGCCCTAACCTAACAGAAGCGCTCAGCATACTACAGCATCTTGTGACTTAGGGAGAGGGGAAAAATGCGACCGTTCCCTACGGTTGGTCAGCGGCCATCTTGCCTCCAATATGTTTAAAATAGTGCTGCCTATTGCAACCACTTGTAACATTCTACAAAAGTCTATTGCATATTGCTAAAGTATTTATATAAAGCATGTCCTCTGATACTGCCTTACTGCTCAACCAAGCTACCACTTTAGAGAGTAAGGTTATATCTAACTTTAGCCTCTGCCAAACCTCTGGGGACTGTGGACTCTGTACACCCTGTACCTATTTGGGAACAGTATATACAGAGCCACTTTCTCACATTGGTGGATCAGCGGTGGGATACAAACTTGCATTTGTTGGACTACTTGGTTACCATCTGATCACACGACAGAACTCTTAAAATTACCTTTAGAATTCTGATTGGTCTTTTCCAAAATGACTAAAAGTCTTGCTAGGGCCTTGCTTAAGTCCCATTAGAATTTTAGAAAAATAAAAGTCACCATAGTCAGGGTAGAGGATTAGAACTGTCAGGTTAGAATGACTCAAACAAACCCAGCTATTAGTGAAAATAATAACATGGACCTGGTGGAGGAGCTCGACCTCACACCTTACTTGCACTTGTCTTTCAAGGAATTGAAGTCCCTATGCAAACTTAAAAATATACCAATGGGCCTGCATCCAACCAAACTAGGGCACCAGGAGCTCTTGACTGAGTATGCTAAGGACCACCCATCTGAACATGGTGATGGCCAGTCAGACGAGGAAAGGGAAGAAGAGGAGGTGGATAATAACCCCCACACACTATTCCCTAGGGAGGAGAGGGTACCCATACCCTTCAATCCAAGAATTAGCATCTGGGGACCTAGAGATCACACAGGTGACTCCGGTACCAGAGAGATCACTGGGGGACCCACCAGTGAAGAGGACAGCCTTGTAAGGCTGGCCAAAAGATTAGAGCTACAGTCCAGGCTCATGGCTCTAGAAAAAGAAAGGAGAGAGATGGGTTTAGCACCCATCAATGGTGGCAGCAATAATAAAAACAAGGATAGGGAGGAAACTTCTGACCTTAAAATCCCCAAAGGGATTGTCCCTAAATTTGAGGAAGGTGATGATATCACCGAATGGTTCACAGCCTTTGAGAGGGCTTGAGACATCAGAAAAGTAAAGAAACGTCTCTGAGGGGCACTCCTGTGGGAACTGTTCTCTGGTAACTGCAGAGACAGGCTTCTGACCCTCTCTGGGCCAGAAGCAGGATCCTATGACCTCATGAAGAAAGCTCGGATTGAGGGATTTGGATTCACTACTGAGGAGTATAGAATTAGATTCAGGGGGGCTCCCAAAACCCAGACCCAGTCCAGGATTGACTTTGTAGACTTCTCAGTAAAGACACTGGATGGTTGTTTAGCTGGACATGGTGTGCAGGATTTTACTGGATGTACAATTTATTCATGAAGGAACATATATTAAGTAACTGCACAAATGAAAAGTTGCATCAGCATTTGGTAGACCTAGGTCTAATTTCTCCCCAAGAATTGGGAAAGAAGGCAGACCACTGGGTCAAGACTAGGGTGAAAAGGACAACTACTGGGGATGACCAGAAGAGAGTGGTCACAAAGCCTCCCCAGGGGAAAGGTGGTGAGAATCCCCAAGATAAAACGTCTGAGTCTTCCAAAGGGCCCCAAAAACCTGTTCAGGTGGGTGGGACCCAAACTACTCGCTATGTGCCTCAACCCTATAGGGGGAAGAACTTTGATCCTTTAAAGGTCTGGTGTAATAATTGTAAGAGGTCAAGACACCTAACTGTAGATCAATCTTGCCCCCACAACAAAGCCCCTAAGGCACCCAGTACAGCTACTCCTGGGGCAGCAAGTATACAGATGGGATCAGAAGTGTACCCTGAGCAAATCTGGGAACACACTGAAGCAAGCCTAGTCTCCCTGGGAGAAGTGGAGTTTGCCACTGTAGCTGTGTGGCCACCCAACTTAAAGAAATATTTACAGTACCCGTGGGTGAATGGAACTAGGGTAGAAGCTATGAGGGATACAGGTGCCAGTATCACTATGATGAAAGACACACTGGTTTCCCCTGAGCAATATTTGATTGGGAAGTCTTACCCAGTCACCAACGCTGACAGTGTCACCACTAGTCATCCCATGGCCATGGTGACATTAGGCTGGGGGTGGGGGGGGGGTTACTGGCCTGAAATAGGTAGTGGTCTCTCCAAAGTTGCCAGCTGCATGTCTGCTTGGAAATGATCTGGAAACCTCAGCCTGGGCTGAGGTTGAGCTAAAGGCCCATGCAGCCATGCTGGGCATCCCTGAATTGGTGTGTGTGCAAACCAGAGCACAGAGCAAGAGGAAGGGTGAAAAAGTAGGTCTGGAGCCTGAAATAATGGCCCAACCAACCAAGAGAAAAGGTAAGAAGACTGGGGAACCAGCTTCTGTACAGCAAAACATTCAGGACCCCTCTCCACAGGAAGAGGATTTGGATACCCCTGGCGGAACTGAGTCCATGGAGCTTGACCCTTACCAGGTTGAACTCTTGGGCACAGGGGGACCCTGTAGGGAAGAGCTGTGCCAGTGTCAGCGAGACTGTCCCACTCTTGAAAGCCTGAGGCAGCAAGCTGTTTCAGAAGCAAAGGGAGATGTCAGTGGTACTCACAGAGCTTATTGGGAAGAGAGGTTACTGTATGCTGAGGCAAGAAACCCCACTCCTGGAGCAACCAGGAGGGTGGTAGTGCCACAGAAATACAGGGAGTTCCTCCTAACTTTGGCTGATGACATCCCCCTAGCTGGACATCTGGGGCAATCCAAAACTTGGGAAAGGCTAGTGAGTCACTTTTACTGGCCCCAGAGGTACCAAAAGATGAAGGAGTGTGTCTGCTCCTGTGTTACCTGTCAAGCCAGTGGCAAGACAGGTGGCCACCCAAAAGCCCCCCTCATCCCACTACCAGTGGTGGGGGTACACTTTGAAAGGGTGGGAGTGGACATTGTGGGTCCACTTGAACCTCCCACAGCCTCAGGGAACACATTTATTCTAGTAGTAGTGGATCATGCTACTAGGTACCCTGAAGCAATTCCACTTAGGACTACTACAGCTCCTGCAGTAGCCAAGGCCCTCCTGGGTGTCTTCACCAGGGTAGGGTTTCCTAAGGAGGCGGTTTCAGACAGAGGTTTCAACTTCATGTCTGCTTATCTGACACACATGTAGAAGGAGT
This sequence comes from Triturus cristatus, assembly GCF_964204655.1. Lineage (NCBI taxonomy): Eukaryota > Metazoa > Chordata > Amphibia > Caudata > Salamandridae > Triturus > Triturus cristatus. Next base: position 586,231,004 of record NC_140589.1, on the reverse strand, counting down.
GTGGGGTGCAGTACAAGTTTACTACACCCTACCACCCACAAACCAATGGCCTTGTTGAGAGATTTAACAAGACATTGAAAGGTATGATCATGGGTCTCCCTGAAAAACTCAAAAGGAGATGGGATGTCCTGTTACCATGCCTGCTTTTCGCTTACAGGGAAGTACCACAGAAGGGAGTAGGTTTCTCACCCTTTGAACTTCTGTTTGGCCATCCTGTAAATGGACCACTTTGTTTTGTAAAAGAGGGCTGGGAGAGGCCTCTTCAAGGGCCCAAACAAGACATAGTGGACTATGTGCTTGACCTAAGGTCCAGAATGGCTGAGTACATGGAAAAAGCATCCAAGAACCTTGAGGCCAGCCAGGAGCACCAGAAGCACTGGTATGACCAAAAAGCTGCACTAGTTGAATTGCAACCTGGGCAACAGGTGTGGGTTTTGGAGCCTGTGGCACCAAGGGCCCTCCAAGAAAAATGGAGTGGCCCTTACCATATCCTAGAAAGAAAGAGGGAGGTCACCTATTTAGTTGACCTGGGCACTATCAGGACACCCAAAAGGGTCATCCATGTGAACCGCCTTAAGCTCTACAATGACAGGGCTAACATCACCATGCTGATGGTGACTGATGAGGAACAGGAAGCAGAGAGTAAACCTCTCCCTGACCTCCTCTCCTACAGCCCACAAGATGGGTCAGTATATGGTGTGATCTTTTCAGACACCCTCTCTGCCCAACAGCAGACTGACTGCAAGCAAGTCTTGCAACAGTATGCTAGCCACTTTTCCCTGACCCCTGGTCTGACAAACTGGTGTACCCATGATGTGGACACTGGTGACAGTGCACCTGCCAAGAACAAAATCTATCGACAGTCAGACCAAGTCAAGGAAAGCATCACAGCTGAGGTCAGCAAGATGCTGGAGTTAGGGGTCATTGAACCCTCTGAGAGCCCCTGGGCTAGCCCAGTGGTTCTGGTCCCCAAACCTCATCAACAAGGTAAAAAGAGAGAGATGAGGTTCTGTGTGGACTATAGAGGGCTCAACTCTGTCACCAAGACAGATGCTCACCCTATTCCAAGAGCAGATAAGCTGATAGATAAATTAGGGGCAGCCCAATTCCTCAGTATCTTTGACTTAACTGCAGGTTACTGGCCGATTGGCATGGCCCCAGGAGAAAAAGAAAAGACAGCATTCTCCACCCCTGCTGGGCATTATCAGTTTACTGTAATGCCCTTTGGGCTAAAGAATGCCCCTGCCACCTTCCAGAGGTTGGTGAACCATGTCCTGGCTGGGCTGGAATCCTTTAGTGCAGCTTATCTTGATGATATTGCTGTCTTTAGCTCCACCTGGCAGGATCACCTGATCCACCTTGGGAAGGTTTTAGAGGCTCTGCAAAATGCAGGTCTCACTATCAAGGTTTCCAAATGCCAGATAGGGCAGGGCACTGTGGTGTACTTGGGCCACCTTGTAGGTGGAGGCCAAGTACAACCCTTACAACCCAAGATCCAGGCCATCATGGACTGGATAGCTCCAACAACCCAGACCCAAGTCAGGCCATTCCTTGGCTTGACTGGGTACTACAGGAGGTTTGTGAAGGGATATGGGTCTATTGTGACCCCCCTCACAGAACTCACCTCCACGAAGATGCCCAAGAAGGTTAACTGGACAGTTAGTTGCCAAAAGGCTTTTGACACCCTGAAAGCACCAATTCTAAAAGCTCCATATTATGCCAAGCAGTTCATAGTGCAGACTGATGCCTCTGAGCTAGGGATAGGAGCGGTCCTATCCCAGACCAATGATGAAGGCCAACACCAACCTTTTATAAGCAGGAGGCTGCTCCCCAGAGAGCAGCGTTGGAGTGCCATTGAGAGGGAGGCCTTTGTTGTGGTTTGGTCCCTGAAGAAGTTGAGGCCATACTTGTTTGGTACTCACTTCCTGGTTCAAACTGACCACAGACCTCTCAGATGGCTAATGCAGATGAAAGGGGAAAATCCAAAACTACTAAGGTGGTCCATCTCCCTGCAGGGAATGGAATTTGAAGTGGAACATAGACCAGGGACTGCCCATGCCAATGCAGATGGACTTTCCAGGTTCTTCCACTTGGACAATGAAGACTCCATAGGGCAAGGTTAGTCTCATGACCTTTCGTTTGGGGGGGGGGGGGGGGGGTTGTGTGAGAAAGTGCCTTCTTTCTTGCATGGTATGCCCCCACTTTTTGCTGAATTGCTGAATGTACTTTGACTGAGTGTGCCCTGGACTCCTGCCAATCAGGTGCCCAGGGCCTATGTTCCTTCCCTAAAACACAAAACACAAATTGGCCAACACTGGCCACATGTCCGCCCCTGGTAAATGGTACCCTAGGTCTCCAGGGCCTTGTGACCAGGGAAGGCCTCTAAGGGCTGCAGCACCCATTGAGCCTCCCTCAGAGGCCCTGTACCCTTACACACACACACTGCCCTTGCGGGCTGAGTGTCTGGGTACAAAACAAAACAAAGAGTTGACATGGCACATATCCCCGGGTGCCATGCCCACCACCTACACTGCCATGGCATCCATCAGCCACCCCTCTAGCTGGGTGCCCTATGCCAAAGGTGTGGGCACAGGAGCAGGAGCCCTGTGCCCCTACAGTACCCAGGTCCATTCCTGGGCACTATAAGTGCAGTGCTGCCATTTAAGAGTATATGGTGCTGGGAGCTCGTCAAACACGAACTCCACAGCACCATAATGGCAACACTGAAGACTGAGAAGTTTGGTATCAAACTTCTCAGCACATTAAACCCACACTGATGCCAGTGTGGGATTTAATGTACCAAGCACCCCAGAGGACATCTTAGAGATACCCCCTGAAACCTAACCTACAATCCACGTCTGTTCTGAGGCTGCCTAGGCTGCCACACAGCAGACATGTTGTTGGACCCCTGGGTAGGAGAGCCCCTGCTCTCCTGGGTCTGCAACAATGCACATCCTGGGAGAGGTGCTAAATCTCCTCCCCCAGGATGAGCAGGGGGAAGCTTCAAAGGCATGCCACCTCTGTGAGCTTCCCCAGGCCACTGCAACCCCCCACTCTGGCGGGAAGCTTGGCCGGAAACCCCAAATAAGGACAGGGGATGTGCCAGCCTGCCAACCCCACCCCTCAGGTGGGGGAGGCGAGGTGAAGCACATCTCCGGGCTCTCGCCATCTTGAAGATGGGAGGCCCTGCCCAATCAGGACTAGACTACTGCCCCCCTCCCACAGGAGAGAGGCAGGATAGGGGGTGTACCCACCCCAGGACAGGGACCCATTGGTCCCTGCCCTTCACCTACCTGTAACGCCCCTAAATCTAGTATTTAGGGGCACCCTGAACCTTCCTTCCCCAAATTCCAGATTCCAAAATCCGAAGAAGAGCTAGAAGAAAGAAGACCTGCCCTGCAGCTGCTAAGAAGAGGAAGACACCAACTGCTTTGGCCCCAGCCCTACCAGCCTGTCAACCCTCGAACCTGCTCCTGCTCCAACTCGGCATCTCTTGTGGCCAGCAACCTCACAAACCCCGGAGGAACTGGCTACCTTTTGACTCTCAACCCCTGGGACTCCCATGAGTAGAGGCTCTACTGAAAATCTATTTCTAATCCCTCGCAGCAGCCCGGAACCGCGAACCCTTCACACTCTGCACTCGCCAAGCCTGGCCTGTGCCGGAGTCAACAAAGACCACGAGGACGACCCCACAGCGACTGTGACCCCGAGTCCAGCACCCAAGGACCTCCCTCGACACTCCTGAAGAAGCCTGCAGCCTCAGAACCAGGTGCCCCCCCAACCGCGATCAACAGACGGTAAGATTTCCCGACACCAAAAGGCACCCCTGCACCCGGCGCCCCGCGGCCCGCTGTGCCTAATCCCGGGGTACTTACCTATCCTCCAGCTACCCAACTTACCTCTCGAAGTGGTGGTGGCACCTGAAGAATCTTTGTCCCCGAGCTTGCAGTCTTTTTCTAAACCGGAGATTTCCCATTGAAATCAATTGAGCGCCCGAAGGCTGAAAAGCACCCTGCACCCAGCTGCCCGAGTGGCTCTGGCAGTGTAACATCTACACCTATCTACTTCCCCACTTGCCCTGAGTAAGTCACCAGGAGCCCAGCTCAAACAGTTGCGTGGCCTGCTAGTCAGCAGCCACCAACCAAGGCCCCCCTAACTCTTGTAGGATAACATTGGGCCTAACTCTCTCTTCACCCGGCCGCCCTTGTGCCGCTGAGGGTGAACCAACTGTACCTACTTGACCCTGGGAGACCCCTGAGTCTATACCCAGAACCTTAACTCTGCCAGTCGAGTACTTACCTTTAAACCGATAACTCAATTTTCTCCATAGTGTAACATTGACTGGCTTTTCCTGAAATTTCTTCTAAGTGTGGACTTTTCGAAACTTAAAATATTCATCAAAAATCACCCGAGTAACGAAAACGAAAACGAAAATACTCACCTGCTCTTAGGTGAGCTCCCAGTGCTGGATCTTGGTGCCCAGCACTGACTCTGAAAAATACTTACAACTGTACTTACCAGAACCCAATTTTCTCCCATAGAAAACCATTGACTGTTTTTCTGTGAAATTTCTTCCAAGTGTCAATTTCTGCAATCTTTAAATATTCTTTAAAAATCGTATAATTTCTGAAAACGTAATTACTTACCTGTTTTGGATAAAGGTCCCAGTACTGAGTCTAGGCACCCAGTACTGGATTACAAAAGTAACGAGAACATACTATACCTGCAACTTGAATTTTCTGCCATAGGGAATCATTGACTGTTTTCTATGAAATATTTTGTGTCAACTTTTAAAATAGCATAATTGTTTAAAAATCTTCACAGTAATTAAGTCGACTTTCATCACTTGATTCCAAGTACTGACCCAGGACTGAATCTAGGATCCAGTCCTGGAATTCCAAACGTAATCCTAAAAGTAATCTGTGGCAAATAACTTGAAACTTCCATTGAACTCAATGCATTATTGTGTTTAAAATTGTGCTGCCTATTGCAACCATTTGTAACTTTCTACAAAAGTCAATTGCATATTGCAAAAGTATTTATATAAAGCATCTCATTCTGAGAAAGTATATTTTAGTACCTATTGTTGGTTCTAAAATAAAACAAGCATATATTTTTTATATATAAACCATTGGCCTAGAGTTCAGTTATTGAGTGTGTGAGACCATTTGCTGGCTGAGTGTGTGCAACAAATGCTTTACACTGTCCTCTGATACTGCCTTACTGCTCAACCAAGCTACCACTTTAGAGAGTAAGGTTATATCTAACTTTAGCCTCTGCCAAACCTCTGGGGACTGTGGACTCTGTACACCCTGTACCTATTTGGGAACAGTATATACAGAGCCACTTTCTTACAGTCTGGGATAGGAGTGACCTTGGGGATGTGCATCCTGAGAGGGTGTCGGAGTTGCATATACCTGAAGGCCTCAGTGGGTGCATTTCTTAATGTATTTATCTTATTATTTTCTAGTGGTAACATATTACCTGGCAGTCACTTAAAGACACCTATAAGCATGTTGCAATTGACAGTGGTCCTTGTCAGTTGTGAGATTGCTGCTAAAGTGGCACATCAATAACTGTCTTGTAAACATTTAGGGGCAGATTTACTAAGGCTTCACACAACGCAGGGCAGCATGTAAAGTCGCTGCGCTGCGTTGTGTGAAACGGAGGGAGAAGAAATTTTGCCAGATCTGTTAAGATATGCTGCACCTCTGCTCCGTCCTAGCGTTGGCATAGTGTGTGCAGTCTAGTGCAAATACAGGCACCCTCGCGCCATGCGGCAAGGGTGCCTGCGTTATGAGCAAGATTGTTTTTGAGCAGGAAGGGACACCTACCTGCACAAAAAGAGTCCTCAAAGGCAATATTCTTTTTCTATATGTGATGAGGGATGCATCACACATAGAAAAAGGAAGTAACCAGGAAAATATAGATATTTCTCCTTGTTATGCCTAGTTGCACCATTTTGGCTCGGTTCTGGTATAACAGACGTTTGTAAATCTGGGATTTGTTCAAAATCCATGGGTGGATGCACAGGAACGCCTATCCTCCTTCCTTTAAATGCCTCCCTGGTGCAAGGTAATGCAAGGCAGCACCCTGCGCTGCGTTTCTTTTTTTTGTTACAAAGTCATCGTAAAATGGCCCTTGCGTGGCTTTGTAACTTTCTACTAGTATTTTCTGTCCTGGCTGCACCAATAAAGTCGCACAGCCACGACGCAAAATGTTAGTAAATCTCCCCCATTTAGTTCTTTAAAGATGTACCTGGTGACACCAGTTTTGAAGTAAGTTCTCTCTCAACTGTCTTCCGACCTACTAGTCCAATAAAGAGAACCTTTGCACATCAGCTTGAGGTCTGACACACTCTCTACTCTCAGTCATTCATTCATGCACCGCATGGACAACAATCTCACAAATCTCCATCATTACATATAAAAATAACAAGAAATAAAGATTTATAATTAACTACAAAGTTTTTGATACACACTTCAATACACATCAGTAGTTCTCTATGTGCTCATTATTTTCTTCCCTCTACCAGACGATCTTAATCACAATTTATTTCTGATTAAGCTACCTGGCTCACCATTTCATCATATATTTTCCCTCACTAACAAACACTCACAATACTCATTATCTAACCTCAACCATCAATGATGTTGACAGCATTGGCGAAAATATTAAGGGGCAGATTTATGAGGGACTTGCGCCCCTTTTACGCCACCGTTGCGTCACTTTTGTGACGCAGCGGCAGCGTAAACCCTGCGCCATGTTGCGCCCCATTTACATTGTGACGCATCTATGGAGATGCGTCACGGTGTAAAGCCCTGTGCCACATGAAACCTGCGTCAGGTTTCATGTGGGCGTGTCTACTCAGGGGGGGGCCTTCCGTCGCAGGAACGCCCCTGAAAAGTGACTCAGTGAAATCTATAAGATTTCACGGAGTCAATTTCCCAACGCTGATGCGTCAAAACCCTGCGCCTGCTTGTCACGTATCTGATGTCCTTGCGCCACGATGCACCGCATTGTAAATGCGGCGCATCTGCTGTGGCGCAAGGGCAAACTTGCGTGACGCATCTTCCCTGGCGCATCCATGCTGATTTGCAGGGATGCGCCAGGGAACATAAATCTGCCTCTAAGTTTCAATGAGTGTGAACATTTTGTTCAATGTTTGTGATCACTTTACAACTTAATTTTTAACACAAAAAATACTTTCACTGAAAATATTCCAGAAGCTTTCCTCGGACTATACCTATCCTTTCTCTTACCCTGGAAAAAGTCATTCTTTATTTCTCCACTCCACCACATCATCTATCTTCACACTAACCCTTATTTCATTGATCCATCCTGCACGTATTACAAGTTTTGGAATTCTTCCCTAAAATGTTTTAAAATGCACTCTCCCCTTAGTACCAAGGGGAGGTAATCTGTATGCCATTATGGGGCAAATTTACAAAGGGCCTCCGCACTCATGGCGGATGCCCGACAGTCGTGGCGGGGGCCAGGCACTCGTGGCAGGACCACAGCATTGCAGTTTCTCATTCGGGAGGTCCTGCCACCAGTGAGATCCCGCCCCCGCGCCACAACTCCAGGGCCTTCATCATGAGTGCAGAGGCCCTTTGTGAATAAGGCCTATGGTCTCTTGAAGTTTGCTCCACCTACTCCTTCCAAAGAACCATGCGATCTAAACACCTTAACACTTACTATCACTCCATTGTTTACCGGATCTTATAATGGGAACACGGGCGTTATCATGCCGGAAGTTTCCAATCAGCCTTTGTCACGAAGGAAAGTATCACACATGCTATTTTATGGAATTATGCAATGCAGGACTTTACCACGCAAGAAGTGTGTTTCAGTTATACTAAATAAGGGGATTAAGGGACAGTCTGAGGCAGTGCTTAATTTATAAAATATTAAGTGCCAGGGCTCTGACCAGGAGGCCAATGCAGCTTGCAGGATGTATGTCATTACAACGCCCACTTTTACAACGCATGCACTTACAACGCATTTTTTACAACGCAACATCCACTACAACGCATTCCATTACATAGCATGACACTACAACGCATTTTTAAAAACTACCTTTACAACGCATTCCATTACATCGCATACTACCTTTACAACGCATACCATTACAACGCATAATATTAAATTGCATTTAAGGTAAGTATTAGATAGTATAGGGGTAAAAATTACTATTCTAACTCCAGGGGGTGGAACAGTAGGGTAAGTGTTGGATAGTATAGGGGTAAAAATTACTATTCTAACTCCAGGGGGTGCAACAGTAGGGTAAGTGTTGGATAGTATAGGGGTAAAAATTACTATTCTAACTCCAGGGGGTGCAACAGTAGGGTAAGTGTTGGATAGTGTAGGGGTAAAAATTGCTATTCTAACTCCAGGGGGTGCAACAGTAGGGTAAGTGTTGGATAGTATAGGGGTAAAAATTACTATTCTAACTCCAGGGGGTGCAACAGTAGGGAAAGTGTTGGATAGTATAGGGGTAAAAATTACTATTCTAACTCCAGGGGGTGCAACAGTAGGGTAAGTGTTGGATAGTATAGGGGTAAAAATTACTATTCTAACTCCAGGGGGTGCAACAGTAGGGTAAGTGTTGGATAGTATAGGGGTAAAAATTACTATTCTAACTCCAGGGGGTGCAACAGTAGGGTAAGTGTTGGATAGTATAGGGGTAAAAATTACTATTCTAACTCCAGGGGGTGCAACAGTAGGGTAAGTGTTGGATAGTGTAGTGTAATATTATGCGTTGTAATGGTATGCGTTGTAAAGGTAGTATGCGATGTAATGGAATGCGTTGTAAAGGTAGTTTTTAAAAATGCATTGTAGTGTCATGCTATGTAATGGAATGCGTTGTAGTGGATGTTGCGTTGTAAAAAATGCGTTGTAAGTGTAGTGCGTTGTAAAAGTTGCGTTGTAAAGGTTGTTCCCCCAGCTTGCACCATCCATCGCCCCTGTCATCGCTACCAAAACACCTACTAACCATCTCTCTTGCATGTAAATGCGACAGTTCAGATTATTCCAGGTCCCCAAAGCTAAAGGAATGTCTGGGGAGGCAGGTATTATTAATTTTTTTATGTATTTTGTTTCCCTAAACAGCTCTTATACTTCTCCCCTCTAAATTACACGAGCAGCGCCACCTTGTGGCAGACTGCCGTAAGTGTGGTGTTGACAATTAGGTGCCGGTGCCGAGCACCGGAAACCAATTAGGTGCCGGTGCTCAGCACCGGAAAGCTCCGGCTCAAATTAAGCACTGGTCTGAGGGTTTTTAGGGGCCAAGGATGGGTAAGAGTGTGATGTAGTAATTAGATTTTAGAGCTTAGGGATGTGTAAGGGTACGAGATAGCGTAGGGCGTGGTTGTTAATTTGTGGTCCGAGGATCCCTTTAGGTCCGCAAGGTCTACTCAGGGAGTCCGTGACTAATTTTAAAACGAATAAATAAAAATTAGGAAACTATATACAATTCAAGAGTCAAAATTGACATTTTGTAAACATTTCAATATTTGAGTATTTGTTTGGTGTATGCTTGTTTATGTTTTTTCGTGTATTGTTCTGAGGTTTAAATGATAGAAACTGCTTAGGTCGGGGATCTCTGACTTCCAAAAATGACTCTGTGGTAGTCCCCAGATTCAAGTAATGATTCAGTGGGGGACCACAAAAGTCAAAGGGTTGAGAAACACTAGTATATGGTATTTAGGGTGCTAAGGGTTTAGGGATGGTTATGGGTAAGGGTACGGCATAGTAAGGGGCTTTAAAGATTGAGAGATGCGCAAGTGTACTGGATAGGTAGTAAGGTGTTTTTAGGGTTCATGGATGGGTAAGGATATGGAGAAGTAAGTTGTTTAGGTCTTTTTTAGGGTACATGGATGGGTAAGGGTATAGGTTAGTTAGGAGTTTTTAAGAGTATTGGGATTAAACTAGTTATTCTTTAACATATAGATGTATATATTTATACACACACATAAATATGTATTATATTTATGTGTGTGTGTGTATATTTATGAATATTAGTTGGTTCAATGAACAGTTTATGGTAAACAACAACAATGTAACGTGTTGTAAAGGTCAACATTTTGTATTACAGGAGTTATAAAGGCACGTTTGGTAACCATCAAAATGTATAAAAATGCACATAATTTGAATTTATATCACACTCCATCAGGTGCGTTTCTTTTTCCATCAAATTCAACTTTTTACCATTCTCTTTCAAAAATATACATTGACATTTCCCTATAAAACACTACCCCTCCGTCATCTTGACATTTCAGTATGTTTCCTTAGTTCACCACATAAGAGGCACATTTAATCTTCCACTGTATAGTAAACAGGCATTGACAAAGCCAGTAGGCCTCGGCACTCCAGGAGCTAATGGCGTTGTCAATTACAATGCCTTTTAGCCATTTGTTATGGAGTGGATATATGTATTGTGGAGTAGAATTATGTAGGTTCGATTGGAATTGTTTGTAGTGAAATTGTGTGGGGTGGAATTGTATGATTTTGAGTGTAGTCATGTGAAGTGAAGTGGAATTATGTGGCAAGGTGTGCATTGGAAATATGTGAATAGTAATTATGTTATATTGAGAGTACTGGAATTATGTAGATTGGTATTATGGGTCATGGAGTGTAATTATGTGGAGTGGTATTGTGTGTTGTGGAATGGCATGTAGTGGAGTGGAATTATGTGGTGTGGTATTGAATTTTGTGGTATGATGTGGAATTCTGTGGGGCGGATTGGATGCCTGTGGTGTGTAGTGGAATTGTGTATTGTGAAGTGAAATTATGTGGCATGGTGTGCATTGGAATTATGTGAATAGTAATTATGTTATATTGGGTGTATTGGAGTAATGTGGGGCTGTATTGTGTGTCATGGAGTGTAATTATGTGGCATGGTATTGTGTGTTGTGGAATGGCATGTAGTGGAGTGGAATTATGTGGTGAAGTGTTGGATTTTGTGGTGATGATGTGGAATTCTGTGGCGTGAATTGGATGCCTGTGGTTTGTAGCGGAATTGTGTTATGGAGTGGAATTATGTGGTATGTTGTGGAATTAAGTGGTGTGGAATGGAAATGTGTAGAGTTGAAGTTAAAGTAAAATAAATAAATAAGGCTCATATCAAATGCCGCAAGTCCATGTGATAGGCTTGCCAACCAGTGCCTATATCCAGAGGGAAAATAATTCCTTCAATTCTTGCATAATAATGCTCTATGTCACAGTGAATGGTGTTGGCTGAAACTCAACTCCCAGGTCCTGAGTTTAGTTCCAGTAGCTAATCACTCCAGATCATGCTTGCACTGCTGTACGCAGTGAGCACACAGATGTCCAGTATGCCTCTGGCCACACCTTCTATTGGCCTGACTAAAACCAATTACTGTGGAGATAGGGTATATAAGCAGTGGAAGCCGTAGCTACCATGGTTAGAGATGGGTAAGCAAACAGCCCAAGCAAAGCTCTGAAATTGTTTGCAATGTAGATCATGCAATACACATCATGTAATGTGTGATAGGGTTTATAATATACTCGAAGAGTGTTTTTCTTCAACATGTTGAAACTTTGATATTAATATGGGTTATTATGGCACGGCACTGAGAGGTACTTGTTCAAAGTGTTGGTTTTTGAATGTTTTTTAAAAAAGTGTGAAGAGCCTTTGCAGTCAGAGATTTAGGACAGGAGGAGAGAATGTGGCATTAGATCCAGAACTGCCGACTATGAAGCTGGGAAACTGGGTTTGAGTTTCAATGTTCGCACAACATCCTGTGATCTTGAGCAAATCACTCAATCTACCTGTTCCAACAAACTGATTGTGTTCTTGTGTAAAATAACTGGCACCCATGTAAGGCATTCTTTCTGCATCAGCACCACATCCTGTGATCTTGGGCAAATCACTTAATCTCCCTGTTCCTACAAAAACAAACATGTCCTTGTGTAAAGTAACTGGCACTCACATAAAGTGCTCTCATAATGTATTCAGGTGGTGTTTGCGCTATATAAAACTGCATTTAAAAAAAAGAGATGAAGGGCAGAGTGAGGAACTGAAAACACAAGCACTTTATGGACTGCTCCAAGGGAAATAAAAAAAGTAGTCCCGTAAATATTTCCAAAAATGGCCACTGTGTATGAATAGATTTACTTGGTCTCTGCTCTCGGGGAGGGCTAAATGCGGGAAGAGGCATGATGCATGAATGCCATGGGCAAATGGGTAGAATGAATAACGAGGGAGCCAGCAAATGGCAAGCCTATGGGCGAGCTGGAGACCACAAAGTACATACAACAGGTCTCTTTTTGAGACAGTGCATGTGCGCCATCTAGAGCCGAGACCTAAAAACATGGTCCCGTCTTTTACTTTTATTTAGCGGTGGCATTTGGGCACGAAACGTGTGCATAGCGCCAAGATGACGGAACATTGAGATAGAAAGCATCAAGACAATGATGGGCTTTAAGGGGTGACAATAACAATACACTGCATACATTTATCATCTGCACATATTTAAATATTTAACACCCAGCAAGCAATGACGAGAATAAATGCATCAGTGGGCAGAGGATATTTGGTCAGGAAGAGGGCCAAGCAGAGATGTGTCACTGCATTGCTGGCATTACAAAAATTGGTTCTGCATTTGCCCACATGAGAGTGGACAGTTCGAGGTAATTCGGCCACTGCTTCAACAAGTTTTCTCTAAAACGCCACTTTGATCTCTGAAGTGGTGAACCATTAATCTGATATAAGCACGAGTCAGAGACCCTCATTACTCTTCATGTCAACACCAGGTGCAGCTGTTGGTATTTCGGAATCCAAGAAGTTGATAATTATGTAAACAATACCCTATGAATGTGGTATTAACACTTGCTACTTTAGCGGGCACTGTCTGCAATGACAGCAATAGGGCTAAATCAGAAACTCAGCCCTTCACCATTACATGCTGCAAGTGGTACGATCCGCCGCAGTGAGGAGACAAACAGTGCCTTAGGCTGGAGTGCATGCCACTGCTACCCATTCACTAGGATTCATTTAACACCAGACATGGGGCAACAACTCAGCTTCTTTGGGTACGGTTTTATGAGTGTCAGATCAATTATTCGACTTTCAGCATCCCCAAAACATCCTGTGATCTTGGGCAAATCACTAGGGCCTGATTACAAGTTTGACGGTCCTCCCATGGAGCGACACACCAGCACTCTGTGGGAGAACCACCAAACCTGTCCACCAGCTGCCTGCCAGATTAGGAGTTTACTCCTGGTCTGGCGGGCAGTGCTGCAGCGGTCCCATGGTGGTGCCTTTCAAAGACTCATAGGAAAGCCTTAGAAAGACACCGCTGTGGGACCACTGCAGTACGTTTCTGCATGGCATGGAATGAACCATGTCATGCATTCCATGCCGTGCAGGAACTGGGGTGCAAACATAAGTTTCCCCATCATCCATACCCAGGCCCAAAGGCAACCGGCAGTCCTGCAAGGGCCTCCTGAGTTGCCTCACCGGCATGGAAATTATGGCGGTGAGTCAACTCATATGCTTGGCGGTGCCACAGTGGCACCGCCAGCATATTGCTGCCTCTGACTACAGATCCCCAGCGGTTGCAGCTGTCCTTGTGTAAAGAAAAACAAACACTTATGTAAACCGCTGTTTTAGTGTCCGCACAACATCCTGTGATCTTGGGCAAATCCCCTACTTACCCTGTTCCTACAAAAACACAAGTGTCCTTGTGTAAAATAACAGGTGCTCAAGTAAAACGCTCTCATAATACATGCAGGATGGTGTTCACACCTTATAAAACTGCATTTAAGAAAAAAAGAGACAGAAGATGGACGAGTGAACTGAAAACAGGAGCACTGTATGGAACACCCCAAGACAAATTAAAAAAATAGTCCTGAAAACATTTCCTAAAATGGCTGCTGTGTATGAATAGTAGTACTTGGTCTCTGCTCTCAGGAAGGGTTAAAGACAGGGAGAGGCAATACGCATAGGTGCAATGGGCAAATGGGGAGAACATATAATAGAGCGATGAGGGAACTCGCAAATGGCAAGCCTATCGGTGGACTAACATACAACAGATCTTTTTTGAGACAGGGCATGCATGCCATCTAGAGTCGAGACCTACAAATGGTTCACTAGGACCAAAAAGTACTGTGGCCCGGGCACTCCTACCACCACTGAATCGAGAACTTCCAAGGTCATCCTCCCCCAGTGTATGAATAAGTCTTTTTGACAACCCAATAAGCTCTGGCTCTTTTGTCGATCATCTTCTTATCACTCCACCCGTTCTCTAACTAACCTGTTACCTCTTCCATAACAACACAAATCACTAGCTGCTGAGTAGGGCTAAAAAATGAGTAATGTGGCTGATGTAGCTTGTGACAGCACAACATAGGGGCAGATTTACAACAAGGCGATAAAAAATTATCGCCGCTTTAGCGGCCATTTTCGGCCGAAAAGCGGCAATAATTTTATCGCTATATTAGCAAGGTCACGCTAACGCGTGAAACCTTGCTTTAGCGTGGGGATTCCTAACGCCCAGCTTTGCATCTCTAATGAGATGCAAAGTGGGCGTTCCGGACCTGACATGACAGGAGAAATGTGTTTCTTGTGTCATAGTGGTTCCTTTTTATCATGTGCTCCACTAATTGGACCCAGAAGATAATGCTCTTAAATTAGCAAAGCTTCAATCATCCTGTACAGCAGCTCCAACTTGATATGAAGCAGTTCATTTTAAGAAGTGGACTACAGATTTGTGCTCTAGTCAGAGATAAGTTGTTGCGATGATGCGCGAGGGAAATAATTGTGTCTCTTTCTGTTTAGAGTCAATTTGTTTATTGTTATTTTGATTTAATTGGACTATGCCAGGAGATTTATTGACAGAGGGAGGCTGTATTGAGGGATGGTGTTGTTTATTGGATGCTCTGGCGTTGATCATCAGAATAGATCAGTCTAGGTCAATGTTTTCTTTCAGAATAGGATCTTGACTACTTTTATTAATGCTTGTATTTTGATATCTGGTTTTATTTCCAGAGGGATGTGTAAATAATAGTGGAGAGGTGGATGTTTGCAGGAGGCGAGCTAATTGTGCTACCAGTAGAGATGGCAGCTCTGAAATGTGTTTTTAATGTGCTGCACCATGGTAGATTTTAGAGCCTTTAGGGTATCAAACGATCTGGTGAAAAAGATGACTGTTGATATTCCAGGACTGTATCATGACTTTATGATATTCTCACAGAGTGAAATGCAGTGCATATTTCTGGTTATGACAAACTGAGATAGTATGGTTTTTACCATAAATGATATATTGTACTTGGAGACTAAGACTAACAAGCATTGGCAATGCCATTTGCGCGAGATAGCGCTATTGGCGTTGTAAATGACAATGTCTTTTCCCCATGTGTTTTAGCTTGGAGTGGATGTATTTGGTGTGGAATGGAATTATGTGGAATTATGCAGGTTGGATTAGGATTGTTTGTTGTGGAATTGTGTGTGGTGGAATGATGTGAAGTGGATTTGTGTAGTGGAATTATGTGGCATGGTGGATAGATAGGGGTGAGAGCTGCACAGAATAGGTAGCCCATATCACGATTTGTAGACACCAATATATGCGGATGTCAAGATAGGTTGATGAGAAGATACACCAACATTAAGGTATGCTGATGTCAAGATAGGCCGATGTCAAAAATATGGTGAGCTCAAGATACGCCGTCATCAAGATTTGCCGGCTTCAGTATATGGCAACATCAGAATATGCTGATGACAAAGCCTGGAAAGTTTGTAGTGCTGGCTCCAGAATGCACTAAACACTTTTCGATGTCGGTGTATGTGTGCATGCCTGCTTGTATATGAGTGTGTTTAGTTACATTGTTGATATGTGCATTTAAATGTATATTTTCCAGCAAATACGGTGCATGCATGTCACCTATCTTCAATACCCATAAGGTACATATCTATATTTGCATATTATGCCCCTGCATGGGAATAAGAGCCTAGAGGGGAATCACTTGATCATATCTGTCTTACAAAGGAATTCCATGTGAAGCAGGGGCCTAACACAAACAGCACATGTAGCCTTGACAATTTGTGAGGTTTCTAATAGGATAACTCAGTTGGCTTAGCGCCTTGTGAAGGGGCCTCCTGGCTGCCCGTCAACTATGCCTTTCAGTTCAACAGAAAAAAAACACCATAGTGTTGAAAAACAGGAACATTTATTTTTAAATGTACTAACTCAATTTGAAGTGCTGGGCCGTGTACTTATTTGTGATCAATACTACTGTCAATCAAGCGAACATCAAACACCCACTGTAGGGTAGAGAAGAAAATAAACTTTCTGCAGTAAATGACTGTACCATACTATACAACTGCATGTGACTGCAACTTAAAAAACCTGAATACAGTTGTATTTAGCATCAAATGCTCAGTATAAATACATGGCTCACAGGAGAGCGAGATCTGTTTCTCCAAGAAGTGTTATTCCATTTTTTCCCCAGCTTAATGCTTAGTGTAGCAGATAACCAGAAGCAGGTCTCACGATCTCCGCTGTCAATACATAGCAACATCGCAATCAATGCTCTGAATTTTCCGCCTGGAGTCTTTCAGCGCAGGGCAGCACCTTTACACATGACACCATTTAGCACTACAGAAGTAGGCAGCAAAACTAAAATAAGGCAGTTTAATGGAAATTTTAAGGGAGGGGGAAACGGCATGTAAGGGGAGGTTTTCCAGACAGAGAACCAGTAGTTATGGGCGTAAATAATCAAATTTCAATATTGCAAGATTACCCCCAGCGTTGGCACACTTGGTGATTCAGAACATGATGAGATCAAGTGGAGATCCTGGCAAGCAAAATGTTTACTGACTTCAAGAGTTTACTGGAAATAAAGGCATGATTACAGGGTGAGGCAGAGATTTGTCACACTTTCCAGTCACCGAAAGATAAATCCAGATTTTGTGTCACTAACTCATAAATGCCAACATGCAACTCCCAACAAAGGAGGGCTATGGCAGATAGAAGCATAGTGGAATTTAGGAGTTAGGTTGCACATGAGTGAGGAAGAGGTAGGTGGGAGGAAATAAAACAAGCATTGGCAACACCAACAGGTGTGGTGTGGGCTGACCCATTGCTCTATGCTGTAGTTGGATGAAGAGGGCTGACTGAAAGCCCCTATAATTGAGTATATCACTCATATCATTTGAGTAAAATCAAAAAGTGTTGGCTATTGCCAGACCTTAAAACAAGATCAGAAATCCTAATATCTGTGTCTGAACATGGGCAGATGGCACATCTGCCAATTAAATAGTAAGTCCGAGAAGCGTCAGGAACTCTGCTGTGCTCCAGCTCAACACATGCATGTGCCTGAAACCCACCGAAGGCCTGCATTTATGGCACATAAATTAATTAAAATCACAGGGTTTGGAGGCAAAACAGTATGCATCTGAAAAATAAATAACATGAAGACAACACAAATGAGACACCCAGTCACTGCCGACGTCCCCAATGCTGCACCAGAATAACTGAGGAGGGTCACAGTGGAGCCAGGATTGTTTAAGAGACCAATAGGGGAAGGGAGCAACCCAAAGACCAGGTTAGTTCCAAAGGTTTTCAAGGGGTACATGCCTAGAGCCTAACAAGTAAAATTTGAGGGGTCAAGAAAAAGCTAACCGGCTGATGTGCACTTCTGCCGGGCAGAATCTGAGTTGCCACAGGACTGTGTGTGCAGCCACCTCCAGGGTGCAAGCTCAACCTGTCTTGGACATGTGTGAAGAGGAATCCAATTTGGCAATTGAGATAAACAAAAAATGACAGCTCCCAGAATACATTGGGTTTGGGGAAAATGCTTAAGACTGAAACACATGGTCTCCCACAGTGCATCAACTGGTAACCTTACCCACTAGTCTTACTGTGCAACCACCTCCAGTACAAGCGTAACCATGGCACTTCCACAATATCTTATTTCATAAGTCGGCAGATAAATGGAGAAAGCTAAGCAGATAAGTCGGGTCAAAGACTACAATAGAAAGAAAATCATCAACAGTTGAAAACAAATCCTAGTCAAGACTGAGGAAACACAAGAGAGAACGGAAACAGACAATGCATGAATGCGAAAGAGGCCTGCATCCAGCTCGCTCCAGTGGAGGGGGCAACATCAGTGAACATGGACAAGCAAATGAAATGCTGCTGATCATGGAGCAGGGCACAGACAAGAAAAGGAAATGCTTGAGTTCTCGGGGTGCGCAGTCAGGACATTTATCACTGAAGGAACTGGGAGGGGTAACCCCCTAATACTGCAAGCTCTGCGATGTGTAGTTAGCAGCCTATGACACACACACACACACACACACAAAGCAAGCTTTGGGGGAAGGAACTACAAAACTCTTTCCAGTGACTACTGCCCTCAAACCAGAAAGTGTAAAAGCAGACATAATATTAATGTCCTATTGGGGAACATGGCTACCAGCTAGTTAGTGGGTCAGAAGCTACACGGACTCCAGGAGTGCAACGGAACCACTACACTGAATATTCAGCCTGCCTGCTAGCTTTGCGATTCCCCCCGGTGAGGGCGGAGGAGAGGGAGGAGAGGGAATGAAAGTCGGCTTGTTCTGGACGCGAACATTGGTATTCCCCACCTCTGGCTCTGATGTGCGGGTGCCCGTGTCTGTTTTGGTTTGACACTGCGAGCCCGCTCTCTAACATCAGAGAGGCTCAGCGTGCCCTTCCTTTCCTCGGAAGCAGTCACAGGGGGGTGGGGGGGATCGACAGATTCAGCAGAAGTTCGGGAACCTGCACGGAACGTGATACACCCTTCCCAGGCTAATCAACACAACAACAGAGAGACGCGCCTTGTAGCAAGGTCGTCGAAGTAAATGATACCTCAAACACAAATTTGCATTGTGCACACGTTTATTACTATCCCGAGCACCGGGAATGCGTCCGCTTGTTAACTTTCACCAGCGGCATCTAAAATGGCTGCTCGCATTCCCGGCAGCCTCAGCGCGCTCAAACAACTAGAGCGCATCACCACATATCTCCCCCCTTTGGACACCCACCAATTAGCAAGTAGGGAACAGTGAGCATAATTACTATACAGTCTTACTTGACTCTCATTTCAAAGTCTTCACACCTCTTGGGCACTTTGATCAGTCTGCCCAGCCTTGTTCGGGAGTGTATAGGGAGGATGCCTGCGCTCTGATCACCTACTGGAAGTCCTCCTCCTACCTTCGCTTCTCCTTGCGGTTCTCTCTCACTCACTCTGCCCCCTGGGTTCTTCGATGTGAGCTGACTTGTTGTTTCTGCGCCTCCACTCTCCCCTGAGGTGTATTGGTCTTCACTACTTCGCTTTGGAGTGGTGTTCCCTTGCACTGTGTGTCTTCCAGCTCCGGTATTGTCCCGGGCTCATTTCCTTCCTCTGGGATGGACGAACTACTTCCCTCCGGATCTTCCCACTTCATGATCTTGTTGCATCTCGCCATTCTGTCCTGCGATCATACTTTCCCATCACTCAACAGGGCTGACCTGGCATAGGACTCCACCACTTGTAACGGTGGACTGAATTTACTGTCTCCCTTCTTCTTTAGAACAGCTTGTTTCACTCTCACCCACTCACCCCTTTCTAGGGTCACGTCCTTGACATTCCGTCGTTTGTTGTAGTACTCGGTGTACAAGGCTTGCACCTTGTCAATGTTGCGACGCACCACTGCTGGTCACCACCTGCTTTGGACGATTAATTGTTTCCATGCCAGATTGTCTCTCATGAAGGGGTCACGCCCTCTGAGTATTTTGAATGGGCTGTATCCAGTGTTTGTCGGGGTGATGCGGTAGGCCCATAGCATTCGTTGGAGCTCCTTTTCCCAGTTTTGTCCAGCACTTATCGCTGCTTCTACAGACCCCATAATTACTCGATTGAACCTCACTGCTAGTAAATTGCCCGCCGGGTGGTACACTGGAGTGTGTTTGACTTCGATTCCATTGCGGTCCATAAACGCGTTCCATTTTGCAGAAATGAATTGTGGTCCATTGTCACAGGTAATCACTTTTGGGATTCCTTCCCTCAAGAATGTGGAAGTGAGGAAAGATAGCACCGCTTCAGTGTCAGCCACTTCACACACGTCCACTTCAGGCCATTTAGAGTACCTATCCACCAGTACTATTGCGTATTTGGGCACGCCCTCTGTGTCCAGAATGGGACCCAGTATATCTACTGAAAGTGTTTCCCACGGACTGGAAGGACAGGAGAATTTCCCTAGAGGCGGGCGTAGTAGTACTTGGGTTTTGTCTGCCCGGTTGCATTGTTTGCACATTCTGACATGTTTCTCTAGTTGGCTGTCCATGGCTGGCCACCAGTACGCCTGCTTTGCTCTTGCCATAGTTTTCATGATCCAGAGGTGCCCTTCATGTAGGATGGTTAGCAGATGATTCACCAAAGCCAGTGGAGGCACCACCTTGTCCCCTCTTAGTACGAACGTGGGTTGTCTCCGATAGATAATTCCTCCCAGACTTCCCAGAATTTCTTCAGATTGCTATCTAGATGCTTCTTGTCCGGCCACCCTTGCGTTACGTAGCTCTTCACGGCCTCCAAGGTTTCGTCTTTAGTGTACACTTCCTCCCACTCTTGTGCACTAATCACTCCTTCGTGGTCGTGTGTGAGTGCTACCATGTAGTCTTCCCATTCTGAGGGCTCCTGACTTGCTGCTGGCTTCATCGCGGCTGCCCTGCTCAAAAAATCAGCAACCTTGTTTTTGGTGCCGGGAATGTATTCTACTTCATACACGTAATCAAGTAGTCTCAGGGTCATCTTCGCTATACAGGGGGGTCGCGTGTGCGTGTCCACAGGATGTCAGGACTCCAGTGGTTTGTGATCGGTGCGGAGTAGGAATTTCGAACCCCAAAAAAACTGTCTGAAACGGTCCATTGCCCATACTGAGGCTAACATCTCCTTTTCTATCATGTTGAATTTTTCCTCGTTGGGTGCTAGAGATCGTGAGGCAAAGCTGATCGTGGTGACTTCTCCCTCCTGGGATCTCTGCATTAGCACCGCGCCCAGTCCCTTGTCGCTGGCGTTGGTGGTTAGTATGGACAGGGCTGCTTGGTCGAACTCCTTGAGAGGGATGGTGGCACAGATGTCTTGCTTTAACAGATCAAATTCCTTTTGCTCTTCGTGTGTCCATTTGAAGGTGTTCCTCTCTTTCAGGAGTTGTCTCAAATGATGTGTTTTTGACGCGAAATGAGGGACAAATTTACTGTAAAACTCCGCCATGGCTAAGAAGGAACGGACGTCTTCCTTCCTTTTGGGCGTAGGTGCTTCTCTGATAGCTGCTACGTTGGCTCGTTTCGGTTCTATCCCCCTTCCGCTGATCTCGTGGCCTAAGTAGGTCACCGCTCCCACGCCGAACCTGCACTTTTCCCATTCTGCGGTGAGACCATTTTGTGCCAGTATGGTCAGAACTGTGTGCAGCTTTGCATCATGGTCTTCCTTTGATTTTCCCATGATGAGGATGTCATCCTGGAAGTACTGCACGCCATCCACTTTCTTGAACAATCGGTGCATGAGCTTTTGGAATACCGCTGCAGCCGATGCTAGTCCCAACGGCATCCTAAGGAACTTATAGCATCCGAAGGGCGTAATGAACGATGCAGGGCGATTTGATGATATGCAAGAAGATGTTGCGAACTTTGTGGCTTACTGGTTTTGCCCCAGCCTTAAGGCATATCTTGTGCGTGAATTTAGTCAACCGCCCTATTGTCCCCTTGAAGTCTTCCGGGTATTCCTTCTTCCATACGTTTTCTTCGTATGCTTGGGCCGCGTCCGTCATCAACACCTGTGTGGTCCCGCCGGGATTGAGTTGAATTCCTAAAGCTCCTTGCTCCATCCACCCTAGAACCGAGGGGCCTTTCTCTGCTACATACAGCTTTCCTTCTGCGGCTCGTCCTTTGAATACGGAAGTCAACGGTCGATATCCCACCATGGGTATAGGTTCTCCCGTGAACGTGACCGGGTGTATGTCTGTGGGGTGCAGGTCTGCGCCCACTCTGGGTTCAAAGTCTCTTTCCCATATGGTCCGTTGAATAATGGTGTACGGGTAGCCGGAATCCACCACCATGTCCACTTGTACTCCCCCGATCGACATCTGTAGTGCCGGTTTCTTGGACCTGGTGCAGTTTACCCCAAGAACTTGGTCGTCTATGCACAAGACTTCATCCTCTTCGTTACCTCCTTCCTGGGCTTCCTCGTCTCCGTCCTCTTCCTGATTGACGTACTTCACTTCCATTCTACTCAGCTTACGTCGGCACACCTTTTCATAGTGTCCCATTATTCCGCAGAAGGAGCACTTGGCCCTGAACGCTGAGCATGCTTTGTCGTTGCTCGGGTGGTTTTGGCTGCCTCACCTGTAGCATGCGTGTCTGCCCTCTCCCTGCGGTCTCTGGGTTCTCGTGGACTTCTGAGGGTATTTCTTCTGGTACCTTGGGTTTTGCGGTGTGTGTTGCTGTGTTGGTTCAGGTCTATTTTTGTCTGATACCTTGCATACTGGAGTTCTGTTAGTGCTCTCCCTTTTGCCGCTTCCGCACACCTCTTCGACAGTTCGGCTTTCTTCACTAGAGCCACCACTTCTTTC
This sequence comes from Triturus cristatus, assembly GCF_964204655.1. Taxonomy (NCBI): domain Eukaryota; kingdom Metazoa; phylum Chordata; class Amphibia; order Caudata; family Salamandridae; genus Triturus; species Triturus cristatus. Next base: position 586,208,410 of record NC_140589.1, on the reverse strand, counting down.
AGGGGTGCATCTCCATTAACCCACAACTTCTCTTGGATCGCTGTATTGGCGGTATGCATTATGATCTGATCCCTGATGAGTTCGTCGTGCAGGGTACCGAATTTGCACGTCACCGCCAACTTCTGTAGTGCTGCCACGTACTCGTCTATCGATTCTCCGCTGCTTTGTTTCCTTTGGAAGAAATTGCATATATCTATGACTGTGCACACTATTGGGCGATAGTGGGAATCTAGGTCTTCCAGTGCGTGTTGGAACTCGTCGGTGTCGTCTGGGGCTCTGGTCGTCTTCACCAGGTTGTCAAACACTCTGATGCCTTCTGGTCCTAGGTTGTGTAGGAGTATTTTCTTCCTCCTTGAACTGGAGAACGCCCCTTCCCTTTCTTCCTCTAAGGCTGCTAAGTAGTTTAGAAAATACCGCTTCCAGTCTTCCCATGGCATTGCTGGCTCGCCCCTCTTGGGTAAGAAAGGAACTAGGTTGGTGAGCGAAGACGACTGCGTGCACATTTTGCCCCTGTTGCGTTGGGCTAGGGCTTGTTGTTTGTCTACTCCTGGTGGGCTCCCTGGGGCTTGCCTCTCTCCTGACCCACTGGGTTGCGTAGGTGAAGAGCCTCCTCGCCCTACTCGGGATGGACCTGGGACCTCCAGCGCTATGCTCTCCCCTTGCGTGTTGCTTGACACGTGGCCTCCCCTGGTTTGTGTAGGCATGTGTGTCTGTGGTCAGTCGCGCTCCGCCGTGCTACTGGTTACTCACTGCGAGGTAGTCCTGCTGACTCTGGCCTTGGCTCCACTGAATGGTTCGACTGTGGCTTTTCCTCTCCCTGTGTATGCCAACTGGACCCCTGGTGGTGCCCCGGGACCTCACTCTCCTTGGCCTTGACGTTCAGCTGCTGCTGCTGGCTGGCCTCCGTGACTCCTGGGCTGCAGTGGCACGTGCACGCTCTTGCTGGAATGGTACGTCACCCTCTGGGGAGAGACAGCGCCTGTGCAGCGCCCTCATGGTTCCCCCGTGCTTGGTGTAACACGCCCCGCTGCCACGCTCGGGACTGTGGGGAGGCTAGATGGGTTACGGGCTTGTGTTGATGGGTAGGCAGTATTGGCGCCTGATCCCACCTCGTCGCCAGTTTTTGTAGCAAGGTCGTCGAAGTAAATGATACCTCAAACACGAATTTGCGTTGTGCACACGTTTATTACTATCCCAAGCGCCGGAAATGCGTCCGCTCGTTAACTTTCACCAGCGGCATCTAAAATGGCCGCTCGCATTCTCAGCAGCCTCAGCGCGCAACTAGAGCGCATCACCACACACCTGCCAAGTGTTTATCCAGTACATCGAGTGCAGGAAGGAAAAGATGGCAGAAGCATGCTGTTAGCTCCGATCTTATGGAACCCACGATTCCTTGACTTGGGGGTAAGGAGATTAGAGGTGAGGAGGGGGGCCTCACAAGAGAGGGGAGGCACTTGGGTTCAGTTGCCCTGACAATAAATAAGCAAGCCTTAGGAAAAAGATACAAGCTTAGGTCAAACACCTTTACCTCGACGGCATTAAAAACAGACTGAATCTATCAGAGGAGAGAGTATACAGTCATTGGGTTCCACCTTGGGGAAAGCCAAGTGCTCCCGCAACAAGTCGCAACAAAAGAAGACTATTGCCCCACAGGAGAAAAGGCACACGTCTGTTTTAAGGGGACACAAAGTAACACCCTCACTCAGATCTTACTTCAAATCAAACAATATGACTAAAATGGAGACCCCTAGAGCGGCGGATGAACTGTTAAAGAATAAGCCTAGTGAAGCGGAGGGTATCATTACCCACCCAGATGTACCTACGGCAAACAGATTCTCGCTATTGGAGGGTTCAGTCCCCTCGTTAGGCTGTAACAAAGGGAGTGGAGGTATAGAAAGTATGGCAGGGACGCATGAAATCTGTAAATCAATCAATCAATCAATCATCGCATTTGCAAAGCGCGCTACATACCCGTGAGCGTCTCAAGACGCTGGGGGGGGGGGCTTCTACTGTTCGAAGAGCCAGGTTTTTGAGGAGTCTTCTGAAGGTCAGAAGGTCTTCGGTCTGCCGTAGGTGGATGGGGAGTGTGTTCCATGTCTTGGCGGCGAGGTGAGAGAATGATCTGCCACCGGCGGTCACTCTTCGGATAAGGGGAATGGCGGTGAGGGCGTGGTCTGCGGAGCGGAGCTGGCAGGTGGGGGTGTAGAGGCTGAGTTGGCTGTTGAGGTACGCTGGTCCTGTGTTGTGGAGTGCATTGTCTGCGTGGGTGAGGAGTTTGAAGGTTATCCTCTTGTTGACAGGGAGCCAGTGCCGGTCTCTTTCAGGTGGGGTGTGATGTGGCTGCGGCACGTGATGTTGAGGATCAGGCGTGCGGAGGTGTTCTGGATGTGTTGGGGCCGTTTCAGGAGTTTGGCCGGGGCTCCTGCGTAGAGTGTGTTTCCATAGTCCAGTCTGCTGCTGACGAGGGCCTGGGTGACCGTTCTTCTCGTTTTGGTGAGGATCCACTTGAAGATCCTGCGAAGCATGCGGACGGTGTTGAAGCAGGAGGAGGAGACAGCGTTGACCTGCTTTGTCATGGAGAGGGTAGAGTCGAGGATGACCCCTAGGTTGCGTGTGTGGTCGTTAGGTGTTGGGGGTGTTCCTAGTGCAGTTGGCCACCAGGAGTCGTTCCAGCCCGAAGGAGTGGATCCGAGGATGAGGACCTCTGCCTTGTCTGAGTTCAGCTTCAGTCGGCTGTTCCTCATCCAGTCTGCGATGGCCTTCATAACCTTCGTGGAGGTTGGTTTGGTGGTGTGGGGGTCCTTGGTGAGGGAGAGGATCAGCTGGGTGTCGTCGGCGTAGGAGATGATGTTGAGGTTGTGCCGTCGTACGACGCGGGCGAGCGGTGCTATGTAGACCTTGAACAACGTTGGGCTGATGGATGAGCCTTGGGGTATGCCGCAGATGGTCCCGGTGGCTTCGGAGTGGAAGGGGGGGAGGCAGACGCTCTGTGTTCTACCGGAGAGGAAGGAAGAGGTCCAGTCCAGGGCCTTCTCTTGGATTCCGGCGTCGAAGAGGCGTGTTCGTAGTGTGAGGTGGCAGACTGTGTCGAAGGCGGCTGACAGGTCCAGGAGGATGAGGGCCCCGGTTTCTCCGTTGTCCAGCAGGGTCCTGATGTCATCGGTGGCGGCGATGAGGGCAGTTTCGGTGCTGTGGTTGCTGCGGAACCCAGACTGGGATGGGTCCAGGATGCTGTTCTCTTCGAGGAAGCTGGTCAGTTGTTTGTTGACGGCCTTTTCGATGACCTTCGCCGGGAACGGGAGCAGGGAGATGGGTTGGAAGTTCTTGAGATCCTTGGGGTCCGCCTTGGGTTTCTTGAGTAAGGCGTTGATCTCTGCATGCTTCCAGCTCTCCGGGAAGTTCACTGTCTCGAAGGAGGTGTTGATGGTTTTCCAGAGATGGGGTGCGATGGTGCTGTTGGCTTTGTTAAAGATGTGGTGAGGGCAGGGGTCTTCCAGGGATCTGGAGTGGACGGTGTTCACGATCTTGATGGTGTCGTCGTCATTGACGTTGATCCAGGCAAGCAGGCGGTTGGTGCGGGTGGTGGTCGTGGGAGCGGAGGTCTCCGGGGTGGCATTGAAGCTGTCATGGATGTCTGCGATCTTGCGATGGAAGAAGGTGGCCAGCGAGTCGCACAGGTCTTGTGAGGGTGGGATGTCGTTGGTGTTGGAGCTGGGGTTGGAGAGTTCCTTCATGATGTTGAAGAGCTCTTTGCTGTTGTGGGCGTTGTTGTCTAGGCGGTCTTTGAAGGAGGTCATTTTGGCAGATCTGATGAGGTGGTGGTGTTTGCGGGTGGCGTTCTTGTGAGCTGTGTAGCTTTCCAGAGTTCGTTCACGGATCCAGTTTTTTTCGAGTTTTCGGCTGGTTCGCTTAGAGGTCTGGAGGTCGTCGGTGAACCAGCTGGCTTTCTTGCTGGTGTAGGTGTTAGAGGGCTTCTTGAGCGGGGCGAGGGTGTTGGCACAGTCATTGATCCACTGTCTGAGGTTGCGAGCAGCGGGTCGGTCGGGTCTACGGGTAGGCTGCGGGCGAGGGTGGTGGAAAGCTGGTCTTCGGTGACTTTGCTCCAACAGCGACGTGGCATCTGTTGGGTGCGGTGGTGCGTGGTGGGTTTCCAGAAGGTGAAGTGGGTGTAGCGGTGATCGGTCCAGTGGAGCTCGGTGGTGTGGTTGAAGGAGACGTGGGAGTTTGCGGAGAAGATGGGGTCAAGCGTGTGGCCGGCGGAGTGGTTGGGTGTGGTGACGAGTTGTCTGGTCCGAGGTTGGCGAGGTTGGCGATCAGGGTGGTGGAGTTGGTGTCATTGTTGTTCTCGAGGTGGAAGTTCAGGTCCCCGAGGAGGATGTAGTCCGTGGAGGTGAGGGCGTGTGAGCTGACGAGGTCGGTGATGGAGTCGCTGAACTGTGCTCAGGGTCCGGGGGGTCTGTAGACGAGGGTTCCTCTGAGGGTGGTGTTAGGGTCGGTGTGGATCTGGAAGTGCAGGTGTTCGGCGGTGCTGAGGGTGTCATCGGTATTGGTTAAGACTTTGAGAGTGTTCCTGTGGACGATGGCGATTCCTCCTCCTACTCCATTGGTGCGGTCCCTGCGGGTGATCTTATAGCCTTCCGGGATGGCTATGGTGATGTCAGGTGTCGAGGAGGGTTTCAGCCAGGTCTCCGTCAGGAAGGTGACGTCTGGGGTGTTGGAGTCCAGAAGATCCCAGAGTTCTACGGCGTGTTTGCGTGCATAGCGGGTGTTGAGGAGGATGCATCTGAGGTGGTTGGGTTCTTTGGTAGTTGGGTTGGCTGGCCGGATGCTGGTGAAGCTGCAGTTCCGGCAGGAGAAGTGTCCCTGGGTGCACTTCGGGGTGGCCAGGCAGCAGGTGCATGATCATCCGGTGTTGAGTGCGTGGAGGGTGCTGTGGTCATAGGGGAGACGGGCATCGTGGCGTTCGCGGGGGCCAGGGGTTCTGGCCCTGTGTGCACTCCAGGCGCCTTCGGTGCGCCAGCGGCCTCCATATAAGGGTAGGTGGGAGGGAGGAGCAGCTGGCAGGTGGGGCGGCAAATGGGCAGCAGGGGGCGGGGCCGCAGGGACGCAGCGGCGGGAAAGAGCGATGGGAAAAAGGCGGGTGAGGGCGGCGGGGGAAGCAGGGCACGGCAAAAAACAGGAAAACAATAAGGGGGAGGCAAGCACCAAAGAAGATAACAATCGGGGAGGAAGCAAGTCAGAAGAGCAAAAACACAGCAGACAGGCACAGTTCAGTAAACGCAGGTAAATGACACAACAAAGGGAAGAAACAACCAATGGGAGATAAGAGGGGAAGAAGCAAGTTAGTGGAGAAACGCAGCGGACAAGCACAATTGCCTACAACAAAATGCAGCAGCAGAGCAGATGGGCAATACCGGCAGGGGCTGCGTAGCAGCGTGGGGAGCGACCTGCCTAGGAGCAGGGTCAGAGGTCGCTCCTTTTACCTCTGCGTGGCCTCCATATTAGGGTAGGTGGGAGGGAGGAGCAGCTGGGAGGCGGGAGCAGGGCAGCGAATGGGCAGCAGGGGGCTGGGCTGCAGGGGCGCAGCGGCGGGAAAAAGGCGGGGGAGGGCAGTGGGGGAAGCAGGGCATGGCGAAAAACAGGAAAACAACAAGGGGGAGGCAAGCACCAAAGAAGATAACAATCGGGGAGGAAGCAAGTCAGAAGAGAAAAAATACAGCGGACAGGCACAGTTCAGTACCCGCAGGTAAATGACACAACAAGAGGGAAGAAACAACCAATGGGAGATAAGAGGGGAAGAAGCAAGTTAGTGGAGAAACACATCGGACAAGCACAATTGCCTACCACAAAATGCAGCAGCAGAGCAGATGGGCAATACTGGCAGGGGCTGCGTAGCAGCGTGGAGAGCGACCTGCCTGGTCGCTAAACACAACGCTCCACCAAACCAACTGGCTGGGAGGCAGGCTGCAACATGGTAGGCCTGGTAATGGTGAGGGGATGATAAATCAATTCTCGTCAGAGATTAAAGAATAGCTTGGAGGAAAAGATGCTGATGATAACCCAGAGCACAGAAACATTAGAAAGTTCAGAAGTTGGGGCTAATAGTGAGTGACAAAACCCGAGAGGTAGTAAGATTAAAACAAAGGGAGAAGGATTTGACAGAAAGGCTTGAGAGGATGGAGAATAATTGTAGGAGAAATAATATCAGGATCCTAGATGTTAAGGAAGGGGCAGAAATGTACTCACCTGAGGTCCTGTTCTAATCTGCGGTCCCCGATGCTCCAATCATTCGCTTGTGAGCCTGAAATTCTCTAAAGAAATGCTTTTGAGGCTTTCTCCCTTGGAATCCAGAGCAAGCATGGCCGATGACCAGTTGAGCCGCCCAGTCAAGTATAGGGGAGTCTGGCCCCGGTATCTCGCCGCAACCAACACCTACCCAGTCGGGCATCGGGCACAGCTCCCTTCTCATCTCCGTTGCTTGTCTTCCTCCTCTCCCACCTTTTCTCTGAATTCCCTGGTGACCAGCTTTCGGCGTAACCCATCGCAGAGTTTTCGATGCCTCTTTGATTTCTACGGATGGCCGCAGAGGAGCTGGGCAGAGGTTCTCCCCTCCTGACTCTCCCCCTGCCTCCGGGTTTGACTGTTGCTGCCTTTCCCCACAGTTAGACCGCCTGCCTTGCCTCCCGCAAGACGACTGGGATGATTTGGGGGTTTAGCTGAGGTAAGAATTTCGGCACTGCTTTACGTGGCTCTCTGAGCCAGTCATTCTTCCGTCCGTGCCGAATAGGCTCCTCCTCCGGTTTCAACTTTTCTGCCTCTCATTCTCTGGACTGCTGCCCTGGCGCCTGTAACAGTCTTCCCTTGACCTGTGGATCACGGATCGGACACTGCTGCCATCGCTGCCCAGAACTATTGCAAGTGGACGGCACATCTGTGGCTCTGAAATCGACAGCCCTCCCCCCTCCTGACGCTCTGGCTCCTTTCCCCATCTAGTTCCTCCCCATGAAATCAGCTCTTGTTTTTTTGGACTTAGCCCCCTTGGCTTTTGGACTTGGACTCATATGCTCCCTGCCATTTTGGGACTATTTTCTATTGACACTCTGGTCCTTGATCCGCCATCTTAGTGATCTGTGTCCTTTCCTCTGTCCCCGTTGGTCTCCAGCTGGGCGACCTTTCGATCGTCTCTCTTTTTCCACGGACCTGCTCCTCGTTTTCAATTTTGTTGATATCTCTGGTCCTATTTCCGTTTTGTTTCCCTCTCACTTTCCTGTCCTTATCTGCTTTCCTTACCCTTTCCTTTCTGTTCTCCCCCTTTTCTTTCCCTTGCACCTTAGGTTGTTCTTATCTCCGTTTACCTTCCGCTTTTATTGTTATACCTCTGTTTTGCGTTGCCTCATCATGCTTCCTTTTTGCCATCCTCGAGTATTCTCATGTCCTTAACGCTTGTTTTTACAGTGTACCATTGTGTAATGTATTGTAACTCTGTGTAACTTGCTTCTTGCTGATACGCTTGTAAAGCACTCTGTTACCTCTAGATCTAGACAGCTGTTTTTAAAACTCAACAAACAAACAAGTAAATAAATAAATAAATAAAATAAGTATAAAATCTAGCTGAGAGGCAACAGTCTTAATGAGAGTTTTAGGACAAAAGCAAATCTCGAGCCTTCAAGGTTGAAGCCAAATCTTTCTTTATTGTGTCATTTCGTCCAAGTGCCGCCAACATGTTTCACCTTCAAAAAGGCTTCATCAGGGCCCTGAGAGACACCATAAGTTTCCCGCCACAGTGTTATTATCTCCTTTCAGGTAATGCAGACTTATAGATAGAGAAAACCTTTTAAGGGAATAGAAACACCTACTGTCCCGGTGTAAGGCTAGAATTTTGTGTGGACGTTTTCACAGTATTGCGCGATTTTCCTAGGAAGCAGTAGTCAAATTGCCACACTAGGTCACCATTATGATCCCCTTTTCAGAGAGATTAGGGAGCATGAAAGAGCTGTGGACTGGCTCAGAGATTTTGCTTACGTCTCCTTTAATTCAGGCATGCCGGCTGGATCCGTTCGCTGTAGATGGCAAGGGGGCAATGTTAAATCATTTATAATAGATCTTCTGACGAAAGCTTTCCCCCATGTGACCTCTGCTGTGAACCTGGAAATCCAGATTCAGAGAGTGCACCGAGATCCCTTTAAGCTGAATCCTGGGTGGAAGAAGCCTAGAAAAATCCTAGTGAATTTTCAGTCTTCTACAGTTAAGGAAAAGAATCCTGGGAGTAGCTCATAAAGAGAAATCATCACAGGTCCAGGATCTCATCTTCAAATTCAGGTCAGACATTTCCAGCACGACAGAAGACAGACGGTAGGAGCTGGGTAAGCGAATGGAGCCTCTTAAGGAAACGGGGGCACAAGTGCACGTAAGCTTCTGGGCAATTTTGAAAGTTATGTGGGCTAATAAAATTCACAATTTCTTATCCCTGGAAGAGGTGGATAGCTTTATAGCCCTTAAAAAGTAGGTAAGGCACTCTGGCTAAAGGCAGAGAGCGTGCTAGTTAAGATCGAATTGTAAATACTGGATCTCCATGGGTGGTTGCTCGAATTTGCTTAAGATGCCAAAACGTAGTAATGGGAGGGTTGACTGGGGTGGTGCACTTGCAGTGGGGAGCACAGGGGAAAAAAATGTCCTCATTTAGGCTAGGAGGGGTCAAAGGTTTTTGGGAGGTGCTTGACAGAGAATAATGGGGGGAAGAGAGACCACAAGGGTGTGAATTTCTATATATTTTGAGCAGCATCTGGTTATTCAATATTTGAAAGAAAGTCCATCCAAAGTCTTCTTGTTACAAGAGACACACTTATTATGATCAGAAAGTATTGCACTGTTTACAAGGCAAAGATGGGTAGATAAGGTGGTAGTCACACATTAGCAACACTGCACTAAAGACGTGGGTATAATTATTAAGGTCAATTCTGGGGTAGAGTTGCGGAGATCGTAGGTGGATGAAGGAGGGCACTGGATAGTAGCGGAGATCAAAGCTGGTCAGATCCTGTACACCCTAGCTAGCTACTATGGCCCAAATAAGGATGATATTACAACTTTGAACAACTTGTGTTCTAGCTTGTTAGATTTAAAGCCCTACTTATTTTAGGTGGTGACTTTAATGTTTTATTAAATAACAACCTAGACAGATCCTCATCCCTTACTTAAATTAGTTCACCCAGTGTAAGGCCTTATCTCCTATCAATGATGGATAACCTGAATCTTTGTGATGTGTGGCGCAGGGTAAAAGGCAGTTCTAGAAACTATTCCTTCTACAGTAAAAAGAACAGTCATTATTCCAGGATAGACTATTCATTTATGGAGGATTCAGAAGTAGAAGAAGTTAGAGACTGAATATCAACCTATTTGTTTATCTGATCATGCTGCAATATATTTACACATTAAATTGCATTCAAATCCTGTACTAAGAAGGTGGACTTTACATAGAAGGCTACTCCTGCAGACAGATATTATGAGAATGATAGAAGGGGATGCAACCCATTTTTATTATATTGAATTTAGCTTCAGCCCCTGTATATGTGGCATGGGACGTATTCAAAGCTTGGCTAAGCGGGATTTTGAGAAGCTCCTCTGTGGCCTGGATCACAAGAAGCAAGTTTCTTTGCTTGAAGATAAGTTAGCGGCAGCAGAAGCCAACCTGAAGTCAGGGCATTGCCAGGGGAAGACAAAAGAGAGTTTCGTTGAAAAAGTGGAGGACCTACAACTTAAGTTTAGATTGAAGATCGAGGACGGATTGGAAGAGAATGGGGAAGTGAGTAAGATGCGCAAGTATGAGCAGGGGGAGAAATGCGGAAAACTACTGGCTATGAAGACCAGGATGGACAGGTCACGTAACCACATTAGGAAAATCAAGATTGAAGAAGTGGATAAGGTAGTGGAGGAAACGAAAGGGATAGAGCAGGCATTCACTAAATGTTTTCCGGATTTTTACCTAGAAGATATTGAGGTAGATGAGGCTGTGCTAGATCGCTGGCTCATAGAAAAACAACTACCAAAACTGAGCATCGAAGATCAGCAATATTTGAGTTAGCAAATAACTGGGAACAAAGTTCTGACAGCTGTTAAAAAATATAAAAAGGGCAAAGCTGCTGTTCGGATGCGATTCCGAATGAAGTCTATACATTGTTGGCTGAAGTTGTTATCCCGATCTGGCTAGAGTTATTTAATAAGGTGATGAGGGGCGATTCACCACTACCAGAGTCTTGGAATGAGGCTGTCATCTACCTTATCTTAAAACCAGGCAAGGATCCCATGTAGTGTCAGTTGTATCGACCAATGTCATTGCTGAACTGAGACTACATAATCTTTACTGGTATACTGACATCCAGTTTAAGTAAAATAGCTGGGGCATTAATTAATGAAGACCAGAAGGGGAAGACAAATGAAGGATCTCATACACACTCTGATAGGCTCAGTAGATCTTGCCTCCACTCAGGGAGCCCCCTTATCGATAGTAACTCTCAACACAGCCAAGGCCTTTGATAAGGTGAATTGGAATTAACTGATAGGGACTTTAAAAGTGTTTGGCTTTGGCAAGATATTCCAGAAGGTTCTGAGCAAAATATACAGGATGCCTCGAGCTCAAATACCAGTCAATGGTAACCTAACAGCTCCTGGACAGATAGGAAGGGGGACCAGACAAGGCTTTCCCCTATCACCCATCCTTTTCAATCTATATATTCAACCCCTGGTACAAAGCTTAAAGCAGAATAAGGAAACAACTAATAGTGAGCAGAGCACCACTACATGGAATTCCACAGATTTGTGAAACTCTGCTCCATTCCACTCCACTCCACCACTATTAACAAAACAGAACCCTCACACACCTTTGGTAAAACAACAAGCAACTCTACCTTTACATGCTAAAGACCATATAGTTATCTCACAAAAGTGAAATCGGAAATATAGCAAGCAGTGAGAGAGTTGATCATTTTGGAGTCCCCCCTAACCTAAGGAGAGGACCAAGCAGATGCCCTGAATACAAAGAGCACATCATGCCGAACGATAAGGACCACCCCAAGCAAAGTTATGGGCGAAAATACAATCCCAACCAATGGCCCGCAAAGCATTATGGGACGAGATTCTAGAATGCAGTGAATATTATAGTATCTGCTCTCCTGCTGAGCTGGGAGAGCCTCTGCTGCTTGAGGAATGGTTTCCTGTGAGGCTGGTGAATCTGATGGAGGTGCCCATCCCAACGGGCACCTCATGAAGTGTGCTTAAAGACTGACAACAGGAAAGGGGAGAGAGAGGGGTCCCTGTTTGAGGTTGGTTTTCTACTCCCATTTTGAAACATTAGAGAGGGATAGGATCTACCACAGGGGCACGTTCTCCTATGTAGGGCACTCATGGCGATGATCCAAAAACCCTGACGTTTGGGATTTTTGGAACCTCCGCACTCGGGAGGGTGCCAATATATACTTGCTTCCTCGGGCAAGTACAAAGCAGTCACCTGCTTATACCAACGTCTTCAGGGGAGAAGGACCTGGCTGACCCAATAGAGGAGAAAGTCTGGGAATGCTAGATTGAAACTGATGGAGGCTAAATGCCCCCGATGCGAAGAATCAGGGGCTGAGTTTCTCCAAATGTTTTGAAGCAGCCCGGGAGACTTTTGGTAAGCGGTGATGGATACCCTAACTGAAGTGACTGGAAGGGAGGTTCACTGTAAGCCTGGTCATTGTCTCCTTCACTGGTTCCAAGACTAAGGTAACTAACAAGTTTCAGGGCAACGTAGGGAAGTCCTACACTGTATGGATTATGAGGGAGCTGTCCGTTTAAGGGAAGCCAGACGAGGCAGGGTTTGGGGGCACTAGTTAAAGACATAAAGCACCCAGATCTCTCTTCTGTTGAGGAGCCATCAGACACCCCCTGATTACATGGGCTACATATTAGGTCCCTGCCTTAAGTCCACGTTCTAAGGGCATATGGACTTCTCCCCTGTCAGAGCCCGATGCTGGTTTCATGACCTGGATTGCAGCACCGCTATAGGGCACCTTCTTACACTCTCTATTCTCCATTACTAGAAAAGTGTAGGAATGCTTTCTTACAGTTCGTATTTGGCTATGCCATGGCACATAGTTAAGTTCGCTGTTCATAGTTTAAGGGGCCCTTAGATACAGGTAGATACACTGTGTAAAGGATAACAAAGTCTCTTCGGCCTTGATGTGCCCATGTTGATTACTGGTCTATTGTTATGTAATGTCAATACCTACCCTACAGGATTGTGGTCATATATCCAGATTAAACGGGCCTATCAATATTTGATGGTCGGACTATTTTTCTCTTTACTAGGAACCTGGGCGCATATTATCAAGCGGCAGCGATAATTATCGCTGGCCGTGCTTAGCATGATTTTTTTTTCACCAGCTTTCGCTGGAAATTATCGCCATGCTAGCGTTATATTAATAACGCATAGCTCAATGGTGATAATTATTTCAGCGATAGCGGTGTTTTCCATGGAACATCGCTGGTTTTCCAGCGATATTCCATGGAAAACGGCGATAACCTTTCTGATACCACCCTGTGGTCGTATCAGCATAATCCATCCCCAATGTTAAGTATACGTAAGTCAGCATTTTAGCAGACGTTAGTTTTTGGCGAAAACCGCGGTTTTCGGCGAAAACTAACGTCTGCTAAAATGCGTGGGCCACCTTGTAAATATCGCGATGTGCACATCAGCGATAATTTACATGCAGTACTGCCCAGTGATGCCCACTGTGCATCTCATTAGAGATGCAAAGCGAGGCTTCGGGAAAACGGGTGCTAACATGCGCTAATGCATGTTAGCACCCACTTGTAAATAGGGCGTTATTTTTGTCTCCGCTTTTTTGTCTTTTAAAGCCACAAAAGCGGAGATAAGGCCCTTGATAATATGCCCCCAGGTTTCAAAAGCAATAAGGTACAGCTTCTCACTATATCCAACCATACAGATCGGTCTGAATAGATTTAGGAAGATTTATACAAAAATATGATTGTAGCTCAAAACTGTTATACAGACTCTTTTTTTCTCAGCAGAAGAATACCAGCAAGGATATTGGTATTTCAATCTCTGTATACAGACCTTAGTAGACTATAATTACTCTTTTGTAAAATAAAGGGTTCTATTTGCTTAGCACAATCCATCTAAACAAGTTTTTATAGTAGATGCTTCAGGAAAAAGCATTCCAACTGTGAATGAGTAGGTGGTAAAGGTTCTGTAAGTGGTACAATTATAGTCATCTTGACCCAGTTAAAACTTTTCCATCTTTGGATTTGGGGTTTTCTAAGTAAGAGCCATTGAAGGGTTGCACGTTTCTACCATTCAGTATGGTGAAAAGCAGAAGGTATTTTCTTTGTGAGGTTGCAGTGGATAGGCTTCTTCTTATGCTATATATTCTACTCAGAAAGATCTGAATTTAGAGTTGACTCGTGTCATAACTGCACCTTTTGAACCTTTTTGGTATAATGTACCGTTTGCGTTGAGCAATGTAACAAATCAAAGGTTGAGTTGTTTTCTTGAGAGGGACAGTTGTACAGCCTATTTGGCACCTTAGGGGGCATATTATCAAGCCAGGCGATAAAATTATCGCCGTTTTAGCGGCAGAAAACTGCCGCTAAAACGGCGATAATGGGCTTGATAATATGCTCTATGGAATTCCAATTGAAGCTCAGGTTAGATGTCCTTCACATCTAACATGGGCTTCAATTGGAATTCCATAGAGCATATTATCAAGCCCATTATCGCCGTTTTAGCGGCAGTTTTCTGCCGCTAAAGCAGCGATAATTTTTATCGCCTGTCTTGATAATATGCCCCATGGTCTTTCCACATTAGTATAACATCAATACCTAGATTCATATACAAGATGTAAGGCTATCTTTGGAAGATCAGAGGTTTGGCATTTTTATGGGTAGCATCTCATCTTGGCTGTAAGGAACCATTGGCATAGAAAGGGAGACTTTGGCTTTAGTACAAACAAAGGAAATAATACCCTTGACATCTGATTGACTAGTAAAAGAGTCCTCTCCCCGTCGAAGATGTTAGTCATTGCTGGGCAATCGCTCAAAGGTGAAGAAGTTGTAAATGGAATAATATTCATTAGAAGGAAAGATTATGAACCTATTGTAACAAAGGTTCTTGAGCATACTGTTTTATCTGTGCAGATTATAAACTGATCACCCTCATCCCTCAGTCTTCAATTCTTCTGAAACCCACTGTTTGGAAAATGCTTGTTGTGAGATGACTTCATTAAGGTATCAAGGTATCATCACAGCCAGATGCTGTCTTCTGATGTCAATGTAATGGCCTGGGACATAAGCACCAGCATTGTGACAATATGTCAAATGCTTCCATGGTCCTAGCATACAAACATGACGGAGGACATATGAAGGGGCCGATTTACAAGCCCCATGCGCTGCCAGTGCGTTACTTTTTGTGACGCACTGGCAGCGCATTTTTCTGCCCCATATTTACAAGGAGAGGAACAGTCACCCTGCGTTGCTTTTCCTGTCCTTGTAAATACGGCTCCTTAACAAGCAGCACTATGCGTAAAAGGGGCGTTCCATGGGTGTTGCTGTGGGTGTTCTCACGCAACACCCATGGAACCAGACTCATTTCCAGATTATCCAAGAAATCGTAAATCTGGAACTGCGTCTGAATGCTAAGCCTCCCCAGGGGAGACACAGGGTTGTGCAATGATGCCAAATGTATTCATTTCTCCTCGTTGTTTTCCTCTTTCTATGCGTGCTGCAGTCTGCGGCACACATGGAACGAGGAAAAAACATCTAATGATTGTTTGTGTACAGGAAGGTGTCCCTTCCTGCACATAAACAATCCTTTAAATAAATTGCATTTTACAAGTTCTATGTGTGCCAATGCAGCACACATAGAAGTTGGAAAACGTCATTTCTGATTGTTTATGTGTAGGAAGGGTTCCCGTCCTGCACATTTACAATCATCCCTGTGACGCAGGCCTCCTTGAACCATGGTGCAAGGGTGCCTGCGTCGGCGCATGGCAGTAGTTTGTGCAACAGCGCAGGGGAAAGCACTGAGATACAACATATAGTTGTAAATATGTCGCATCCCTGTGCTTCCAAACGAACACAGCGTGGCGCAGCAAAATGGCTTGCTGCACCACGCTGCATTAGTTTATTGTAAATCTGTCCCGAAGTTTGCCAAACTTGTAAAGTGCACCTTTTTGCTTTGAAGACAATGCCCTGTCAGTGTGGGGGCAAGGAAATTCAAGCATCCAGCAAACTTTTTATATTTCCTTAATTGGTTCCACTGCATGTGAGACCTCCACCTAATTCAAGCCAATGTGAACAACGTGAAAGGACCCACTATTGGGGCAATGTTCCTAAATCAGTGACAGTCATACTAATCCAGGTGTGTAGTGTTTTAATTTTCAATCCTTGGTCAAGCCTGATCTTCTGCACTTAAAAAAATAGCACATTCATTCAGTCACTCTCATCAGCCACAGCCAGAGTTAGGCAGCCCTTCACATTTTCACTACTTCTGGCATATTCCTTGTCTTGCAGACATTAATTAAAAATGTTTCTTTTGTAGCACTTTCTATATTTACATATTACTACTTTGAAACGTTTTATTCCCCCTAGATATTTTTTCATGCCAAACAGTGGGCCAAATCACCACTTAATAGCTTTGGCCAAGTAAGGGAGCTCTGGAAACTAGAAAGACAACGGAGAATATGAAAGGCTTTAAAATAAATTATCACCCTTAGTTAATGTAACAAGTAATATGATATAGGGCAAGTTACTTCCAGTCATGGAAAATACCCAACACCAACTCTTTCTTTGTCCCAAAGAACTTATGAAACTGTTGAGACTAAATTCTGCTGTCCAAAATCGCAGTGCAAATATGATGAATGTAGTGACTTTTTCACTAACAAGATACAGCTTATACGGAACTCCATCCTGAAGGCTGACACTCCCACCATCGGATTTAAATCACCCACAAGTCTTGATCTTGAGGAACACAAGTTGTCGAGCTAGTACCTTGACCCTTTATGTAAAAGTGACATGACATCTGAACTATTGTCTTCGCACACTGTATTGTTTTAATCTGTGCATTCTTCTATTCTGCCTAGAGTTTCTCTTATTTAGCATGCTTCTCTCTCTATTTTTATTTTTATTTTGATGGTTTTAATTAACCTCATACAGTAAAGAATATATTATTGTAAAATGGTCGAACATCATGCCTATTATGTTTCCTCATCCTTCTAGATTTGTCTGCAACTTTGTATACATTCAATTATTATACTCAATATGTGGTCCTAGACTCATGCATGGATGTAATTGGTGAAATGTTTAGCTGATTCTCCTCCTTCCATATCAACCATCAATATATGAATTACGCACATATTTAATTGTGGCACAGATATCTGAATATCCCAAATGGTCAGAACATTACCACGCTGAAAAACTGTTTTGATCCTCTAGAGATGGATGCTATATATTCCCCTAAAGCTCAATACCCCAGAAAATGCTCCTGATCGATTGCCAACAAGATATGAGATTTAAGACAGCCTGCCTAGCATAATTACATAGTGAAGGCTTCTCTCCCTCCTTGTCCACAGAAGTCAAATATCTGGGGCTATGTTTGAATTTGCATTTGGCTTTGCCAATAGAGATTGAGAATGTAGCATTCAAGTCCAAAGCAGTGTGTTATAGGTAATTCCACCTCATTTTTCATTGTGCTAGTTGTACCCAGAAATGACTCTGGAAACACTATTGTTGTGGGTACCCCATCTTCCTCACGTGTCATATAAAAGATGTACTCAACTCCAATGTAAGTTTTTGTTGGTACAAGTGCCTATGACCTACATTTCTCCTGTGCCCAGAGTACTGCAATGGATACCTCCTGATGCTAGAGTTACCATACATTAAGATGCATTATAAATAATTCCAGCAACCTGGATACTGTCATGTGTCCTTCAAGCTATCTGGAACAAACTGAAATCTAACTTTGGAAGCTAAAAAAAGACAGAACCTAAAGATCAGCAAAACAAACAGTGAAAAAGTGGGTACAGAATCACTTAACCCACTACCCCACCAGAGTTTTGGATTCTAGGCCTTATAATTCATTTGGCAAACTAAAAATAAATATTCCATTTCCTTTTGACCAGCATATTAGTCTCCATTGCTTTTCTGTAAATCTGTGGTGCTTTACTGGCTTTACAGCTGCAAATCTTCAAAAATGATAACTTGGATAGGCTCACCATAGATATTTTTTTACCATAGCTTTCCCTGTGTTTAAAAAGGCTCTGGTCAACATTGAATTTAATTCAGCTATATATGCACCTTCTCACATACACCTGTTACAATATTTCCCTGAGCCATCCCATAATGATATTCAGGCTTTGAACTGCCCTGCTGGACCAAGTTAATTACTCTTCTAGCCAGCAGGTGTAATCAGGTGGATCAATGCCACTACCCAACACTGGTCCCGTGTAGATGGGGTAAGCCTTCTCCTGGAGGAGTAAAAATATGGGGAAGACTTTGAATAGACTGATTACCTGATGCTTCACTGAAATGTGGTGGCATTCCTTTCCCACTGGGACAGCAGGAGAACAGGCAGACCTCAGGCACCAGTCACATCAAGATACCTCTTTGAAGTCTTGGAGGGAAGAAGCCGGTTTTGCTCTGTCCATTAGACATGTGGCTAAGTGCAAGGGAGAGCTTATGCAGGCAACCACTTGACTCTGTCATCTTTAAAATTATCCAACATGTTGTGCAATAGGGTGGAGGCCTGGATAGGACTTTATGGATGGAGAAGAGACATCCACCTGCTAGAAACCCCACTTTTAAACTTTTAAACCCATGAGAGATACTTTGAGAAGAAAGGAGAGCTGCAGAAGAAAAAGGAAAAAAGCAAAATCTGACCAAGCCCTGTCTGGAGTAGAAGGACATTCTGCGCTTGCACTTTACGGAACTTTGTTAGACCCTGTCACAAGGCCACTAACACTGGCCTCTCCAATTCCTCTGGACGAGAGAAGAGAGTAGATTTGTTGGGATCCTGGAGGAGGGGGTTCACTTAGACCTCTATGGACCAGTTCTGGCTGGATGTCTTGGCGTCAGAGAAAAGTAACCAATAAAATACAGATCCAAATGTTGCTGTAGGAATTATATGGAGCCTATCAGTCTCCTTTTCCATCAGCAGTGCTGAACACATCCAACACTGTGCTCAGTATTGATGGTAAACCGGAGGTAGGGGGTACAGGGAACTGAAAGAAGGCACACAAGATGTGTTGTCAGGTGGTAGTCACACATCTAGTCTCATCAAATCGAGGCTCTCCTAGGTATTCTGTAGTCTCTAAAGAGTGCTGGTGCTTTTGTAATAAACAGAACACAAGACTGCTACTCTTTGCTCTTACATCAAATTCAATTGCATGCAGTTTTTTCTTATACAGAGATTTCACGTGAATGGTAACATTGTAGAGAAACTGAAATGCTACCCAAGAATGACCAAAACAAATGATGTATTATAGAATAAAGAAGAAGAGAAGAGCCTCCTCTATCTTTTGAATCTTTTCCGAATTCATATGCACTTTGCCTAGTTCTGAATTTGATTTTTGAATGTAATTGCTTGATATAGTTCTGTCACTTAAATTATTATTGTGTCAGTATGCTAACTTTGTTGCTGTACCAACACATACTTGTTGATATAAAGAACCACATACATTTAGCCTTTGTCAACCTTTTCTTGACAGTAATAAATGTGGGTCCAAATCAATATCTTATAGAGTCCACCCAGTATACAGAAAAATATAATTGTCTTTACACACTCTGCATACCTACAATTCATCAAGAATGCTTCTTTGTTTGTTGATGTCTGTTTGGGTTTTGATACCTATTGTGACATTGTTCACAAGAATGCCCCTTTGAAAAATATTTCTTTAGAATCCTCATTCTAACCATTCCTTATTTTTGTGCTTCAATTGAAACCATGTATGTATTGCTTTGCAGTGGGATTCTTTTAAATGGATTATGTTTAAGTGTTATTTTAAATACCTTTTGTTCTTTCTACCAGGATTTGCTCAAAGATCCTCTGTACATAGGATTGCGGCACAAAAGAGTTAGAGGTCAGGCTTATGATGATCTTCTGGAGGAATTCATGAAAGCTGTGACTGACAGGTATGTTTTTCAGCTACTTTAAAGGTTCTATCAAGGCAAAAGAACTGTTATGTTTACTGAAAGTAATGTCTATTTTAGGCTGTATAGTGATGCAGCTTCAGAAAATAAGTGAAAAGTATATAGCCATATTGTCTCTCGCATTTAGTAGCTAGTTGTGCTTAATGTCATGGTCCTGACTGGGATGCTATTTTAGAAATTGTAGTGGAAAGGTTAGATAAGTTTTCATCAGTGCTCCATCTGCCCTATACTTTGAACCTTAATCAGTTGTATTACATTCAGTCTGTGCATTATTTTTTATAAACAATAGCAGCAGTATGAGCCCAATTTAGAGTTGGTTGGTAGTGGAACCTCTCATTTGTGAATGAAGTGCTAAAATCTGCAATGGGGAATTCTCCTCTGGTAAACACTCTGTGAACCACATTGACTAGTATGCATGAGAATGACAGATTTCACTCCCAGAAGGCTTAATTAACACTTGTTAAATGCCAATGGTCAGGGAACCACTGGTGTTGAGATATTGACTAACACATCAGTTGGCTCAGTTATGATACCAAAACCTTTTGGTGCCAGTATCATGGTAACTGTTCTTTATGATTAACAGCTTTTTGTGGCATCGGCGCCTACTGGACAAAAATCATATATAGATTGAGCTGGATTCCCCCTTGAAATAGAAGTGAACAAGTGATTTAGGGTTACAGTTTACCAGAGCGTCAAATACGGACAGCCCTGAACCAGTACTTTGTAGGATGATGGTTCCATTGGAGGATGACCACCCTAACCAACAGAACATAATCTTGGGCACTACAGCAAAATACATGCAACCATTAATCTTCTTACAAAACATTAGGCATTGCAAACAACTTGTGTTAGTATTTTAGTGACACTTATGAATCACTGATCCTTCCTCATGATTTTAGTATCAGCCAGTCAGATGGTTGTCTTCTAGAAGGCACCATCAGTGCATGTTGCAGTCAACTGGACTTGGGCCTGTCTGTCAGATAAGATCTAATTAGAATAGACCAATACTTACTGCCTTGGAAGAGATAGAGCAAAAATTGAGGCACATAAAATCAGGGCATATAATGTCCAAACAAAAAATACAAAACTCTACCATTTTAAGAATTCTTTGAAAATCTTATGTTCATCATGAAAAAGGAACACTCATGAAAAATGAGCTGTTGGTGCAATAAGAACACAATAAAATTATCCATACAAGTTAAATTTCTGTATTTGCAATCACTGAAAGCTTACTAAGACGTGTTCATAGATTCTCACATGTGTACAGTCCAGGGACACCAAACTTGCATATTTGTAATACCTTTAGTTGCAATTAGTCCCCCAGGGTTTTTTTGTGTGGTTTTTGGTCCTTTACTTTGGGTGAGTCACATTACCTGAGCCTCATTCATGGTAATTGGACTGAGCATGTTTACCGCCAGTGTCTGCCTTTTATGATTATGCCTCTGTGGCATAGCTATGGTAAGGGACACCGGGCTGTTTACACATGAACACTTGTGGGCATGCGGTGTGCACAGTTGCTTGCTGTATGTCTGAGACTACAGTTGTCTGCTGCTTAGTAATTGCACATAGGTAGCCTGTCGCAGAAAGGATTCTGCAAGGGTAGGTCCTGACCTGGGGGTAGGTCTTATAATATTAGTAGGCATTCATAGATGGATTAGTAGGGTTTATTGGGAAATATGTTTTCAGGGTATTGTACACATAGGTGAAATCTGCCTCAGAGTGCAGTTTCTCTCCACTATGGCCTACACAGTCTAGCAACATGTCAAGCTGGGGAAAAATATGCAGACGGAGTTTGATTTTGCTGGTACCGATAACATACATTTACATCTTATGAGACATAGAGAATTGTCATATTTCTCTGGCTCAGCTCATAATCAGATTCACGGCCTTTGTCCACCTGCTGGGCCAAGTTAATTACTCTGCTCTTCAGCAGAGGCAACAAAGGCCTCCTGACACAAAGGGAGCAATTATCAGTGATTGGCCCATTTCCTGGGATAGGGAAAGGGAATGGGGAAAAGCTGGATCTGATAATTAGCAATCACATTGCACCTGGGCTGTGTCAGCCCAGCTCCCATGAAAAAACGAGTAAGCCCAGACATTTGGAGCCAACATAGGAGGAGATTCCCTTTGAAGTTTTAGTGGGAGAGTGCCTGTCAGTGATGTCAGTTAGGGGTAGAGGTGAGGCCCTGTTAGATGCTTGTCACAGAGAAAACTTGATGGTGCAGAATGCTACTGTGCAGGAGGGTTGGGACAGAGGTGAATGGATGATGTGACATCCTAGGATTGAACAGGGGTGTCTGGCATCAGATGTTTCCACCCTTGCTTATAAACAATTGCCCTGAGGAGACACAGTAAACAAGACCCTGGACCCTTGAGGCGACGACAGCAGAATCATGGACAATTGGAAGTAGATGGCACCTGATGCCTTGAAAAGATGGACTAAGGACTTTGCCTGCTGCTGACCCTAAGACCAGCTGGGTCTCTGCAGGGCCGAAGGCGCTGTCCCCTTCTGCCCCCAGAGGACCAGTTGGGAGAAGACCTCGACTCCACTGCCACACCAAGTGCCCTGTAAGACAGCTAGGAGGCTCGGGGGTTTGGGCAGAAAGGTTCTCTGTGTGCTTGTAGCAGAGACAGTGACGGCTGGTAACATTTGAAAATGGTAAGGCGTAAAAGTTGTGTAGGAGTTTAAAGTAGCAAGCGAGCATAGAGAGTGAGCCCGAATGACAAAAGGTGGGTTTGAAGGGGCTCTCCCTGAGAAAAGTGTGGAAAAAAAGAGTACCAAATAGTGCATTTTAAAGCATTATTAATATAGAATTTAGTGACAAAGCAAGGTGGTTTATAAAGCAATTGTGGACATGTAGTCTTGAAACACATTGAATACTGCCCCATATCCTATTGCATTACATATGTTCAACAGCTACTAGAGTGTGCAGATTATACAGTGTGACAACTTCAGGCCCTTTAAAGTGCGTGCATGCCCAGTGTCTTGCACTATGTACAGAATTGACTTCGGAAGAAAATGCTCTAATCAGGCTTGGAGAAGCACCCACAGCTGCAGGCTGCAAGCAGTCATATAGAAATATATGCAGACAGGACTTTAGGTAGGATTAAAAAAGTGGGACGTGTAGGCTTAAAAAGGGGTGCGTCTTAAACATGTAAACTAACGATTCCCATAGTGTGCATAGTTGGTTTCTCGCTGCTCTTTGTGTTTTTTCCTCAAGATATATAACAAAACAACTGACATACACCTAAAACCAGCCGGGTCAATTGGGTTTGTCAGTGGTTGTTAGCTGTTGATGGTAAACAAAGAACAATAATGATTTTGTTGAAAATAATTGATATTTAAAATGTTAGAGTTCTGAAATTATGAGACTGTGAATTAAATAGTACTGAGGCCTGTGGAAGGAGTACTTGTCTAGTCACTAACATCTGTTATGTTCACTCTATGTTAGACATGTAGTCTTTTTTCATTTCGTCTTTCTGCATATCTTACATCATATCTGTTTCCACTTTAGCACCCCCTTTTCACTCTCTCCTTAATACACTTTCTCACATCTCCTTCACTTCACCTCAAACACCCAATGCATCCACTCGCCTGTAAACACTGCAGTTTCTTTTACTGTAGCTCAATATTTTGACAACTTCTTTCACAGACATTTGCCCTGAATCAGAGTTGTAACTGAAATACATGACCATTGTTCTCTATGGTCTTCAGAGAGAGCAAGGATTGGATGACGTGTAATCGGAACACCCTAACCCACTGGCAGGCACTGTGAGCCCAGCTTCGGAGCTCTGATTTCTGGTCCGTTATGAAAACCTGGAGGCTATTTAGTTAAAAGTATGTACTATAAAATAGTGATATTGCGACAAACAAAACATATACCATTCTGAATCGTGGGTGGCAGCCTCATAAACAATAGAGGTGACTCCGTTGAAAGTAGGCATTATACGAGAGCAATATACATGCAACACTTAAAAATAGAGAAACACAAGATCTTTTAAACATAAACTTAAAGGGAATGCTAATAAAGATTAAGTAAACGCTTAACAAAATAATGGGCACTAAAACTTTAAGGACAGTATTGACTTATTGGTTTTAGCATTGATTGTTTTGAAATTCTGCAGTGTTCTTGCCAGTCAAGCCTTTACTGGCAAAAACAATGCACGATTTCTGAACATTGAATGTTTAAAATTTTAAGGTAAAGGATATGAATATCGGGCCTGAACAGGACCTGTTTCATAGTTGTTTTGATTTATGATAACTCAAACACACTTACCTGGGAGAGGCTGAGGCCAGGGAAGTCTTGTCCTCCGTCCAGTCCTGTGCACTGCAGTCTTGGGCAGTCCAGTCCCAGAAGAAGTCGGTGGCGCAGCCAGACGGAGTTACTGTACACCAGTCTAGTTCAACAGCCAAAAGCGCACTGTTGCCGAAATGCTTTAAACAGATTCACGAGGCATGGCCGAAGCATGCTCCGTGTATCTGTTTACAGCGTGTGACCTGAGTGACAATGTCAGATCACGCAGGGACTGGAATGCCCTGTTGCAAATGCAGCCTTCTTTAACCCCTCCCTTTCCCAAGTCCTCACTGGGTTGAGTGGTGTCAGATATGTTTTCTGAACACACACCCACTGTGATGACTTGGGAAAGGGTGAGGGTAGAGGTAGCTTTAGCAATGATAGACAAGCAGCCCCGGGAGTACAGGGCTTGCATTGTACATGCCCGGGGCTGCTTCAAAATCTGACACCCCTTCGCATCATCAATGGATTGTCCAAGAGGACCCCCAAGTATTGCAAGACAGGGCTGGCACAATGTCAGCCTGCATAGCTTGTTTACAAGTCACAATGACTGGCACATGTGCAAATAGGCATGTGTCTGACTGTCTCATGTGACAACATCTGTGATAGTGAGCGTCACATCAGGCCAGCAAATGCACTGTTTAATTAAAAAAATGTGGATGGTAATTGTCTTTTGCAATTAGCATCCACATGGCTTTACAATATTGGAAGGGCGTGGCCCTCTGCCCATTGCCATAACGCGCCCCTGAGCAGAGAGGTTTCACATGATGTCCCCACCAGGAGAGGAGTGCCAGGAGAGGAGTAGGCTGATGCAGGGAGCAAGTACAATTACCTCATAGTAAAGTGCACCCTTTAGAGGGCAGGAGGCCTGATGAAATTGCTCTAGGTTGCTAGAGGTCGCCATCAAGGACAAAAAGATCCAATGGTCTGCACAATCAGCCCAATGGGGACAAAATATGGCTGTTTAAGTATTTGATATTTCACCCTTTTCAGAAATCAATAAACAGAGCACATAGGGCTATGCCGCTATCATTCAAAATTACACCTGGATTAGGCCATGGCCTCGGGGTTAGTGCAATGCTGTACTTTATTTAATTAATTTGCCCAGTGTAGGGAAATGCATGGGCCCCCCTCCCCAGACTTACATATTGCCCCGGAGATCACATTCCCTGGGTCCCAGTGCAATAGTAATTGGTGCCTGGTGTTGCATCCCTGGAGCCCGATGTGAGTAGAAAAGGGGGATCGCGATTTACTTTCTCAGTTCCCTTTGCAGATGACACCTCAGCAGGTACACCCTGCCCGCATGGAGCGGGTAGGGAGAATAGAGATCCTGGCTTGTGCCCCGACAACCAACAGTGCCGGCCGTCTCAAGAAGCCAGACGTTTGCTGCCTGCACTGCCCCAGTTTCAGGGCAACCTAAAACAAAAATATAACATAACATATGTATTTGTAAAGCGCACGTTCACCACTACGGGTATCTTGCCACTGAATAACAGATTTTTGTTGTTACCCAACTCAATGGCACTCATTTTATCGACCTCAGATGGATGAAAGGCTGAGTGGACCCGCCGGGATTTGAATCTGTGACCATGAGCTCGAACACAGGCCCCTGCATTAGACGCATTAGTCCACTGAACCACCAGACCCGGCAGAGCAAGGCCACAATAACCAAAGACAAGGCAGCATTGCGAAAAAGGGATTGAAAAATATTTCGATAAATGTAAGCCTAAGATATTTTTGAAACAGCACTGTTGTACCCATTATGAATTAACAGAAAATCAAAAAACTGGCACGTATTAATTGGGTGCAAATTGAGCCCAGACTTGGACAGAGATTTTCTAATACTTTGTGTTTGGCTTGTGTTACTTTTGTAACGCAAACAATATGCACAGTCTTATGCTGGGATTTACTATCCAGTGCAAATCAGATCTTGCATTGGATAATTTCCCACAGTAACGCAAAGTCTTTCTATGCATGCTTTCCATTACTTTGCATCAAGGGGGGCGGGGGCTTTACATGAGTGGTACATGGGCGTTTCCTTGTAACCACAAAGCCATATCTATGAACATTTGTAGACAGGGATTTGTGCTAAATTCTTACGCCTCCTCGAGGCAGGCGTAATAAGGAGACATTTTTTCATTTCTTCCTAGTTTTACTTTGTATGCATGCTGCCTTGTCCAGCCCACATGCAAAGCAAGAAAAGTGTAAAAGTATGCTTTTTGTGCTTCCAGTTCAAAACATATTCCTTACAGAATGCACACAGCCTTGCACTATGGCTTTGGAGAGAGGAAAACAGCACTATATCTTAGTAGAAATGGCATTCCTTTGCTCTCTCCCTTTCCCCCAACACAGCACCTCAACTCTAGTTGCTGCTCTGGGTTGCACATCATTTTTCGTATATCTATGCCATGGGGTTTTTCTCACTGCAGGCATTGCCACGAGTAATTTGCCCAAGAGAAACCGGCCAGAAAGTGGAAAAACATGCAGTTTTACCAGCAAGCAAAACTGAAAACTCAGACTATCCCCTATTCCAATGTGTGATACTGTGAATTGGCCAGCTGAACAGCCTATATAAATATTGCTACTATGTAGTAATAGTAACAGTATTTCCGGTTGGCTCTTTTACTGGCCGATATTACCCAGCAAGTCAGGATAAGGGGTTATATGTTTAAACCTGTATGTTTGCGGAATTCTGAAGTTAATAAAATGGCACTGAAAATCTGTAAATCAAAGATTTGTGTTCATTGTTTTAATCATGCATATGCTGCAATACTTTACGTCTTACAGGCACTGCAAATGAAATGTTTTTCTGAGTATATTACTATACTCATTTAGGAACTTTGAACCATTCTCATTTATGCAGCCTGTTTGTCGATCCAATTAGAACATATCAGCAGGAAGTACTGTTACATGGAAAGAAAAATGGTTGCAACCCAATCATACTCCGTAAGTGTCAATATATATTGAGAAAAGCAACAATTGTTACTTGTTGCAAGTGAAACATCCTTTAGTTAGAGCCCAGAAAGAGTTACAAAACAGCAGAATACTCTTTTATACTATTCAAAAAGAACTACCAGGGTATCAGCTATTCTAAGGCCAAAGCCATATATGGGGATATCCAAGAAAATGTGCAAAGTATGCCAAAATTGACTTGAGGATTTATCGAAAGATGCCTTGCTCTGTGTGATGATGAATACGGCAGGCGCTTGGTCAGATCATTTTGCTAAGTTGACAAACTAAGGGGCAGATTTATGAGCCCCTTGCGCCTCATTTACGCCGCCGTTGCGTCACTTTTGTGACGCAGCGGCGGCGCAAATCCTGCGCCATGCTGCGGGGTATTTACAACGTGACGCATCTGGCAGATGCGTCACGTTGTAAAGCCCTGCGCCACATGTAGGCGTTCTGGGGCAGGGGGGGGGGCGTTCCGGCGCAGGAACACCTCCTAAAAGTGGCTGAGTGAAATCTAAAAGATTTCACTCAGTCACTTTTAAGGCCATGCTGCGTCAAAACCCTGCGCCTGCTTGAAGCAGGCATAAGGATTGACGCAGCATGTAAGGGATAGGGCACCCCGAGCCTTGCTGGAGCTGCGTCGCGCTTGCGACGCAACTCCAGCAATGCGCCGCCTTTCCGACAGGAGTTGCGTCACGCATCTGCCCATCCGAGTGCCACGGTGCGCCGCATTGTAAATGCGGCGCATCAATGGTGGCGCACGGGTGGGCAGATGCGTCGCAACTCTTCTGGCGCATCTCTGCTGATTAGCAGAGATGCGCCAGACGTCATAAATCTGCCCCTAAGTCTATTTCATTTAAGAATCAGATGTAATACTACAGAGGAAGATCTGTGGCTCCAATTATAAATCTCTCTGAGACCAAGAATGCCACAATCATCGTATGTTGCTGACGTGTTGACTGTAAAAAACAACAGCGTGACAAGGAGAAATATTTTTATTTCTCCTAGTTAATTCTTCATTGTATGTGTGCTGCATTCTGCCACACATATAGAAATATGAATATGCCTCAGGGAATTATTTAGCAGGAAGGTTTTCCTTCCTGCAGAAAAACAATCATGCATGCAACCCAGGCACCCTTGAACCATGGTCAAGGGTGTCTGCATTGGCGATAGGCAGCTCATTGTGTGCCAGCGCTGAGGAAAAGGCAGGAATGCACAGTATTGTGTTAAATATGGCGTACTCCAGCCCATTCTCTGTAACGCAGTGCAGCAAGGTGACTTCCTACACTGCGCTGTGTTATCTTTTAATAAATAGGCTCCTAAATGCTAGATCTGCTATGCTTGGTTGTTTAAGGCTTTTGTATCTTATAGCAGTTGCCTTCATATTAACACATAAAGTGCATTGTAACGTATACACAGGTGAATGTAATTCTCATTTCTATTTCGATTATGAGCCTTAATAAAGAAAAAAAAAGTTACATTTCTCTCTAATTTGAACCATGTGTTAACTATATGTTAGTCAGTACACACATGAAGGTTGTTTTGGCCAAGGAGAAATAGTTTAGTTGAGTATTAATGCAGTTTTCGCACCAGTCATCATTCTTTTTTTATAAAAGGGAAAACATCATTGAATACCATATATAATCTAAGTGAAAGGGAAACATCTGTCAGGAATAACAGAATGTATGTAAATATTCCCACCTGACTACACCCACCTTGACTCCCTCCAGTTCTTTCCATGAATCAGTATGCTACTAGTTCTATGTTGTAGTGCTTGTACTTTTCTGAAAAGTGGATGCCTTGGAATGTTCCAGCTTCAATCGTAGGTGCTAATGGAGAACATTCTGAAGAGTCAGTTAGCCTTCTGGCTGGCTTGGTAACCTTACATGCAGGGCGCATAATACATCCTATTCCCTGTAACTAAAGGACTGCATGAGTTTACCACATTCTACCTTCTGTAGAAACATCGGTCATTCATTAATCCTCTCACACACAAAGGCCCTGATTATGCGTTGAGTGAAGTGGAATTCCTGTCTGCCATTCCACTTCACTCAATCATAATGGGCTATTGCTCCCATTACTAGATTAAATGACAGAATAATCTGGCTGGTAGAATTGCTTTGGGAAAGGACTGCATTGCAGCCTGGAACCATATTCCTGCCCCAGCCAGACAGTCAGCCCTAGCATACTGAAGAGTAGATATGCAAAATTGTCACATAGTGCAGTTCAGCTACACCTTGCTGCGCTGCATGACAGGCAAAGGGCAGGAAGGCGCTGTATGTAAGTCAATATCGTGCATTCCTGGCTTTTACCCTGCGCTAGCACCCTTTTAGCAACCTAGTACCAATGCAGGCACCCTTGCACCATTGTATGTAGGATTGTTTTTGTACAAGGGGCACCGTCCTGCAGAAAAACAATCCTGAGAGGCATATTCCTCTTTCTACGTGTGCTGCACAATGAAGCACACATAGAAAGAGGAAGTAATGAGGAGAAATAAAGATATTTCTCCTTGTTACTCCTCTCGTGAGAAAGTGTATCTTTTTGGCACATTCCAAGGTTTACCAATTCTGGTTAATCTGGGAATGTGTACAAATAAATGGGTTATGATGGAAACACCCACGATACACTTATGGAATGCCTTCCCAGGGCAGAGTAGGGCAACGCAGCCATTTGCGCTGCATTGCTTTACTCCAGATTTATGGAGCCACTCTGGGGCCACGGAGAGTGGCCTTGCGTGGCTTCATAATTCTCACTTAAGGTTTCATCACGCATGTACTACATTGCATGGTGCAAACGTTATGCAAACTGGGTTATAAATATGACCCTGAGAGTGTATCAAGCTTCACCATGTCAGACTACAGTCTGTTACTGCTCACCTTTGCCTTCCCCACCAATGTAAAAGCTGCTTGAGTTTCAATATAAACTTTAATTTATGGAAGCATCTGAAGCTTCATGTGGCAAAGATTAGTTCATTTTGAGAGGTAACGTACGAGTTTGATCAGCTTCGTTCTGGAGTAGGCCTTTAAACTGAACAATTACAAAAATCTTTGGTCCAGATAAAGTCTGATTACATACTAATAAGATATATATTTATTAAGGACTTATTTTACATTAACTACTAAATCATTTTGCATATATATATATATATATATATATATTGAAAACACTTATTTTATCTTAAAAGGTAAATTAGTTTGCCAGGGTTTACAGTATACAATTTAAAAGTAATGACTTGCATATTCAAAGTGCTTTCTATTCACAGGCTAGGACCTCATAGCAGTATACACAAGTCACTATTCCTCAAAGCAGGACTCAATTTCGTGACTCTGGTGATACACAGAGACATCTGCAGTAGTAACTGCATAATCAATTGAGGTTCCATAGCGCAAAACTGTGCATTTCCCTTCAATTAATTTAACTTACATATTTTTCAGGTATTGTGTTATTTTATATGTGGTTTTCACGTCGCGCGCCATTAAATATTGCGCCGACACGAGAGGTGTTTACACGTGTCTTTATTCTTCCTTTTCAATCGCGCTATTGCCCAACTAATGCGCGCCCACTTGTCCCGCCTCCCCGCAGCCTCTTCCTGCCATGCCTGACCCGGAAGCTCGGGACCTGGTCAGGCATGGCGACACGACAGGCGAAAAACTACAAAATAGCTAGAGAATACTTTGGTATTTTAAGCAACACCTTTGTCTTCACTCCTTCAGGATCACAGTTCCCATGTTTTATGTTTTTTTGCTTGTAAAGAAGGACAGCCTGGAAACTCCCTAAATAAACAAGGTTGTGCTTCCAGGCCATCTTTATTTACAAGTACTGACTAAGACAATTGTGTCCCTCTGGGAATACAGTCACAACCCCCCTAGGTGTGTGCCCCAGAGTTTGAAGATTTCTGCTCTATGTTAAATGCAAAAAGAGCCAGAGACATAGGACACCTTTGGTTTGCACCTTTTTGGATGTCAAAAATGAATAATATTTGATTCCCCATCATCTAGGGTGAGGGTTACTCATATTAGTTTTTGACTGTCATTGTCAAGAATGTAGACAGGCTAAATTGTTCTAGTACTGCCTATAAATATCTTCTTCGGACTTTGCCAAATGCCTTCTCAGTGTCCAGGTAGAAGATTGACAGTAAAAGAACTATACCCCTGGCTTGATTGAATAATGCTGTTGCCAAACTGGTATACTCTGAAGTGATTCTTGCTGGAATAAAACTGTACTGTGCCATTGAGACTATGTGGAGCTAGTGAAGTGGCCATAATGTTGGCAAATACTTATCCATGTGCAGCTAGCAATGATATAAGTAGGACACAGTGTGCAAGGTATACCTTTATTGAAGAAGACACAAACATTGGGTTGACCTGAGTGCATTCCTCTAAGTGCATCTTTAAACACCTTAACAAAAAAATAGATATTTACCTCTTGAAATCACTTACACATTTCAGTCGGAATTCCATCTGGATATACTGCTGTATTTGAACTTAACACGACTAATTTCTCTGATATACAAATCTTAAAATCTTTTAACTCTGTCAATGGTGGCCCGGAATAAATAAGAATAGGGTCTTCTACTTAGAGAGTTTTATGTAATTTTCCTTTCTCTGCATTTGGGATCCTTTTTTGAAAACCTCTTTCAACAAAAAAATATGCGCTCCACCCTGTGCATTGGCCTGTGCCAGGGTATGCCAGTGGTCCTTTGATGGTGCATGCCACTATCTAGTGAGTGAGGGCAATTTTAATAACCCTTTGGGCTTTCCAGAAGGTTCTCTCTCCGAACATATATACATTTTGTTCTTGACACTCTGAATACCTTATTGGGGTTGTTGGAGTTTTTGTATTTGTTCTTAGTCCTTGTTTCTTGAGTTCTAGATCTTTACATCCTGACAGAGTGTTGTTAACTACAACAGTTGAGGACTCCTTCAACTAAGAAACATTTATAACATGCCAAACTTATCCAAGCTAACATCACCTGCAGCTGGACAGAAGAGAGTTTGTGATGCTGCAGAATTACGGCAAGACGAAGTTCACAAGAGATTTAAACTATATGGCGAAGAGGATCAAATATTTTATCATTGTAACAGCAAGGGCTACAAGTCATCTACAATGGGAATTAGCCTGGAAAAAATTGTCAAAAATAGCAGGAACTAGTGAATCACAACAAGAATCTGAGTCTTCTGAGAAAGCGACGGCAATCAGACCCAGTGCCCAACCACTTAGAGGATCAATGGCTACCCCCATACACCTCCACCAACTGAGCAGAAAGCAGAGGATCTTCAATGTGTTATCTGTGGTTTAGCAAGAACAAAAGCCAAAGGGATTGATGAAAGAAGAAAATACAGAGTATGTGAGTCTCAAAGGGAAAACATGTTTTATCTGCAGCTAGTTTCTTCCAAAATGAAGTTTTCAGCCGAGTATCTGATCTAAACAGCGAGGAGAACATATTTGCAGCAGATTTGTATGCCCACCTGAATTGCATGGATGCATACATTTGAAAATATGAATGTACAATGAGCTCCCAGCAGCAACGTAACTGCCAGCCTCAGTTAAGCTTGCACTCTTAGAAAAAGCAAATGAAGTTTTATAGCCACTCTTGAGTGCTGGCTACGTGTTCACTCAGTGAGATCAGATAAACAATGGTCAACATTGATGAAACTGTATTGATCCATGATAATGAAATTAAGATTTTTCTGGTGAGAATGTACAATGAGTGAATTTGTTTTCTTCAGTCTAACAAAATCAATGAGGCACTTACGGTATTCTCCGCTGATTTGACTCCTGAAGTTCTTGCTGCCACAATAAGATCACAGGATGCAGTAAAATCAGCAGGAAACATTTTAAGAAATGTCCTGAAAGATTAGTTGCCTGATTATGAATTTGGCAGTGCTGCCCCAGCTCTGCGCCAGCATAGCACCGCCAAAGTCATGCAGGGGCCCCCCACCAGATTAGAGTACAACTCATGTCTGGCAGGGTTTTCTTTTGCCGTTCCTCAATGGGAACGCAAAGAAGTTCCAGCACGGCATGCACTGTGAAGTCCATGCTGTGCTGGAACTTGGGGTGCATGCAAACAGGTAGGCACATGTTGTGCCCCCCCCCCCAAATACATCTCATGGCGGCGGGGGCATGTTGGCTCTGTAGAGCCCCCTTCTATTCCTCCACCGCCAGCCTTTTCATGGCGGTGAGCCCACCATGAAAAGGCTGGCAGTGGGGAAACTCAAAATATCCTCAGCATATTAAATAGCCCTGTCCGCTGCATCACAGCCAGGGAACAGAGGTTCCCTGGGGCAGCTGATGCAGTATTGGATGGTCCTAAAAGCTGCCTTGTAATACGGTGGCTGCAGGTCTCACACAGCTGCTCCACCACGAGTCTGCCGGTCAAACACCACCAAACTGAAAATCAGGCCCTAAGATTTTGGACTTTATGGCAACATTTTTGATGCCCCAGAACTCCCCAGAACTCCGCAAATCATGGGAGAATGCCTGATGTTCTTGTAACATTTTTTACATAATTGTTTAATATCAGCAAAGCAAACTGTTACAAACTAAAGTTCTTGAGTTTGAAACAGAAGCCAACAACATTGATTATGGCTTTGAAGATATAAGCAAAGAAGTTAAGACAATGCCATGAGCAGATATGCTTATGCTGTGCAAATCTACCGTCTTCTCCAAATCATGTTTCATCAATTCAATCACGGCAAAAAGAAAACTCCGCTACACGTGATTACTGCGCATGCAATCTATGACGAGTGCAAAAGTAGAGAGCTAATCACTTCAATGAATATGATTGGTGTATCAATAATTTATAATGCCATAGTATGGAGCAGGAACTTGTTTGCAGCTTATGCTGTAAAATCTTGTGAACCCGACAGCACACCACTTTCAAGTCACTTTACCAGGAAAGGATTTACAATTACTGCTCTTGATAATTTTGATTTTGAAGACAGCTCTTCTTTGTCTGGGACATCCAGCACGCATGATACTTCCATGGTGCTTTTTTCAAGACTTTACCAGTGAAGTAGCAGCTGGAAAACAAGCTGTGTCAGCTGTAGGCATAAACAAACAAACCCTATAACCCAACTGCTTTGCCAACGTGTGCAAAATCAATACAAGCCATCAACAGGTTCCAGTCTACCAGAAAGTTTCAAAGTGACTGAAGATATGAATCTTCTTCAACCTGATGCTGCGGTCCACAAAGCTGATTTAACTCAATTTCTCATATCGCTTATTTGGTATGAACTGAAGGAAAAAGGAAAGCCAGTTTCTCAGTTGACGTAAATTCATGCTCTGATCTCCCAGAATACCGTCCCACTGAAGAAAGTTGGGTTTTACCAGTAATACCATCTCCAGTCACAACCTATGCAATAGTATACACAGCTCTAAAAAATTTCTTAAATCTGTGTGCTCAGCTTAAATACCAGTCTATCCTGCCAGGTTTCTGCAGTTAAGGTGTTTTCCATATTGTAGCTGACATTTTTATGAGCAATCCAGACTGCTGGTCTTTATCCAACTATGGGCATTTTCCACTTGACAAAAGTTTTGCGGCAGTGTACAGGAAGTTATCTAGGTGGATGTGGCTTTGACGATGCATTTATTGAGGCTTAAATCTTTGGAAGCAAAACTATCCAGTCAGTATTGAGCTGGACTCTATCTGTTCTTTCGCTTTTTTCTCATCATATCTGAGGCTATAGAAACATTGCGTTGGAATTATTTCTGAAACAAGAATGACAAATTAGGTTTTGCATATCTTACCTCAGACTGAACAAGGCACAGAGTGCAAATCATTCAAAAGACAGATTTCAAAGCCAGGCAATGTTCCATACACTCAGTTCAAAATCAATAAAGCTGAAACCCATTTTGTCAACGAATGTGAAGAAAAATCAGAACTTTTGAAGTACTGGGGAAATGTTTTACACATGTTAGCTCTAGTGAAAAACTTGGTACATGCTGATCAAGGAGGAGTCACTGATTACTGTTTTTTGGGAATTTGATTGCGTAAACTACTAGATATGGGTCCTGGAATTTAAAAAGAGTGAAGAAGCTAAAGGTGGAAAAACAATAACTCTAAAGAAAATTAATCAAAAGACATTTTGTGGTGAAAGACAGAGAAGGAAGGTTCAATGTTGTGGCTCCAGATATAAAACTAGAACAGATGACCCAGAGATCACAGAAAAGCTCCAAGGGTTGGTCAGACACGTAAAAGTGAATATGTTACTCAATGGCAGATAGTTTACCATGAAATCCTTTCTCTTTGCATTGTTTTCAGAGAGATGACAAATTCTAAATTAATGGCCCCATTGTGAAACTGTTCCTCACCATGAACGAGTGGGAAAGATAGAAGAACCTTTTAATAAACATGCTGACAGCCTTCTTCATTTCATGCAGCAGCAAGGAAACCCCTTTGAAATGACTGAGCCTGTACGACTACACAACTTTGTGACCAAGCAATATGTGGATAACAATATAAAGTCACATCTACTAGATGTCCTGGAACATGAATTGAAACTATACACAGAACTGAAGCAGGAGAGATTTATATTGAAAGAGAAAAAACTGCTTGACATAATCACTAAAGCTAACCTCGCACGCTTTAATTGCCATAGATAGAGTTTTGCCCAATCAGCCTGCAATAACAGGTTACAAAAAAATACTTTCGGAAGCACATAAAGAGATGGATGTAGCAAAAGAAAGGGGTCAATTTATCAAGGATATTCTGTCTCATGATCTTCTTCCAACAAACGTATTATTTGATGGAGATGCTGCAACCAAACCAGTGAAGCAAAAATTTGTACAAGAGCTAAGAAAAAAACTTTCACCTGAAGAATTTCAATTCAAAAAGGTTTCCTCATTGAAAACTGCTGTTGTTGTGGAATAAATGTCACAATTGCAAATGGTCAAGATTTCAAAACATTGCTGATGCTTCAGTGAACACTAAATTTCCCATTATTGCATGTTAATTGATTGGCAATGAGGATTTGGTGCTTGCTGAGATATATTCAAAAGGTACAGGCCATATTGTTCAAGAACGTAACAGAAAATTGGAGGAAGTTGACCTTTGTGTTGTGCCACATGTTCAGTGGGTTGTTCAAAATAGTTCCTTTTGAGTCTTTGTACTGTCAAATGACACAGATGATATTATTTTGCTACTTACATTTGTTGTAATGTTCATAATTCAAGAATTGTCAGAGTTATGGAGACGTTCTGGAACAGGCAAGAAAAGACACTTAATCCTGCTTCATATTCTGTAAAACAAGCTTGACCCAGAATGCCCAGTGTTCTTATCAAACCACATATTCTTATGGGTGATGACACTATGAGCAAAATTGGAACAAAGTTTGGCGCTTTAACTGCTGAACCTGTGAAGTTTCTAAAAGGATGTGCTGAGACAGAAGAAGAATGTGACTTTCAAGACAGAAAAATATCTTGTACGTGTGTGGAAAACTAGTTCTGACTGTCATATATTTGACGATCTTCTGTACAATGAGTTAAAGAGATCAGTCCTGCTAGTTGGTCTTCCACAGACATCATTTTCTGTGTGTGGACACATTAAAAGAGCATTCTAATTGATCAGAAGATGTGTAAATGTTTTGGATCATGCATATGTAGAGAAAGATCCCTGTGACTTTGGCTGGGAAGATATTAAAACCTATGACATTTCTAAAAGTCTCTACCCACAGAACTTACACGTACATGCACTTGCAAAACCTGTGCTGCAAAAAGATGTCCCTGTCGATATGCTCTTCTCAAATGTTCAACATTCTGCAAATGTACCACAAGCAATTGCTGAAACAACTAAATAAAGTGAACTATGAAAATGTGTCTAAAACAGGAGTGGTAAACATTATTTTGTTCATATACAGATCATAAACATTGCTTGGTGTATACATAAAAGCATTAAAAACCATTATTATTTTTTTCATTTCTATATATGTCTCTTCTTTCTCTATTATAGCCGTCATTTTAGAAAATGGAGGAAGGGTTGCTCTGGGGAGTTATTTTCTATCTCTATAAAACTACTTGGCCCGCAAAACCTATGTTGTAACCTTAAAAGGAAGTATATATGTAATTAAATTAAAGTTTGATGGTGAATGTACTCTGAGAGTGGCATAATTCTTTCAAAATGGATGCCTCTATTTATTTATTTGATAATTACTTCAAAGTAAACAGATGGATGAGCCAGCACTTCGCAAACCAAAAGCAGGGAATGCAATAAATTAGGACAAAGGTACAAGTCATGTAGTGTAGGGAGCAAAGTGGTTTGAACACATTCAAATCATGGTCAAGATTAAAGGACGAGGGAATCGTTTGTCAGTGCAAGGTCTTCCCCTTTGCTACACAGCTGATATGAAACTGAAGGAGGCAAGACGACACAGGAAGGAGAAAGTGCAAAAACATCAGAAATCAATTTTACTAGCAATAAAAAAGCCAGTAGGTCTGTTTCTTTAATTAAAGTGATTAATCATGTATTGGTAGATTTGTGTTTTGTTGTGTGGATGGATGTGTGAATGAGGGCATGGATGGCAGAATGTATAAGTGACCGAGTCCATTGTTGAATGATTAGGTGAGTGACTGAGAGCATGAATGAATAAGTACCTGATGAAGGATTAAGTGCAAAGCTGTTAGAATAGCTTAAGTTATAAGTGGCTGCATGAATACCCAGGGTGAAGGAGGTGGCCATGGTCCTATTAATGGCAGGAGTATCTTCGTCCCTGTTATCACTGATGCTCTGTCACTCACCAATGCACTTGCTCAGTCAATCACCCCTTCATATGCTTGAGCACAAAATGACTTACCCCTTCATCCACTCATGCTTTGACTCATCCATCAATTCTTCGACTTATTGGCTCATTATTGCATTCACCTTCTCTTCTACCAATGCACAGACTTGATGTAAATGTAAATCTGTATGTGTAAACCGAGAACTACTCACCCTTACGGGTCTCAAGGTGCTGGGTGCCATCATGGAAATTAAGTGAGCTATTGCCCAGAGTCACAGGGTGCTGTGCTGAGCTGCCACCAGAGCCAGGGATCGAACCACGAACCTTGTGCTCCAAAGTCAGCTGCCCTGGCCGCGCACCACACCTCTCCACGTGATGAAGAAACACTTTCAGAAAATAAAAGCTGAGTTACTGGCTTGCTGAATCTGTGCTTCTGTTGTGACTGCCTTTTATAGAAAATTAAAGAAAAAGGGCTTGTGAGCTTGGATCTTGGTTATAGAAGGGAAAGGGCTAACAAGCGAATCATTCAAACATACATTAAAAAAGATTCAAAATAAATTGAACGTCAAATTAGTGACAAAAAGAATCAATTATTCATATAAAGATTGTAAAATAAATCAAATTCACAAAATGTGAAATAAATAGTGAATGAATTACAGAAAAACAATATATTATAAATATACAAAGGGGTTCAATACAGATATTATCCAAAGATACATTGACAATATGTCATCTCATTCAAGCAATAAGCTGCATAATCGCATATGTCAGTGCATAGAAAACCCACTCTAATAATTTTAAATGCCCATCCTCAATGAAAGAATACACCGTGCTTCGATGAGAAAAATGATAATAAAGTATAGAGGTGGACTTGATACCGATGTTTCGGTCTCAAGTGTTATGAATCCGCGAGACCATCCTCCGAACCAACACGATTTGAGAGGAGATGCAAAACTTACCCCGCATGAAATTAGGCTGTTTTTTATTCAGTGCAGATGGGAAACAAAATCAGTATAATGCACGTTGTCATGAGGAGAAATTGTGATAGAATAAATCAACAACTGGTTCTCTCGAAGTCAGAGACTAGGACGCTGATTAGTCTTTTTTATAGGCCATTTAGGTCAGATGGCCCTAAAACCTTGTTCTTTCTTCAGTCAGAAAACCACCATATATTTTGCAGCCTTTTTTCATTATTGTTATTTTGCATTAAGGTGACCATGTGTTGTCACAAAACACAAAATCCGGGGGCCTCATCAAGCGCACAGACAGTGCACTAAGCTCAACAACAGGGAAAAAAGACAAGCTAAGGAAGTCCTATTTAAGAAGAAGGAATCTCAGCACCCACCGAATTGGCATGCTTCATCATCCGAGATCTCCAAGTCCTTTCACGTGTTAGGAGGAGCTCACGGATGTTTTAGTGCGATCCAGGGGCTAGATCTCCTAAGATCAATGGAGCATGAAAACAATGTAAGTGAAAATGCGTTATGCAGTAGGTAAATTGAAAGGTTAAAATTGGCTACCAAGAGAATTTTTTTTTATTAGATATCTCGTGGTGTCAAAGGTTAAAAAACAGTGTAAGCGCAGTCTGATAAAATTTGCGAGCGCGCTGGTCAAAAAATAAGAGGGTCTACATGTTTCAGCCAATCGTGATCACGTATTGATCATGGCCTTCATCAGGACCTAGTTATTACTACTAGTGCAAACAAAAAATGCGTGAGTGAATAAATTCACGGAAAATATAAATATTATTGGAACGATACAACCAACTTTCACCTGTCTAATACTTATTGGTAGGCACTACAGGGATATTTGGTAGACACCTGTGACAACCAGATGCCGGTCCAAGGTAGCGATGGATAGAGCGTTGCCTCACGCCCTGAGTTGTTACCAGGAGCAGTGAGCAGTCCTCCCGAATGCGTACGGGTGTCTACCAAATATCCCTGTAGTGCTTTGCATGAGTCTCTTGAGAAACATTTATTTTTATTTGTGACTACTTCAAGGGGGTTTGTCAGTTTTTGATGCAAAGCCCAGACTAAAAATGTATTTATAAGACCATTGTGCCGCTTTTTGTAACGCTCCGGTGGCACAGGAGCCTGCTCCATATTTACCAGGCAGCACTGAGCCACTTTTTTGGCTTAATGCTGCCTTGTAAATATTGCTCCCTTTAATGCAGTTTTCTGCCTGAAAGGGGCATGCAATGGGTGTTGCTGGGGGCATTCTTAACAACATCCATGGTTTCTGACAATACCCCAGATTTGCGAGAAATTGTAACTCTGAGGCAGTGCCAATAACTTACACCTCCCAGGGGAGGCATAAGGGAGGCACAACGAGGAGAAATATCTTTATTTCTCCTCGTTCTTAGGACTCGCCTAGCAGCGCGCATGCACCGCTCTGTGAGACTTATTGTAAGCTCACCACATGCTCGCGCGTGTGTGGCCTATTGCTTGCGGTTACCCGCATGGGCGCCATATATTTTTAATTATCGTTCAAAACACATGGCTCACTGTGGCATGTGCGCACACCACTCATTTTTGTTAAGGTCATGTGGGCAGGGCTTAAACTTTTTTTTCCCCTTTAAGCTTATTTGACAACACAGCGTATTTTTAATCAACATGAAGTAAATCTTCAAAATTTACAAAGACAGCCTCAAACATTTTCAAAAAGCACCTAGAAAGCGTAACACACAGACACGCAGCGTGAGACTATTAGAACAACAACCTCGAAATTCTCACTTAGGGACACGGCAGCCCCATCGGTGTTTAACGATGCCTGAAGGTTTAGAAGCAGTTCCAGTGCCGGATTTTTTGCTGGTCAGCAGGCGCTACTGGAGAGACCAGATCCTCCCCGAGAAACTGTTAACTCTTTTACTAGCACGAGGGAATTGAATGGCACCCTAACTGGCGCTTGAGTGACATTGAAAATAATTTCACGGCGCTGTTATCAGTCGTGTAAACAAACCCCTCTTTTCACGATGTTTCCTGCTTTGAGAAGTCTCTTTTTCCCAGCTCGTCACGGCGCGTGCAGCGTGCACTCCCCTACAGGACCCAGGCTGGATGGCGGGGAACCTTCTTAATGAGACCAAATAAGGCCTGGAATAAAACCGGCCCCTTTGAAAATATTCCAATCTCGGCCCATGTGCACTGGGGAAGGAAAACAAAAACGAAGGTCGCGTGTCTCGCGCATCCCGTAGATTCCTTACTTCTGCTTGCTTTTTATTTTTTTTATTTTAGTGAAATCTGGTCTATCCAGTTAGTTAATGGGTGTTTTAAAAGTCCCGCTTTCATCTCTCTGTTTTTTTTCCTCGGAATCTCATGGATGTTCCAATTCAAGAGGCACTGACGCACATCAAGAGAGCCTCCTTCAAATACCGTGAAATTGACCAGGCTGGCTTTTTTTGTGCAGAAATTACTTCCTGTTTGAACCAGTCGGTGACAGTGGTGCGGCGAACAATTTTCACAGTGGGGGTGCTGCAATGCATATCATATGAGCAGGGGCGCAACTAAACACGAACTTCGGGATTTGGAGGGAGTGTTAAGACTCCCAGCCAGGGCTGGTCCTATTCCAAGGGAGATTCGTGTACCTTGCTCTTTGGCAATCTTCGGAAAATAAACTGCTTCCTTGCCCTGACCCCTGTATGTACAGATGGAAGCAGCAGACTTCCCCTCAGAGCTGCGTTACCGAGCTTATCCTGTGCAATGTTTACATTATTGCACAGGTTTGGGCGGGGACGTAGCTTCCAGTGGTGCAGCTCGTGCAGTGGGATCGGGCTCAAAGGCCTCAGTGGCCCACCGCTTACAGATCCTACATGTCAACATTTGGACAGCAATTCAATTCAATTACTTTATTCGGATAAAACATATCCATAACAGGACAAAATCACACAGTAATACATATAGCACACAAATTCATAATGGGCATAAAGGCGTTATATACAAAACCTATCCAGTGCAGAACAATGAAAACATTATTTCTACAGTAATCCTGCACGAACAGCAGTTGTCAGAAAGGCCCCGCGCAGAATGCTAGTTCATCATCTTCCAGGTTAAAAAGAGTCCTATATGCATCTCTGTAATGAACAGATGGGTGCCTTTTAAAACAAGCATTGGCATAGCTAATAGGTCTCGCCTTTGGGACCTTATAAGTATTTAGTTGTCCAACACAATATCCTTGGTGCAACAACATCAAGTGTTGCATCGCTAAACACTTATAAAGTCCCAAAGACAAGACCTATTGGCTATGCCAATGCTTATTCCTTTTTCTATGTGTGCTGCATTCTGCAGCACACACAGAAAGAGGGAAAAGCCTCTTGTGATTTATTTTGTGGAGGAAGGTTTCCTTTCCTACACAAAAATAATAATCCCTGCAACCTAGGCACCAATGTACCATGGTGTGAAGGTGCCCGCATAGGCGCACGGCAGCCCATTGTGTGCCAGCGCAGGGAAATAGGACAAGAATGCGCCATATCTTATAGATACAGCGCATTCCTGCCCTTTTCTTTTGCCGTAGGGCAGTGCAGCAGGAAGGCCTGCTGCGCTGGCCAATGGCAAAACCTCATAAATGAGGCACTAACTATCTTAGTAGATGGGGCTTTGCGTAAATAAATATGGGTGCTTGCGTTGGTCGACCAAAGTAACACCCCAGTAATGCCCCTTTCATGCAAGGCAGGACAAGGAGGTATTTGCGCTAAAAAGAGCCTTATTCCAGTGCAAAATAGGCTTTAGTAAATCGAATCGAGGTCCATTTACTTCCTTAAAAATTCACAGTGGGTCTGCTAACCAACATTACATGCAGAAACAACCTTTGATTGGGAATGACATGGATAAATATAACAATACACGCTGTAATGCAGAGTCTATGTTGCTTTCTGTAAAACACAAAACTGACCCCCAGCTAGTCATTGAAATTTTGATATTTCTTAAAAAGCTACACTGGAGCCTTTAAAATATGAATCAGATTTCATTTGACTTTACTTTTAACGTTACATAATATGCCTTGAGAAGAAAGCACTAGCCACAAGAGGTTTCACTTAAACGTGGCTACTCTGCGTCGCTTCTACTGAAAGAGAAGACGCGTACAAAACCGACTCTCCTTCAACATGTAATTATAATAAAGCTAAATAAAAGGAAGGCTCAAACAGATATTTAAAAGTGAATTATGATCTCACCAAAAACCACTTGATTTTCGTAATGTTCAAATTATGACTGAATGGAAAAAGACATGCTGGTATTATGTGCATTTTTAATCTATTATATTTAGAATTATCTATGTTTGCACTTCCTCTGTCAAAGAAAGCAATGCTAAATGCCACTCAACATCTGGGAGTAGACAGGCTTTGAAAGCTTGTTTAATCATGGTTTTCCATGTTTTCTACAAAACCCTGAAAATCCTTTTGATGAATAGAGTTCATTAAACTCTATGTTCATGTGTAATTTCATCAGTTTAGGAAGACATTTTAAAGATCACATATTCTCATATTTTTTTTCATTTTCAATGCAGTGCAAGAAGATGTCGTAAAAAGCATCAAAACGTTGGTTCAAATTAGAATAACAAGAATTAAAGTAATTTTGCAGAAATAGATTAAAAGTTAGACCAAATAAACCAACATCATGTTCTACAGAATTTATATTAACAGAACCCATTATGAATGGCACTGTATATCTCATTTGCATATTTTATGTTGAAACCCACCAAAAAAACCTCAAGGCCTTGCAAAATGGACTGGACATGGTCGTGGTTTGTACCATCAGCATTGGCAGCATAGTATTTTACCAAAAGAGGTGTTGGAAATGGTAGGAAATGTTCAATTGCAGGCAAATCCTAGCATTCTATGGCACTTAAATGTGTGGAAATGATACCATAGGGGCTTTATTTATGAAGCACTTGCGACACTTTTGGGCCGCCCTTGCGTCACTTTTCGTGACGCAGCAGCGGCATAAACAATGTGCCACGTTGCGCCTTAATTACAAGGTACCGCATCTAGGTAGGCCTATGGCTTCAGGTATGAGCTGTTACTTTCAGGCTACCTGCTACTGCTTTTTACTCAAGGCTTCCAACTGGCCTAATAGGAATTTAGCAGCTGTGGCCACCCCTGATGCATAGCAGTGGTGAAAGGGGATCACAGCAGCACTAAGTAACAGCTGAGCATGACACACTAGAACCTGCCTGCAACTCCTAACCACTGTATCCCCTTCTCCACAGGACCTACTCAAGTCAGGCAGTCAAGCACATGCTATCACTTTACTTGTCACATTCACAGCAGAGGAGCCTAAAATGGAGAAAGTGCTACCCTACCATTTGGTAAGAGTGCAACTGCCATTTTTTTAACAAGGGTGCAGCAAAAACCAGCAAAGAGATGGACACCTACTTTGACTTGATCATTTACTGCCACT
The DNA here is from genome assembly GCF_964204655.1 of Triturus cristatus. Classification (NCBI taxonomy): domain Eukaryota; kingdom Metazoa; phylum Chordata; class Amphibia; order Caudata; family Salamandridae; genus Triturus; species Triturus cristatus. Next base: position 586,164,868 of record NC_140589.1, on the reverse strand, counting down.
TTACAGTGGGACACGAAAATGAAAAAAACAATATGGTGTGTACATGCATTCAGGATTCAGTAAAGGGGCATATCTGAACATGCATATTGGAAATAATTATTTCTAGAGGCTTATAGGTTTTCTCTGCAAAAGAACTTTCGCCTAAAGGTGCGTTCAGGTTCAAGAGTCAAGCTCAACATATTTCAGGCATCTCACATCAGTCCAACCCTCTAGTGTCCCTCTAAGTCTGTTCAAAGGAGTGTGTTCAACAGTGCTGGAAAAAATCACTTAAGGCACAATTCAGATGGAGGTTATAATACCTCTCCTGGTATTTCCTCCCTCCTGCAGGCACAAAAGGATTCTTCATTCTCTCATGTCTAGACTTGAACTGAGGAGCAGAATATGTTGATAAAGAAAATATATTTATCAATCAATCATTGTTTATTGACTCCCTGTGTCCCCTCCCGTCATGGACAAAGCCATTACATGGAATTACGCATGTGAGATGCCCAGTCAGGGCTTTAATATAAAGGTAGGAATAAAATGTAAGTTAGCCACAGGAAAATCTGTGTCCATAGGTGTATAAAAATGCTCTGAGTTCTCTGAGAACTCTCTGAGAATTATTTATTTGTTTCGCTTTCCAATTTAACGCATTAGGAATGTGACTGCGCCCTACGAATGCTAATCTGCGATGTTGCTTTCACATGTGTCAAGACATTCACTTGTTTTAAAATCTAAACCTTGCAGTCATTTTTCATGATGCCATGATCATATTGACATCTCTCACCTTGAAGCCCTCATCTTAAACAAGAAACAATGAAAACGTGATTAATGAGAGAAATTAAAAATTGCAGAAAAGCATATTAAAAAATATTTTTTTAATTGTCATGAGGACCCTTTCTGAGCACTTTGATTAATGAGACACAACAGTGGGGTATGCTTGTTTGATGTTACGGCTGCAGTCATAAAACTGGTGCAACTCTGAAGTGCGTATCCTTTTAGCATGTCTGCTTGCATGTAACAATAGAGTGTACAACAAATTGTATTTTATTATATTGTAATAATTATATATAGTACTCACTAACCCTGTGTGGGAGCTGAAGCTCTTCGCTACGGGGGCGCAAGCTGCACCGCATTGGGTGTGTGGTTGTAAAGGTAAAGGTACTGTGTTGTTTTGATCCTATGTGGGAAGAATTTCCATGTTATGTTATGCATGATGACCACCCGAGATGCGGTTCTTGTGTCATGGGAAACAGCGTTTAATGATGTGATAGATGAAAAAGTGTGGGAGATAGGGCCAGAGTGTTTGGTTTCCAGGAAGTTGGCAGCCTTGATCAGCTCTGCAGGCCCTGTCATTGTATTTCTGATGGTCACAATCCACTAAACTGCTAACTGCACATGGTTGTCCATACCAAGAACTTTATGTTTATGGTCTTGAGCAATCATTGATTGCAAACTGGCCCCAGGCCACAAGTGAGTTCTTCAGTCATTTTAGCCAAACGTACAGTGCAGGGGGTAAATTATTAAAGAGCTAAGCTTGACTGTAGATGTCCCACATGGCATGAGTCCATTTGGCAGACGACAAAGTGATTCTCTAACATTGGGCCTCAGTATGATGCCTCACTGTTATGAGACTCGGAAAGCCTCCAACCTGTGGTCGGAGGCTTTCCGAGTCCCACCACAGGTTTCACTTTCAACTGCTGTATTATGATGCAGGTGGTTGAAAGTGTAACTGGGCAGTCATTCCAGCTGTATTCCGACGGGCTCACGGAGCCCGTCAGCCAGTCGGAGGCCCGACCGTAATCCCAATGGATAGCGTTTCTGCCTTGGGGATTACAATGTGGGTTTCCGACAGGCTTTCCATGTTGGGCTATCCCACATGGAAAGCCTGTCTGGAAGCGACTTTGGGTGTCCCTTGCAGGGTCCCTTTGTCTCTGCACCCTACGGTTGGGGGCTGAGGGGGCACCTATGGAACGCCTCTGTTGATCCCTTCACCGGGTGGCAGGCATGAACAGATTCTCCCATTTCTCTATAGGAGCTTGTGCTACGGTCGGTTTGTGGACGCAGCACAAGCTTCCATAGAGAAACATCAGTATGCGACCGCACCATGTGCTTTGGTCGGGACCGGCGACCGTAGGTCGGTCCTGATTCCGCAACGGTGTCAGGCGGACATCACGACATCACAATAAGGCCCTTTGTGTGAGGGTTGTCAAGGTGAGAGAACTGTGACATGCAGATGGCTGTGCAGTCAAGGAAGTGGAATTGGCAGGAAGACGGGGTGGGGTCTACTAAGTGGTAACCCAGAACAAGAAGGGTGTGTCGAGATTGGTGGAAGAGTAGTGGTCTATAAGGTTAATCCAACACAACAGGGGGCATAGGGGAAAAATACTTTGAAAAGACGACAAAGGAAGCTGCAAGAGAGAGTAAAGGAAAGCCGCAGAAGAGAGACTATGACTAGGGAATGAAGAAACAACAAAGATTGAGAGAGGGAGACACAAAGATTGTGAAAGAAAGAGGGGGAGAGAAACAAGAGAACTGAGACTCCATACTGAATAAAGGGCATCCTTCCACCTGAAGGTAAACATTTTAATAATTATGTCATTTGTTACATTTTTGTTAAACTGTAGACATATAGGCCCTTATTATGATGTCGGTTGGAGTTGCATCTGCTGTGGACTGAGAACTGACCGACCTCAGGTCGGCGGTTTCAACCTCATTGTTTTGATGTGACCGTACATGGGCGCCGATTATGATAAGGAAAGGCATCGATCCGTCAGTCAAAGCCTTTCCGACCCCATCGTAATATGCCGGTCGGATTCCTTTACGACCGCCTCGATACGATGGAGATTTTATATTTTTTAATATTTAATAGAGTTGTTGAAATATGTTATTTGTTTGAAGTGAACTACTCTCTACTGTTGCACAAACTGTAGTGGGAATAGTTTATCTGACCCCTTTGGTGTCCAATGCTTCCCCTACTGTTGCACAGACTGGAGTGTGAATAATAAACTTTACTCCTGCGGAGTCTAACGCTTTCCTTACTGTTGCATATACTGGAGTGGGAATAGTATATTTTACCCCTCCCGAGTCTGAGACTTTGCCTGCTGTTGCACCTGCTGGGGTGGGAATAGTAAATGTTACGCCTCCACAGTCTAATGCTTTCCCTACTATTGCACAGACTGGAGTGGGAACAGTAAATTTTACTCCTCCTGAGTACAATTCTTTCCCCACTGTTGCACACACTGGAGTGAGTATAATAGGTTTTACCCCTCCTGAGTCCAACATTTTTCCTAATGTTGTATATATTGGAGTGGGAATAGTATATTTATTATTCCTAGAGTTTATAGTTTTGTTAACATTGTTTAAATATATATTATTATGTGTTTGTGGAGTTAATTCTATATTTTTAACTATATAAATGTATGTAATTTTAAAGATATTTGTAGTAAAATATTTAAATTGGCAATATTTTAAATTAGTTTGCAGTTTATTTGTTACATTTTTTATTGTGTTCTATGTATGTGTGTGTGTGTGTGTGTATATATATATATTTGCTATATAGGTTAATTAAATAAGAATATATTTATATATATTTTTTAATAATATTCAAATACATTACATTAATGTTGTATGTTTAAATATTTAAGATTTATTATTTTTAACTATTATACATATTAAAAAACTATATCTTCGTATATATGTTTTCGATATTACTGTAAAAGATTATTTTTGTTGTATTTTTGTATTTACCTTTAAATGTATAAGAACCCAATATTTTTTATCGATATTTTTGATACAATATTTCTGTATCATGATATTTATGGTTTTGATATTATGTCACTGAACCGATTTGCAGTATGTCTGTGTTTTTACTTTTGACTGCAATGGATCTTATTTCTTTGCATGCCCTTCATACAGGCTAAATAGACTCAATTTGTAGTCAAATTAGGTTAGATATACTTTGGTAATTTATATGGTCTGGACACCTTTGTCAACAATGTACCAGCAGCACTGCCTAAGAGGCATAATCCCTTCTTTGCTACTGCTCGGCTTTATTAGTATTACAAACCTGTACATAATTTTAAAAAGCAAGCATTTGCATAACAAAAAGAGGCTATTATTAAAAAAAGTGATACAATAAGTGTGGCAATAAAATGTAGTGTTCGGTATTTGAATGGTTAATTGATAATGAGTTGGTGATATGTACTTCCTTTATTGAAGTTATGGTGATATTTTGTTACTGCCACTTGGCACTTTCTGCTATGGCTATTAGAGGCATTTCATCATCATTATTGATGTATTTTAGGATTTTATCATCACTAAATATAATTCCCCTTCCTGTTCATGAAATGGGTGCATGCTGTCTCAAACTGAAACGTTTCTGCCACTTGAATGGTAGATGTATGAAACTGGGTTGTTGGTTGAGGGGGAGTGAGCCCTTCGCAAGCAACAACCACAATCCTTGTCAGCCTGAAGCACAAAAAGTCACTACATTAACTCTTTGGTAGCTTAGCTCAAAAGCAGCCAGGCTTAACTTAGAGCCAATGTGTAATGTATTTATTCAGCACATAAACAGTAATAAAATAAAAACAGTACAATTTTACACCAACGAGAAAAATAGAGTAAAACTTAATAGATGATGTGACACCAAAATTACAAAATTACAATCAGTAGAAACTGAGCTATGCAATTTCAAAGATTTAAGGTAAGTATAGTATTAAAAGTAAAAAGCCCCACTCGTGGTTATCTGCTTGTGCCAGATCTGGTGTAAAGTCACAAGTCCTCGCCAACCACAATGGAGCCCGGGCTGAATACAGGGACTAAGTTAGTCCAGCTGAAAATGTTACCTTCTCAAGTCCAGTGTGAAGAGTCCAGTTTACGGAGGAGAAGACCGCAAGGAACAGGGAGAGCATCACAGATGATTGACGCTGAAGTGCAAAGAGCAGGCTGAGAACTGCATATGGTCGACACTGTAGCGTGAAGATCCTGTTGGGTGTCTCAGACAGTGTTTACTGGAGCTTTTTTATTGTCGGTCACCATGGGCTGTCGTTGCTGCAGCCCAAAGTGCAGATCTCAGATTTACGGTCTTTGCTGGCAGGCACAGTAGAGCAAAGAGTTGGGTTCACCAGAGCTTCACATTGGCGGTCTGGGGAGTGGCAAGATCTTGGCTTGTGGTGGTCCATTCATTGTTACGAAGAGCTCAAAACTTTAGGATTTAGTCTTTTCTTTTAGGAGAGCCTCAAATGATGCCACACCAAGGGTACAGGACCTCAGTACAGCAGAGGCCGGCCTTGCCCAGCCATGTCCAGTTGCAGGTCCAGGCAGGTCCAATGCAGCAGGCAAGTTTGGCAGTTGCAAGGAGACCTCTAGACCTATAGGTCAGGACAGGAGGTCAGTCAGCTGACCTTTAGATTACCTTCAGCCCGGGATTAAAGGTGGAGGTCCAGTCTTCATTCTCCAAAGCAGGGCAGGCCTCAAGCAGCAGGGCAGTCCTTCTTCTGTAGTATCCGCAGTTTCAGGAGTGTACTGAAGAGTCGGTCTGAGAGTCCAATGTTTATTCCTGGTGCTCCCTTTGAAGAACAAAGGATCAAGGTACGATATAGTCAGCCCACAATGTCAGTTATAAATTAATATTAAAAAACCAAAACACTACTGAAATCTGAGCTAACTATAACTTGTGACCTCGCCATGCATTGCTTGGGACCGCACATAATTCATCACTCATGACATGTTCACTGATATCATTGATGACATCACTGATGGCATCTCAAATAACGTCATCAATAATATCACTGATGATATCATCCAACTCACTGCTTTTTAATTTGCTCTACAAAGAAGTAGAGCCTTTCAAATATATAAAAAAGTACCTTCCTCAAAACCATGAAAATTATATGAACGTTTGAGAATTTATAAAAATGATTAGACTGTATCCCACTCCCTGTACGCACCCAACACTCCTTACATGAACACACGCCTACTACACACAGCCTTCACCTTTTACACTACTGATCATGGAGACCCCACTCCTTCTAGAGACCCATGCCCTGTAACCTGGGTAAGCCCCTAATATGTAGAGCCTTCACCCTGTGCACAGCTCTTCACATAGAGCTCACTCCCTCCAGACATCCATGTCCGATATTAGGTCACCTAGCTCCTACTACATACAGCTTTCTGCCTGTGCATAGTTCTTCATGGAGACCCCACTCCCTCCAAACACCCAAACCCCATTACTGATCAAGCCCTTATTTCACACAGCCTTTGCTCTAAGCACAACTCTTCACTGAGAGCCAACTTTCTCTGGACACTAATGGGTATTTAGATGTCCTAGCCCCTACTATGTAAAGCCTTCACCCTGAGCACAACTGTTCACAGAGACCCACTCCCTCCAGACACCAAAGGCCCATTTGGTGATCAAGCCCCTACTAAGCATTGCCGTCACCCTTTACTGAACCCTTTGTGGGTAGTTGTCCTCTCATGTGTAATCAACCACGTATGGGTGGGCTAGTAGCTGGTGCACACTGTCTTCGTGCAGTGTACACCCCTTCATGGAGCCCTCACTCTCTCCAGACCCCCAAGACCCAATAGTTGGTCAAGCATGTTGCAAAGGCTTACATTCATTGGCAGAACAGAGGCTATCGGACTGAAGATGTAGTTAGCTAAATACCTTACAAGTAAGATAAATGTATAGCAAACTGTCATCAATTATGTCATCAGTGATGTCGTTTGAGATGTAATCAATGATGTAATCAATGATATCATTGAACATGCCATGAGCAATGTAATATTTGAGATCATAATCAGTATATGGCAGGTGAGCACGTTGTAGTCAGCTACATAAACTGTAACTGGTGAATTTCAGTGGTTTTGTGTTTAAAATTATATTTTTAATTGACATTTTCATCTAACTATAACGTCACTCTAACCTTTTGTTCAGTGAATTTATACGGTTTTCTCTATTGTATACTGAGATATTATTACCAGACCTAATTATAAAGTCACATTAACCTTTGTTTTTAGTGAATTTGTAGGGTATTTTTAAAGTACAATATTATTATCATTCCTAATTGTTCATATGAGGGCCTTGACTATATAATGAGGCTTAAGTATGTGAAGGGAGTGGGCTATCTGTAAAGAGCTGCACAGAAAGTGCAGGCTGTGTGCAGCAAGGGCTTGCCTACCTAATTGGGCATTGTGTCTTGAGGGAGAGGGCTTTGCATGAAGAGTGGCAAAGAGAGCTCAGGCTCTACATAGTAGGGGCTTGCCCCTTGAAATATGTCTTAGTGTGTTGGAAGACTCACCTCTCCATCAAGACCTCTGTACAGGGCGTAGGTTGCACATAATAGGGACTTGCCATGTAGTGGGGCTTGGGTGGGTTGAGGGACTGGCTTCTCTATCTAAAGCTTTGTACGGACCAAAAGCTGGCAATAGTAGTAGTATTTTCCCATTTAATGTGGCTTGGGTGTCTGGAGTGCGTGTTCTTTATGGATAGTTTGTGGACAGAACGCTGACTGTATGTAGTAACAGTTTGCCAAATCCAATGGGGTGGGGATATCTGTAGGGAGTGAGCTCTCCATGAAGACATTTCTACAAATTAAAGGGTGTGACTAGTAGAGGCTTGGACACCTAATGGGTTGTGGATGTCTGGAGCAAATTGGCTTTCTTAAGGTCTTCTGTACAAGGCATAGGGTGTGAGTAGTAGAGGCATGGCCACCTAAGAGGGCATGCATGACTGAATTAAGTGGGCTCTCCATGAAGACATCTGTAAAAGGTGTAGGCTGCATATTGGGGCTTGGCCAAAAGCATCTCTTTCATACGTACCTATAAAGACTCTGGTACATGGCAAAAAGTGTGCATTGTAGGGGCTTGGCCACCTAATTAGTCATGGATGTCTGGAGCCAATGGGCTCTCCATGAGGTCTTCTGTGCATGGCTTAGGGTGTGAGTAGGATAACTCACCACCATAGCGGACATAGATATCTGAAGGTAGCAGCTTGCCTGTGAAAACGTCTGTACACAGTGTGGGCTGTGCAGATTGTGGCAGATTAAAAATGTCATAAATGATCTTGCAAATGAGTTTGAAAGTTGTATTACCTTTGCGACAATGTTATGTCATGTCATGGTGTTTTGTAGAACAACCGGGAGGGAATCCTGGTATTCAGCAGGTGTGTGTCTACCTAAACCTAGAGCCTGGTAGCCTACTAATTGAAAAGCAACGCCTTCAGCTTCTTGGGGAATTCAAGCACTGAGGAGGAGGATCTTATGTGCAGTGGATCAGTTGTTTCACGCTTTAGGAGCAATGCAGGAGGAGACTTGACTGCTCTATCTTTTTTCCCTATGTGTGGGATGTGTGCAAGTAGGAGTCTGGATGTATCGAGAAGGTTTGTGAAAGCAGATGCAATTGTTGATGTAAGCTGGGCAGTGTTATGTAGTGTCTTGAATGTGTGAGTGAGAAGGTTGGAATGTGGTTCTTTGTGTATGGGGAGCCAGTGGAACTCCTTCAGATGTGGTGTGATGTGAGTGCGGCGTGGAAGATTGAGAGTGATTCTGGTTGCTGAGTTCTGAATGGTCAGCAGCCTCCTGGTAAGTCTTTTGTTGATCTCAGCATTGAGGGTGTTCCTGTAGTCTAGCTTGCTTGTGACGAGGGTGTGCTTGGTGGTTTCCGGGTGCTGATTGAGAGTCATTTGAAAATATTCCTCAGAATCGTAAGGGTGTGGAATCATGAAGAGGTGATGACGTTAACTTGGGCAGATATTTCGAATTTGATGTTGATGATGTACCCGAGAGTCTTGGAAATGGTTGTGGGAGTGGGTGTTGGCCCTAGCTCTGTTGCCCACCAGGTGGTTCCCACAGTGAAGCACTGTTCTCAAAGATGATGATTTTGGTCTTGTCCGTGTTCAGCTTTAGACAGTTTGCTGTCATCAAGTGGGTGATTTCACTCATGGAGGCATTGAACTTGATTTGTCACAATCTGGATTTGTTGAGTACTGCCTGTCACCTTTGAGGGTATTCAGGCATTCTGAATGTAGTTTTATTTAAGAGTTTGAATATATATTATTGACCAAACTTTGAAAAATGACCATCAAACCTGGGCAAAATTGCAACAAAAGTATTTTAAGTGATTTTCAACTCGGGAATAGGTACTGTTTGACATATCCAATATCCAACAAAATCGGGATTCGGAAAAGCCCCAAAAATCACTTTTCAAAATGGTGGCCATGCCATAATGGATTGTTTTTTTTGTCAGGGAAAATGGATGTTTCAATGGAAAACAAATGACGTCTATAAAAAAAAGATTTAAAAAATGACTTTGTTAGCAATATATTTCAGAATAGCATTAATGCATGTAATAAGTTCTTTAAGAAAACATAAACAATGATATATGAAGAACCAATTGCATCAGATAACCCAAAAACATGATAAACCAAAATGCATGAACATAATACCCCAAAACAAAAATCAGCCATCTGCATAACTGCTGCTGTCTTCACATTTGTTAGTAACACAATTATTGCAGCCACTGACTTGGCACTGTCCACAAAGCAGCAGAACAGGGCATCACAAACTTTTCGCAAGCACATCTCATGGTTGCACAGTGTGTTGTGCAGGAACAACCTATCATATTTAATAACAAGTTCAGAGCTGGTGGCAACTTACATATCGTGGGACAAAATTAATTATCTTTTTGATACCTACCCCATTCTTTTGGATTAAGATTATCTTCGGCTAATTGCCACACTCTGATTTGATAGTAGGTGAGAAAGGTGTAATACTTTGTGGCAATCATTCTGACCTAACCCATGATTTGTCAGCTACTAGCTTTTCTAACAACATTCGATGATGAAGTCTGTTAATGGAATCCATTTTTCTGCAACTACACAACACCAGCAGGACCGTCTTCTCAGCATTTTCAATGTCAACATGTTGGGAATCTTCTGAACAGAAAATGTTTGCAACTTCTTGGAGCTCCTTTTCCTGAATGCTGTGGCCTTTCTAACAGAAATAATTCTAGAAGCTGTGTAACAACCTTTATAAGCATGTAGAAATTGCAGGTAGTTGCAAATGTCAGTGCTGAGCAAGACCTGAGTACTGAGAATTTTATATACTAGATTCATAGATGATCCTCGTTTTATGTCTCTTTGATAATGCAATATAAAACCACAGTGCTTAGCATGATACAATAGAAAATTTAGCAAATCTCTATCTTCTCCTATAATGGTGGTGGATGAATGTTCGTAAGACAAAATTGCAACCCTAAAAATATTCATTAGCATCTCCAACAGTGTGTTGCATGCTACACCCATATTTCTTTAATTTCTTGGCCATGAGTAACATGGTTCGCTGTTTGGGGCTCCCCCACTGCCTCCAACAATGATGTAGTGGGTGCTCTGGGTGGGCTACAGGGCACTTACACTTCACTGGTCATGCCCCTGGGGATGAGGTCCCTGGGGCTAATATTGGCCTTGTGAGGGAGGGCTGCATGCCCCCCCAGCCCAATTTATTTTTAGACAGGCTCCAGGAGATGGGAGTCCCAGGGCCAATATTTGCCCAGGGAGGAGGGCTGTGTGCCCCCTCTCACTTCATAATATGGCCGGGCCCCAGGAGTTGGGGTCCCCAGAGCCAGAGATCAGCCTGGGGAGGGGTGCTATGTGTCTCCTCCCCATTTACAATATGGCTGGGCCACAGGGGATGGGATTCTTTGGCCAAATAAGACTGTGGGAGAGGGGGCTACATACCCTCCTCCGCTAAAAAAATGTGGAGAGCTCAGAGGGATGGGCTGCATGCCACTTTCTCTGGTTGGACGCCTTTGCAAGGTTGTTCACATGACCTGGCCTGCAGCGAACCCCCCGATGTGCGCAGCCAAAGGCTGTGCAGGGCATGGGGTAGGCTGTATGCAAGGAGTTGCCATCAGGTTCTAACCAGAGGCCAGGCTCTGTGGCCAACCCCCTGCCATGTACGGCCTTCGGCACTACCATGCACAGTTTTCTCATCAATAATTTTACAACAAATGTTGTAATGATATTATCTATGATGTCATAGAGGATGTCATGAGTGATATGTGGGTTAATTAGCGGTGCATGACGAGGGAGTAAGATATAGTTACCTCACGGCACAAGTTATAATGCATGAGATAACTATAACTGCTGAATTTCAATGGTTTTGTGTGTGTAAAATACGAACCTAACTCTAGAGTCCCTGTAACCTTTTTTTAGTGAATGTCTAAGGTTTTTTTTAATTCTGTTTCCTATTTATAACGTCCCTGTGATCTTTGTTTTTTTCAATGAATTTCTAGTGTTTAAATGCTATTTCCTAACTATAACGTCCCGATGATCTGGGTGTGTGAGTGGGTATGCTAGTGTGTGGTGGGTGTGTTAGTGTGTGTTTGATTGGCCTTGTGGGTCTGTGAGTTGGCGTTTTAGGAGCAATGTAGGTCTGTGAGTAGGTGTGTGAGTGGAGGTATGGGTGTGTGAATATGTGAGGGGTTGTGTGAGTGCCTCTGTGGGTCTTTGAGTGGGTGCATGAGTGGTTCTCTGGGCCTTTGAGTGGGTGTGTGAGTTGCTGTATGGTTTTGTGAGTTGGTGTGTTAGTGTTTGTGTGGGTTTGTGAGCGGGTGTGTGAGTGTGTGAGACTGGCTATGTGGGTCTGTGAGTGGGTGTGTGAGTGGTTTAGTGATTTTCTGAGTGGATGTTTGAGTGGTTGTACAGGTGTGTGAGTGAGTGTATGAGTGGGTATGTGAGTGGTTCTCTAGGTCTGTATGAGTGATTGAGTAAGTGGGTGTGTGAGTGGGTGCATTATTTTATTATTGGGATCTGGATCTGCGGATCCCGTGTGGATTCACACAGGGGGCCACACTGAGCACCTCAGTCGATCCACATGCCCCCAAAAACTTTTTTGATCAATTTCTTGCCCATGAAGGGTCTCTCACAGACCCCCTGATGGGTCCCATGTGGTCAGGATACCATTATCCTTTTTTGATTTTATTTCCTCCCATGGCAACTGTGTCTCGATTCACTAAATGGCAGCTGCAACATTTCTACCAGGTGGTGGCCAGGCAATCACGGCACAGTAGTGGATCCTCAGTAGATCCACGCCTTTAGATAGACATAAATCGTTTTTCTTTAATAACTCCAAAACTACTGAACAAATTTACACCAAATTACAAAAAGCACTCTTGATGGACCAAGATCTAGCTTTCTGCCAACGTTGGTGTAATTCCGTTCAGTGGGTCTGTACATGGCATTTTGAGATCCCCAACCCCCTTTTTCTTTGCCCCTACTTGATGAATCATCACCAGACTTTCCAAATAGTAGCTGAAGTGAGTAACAAACTGGTTTTGAAATTTCTGCAGAGATCCATCAAATGAGGCCAAAGTTATTAACATAACAATAAATGTTTTTCCTTTGGAAACTAGGCCCTAAATGTAACTACCTACTGACGAGCACCAGTAGGTAGTTATAATTAGTACCTGGTTTACAGAGGTAAAGCGTTTTTTGCTTTGGGGCCGTTTGACGAATCTTCTCAAAATTTTAAGAATTAGTATGAATGCTGGCTCTGTTGCTGTGTTAGGCGGAGGCGGAGAAAAAGGGAGGTCCCAAAAAGTGTTTTCCCATGCAATTTCCCATAGGGATGTTAGACAAGACTACAGTATGTATGGAATTACACTAAATTTGGCAGAAAGGTACCTCTTGGTCTTGGTCCTAAAAGCAAGCTTTTTGTGAATTGGTTTAAATCCATGCAGTAGTTTCTGCAATATTAAAGAAAAAACAAATTTGGATATCTAAGGGTGTGGATCCTTCGAGGATCCGACATTCCCGGTGTTGAAATCTGATTGGCTGCAAGCACGGCAAACAGGAAGCATTGGTAGCCATATTGTGACTCGGCTGAAGCAGAGTCCCATAAAGTATTTTTAGAAAAAGAAAAGGGGACAAGGTAGGAACATCCTGTCCTCCTATGTCTGGTCCTGGGGTCTCCCTGGGACCATGGCAGGGCAAAACAGCATTTCTTGTTGTGGCAAAACCATGAAGGAGTCACAAATTCACGGCAAAAAAAATAAAGTAAAAAGTGCGGTCTCCCACACTTGTTTTGAGAAAAAAGGCCCCTGGTTGGGCCAGGTTCCAGGGGCATGCAGAAACATAAGGAATGGGTGCACGGGACACCCCTCCTGGGCTGATTTTAGCCCCAGAGACCACCACCCTAGAGCTTTATTTTAATTTGGGAGGGGGCCGTGCGGATCCTCATCCCTCGAACATTTTAAGAATAGTGGAGGGGGCTGTGTGGACCCCCCTCCAGGAGCTTTAATATGCCCTGGGGATCACTACCTCCCTATGCTAACTAAATGCTAGTTGGGGTCATGTGGACCCCCTGGGCCACTGGGACCATCACCTTCCGGTGCCAAATAAGTTCAAAAACTGGGAGGGGCCACATAGCCCTCCTCCCAGGCAATATACAGACCTAGGGACATCCACCTCCCCAGGGCCGGCCCACGCATTCTAAAAAGTGGGGCCACGTGGCCCCCCTTCTGGAGCCATAAATGGCCCCCTCCCTATGTTTAAAAAAAAAGGAATCCTAGCTTCTTGGGCTTGGGGAAGACAAAGCAATTGTGTTTCCTCTTGCATTCCACACTGAAAAACAATATGTAATCCTGAATGAATGTGGCAGTAAAGTTGATCTAGTGGAGTGCAATCTGATCTGGATTGACGGTGACGAGTGATTTCTTTCTCGTCATCGCCATGATTCTCCCTTTTAATTACCCTGAGTATGCAAATGCCCAAAATTGTCTGAAAGCTCCATCTGTTTAGTCACACATCATGAGGGATGTAATACGTGAGGCCATACGCAGTGCATTGCGGGGGTGTATGTTATAGTTATCTCAGGTAACTATAGCTGATGAATTTCAACGGATTTGTACAAGTGAAATCTGAGCCTATGTATAACGTCCCTGTAGCATATATATACATATATATATATATATTCACTGAAAAAAACATAGGTTTCACACACATTATAGTTAGGAATTAGCATTTAAAAAACCTTGCAAATACACTGAAAAAACCATAGGTTTCACACATGTTATAGTTAGCTGGACATTTCACTCGTAAAAAACCAATGAAATTCCCCCGTTATAGTTAGTTCAGCTAACTAGAATTCGCGCGCCCGCAATCCACTGCTGATGACGTCACATATTACATCACTCATGACATGGTCAGTGACATCACTCATGACATCACTGATGACATCTCAAATGACATCACTGATGACATCATCCATTGAGTATGTGTTTCTGAACAATTTTAATATGTTTAATATATATAGGGAAAGGCATGTTGAAGAATGAGTGGGTGTACAAGTGTGTAAATGGATGATTTTCTGTGGTGCGTAACTAACTCTATAAGTGAGTCATTAAATGTATCTTACTGCAGACTAGTGACTAAACTGTGTAAATGTCTGTATGTGTCTGTATGTTGGTGTATAAGTGGCTGCATGGTTTTGTGAATACCTATATGAGTGTCTATATGAGTTATTGATTGCTTGTCTCAGTAGCTGTATGGGTTCCTGAGTGTTTGTGTGGGTAGGGTGTGTGTGACTCTATGCATAGATGTGTGAGTGGGTGATTCTATGAGTGCATGGTTTTATGAGGGCATCTGTGATGGACTGTATGGTTGAGTGAGTGTATGTATGGGTGTGTTAGGGATTGAATGTATATCTCAGTGGTACATTTGTGACTAACTACATATGTGAAAGGCAGTATATATGCGTGTAAGAGTATATAAGTCGGTAGATGTGAGAGTGTGTGATTGTGAGAGTGACTGTATGGATGAGTGTGTGCTTGTCTCAATGATACTATAAGAGCGTAAGAATGTGGTACTATTTTTATGATTAAGTGAACTTGAGTGTGTATAACCGCAACGGTGAGTAAATGGGAGTGTAATTATTTGCATGACTGACTAGGTGTGAGAGTACCTCTATGGATGATTGGTGGTGTGTGAGTGTCTATATAGGTGTATAAAACATATGATAGTCTTGTATGGAGTGACTGTAAGTATGAGTGACTGTACAGGTGAATGAGTGGAGGTGTATGTAGACCTAACAGTTAATAAGTGGGTATGTAGTTATTGGTATTGGAGTATGTATGGTTTTGAGAATGGAACTCTGAAATTTTGTGTCGGTGTATTAAAGGTTATATTATGGTGTGAGAAGATGTGGTAATTTATCACATAGATGACGTCATCAGTGATGTCATCAGTGATGTCATTTGAGATGTCATCAGTGATGTCATGAGTGATGTAATATGTGACATCATCAGCAGTGGATTGCGGGCGCGCGAGTTATAGTTAGCTGAACTAACTATAACGAGGGAATTTCATTGGTTTTTTACGAGTGAAATGTCCAGCTGACTATAACATGTGTGAAACCTATGGTTTTTTCAGTGTATTTGCAAGGTTTTTTAAATGCTAATTCCTAACTATAACGTGTGTGAAACCTATGGTTTTTTCAGTGAATTTGCAAGGTTTTTTAAATGCTAATTCCTAGCTATAACGTGTGTGAAACCTATATTTTTTTTTGTGAATTTCAAATTTTTAAAAAATACTAATTCCTAACTATAACGTGTGTGAAACCTATGGTGTTTTAAGTTAATTTGCAAGGTTTTTTAAATGCTAATTTATGAATGTATTATTATATTTTTTAAATATTTATTTTACAATAAGCTACCTATATCTATAGTTATAGATTAACTTTATCCTGTAATATGGAATGGCTAATTATTTGTTTTGTTATTTGGATAGAGTTGAACAGCATAGTTAATATCTTCTATAAACTTATAAACATTTTTTTTTTTAAGGTTTTTTGCGCGCACGGTGCAAGCATGCGTACGTGCTCCGTGTGTGCATGCGTACGTACTCCACGTGCACATGCATACGTCATGCGTGCTCCGTACGTGCGCGCTCCGTACTCGCATGCATGCGTGCGCCGTGCGTGTACGCACATGCACGCGTGCGCCATACGCGCATGCGTGCGTGCTCCGTGCGCACACCGTGCGCGCACGGCAAGTCATGTGATTTAGAAACAACACTTTTCATTGGTTTATAGTAGTTTCAGGTCATGTGATTAAGAAACAACACTTTTCATTGGTTTATAGTAGTTTCAGTTCCAGAAACTTCCAACACCACACCCACTCCCCTCATTATTACTTCTGATTCCCTGGGAGAAGGAGCTGAGCAGCTTTTCCAGTACTCCAGTACTTGAGAATGACAGAGCAGCAGTCATCTTCTGGGAGTGAGCAGGAGACCCTTGTGAGACAGAGACAGAGGAAACAGAAAGACTCTTTTATTTGGCAATTTTTTACATTTCCAGTGGGGCAGAAGAAGGTGAATGCTCCAAAAGTCACCTGCACTCTTTGTGATCGTATCTTATCAAGAGGAGATCCTAAAAAGAAATACTCTTTTAGTATCTTCACTATGATCAGGCACGTTAGAGATGTACATCCTGTGGCTTATGCTCGAGCTGCTAGAGAAAACCCTCCAGCAGCTCAGCCGAGCACATCCGCAGCAGCTCAGCCGAGCACATCATCGGCAGCTCAGCCGAGCACTTCATCTGCGGCGGCAGCTTCACCTGCTTCTGTTCCTCTGGATATACACCCTCTGTTTAAGAGGGTGCATATACGGTGCAATGTGTGCAATGCTCTTCTCTCTTATGGGGACACCAGCATTCCCCTAATAGAGAGCAAGATACAGCAGCACAAGTACAGCACCCTATAATTTTTGCCATTTTTCTGTTCCTCTGTCCCTCTATTAACACAACGGCTCTTTTTAGAGCCACCTAACATCTAAACACTTAAATTTGATTTTTAATTCTATTTTTTTTATGATTTTTTTTCCGCCGTGCGCGCACTCCACGATTTAAAAAAAAAAAAATGTTTTTTCACCCTTCATGGTCCTTCAGGGACCCCCTGACAAAAGCTAGGGGGTCAGGAACTCTGTACCCTGCCCCCTTTTCACGTTCTCCACCTTTCTTTTTCACTGTCACACACAGAGGTGCCCATTCCGATCCTGGAAAAACCGGGTACGAACCGTCGGTCGGAGGGTTTTCTCCGTCCGACTCGTACCCAGTAAAATAACCCTACAAACTTGCAAGTACGATTCGTACGGAAACACCATTTCCGTACGAGTCGGAAAAAACACCGACCGACTGTAAAAACACATACCAATGTGGTCCGGGACAGCGCCGATGTGACGTCGGGACGCATGCAGGCTGCATTTCACGAACTAGGAAGTACGAATCGTACCAACACTAGTCCGGACGGCAATATTTTTACGGCACCTAAAAAGTGCCGGAAAAGCGAAGTACGGCGCGATGCGAGCGGAATTGGGGGCCCGGTACGCGCCGACCCCCCCCAGACCCCGCAGATGTACGTGCCGTACCCCCGTGTATGTACGAGTCGAACCCCCACCCGTGTATGTACGAGTTGAACCCCCACCCGTGTATGTACGAGTCGAACCCCCACCCGTGTATGTACACCCGTGTATGTACGAGTCGAACCCCTACCTGTGTATGTACACCCGTGTATGTACGAGTCGAACCCCCACCCGTGTATGTATGAGTCGAACCCCCACCCGTGTATGTACACCCGTGTATGTACGAGTCGTACCCCCACCCGTGTATGTACACCCGTGTATGTACACCCGTGTATGTACGAGTCGAACCCCCACCCGTGTATGTACACCCGTGTATGTACGAGTCGTACCCCCACCCGTGTATGTACACCCGTGTATGTACGAGTCGTACCCCCACCCGTGTATGTACACCCGTGTATGTACGAGTCGAACACCCACCCGTGTATGTACACCCGTGTATGTATGAGTCGAACCCCCACCCGTGTATGTACACCCGTGTATGTACGAGTCGAACCCCCACCCGTGTATGTACGAGTCAAACCCCCACCCATGTATGTACACCCGTGTATGTACGAGTCGAACCCCCACCCGTGTATGTATGAGTCGAACCCCCACCCGTGTATGTACACCCGTGTATTTACGAGTCGAACCCCCACCCGTGTATGTACGAGTCGAACCCCCACCCGTGTATGTACACCCGTGTATGTACGAGTCGAACCCCCACCTGTGTATGTACACCCGTGTATGTACGAGTCGTACCCCCACCCATGTATGTACGAGTCGTACCCCCACCCGTGTATGTACACCCGTGTATGTACGAGTCGAACCCCCACCCATGTATGTACACCCATGTATGTACGAGTCGTACCCCCACCCGTGTATGTACACCTGTGTATGTATGAGTCGTACCCCTACCTGTGTATGTACACCCGTGTATGTACGAGTCGAACCCCCACCCGTGTATGTACAGCCGTGTATGTACGAGTCGAACCCTCACCCGTGTATGTACGAGTTGAACCCCCACCCGTGTATGTATACGCATGTATGTACGAGTCGAACCCCCACCCGTGTATGTACGAGTCGAACCCCCACCCGTGTATGTACACCCGTGTATGTACAAGTCGAACCCCCACCCGTGTATGTACGGTGCGTACCCCCAGCGCGTACATACACGGGTGGGGGTACGACTCGTACATACATGGGTGTACATACGCAGGTGGGGGTTCGACTCGTACATACACGGGTGTACATACAGGGATGGGGGTTCGACTCGTACATACAATGCGATTCGTATGGACTTTTTCCCATACGAATCGTACTTGGCAGTTTGTACGCTACTTGTACGATTCGTACGGTAAAAATCCCGGATACGATTCGTATGGGGAAATTTTTTCCAGGATCCAAATCGGCACCAGAATGGCAGACGACACTTCCTGATTTCGACCGATTCGAATGTTGACTGACATGTAATCGCCAATCACAATTACGCTCGCGCACGGCACCGACATCACTGATTACATCAGTGATGTCATCAGTGATGTCACTGACCATGTCATGAGTGATGTAATATGTGACGTCATCAGCAGTGCATTGCGGGGGCGCGAGTTATAGTTAGGTGAACTAACTATAACAGGGGAATTTCTAGGGTTTTGTACGAGGGAAATGTCCAGCTAACTATAAAGCCCCTGAAACCTATGCTTTTTTTAGTGAATTTCTAAGGTTTTTTAAATACCAATTCCTAACTATAATGCCCCTGAAACCTTTGGTGTTTTTAGTGAATTTCAAAGGTTTTTTAAATGCCAATTCCTAACTATAACGTGCATGAAACCTATGGTTTTTTCAGTGAATTTCAAAGGTTTTTTAAATGCTAATTCCTATCTATAACTTATCTCTGAAAATATCATGTTTAATGATTTTGATTGGATTTGTATATTTTTCAAATTCAGTGTGTCAATTTTATGAATTAAATTTAAAAAAAAAATACTTTTTATCACCATTTTTTTAACTTATTTTTTCAATTAATTCTTTTAAAAATTAAAAAATATTATTTGAACGTAATGGGTTTTTCAAATATATTTTTTTATATTTTTCAAAATATTTCTTTATCTATATGTACAAAACTTTATTTTATATATTTTTTTCAATGTTTTTGGATCTGCACACCCTGAGCGCACCATTCCCGATCCCTACGCAATTGCATCCGCGCATGGTATGCGTCGGGTACGTGTTTAGTGCGCGATCGCAATGCAACCGGCACGCGACTCCCAGCCTATACGCGACACATACGATGTACGTAACGCGATGTTTACGCGCTTCCGCGATGCGTCATCTGCATCTATGACGCGGTAGGTGCGCGGATCCCGCAAAGTATTTAACATTTTAAAAAACTTATGTATGTATATCATGTGAATATTAATTGAAGACAAACTCTAAACTAGTCTTAAAACTAAAATATTTTTACATCTAATCCTATAATTTTTTTTAATTCAATTTCATGGATGCGCGCTGGGTGCGTGCTGCGTACGCGCAGGGTGCGCGGATCCCATGTGACCTGCAAAAAAAGAGATTTGATTGGTTCAATACACTTCCTCTTCTAACTATTGAAAGACCCCACCCATTTCAATCATTCCTCTTTGACCTTCTTTAGAGCACCATCTCTTTGGAGAGAAGAAGATTTTTTAGACTAAGTTTACACTTAGCTCTAACTTTTTTCAACCAAAAATGGCTTCAGGGCAGCAGGCATCACCTGCATCACCTCATACATCTGAGGATGAATTTTTGGCGGAGGCACCACCCAAAAAACGTTTTTCTTCAGTGGTGTGGAAATTTTTTACTTTTCCCGAGGGGCAGAATAAGACCAATGCCAACTTGGTCACGTGCAAGATTTGCAAAAGAGTCCTGTCATGAGGGGATCCTAACAAGAAATACTCTTGCGGCACGGCAAGTATGATGAAGCACATGAGGACCCTTCATCCGAACAATCTTGCACGAGAAGAGTGCCGACAGATGAGAAACACTCCTGCTCCTGCGCCATCCACCTCATCGCAGCCGAGCACATCAAGAGTGCATCCATCAGCCCAAACCTTGGACATCCGTCCTCAATTTCAATTTTTAAAAGTGCTCTGCACTAAGTGCAATGCGACTTTGTGCTATGGTGAGCAGTCGATCGATCTGATCTGCCGCCGCCAAGAAAGTCACATTTGCTAGTTTTTTGTTTTTTTATTGTTCCCTGAAGTTCATTGTTTGGTTTCTCCTGTTTTGTTTTTTTTGGGGTTTTTTGCAGAAAAACCAACAAAATTTAAAAATTGTTCAGAAAACCCCAAAAATATTATAAAAGAAGAAAGAAGACAAAAAAAAGTTCTTGTAAGAACTAACTTTCCTGGTTTAAAAAAAGAACTAAATTTCTTTGTTACTGTTAGTTTAGATGAATGTATGTGTAGTATGTAATCGACTGAATGAATGCATTAGTAGCGTATGGTGAATGTATAAGTGCAGAAGTATGTGGCAGTGCTACAGCATCACACAGTAACCTCTTTAACTGCAGTGTGCTGTAGTACTTCCGAAGCACAGGGATGCAACATATGTACATAAATATGTTGCAAATCTATGCTTCTGTCTGCACGGCTGCTTAAACTGCAGCCATGTGGTGACACAGGCACCCTTGCACCATAGTGCAAGGATATCTGTGTCATGTGCTGTTTGTTTTTCTGCAGGAAGACACACCTTCCTGCACAAAACAATGAGAAAATGCATTTTTCTCCTTCAATGTCTGCTGAACATTTCAGCATGCATTGAAGATATAAAAATGTGGAGAAATGAAAACAATTCTCCTTGTTGTGCTTTCCTACACCAATTTTAGAATGGTGCACCATTCACACACATATCGTGATTTATGATTTATGATAAATCTAGACATGTGTCTTGTTGTATGAGTATTCAGTGCAATCATGCACAACAACACTTATAGAACACCCTATCAACGCAAAGTGGTCTGCATGATGAGGTTGTATTTACATGGAGTATGAAAAATGCACAGAGTGCCTTTTCCTCTCTTTGTAAATATGAAAGAGTATCTTACACAATAACTATGTTACAAAAAGTGACATATTTCCGTTTTTAAAATTCCTTGCGAATGATAAAAGGTAAGCACAGAGTTTTGTCTGCAAAGATGTTCAAAGAAGAATGATTGAAATAATTGCGGTCCTTCAATAGCTAAAATAGGAAATATTATGAACCCCTCAAATCTCTTTTTTTGCAGGTCACATGATATATGATTATGGTCAGATTTCAAAACTACATAGGTAAAAACAGAGTGTTTTTAGAAACATGTTTCCACTTTGCAGCTTCTTGCAGACCTCCTCATTCTGCATATTGAGACTTAGTTAAACTTACCTTCACAGTAATAGGAATAAACAAGCATTGGAAATGCAATAGGTCTCGCATTTGGTTAAGTTTGAGTTTTTAGTATTGTAAATGGTAATGTATTTTACATCTATGTGATCGATGTATTAGCTGGTGTGTAGAGGAATGATGTGTATTGTATTGTAATTGTTAGCTGTAGAGGAGTATGTAATATAAGGAAGGAGAATGAGTATACGAAGAGCAGTATGACTTAAAAGGAAGGAGGGTAGTAAAAGGTGCATGGTGCATAAGGAATGACAGTGGGAACAGCAGTGTGAGGTAAAAGAAGGAGAGTGATGAGTAGAAAAGGTGTGTGAGTGAGAAGGAAGGAGAATGAGAAGAGCAGCATGAGGCAGAAGGAAGGAGAATGAGAAGAGCAGTGTGATGCAGAAGGAAGTAGATTTAGAACAGTAGTATAAGGTATAATAAAGGAGAAGGATAAGAGTAGCGTAAGGTAGTAGGAAGGAGAATGAGAATGAGAAGAGTAGCGTGAGACATAAGGAAGGATAATGTAAATAGTACCGTGAGGTATAGGAAGGAGGTTGACAAGATTAGCGTGAAGCAGATGGAAGGAGAATGAGAAGACAATGTATACAAATGTGTTGTACAATGCATCTACATTGCGCGCACAGAAGGGAGATACGCGTACAGTGTATAAAACACAAAAGTAAAAAAAACTGACGAGGTGAGAAAAGTGCGCACAATATAACAAAAAATGTAGACAATGAAAAAAACATCATATAAAGTTTAATGTGCAGGCCTAAAAGCTTGAAAAGCAGCACTGTGCAAGCGGCTGAAGCTAAGCCACCAAAAACAAGGAACTGCAGCTGTCTAGGTAGACTTGCATTGTAATGGAAGTTGCTTGTAAAAGTTAAAAAACGCAAGTGCTGATTGGCGCTGCGTTTTGCCTTTAAACAACATGTCCTTCCAAAAAATATGGTTTCTGTTCTCTTTCTTAGGCAGGCTAACACAAAAAACATTTTATCGAAAACTGTCACCTAAAGCTAACGCCTAATAAGAGCCCTGGCACCTTTTTCATCTCAAATGAAGCCGTTGGAAAGCGAAAGTAACCAGCTGAAGCTGCACAGATTCCAAAGGCCACACAAGAGACGCGTTTAAGCCAGAAATTGTGATGAAAAGGCACACCTGGGAAAATAAAAGTTACATATTGCGAAAAAAAGTACATGTTTTGTCTCCCCACATCCCCAAGCACCACCATATTGTGGTGTAAGCTCGTGGAAAAAAGGGACGGTTTGAATTTTATCGTAAGTTGTACAACGAGCCAATAAGTCGAGGCCTGCTGCCTATGTAAAACACCGGCATTGCCTTTGTCATATGGAACAGCTAACTCATATAACACAAAGTAAAAAAATATACTGTTTAAAATCTGAAAACACATGTTTTTTGTGATAAGTTGTTGTTAAAATTAATATAAACGTAATGTCTGAGGTTTTCATGTACATTCACTCAAAGATAACAAACAACAAGGAACTGAAGCTGGCTGGGCACAGGTGCATTTTGTGTTAAGTCTCCTTAAATATTAATAGAAAGGCAACTGCTGAATTTCTCACTGTTTGCCTTCCAAGAACATGCACTCTCCAATTGCACGGTTTATGTGCTGTTTCTTAGGCAGGCTAACACCAAAAACATTTTTTAAAAAGCTGCTGCCTAATAAGAGCCCCGGCACCTCTATTGTCACAAATTAAGCTCTCGAAAGGGTCTGTGACCAGCACTGTGAAAGCGTGCATGTAGCTAAGCCACAAACAACAAGGAACTGCAGCTGGCTGGATTTGCATAATAAAGTAAAATAAAGACGATTGCTGAATGTGTCAGCTTTTTGCCTTTAAACAACATGCCTTCCAGAATTGTACGGTTTCTGTGCTGTTCCGTAGGCAGGCTAACACAAACAAAATTATTAAAAAATTCCGCCTAATAACAGCTCCGGCACCTATCCCGTTACAAATAAAGCTGTATGAAAGCAGCTGTAACCAGCACTGTAAAAGCGGTAGTAGCTAAGCCAAAAACATCAAGGAACTGCAGCTGGCTGGGTACACATACATTAAGAGAGAAGTTGACTTTAAAATTTAGTGAACCGCAAATGCTGAATTTCACAATTTTTGCCTTTAAAGAACATGCCCGCCCCAATAATACAGGTTCAATTTTGTTTCTGAAGCATGGTAACACCTAAAAAGTGTTATAGAAAGCAGCCGCCAAATGAGAGCCGCGGCACCAAAATGTACAATAAGGGTACGTATAAAAAGTAAGTAGCGCGCTCAAATGGACTGGTTTTGTGCGAAATAAATCACACGCAAAAAACGTAAGCGTTAGTTATCAATTAACAATTATTGAGAGAATTAGACATTAAAAGCTCGTCCCCCAAAAAAATACGTTCCCAGTTTTGGATTTATGTGCTGTATGTTACTGAAATGCACAATATAAAGCTGCTTCCTGATTGGAAACACAGCATATGTTACATCACAAATTAAGCAGTTGGTAAAACACTATTAAAGTTTAGTGCATATGTTCTTTGTTACACACATTATATAAAAAAAAAATACAGAGTATGAAGCTGCTTTGTTGCAAGTGAAGAACTAGGAATGCGGCGATAGATACGTGTCTAACAGAACAACTGTAGCCGCATGTTTGCAGCTACACACAACCAAAATTAGTAGCGTTAAATAAAATCAAAATCAACTTGTAAAAATAGGCTACAAATGTTTTGTAAAATAACTTGCACGTTGCTTTAGTAACTGGGTTAATATAATGTAATGAATAAACGTATGTATTGTGAAAAAAGGCCGCCTGAAAGTCTGCTGAAGTGTGACTTTCTGTGAGATTCCCGACACTTGAAAAAGGAAACCAGACCAGGCTAATGAAGCGTAAACAAGCCAACCTAGAAAGATAGGAAGCTATCCGTCTGCAGCATCTGTGGGATGCAAATCAATGACAGCAGGATACTAGGGTTTTTAAGGGTACAAAAGTCACCACTAAACAACAAGTAACTGCAGCTGCCTAGACCACGTGCTGAGTTCTGCGGTCCGCGGGGGATTGATGTAGGCACCCGCTGATAGCTGTAGGATAAGGTGCGATGGGAGGCTGCTGTGGAGGCACGTGATGACAACCAGGGCGTCAGCCAAAATTAAGGTCTTTTGGGAAATAATAGAGGCCAGATGTACGCACCGGTATAATGCATTTTCTATGTACCAACCGTGTTCTGCTAGTTGGTAACCTAATACCAACTCGATGACCGTGGTAGGGTATGTGCCTGTGTGAAAGTAATCGCGGCCGCGAAAGTGAAAGCAAACGAGTGCTTTCAGGCCTCCAAATGGTGCGCGCGCCCGGCCGACGCACATGCACTGTATTTGGAGGCCTGAAGAGCCACTGTTTGCACTGCCAAAACTCGCTTACTATAAGTCTCGCCAGAGCAGCGCTAAAGCGCTGTCTCAGACGAGACCTAAAAATGGTACACATTTTTTTCACATTTTCATTCCAATCTAAGTTCTAAAAAATTGCTTATTTTAACATGTGGATCTGTGAAAGAAAAGAAAAAAAAATTATAACATGTAATAATACATTTTTTATAACACAGCATAATTTCCACAAAGTAATTTGTTTGCCTTTTTCGCTGTTCTCAGAATATATTGAATTTCACTAGAAATAGTGATTTCAATCGTACTCATCACTTAACAGCGGGCAAAAAAAAACCAATCAGAAAGATTGTTAAAAAAAACCAACATACTATTCTCAGTAAAATCCCAGAAAATACAATTCATACATATATGAAATGCTTACAGATTAAAAAATGTTATAACTTTAATTTATAAAAACTGTAAATGTTGCCGCATTAAAATAGTCACCGAATAAATGACCACCAAAAATTCCATAATTAAAAAAAATACCTTTCCTTGAGGCCAAATGGTATTTTTGCACTTCTTCTTTATGTAAATTGTCCAATGGTAGTCTTATTAAATTATAATAATAAATTCCTCAGAGACTGAATTATCTTCCTAAAACTTTGGCTTTAAAAATATTAGGTAGGAATTTGGTAATTCACTAGGCAAACGTTGTTTGAAAACCAACTGGGCATCATTACAAAGTGTCCAGCCTTTGTCACATTTTAGATAGGCAGTGTAATGTCCAGATGTGGTGGAAGGTCCATCATGGAAAATTATTGCAATTGCTACAAAAGTCCTTCCTGATATTGATAGTTGTGCTGCTTCAACCAATTCCGACGTTCCTGTGTGAGAACCGGGCAAATACAAATTAGGTGGATAAAGTCTTGTCTTGCTGCGCCACATAACCCGCACCCTTCACTTTCTTGGGGCTTCCACTTTGGATACTCGACATTAGTTGGCAGATTACCCAACCTTTTATTAAGGTATTTACGTTTAATAAAAGGCGAAAATGCAAGGTCCAAGAAGAGCGCAGGCACTAGTTTTTTGTAAGAATGAATTGTCATCCAGGCATGTGACCGGTGGCTAAAAGCTATTTTATCGTTCAACAATGAGTGTCTAATGGCTGCCTTCCTAACCAACTGTTTGAATGAAGGTACTGGGAGCTTAGTTTCCCAGAGGCCAGCCAAATTTGTTGACTCTATTGACGTTTTAAGATACTTGGCGTGATTTGAGTTTGGATTTTTGGTGATTGTTTCCCACATGGCTCGATAGAGCATGATCTCTTGGTTCATCCAGTCATCGTACCAGAATTTTATGGTCTCGTACTTTCTCAACAGCACTTGAGATTTCAGGCCGAATTCCAGTCTTACTTGGGCCGGTGATGCGTTACTTGGTAGCGCAAAGACATACTTATAGAGTTTCATTTGCACTTTATCCAAAAGTTGTGCACTCTTGCCATGAAGCAGTATGCTCCCGTAAGCTATCGTTGGGATTAATTTAGCTTTCATTATTGTTAGCAGAGGGGAAACCAAGGGACCTTTAAGTTCAGTTGCTAGGCTCATAAAGGCATGCATTAAGGCCATGCCCTTCTTTTCCATGCTGGTGAATTGTGCCTGGAAATTAAGACGCTTGTCCAACAGTATCCCAAGATACTTGTAGCTTCCAACCGCTTCCAGTTTAACGTTTTCTATTAAAAAGGTTGGTGGTAATTTATGGTGTCTGGTTATGACCATGGTTTTTGTTTTGGAGCTATTTATTTCTAGCATGTTCTGCTTTGTGTAGCGGGTCAACTCCTGTAGGAGGCGTTGCAGGCCTATTCTTGTCTGGCTTAGCAGGACCACATCGTCGGCATAGGATAGATGTGTTACACGAAGCATGCCCAGCCGGGGAGGATGTGCGTTGATCAGGTCAAGGCTTACTGTTAGGTCGGCCATGAATAAGTTGAAGAGATGGGGAGCCAACACACAGCCTTGCTTTAATCCGTCAAAGGTGTGGATCTTCCTAGTTAGCCTTTGCCCATTGTTAATTTTTCCCTGCATCCAGGTGTTACTATACGGCCAATAAGTCTTCTCTATTTCGCCGGGGCTCTGCCGTTATGGGTCTGATAGCGCCGGGACACTCTGCTTGAGTAGCTGAGCGCTCAATAAAACACCAGCTAGCACAACATAACATTTACATTGGCTCCACTCCATGTTTTGAAATGCACCTTTCACTAATTTATTGAAAGACACTGATTTACAGTCTGGTAATGTTAAATACAGAAATCTCTCAGTGTCTACATTGGTGCTACATGCATACATGCAATTTTCACAATAATGTTCCCATTTGTAAGAAAGGCCAAAAATATTTTCTATTTCTACACCTTCATTTTCAAAAATGGTAAGCATATACATTAAAAATTCCTGAGCATCTTGTTGGATATTTTGTGTAAATTGTGTCGAACCAGAACACACATCCAAAAGACTACGAACATCTGAAACAGATTGTATTTTACTTCTATCTGTTGTCAATTTTTCATAAACAGAATGCAACACAGAACAAAATCTTTTTTGCCGATTCTCCATAATTTGTTCTTGCAAACCTTCAAGATAAAAAACAACATTGACCACTACATTAGCATAGCAGTTGACACCAGAACTATTTTCAAACTGATAACCAACAATCTCTCCAACAGTGTCCAATTTCTTTTTACCTGCAATCACAACATTATCTTGTTCTTTTCTTTTCTTGACACCTTCAGAACAGATATTCTCTAACCTTCTTTTTCGACCAACCACACACTTTTCAAATACAGGATATTGACCTAAATTTGGAGCATACACCCTTCTTAACCTATTATACTCTTTTACACAGTTTGCATCTGCAGTAACCTTTGTCTCATCAAAATCAATCAAAAACAAACCAGATAACGTTCTGACTCGCGACAAAGCAACATATGCCATACCCTCTTTAAATACGGTAGATCCAATGTTCACCAATGCACTGTCTACACTTAATCCTTGAGATTTATGAATAGTCACTGCATATGCCAGAGAAAATGGAAATTGTTTCCTACGGACATATAAATCTTTAACAAGCAAAAAACAAACTGAACAACGACCAATTTCTTTTCCAAACCAGCAGTTTTAGATATTTTTTTTTCTAAACAATCCAGTTTTGATCTCAACTTACCCGTCAAAATAATAGTGATTCCTTCATGCAGTATTTTATTGATGGCTTCCATTTTTACAATTTCTTCATTTTCCAATTTTAATAATTCTTCGTTGAATATTGAACACTCACGCAGTGTTGGCATTAAGCAAATCACTGACTTATTTTTAGCAATTTCCACGTACACTTTTGCAGGAACTGCATTTTCATTTGCAAAGACATTGCAAAGTAATCTCCAAAGCTTCTTTCCCTTGTTTTGAAAGAATTCCAATTCTTATATCTTGAAGAATACTTCCATATTCAGCATCATTTGCCTGACGCATATTTGTTGTCAGTTCTTTGTATTCAAAATTACTCCAAATGTTCACATTACCAACACTGCCAAGAGACTTTCTGGTATCTTCATGGGCAAGTGTTTTAAATTCCGGTTGTCCGTTTACCGGTGTCAGTTGCAGTAGATCTCCAAAAACTATGACGTGTTTTCCTCCAAATAACACGTCATACTCTGTTTTAAGATTTTGCTGTATTCTTAAATGCACAAAGGCAAGCATCATGTTTGAAACCATGCTCACCTCATCAATAATGAAAAGTTTAATATTCTTGAGGACTCTTGAAACTTCACAACAAGCTTCTCCAGATAGCTTGTGGTATTCTAATTTGTTCTCATGCTCTACTGGCAGCATTAGTAAACGATGTAAAGTAATTCCTTTAATGTTATGTGCTGCCAACCCACTTGGAGCAGTGACAACACAAGACAAATGCGACTCAGTTGTTTTTTGCAGATAACTTGTAATTACTTTAATTAAGAAACTTTTTCCTGTTCCAGCCTGACCACTCACATACATTCGGATAGGTTGAAATGATGTACATGAGCACCCTCTCTTTTCATGAAGTAATCCATGGTCAATCTGCTCTTTCACTTGCTGATATATTTGTTTCTGTTCAACATTTAGTTGCTCTTCCAAGTTTCCTGACTGTATTGCATCTTCTTGTGCTTGATACATTGCTGTTTCCACCTTATTCATTGCAATCGCTGCTTCATTTTCAACAATTGGTTGTCCTAGTGGATCTTGACTCAGTGCAGCAGAACTTTGACTGTCTTGAGAACTGTCTTTAGCAATCTCAGCTGCAATTATAGCACAGGGCGTTCATCATATCGTCCGCCTTTTCCTGTTTGGAAACAACTGCGGGAAACAACGAGCTTCCAAGCTCTCTTCCCATACACTCATGGGACTTCCTGTTGCTTTTTTCATTTGAAACAACTCAATCGTATTCCCCATCACCTCTTTGGAATGAAGTGGATGTACACTGTAATGTTCATAGATCTCTTCATATCTGGACATGTCCACTTTTTCACTTTGTCCACTTAATGTTTCAATATCTTCTGCTAAATCTATTTCTTCTTCTCCAACAAACACATTTCTATAGTACTCATTATTTTTTAACAGATACAATGATGCCTTTTGCACTTTTCTAACATCCACTAACTCTTGCCAGATTTTCTTATTCTTAGTAGGAACACCATTAACTAGAATGACTAGTGGCTCATTTTCTGCATGATCTACCACAATAGTTTCAATATTTTTCCTTAAATCTAATGGTAAATACACAACTCTTCCTTTCAATCCTCTTTGCAACTCTGATGGAGGTAATTTACTTGTTTTGGGCTCCATACGAACAATAGCCTGAAACGGGTGAACACATTGTATGAGAATAGACTCATACGTATTTAAATCTATCAGCTCTGGAGGAATATCAACCAACTCTAGATTATTATGAACAGCTCTAGCAGGCATTTTATTCTCATCTAATTTGTTATAACAATATTTGCAAATACGCTGCTCACATCCCAAATCAAAACAATCCTCTACCAACAAATAAGTTGCAAATTCCATCCACTTATCATTATCTTCTATTTCACTTTTTAAATACAGATTGACACCCCTAGTCTGATTTTTATAGTGACTTCGCCGACAACAAATACAACAAACATTTGGTCTTTCACCTGAAATTACCTTAAACTTTGTGATTTCATCCTCAAATTTTTCTGTAATTACGGGTTCTACATTGTCTTCAACATTTTGTTCTACTAAGTTTCTTCACTCTCTTGCTGAGGCCCAAAGTAACAAAACTCAATATCCTCACAGACCTGCTTCACATCTGAAATTGACCCACGTAAAAGAGCACTGTTCAACTCACTTAACTTTAGTGCTGGACTTTTTGCATAATACAACCTTCTCACTAACTTCCGCATTTGAGTATGATGTACTGCCAGCATTCTGAAATGGTGAAAAGCACTTTCACAAACTTTCCTAGAAAGACAAGCCAGAGAATGACCCTGCAAAACAGTATGTTTTCTCACTCTGCAAGAGTCTAGTCCTTGCAACAGCTTAATCTTTTGTTTTACACTTTTTTTAGTATAGGCCCGTAAAAAACTACATAATTTTTCAATAGATTCCTGTCGTACACTGCAAACACTACTGCAATCCCAAGTGTACACAGGGTTTTTAGCACGTCTCCCTAAAACTTCATCAGCTATCACTTCTTCTGCATTACTTTCAACCATTTTCTCTTTCTCCATTGGACAACCATCACTAACCTCATAACCTCTACCACTGGTGCCAACTGCATACAATAATATTTCACTCAGTGAATAACTCTCTTCATTAAAAAAAGGCTCTGAACTAGAACTGTGTTTCCATTCTCCCCAAAAAAATCACACATTTTTTTTTATTAATAACTCTTTTCCTCCTACTTTTGGCCTTCATTACATATATTGGTTTATCTAGTGATCGAATTCTGTTTAACACTAAGCCTTTTCCATAATGCTTTCAATATGCTTCTTCTTTTTATAAAATAAAGCTCTCTTTTTATATTTTGTCACATCTTTCAGCAAATTATGCACTACTCTCTTGTAAAATATTTTTTTGCGTAATTCCTTATACTGATTTTGTCTTCTTTTACCATATTTTATCTCCTTTGACTGAACATTTGCTTTTTTACTTTTCCTCTTATTTTGAATATTTTTCTTACTTGAAAAATTCTCACAAGTTGCAGCATTATTTACATTCTGTTTGCTCCTACAAACATTTTTAATAAATTGCTTCGTGATCTTACCAGAATATTTTTTCCTTTTAGCCACATTATCTTGTTCATTCAATACTTGTGGTTGTTGTTTCTTCAAATAATCCTCCTGTCTCTGTTCTTTTCTTTTTCTTTTTTTTTCTGGCATAATTTCTCCATTTTAACGTTGAAAAACAGTATCTGTAAAAAAGAATCACAAATAAATGTATATTAATAACTTTCAAATTTACAGTATTCCATTACTGTACAAACACATTTTATATAAAAAAGACTAAGAAACTATAGCCCTGAACCACAAGTGTGACAATGGTTAAAACACTACATGCATAGTGCATACTACTTTGAAGCAGTTCATGCCCTAAAGCCTACCTCACTAAAAGACTGCATGCTAATTGACTGAATGATTACAGTACTATAAGGAGACACACTGGGTGAGTAACAGGGTGTTTGCTAGAAGTGTATGAATACTAACTGGGGAATTGAAGGTGTGAAAGACAACTGTGTAGCTGATTAGAGGACTGAATGCATACTGGAAAGGCATTTAAAGCAGTCCATGTGCTAAGGCCTGGCTCACTGCATGAGTACTTGGGTACTGACTGAATGATTAGACTACAGCAAGGAGAGTGCCTGGGTGAATTTATAAGTGGTAGGCTTTTGGCGCAGGGAATGGATTAGTACTTGGTACTGAATGGGTCACTAGAGGAGTGCAAAGGGAGTCACAGGATGTTTGCTGAATGGTATGGATACTGACTAGGGAATTGGAAGTCTGAAAGACAAGTGTTTAGGTGGTTAGAAGAGTGCATGCATAGTGGATAGGGGTTTGAAACAGTCCATGTGCTAAGGCCTGGCTCAGTGCATGAATACTTAGGCACTGACTGAATGATTAGAGTACTGCAAAGACAGTGTCTTGGTGAATTTATAAGTGTTTGGGTTTTGGCACAGTGAATGGATTAGTACATGGTGCTGAATGGGTCACTAGAGGACTGCAAAGGGAGTGACAGGGTGTTTCCTGGAAGTGTATGGATACTGACTAGGGAATTTGAGGTGTGAAAAACAACTGTGTAGGTGGTTAGAGGACTACATGCAAAGTGAATAGGTGTTTGAAGCAGTCTATGTGATAAGGCCTGGCTCACTGCATGAGTACTTGAGTACTGACTGAATGATTAGAGTACAGCAAAAAGACTGCCTGGGTGAATTTATAAGTGGTGGGCTTTTGGCGCAGGGAATAGATTAGTACTTTGTACTGAATGGGTCACTTTAAGAGTGCAAAGGGAGTGACAGGATGTTTGCTGGACTGTATGGATACTGACTAGGGAATTGAAAGTGTGAAAGACAAGTGTCTAGGTGGTTAGAAGACTGCATGCATAGTGGATAGGGGTTTGAAGAAGTCCATGTGCTAAGGCCTGGCTCAGTGCATGAATACTTAGGCAGTGACTGAATCATTAGAGTACTGGAAAGAGAGTGTTGTGGTGAATTTATAAGTGTTTGGGTTTTGGCACAGTGAATGGATTAGTACATGGTGCTGAATGGGTCACTAGAGGACTGCAAAGGGAGTGACAGGGTGTTTCCTGGAAGTGTGTGGAAACTGACCCAGGAATTGAAGGTGTAAAAGACAAGTGTATAGTATGTTAGAACACTACATGCATACTGCATAGACATTTGAAGCAGTCTATTTGGTAATGAATGGTTCACAACATAAGTACTTAGAAACTGACTAAATCATCAGACTACTTCTAGGACAGTGCCTGCTTAAAACTTTTAAATTTTCAGTTCTGCCACAGTGAAGAGAATAGTACATGGTACTGCACCTTAGTGTCAAACCCTGACTCATTTTATCAATGCATAAGCAAAGACTAGCTTCTAATGCTACTAAAACTTGACAACATGACCGGTTTTAAAACAGTTATCTGTCAGAAAATACACAATGTTACCCAATCCTTCTCTCACAGTGGTTCCCAAATGCACACAGACTCACTGTGTGATTCTGGACAACAACCACTATCCCTAGAAGTTTACCAAAACTCATTTACTACTGTGGAAGTGGTAAGGGAACTGCACACAATCTACATATTTCAGGACAGCACTTATGTGTCAAAGTCTGACTCATTTAATCAAAGCATAAGCAAAGACTGCCTTCTAATGCTACTAAAACTTGACAACATGACAGGTTTTAAAACAGTTATCTGCCACCAAATACACGATGTTACCAAATGCTTCTCTCACAGTGGTTCCCGAATGCACACAGACTCACTGTGTGATTCTAGACAACAACCACTATCCCTAGAAGTTTACCAAAACTCGTTCACTACTGTGGAAGTGGTAAGGGAACTGCACACAATCTACATATTTCAGGACTGCACTTTTGTGTCAAAGCCTAACTCATTTAATCAACGCATAAGCAAAGACTGGCTTCTAATGCTACTAAACCTTGACAACATGACAGGTTTTAAAACAGTTATCTGTCAGCAAATACACGATGTTACCAAATGCTTCTCTCACAGTGGTTCCCAAATGCACACAGACTCACAGTGTGATTCTAGACAAGCACCACTATCCCTAGAAGTTTACCAAAACTCATGCACTACAGTGGAAGTGGTAAGAGAACTGCACACAATCTACATATTTCAGGACTGCACTTTTGTGACAAAGCCTGACTCATTTAATCAAAGAATAAGCAAAGACTTGCTTCTAATGCTACTAAAACTTGGCAACATGACAGGTTTTAAAATAGTTATCTGTCAGCAAATACATGATGTTACCAAACACTTCTCTCACAGTGGTTCCCAAATGCACACAGACTCACAGTGTGATTCTAGACAAACAACACTATCCCTAGGAGTTTACCAAAGCTCATTCACTACTATGGAAGTGGTAAGGGAACTGCACACAATGTACATATTTCAAGACTGCACTTTTGTGTCAAAGCCTCATTCATTTAATCAATGCATAAGTAAAGACTGGATTCTAATGCTACTAAAACTTCACAACATGACAGGTTTTAAAACAGTTATCTGTCACCAAATACACAATGTTACCAAATGCTTCTCTCACAGTGGTTCCCAAATGCACACAGACTCACAGTGTGATTCTAGACAACAACCACTATCCCTAGGAGTTTACCAAAACCTATTTACTTCTATGGAAGTGGTAAGGGAACTGCACACAATGTGCATATTTCAAGAGTGCACTTTTGTGTCAAAGCCTGACTCATTTAATCAACGCACAAGCAAAGACTGGCTTCTAATGCTACTAAAACTTGACAACATGACAGGTTTTAAAAGAGTTATCTGTCAGCAAATACACAATGTTACCAAATGCTTCTCTCACAATGGTTCCCAAATGCACACAGACTCTCTGTATGATTCTACACAAACAACACTATCCCTTGCACTATACCAAAACACATTTCTTCATCTACAAGGAGAACTACATTTTAGTGCAGAAACATAACTCATTTCACAAATTCTTAAACAGAGACTAGTTTCTAATTCTACCAAAATATAAAAACTGCATAGTTATCTGTCTACAAACACATGAAAAAAACAAATGCTTATCACAAAATGGTTTCTACATGCACACACACTGTCAATAATATTGTAGAGAAAATAAAGTACTCCCTACACTTTAGCAGAAGAAATACATTAGTCTGATTAAAATAAAAAGTCTACATACATCCCCTCACAATTAAATAACTCACCTTTCAAGATGGTTTGTAGATTAAGAAGTATATCAGTCACACACCAGATATCAGTCACACACCAGCTTTTCTTATACAGAATCTCTGCACTGTGCACCTGTCAGCAGAACCAAAGAATGGCAAGGTTTCCCCCTCATTTTCCACACAGATACATGTAAACATCAAATCACATTCCTTCCCACATAAATTCAAAAGCAAACACACATTTCTATTGGTTAAACATTTCAACCCTTTCCAAATGACATAAACTTCAACCCTTTACCCAATCTGCCTTCTGCCCGTTACCATAGAAACATTTCATGGAACACTGTACTGAGCACACAGGTCACAAGTTCAGCACACACAATGTTGCTAATCAAGACAGCAAGTGTGCTTGACTTCTCAACATATCAGCTTATCATATATAATGTTCCTTACTATCAGTTTTTGTTAACCAATAAGAATCATGCGTTTAAAAAACAGAATTATACACCCTACCTTTCAGTGAAGAAGGTTGTCAAACAACCAATGATTTCTTGTCTTTTTTCAAAATTGCATCTTAGCCACCATTTTAGAAACATCTTACTTTCCAAACTGCCATTTCATTTACAGAGACCATCTGAGTGCATCCAGACCTCCTTACAAGATGCTTACAGTGTGGATTGTGGGACACAGCTACATTTTCTGGAGCCAAAGGTATGCAGAAAACAAAGGCATTCACAAAGACCTAGGTTTGCCAAATGTAGACATTAAATGGATTGGACAGAGAGGGTTAAAGTGGCATCAATTGATGCCATTGGTGAAATCCTTCATGCAAATCCAACACCCTGACCTCATAATAGTGCACTGTGGTGGCAATGACCTAGGCACTTTGACTGGGGTAGGTCTGAAAATGCTTATGAAGGACACCTTTGCAGAACTGATTTCACTTTTCCCTAAAACTGCCTTTGTGTATTCTAACATATGCCAAAGGCAGAAATGGAACTGGTCCGATCATTTTTGTCCACAGATTGAGAAAGCTAGGAAACGTGAATAAATCTGTTTCTGCTTTTCTCCGAGACTACAGAATGGGGTCCATTTACGATAACAATCTGCGCTTTCATATGCAAGAGATGTATAGGAGAGATGGAGTACACTTTACTGATGAAGGAAACAGAGTCTTCCTCAACAACTTTAGACGCTGTATAGGTACTTACTTATAAGTACCAAAAACTCTCAATGAACACAACGGCTCTTTTTAGAGCCACTCAAGAACAAAACACTTAAGCTTAATCTTTATCTCCCAACAATTTCATTTTTTTTTTCCGTGGATCCGCGAACCCACCGCGAGAGAATCTGTGCATCCAACGCGATAGAATGCGCGCACCGTGCGCGCATTTTGCTGTTTTTGTTTTTTTTTAAAGGGGGGCCCCAGGGGGTCCTTCTGGGACCCCCTAAGCACCTCTATAGGGTCAGAGAATTTCCACTCTGCCCCCTTTATATATTTTACACACTTATTCCCCTTGCTTCTTCAGCCTCGCTTCTACCGAGGCAGAAAATGGCCACCAACAGTTCCTGGTTTCGAATGTAGACGCACTCGACAGCCAATTAGCATTCAACGGGCGATCGCGAGGGTGCGCACTCGGTTCGGGGAGGGTGCGCTCACGGTGCGGGTAGGGTCCACGGATCCTCCCCGCCCATAGATACTTGATTAACTCTATGCAAAAGGCACGAGTCTGAACTGAGGACTATCTCTTTGCCAAATTTGGTGTCATTCCGTTCAGCGGTTCGGGCTGTAGCTGCAACAACAGATCCTATGGGAAATTGCATGGGGAAAACGCGTTTTGGGACCCCCCTTTTTTCTCTGCCCCCGCTTGACAAATCACCACGAAACTTTCAGGGTAGGAGCGAAGCGGAGCTGGCCAAAAGTTTGGAAAATTTCGCGAGGATTCATCAACCGGCACCAGACTTATCGGGAATAGAATGTTCGGATTTCCTATGGAAAATAGGTCCTAACTATAACTATATATATATATACAGGCGGCGGTCAGCTGCTTGTATTATACTGGACTGTACTCTCTCACTATTAAAGACTTTTACTGCATGCAACGTGATGGCCCATTCAGAGCGGTCCAATCAGGACCCACGATTTCGCAGAAAAGGACTCTGCAGCCCGCAATGCCCGCCTTTGACCGCAGCTGCCTTTGATGAAGAGTAATTCTCGAAACGCGTCAGGCGGCGGTCAGCTGCTTGTATTATACTGGACTGTACTCTCTCACCATTAAAGGCTTTTACTGGGGGAAAGCGGTCTGTGACTCGAGTGCTGCTTACTTCTTGGACACCCCACAGAGCGTGATTTATAGACGGCTGTCCTGCCGTCGAGCTAGCACCACCCCAGAAGCAGGGGGCCACGGAGCCCCGATGACACGGGACTCGCTGTGGAGCGCAGACTTTGGATCGATGCAGCAGTACAGTCCGGGGCTCACCCTGAGCTTGAAATATTGCAGTGAGCATACGGGGGACATCCATCTGTGGACATATCTTGGACTGCAGATTCCAGCATGCAACGTGATGGCCCATTCAGAGCGGACCAATCAGGACCCGCGATTTCGCAGAAAAGGACTCTGCAGCCTGCAATGCCCGCCTTTGACCACAGCTGCCTTTGATAAAGAGTAATTCTCGAAACGCGTCAGGCGGCGGTCAGCTGCTTGTATTATACTGGACTGTACTCTCTCACCATTAAAGGCTTTTACTGGGGGAAAGCGGTCTGTGACTCGAGTGCTGCTTACTTCTTGGACACCCCACAGAGCGTGATTTATAGACGGCTGTCCTGCCGTCGAGCTAGCACCACCCCAGAAGCAGGGGGCCACGGAGCCCCGATGACACGGGACTCGCTGTGGAGCGCGGACTTTGGATCGATGCAGCAGTACAGTCCGGGGCTCATCCTGAGCTTGAAATATTGCAGTGAGCATACGGGGGACATCCATCTGTGGACATATCTTGGACTGCAGATTCCAGCATGCAACGTGATGGCCCATTCAGAGCGGTCCAATCAGGACCCACGATTTTGCAGAAAAGGACTCTGCAGCCCGCAATGCCCGCCTTTGACCGCAGCTGCCTTTGATAAAGAGTAATTCTCGAAACGCGTCAGGCGGCGGTCAGCTGCTTGTATTATACTGGACTGTACTCTCTCACCATTAAAGGCTTTTACTGGGGGAAAGCGGTCTGTGACTCGAGTGCTGCTTACTTCTTGGACACCCCACAGAGCGTGATTTATAGACAGCTGTCCTGCCGTCGAGCTAGCACCACCCCAGAAGCAGGGGGCCAAGGAGCCCCGATGACACGGGACTCGCTGTGGAGCGCAGACTTTGGATCGATGCAGCAGTACAGTCCGGGGCTCATCCTGAGCTTGAAATATTGCAGTGAGCATACGGGGGACATCCATCTGTGGACATATCTTGGACTGCAGATTCCAGCATGCAACGTGATGGCCCATTTAGAGCGGTCCAATCAGGACCCACGATTTCGCAGAAAAGGACTCTGCAGCCCGCAATGCCCGCCTTTGACCGCAGCTGCCTTTGATAAAGAGTAATTCTCGAAACGGGTCAGGCGGCGGTCAGCTGCTTGTATTATACTGGACTGTACTCTCTCACCGTTAAAGGCTTTTACTGGGGGAAAGCGGTCTGTGACTCGAGTGCTGCTTACTTCTTGGACACCCCACAGAGCGTGATTTATAGACGGCTGTCCCGCCGTTGAGCTAGCACCACCCCAGAAGCAGGGGGCCACGGAGCCCCGATGACACGGGACTCGCTGTGGAGTGCGGACTTTGGATCGATGCAGCAGTACAGTCCGGGGCTCATCCTGAGCTTGAAATATTGCAGTGAGCATACGGGGGACATCCATCTGTGGACATATCTTGGACTGCAGATTCCAGCATGCAACGTGATGGCCCATTCAGAGCGGTCCAATCAGGACCCACGATTTTGCAGAAAAGGACTCTGCAGCCCGCAATGCCCGCCTTTGACCGCAGCTGCCTTTGATAAAGAGTAATTCTCGAAACGCGTCAGGCGGCGGTCAGCTGCTTGTATTATACTGGACTGTACTCTCTCACCATTAAAGGCTTTTACTGGGGGAAAGCGGTCTGTGACTCGAGTGCTGCTTACTTCTTGGACACCCCACAGAGCGTGATATATATATACATATATATATATATATGTTATCACCCTTCTTATGTGGTAACTCAGTGACAAATTTTGTGCATGTAGTCATTATTTTCTCTTCTATGTCTATGAGGACCCCCCCC
Source organism: Triturus cristatus (assembly GCF_964204655.1). NCBI lineage: Eukaryota > Metazoa > Chordata > Amphibia > Caudata > Salamandridae > Triturus > Triturus cristatus. The sequence goes on along the minus strand of NC_140589.1, from coordinate 586,125,509 downwards.
ATGTGACCTCCCCATGTGAGGTTGAACGTAGCCAGCACTAGCACTTTAAATATGTGGCTCTGTGAGCACAACGCTGTCATGTGAACAAGGCTCTAGGAGAGCCGAAACGTTATGGCCGTCGCTCTGGGCAAATAAATGAAAAATTGCACCTTAAACTGGTTCGTGTACTAACTTCGCAAGCGTCAGCAGGATTATCGAAGCTGGTGGAGGTGGTTATTTTGATATATATGTATATATATATATATATATATATATATATATATATATATATATATATATCCAAACACAAACCTCCGAGTACCGGAGCCCCCGACCCTTCAGGGCGGCCTCAGTTAACAATGGGCACGGAGCAGCCCATCAAACAGCACAGCAAAGAAGATTTGAGGCCCATTTCGAGTGAAGGAGCATTTATTATGACGACAGCAGCACGCTAGTTTCCAAACTCCTTACGCGTTTCAGCTTTACAGCCTTGATCACAGGTGGAAACACAATGAAAAAGCTACGTGCGCAGTGCATGCTTTTATATTTCAAAGTCACATGACATAGTCTTTGCCCTACAAGTCCCATAATGCAGTGTACATTATTCAAAGTATCACCTGGAATCTTAATAGACTCGCATTCCTCGGGTGTTCCCAAATTCATAGTAAGTACCTGCATTACTTTAGTGAACATTATTTTCGGCATTCATGTGCTTTCTCCGGATTTGCATAATTTTTTATAAATCCTTCGCCTCAGAAGGCTGCTCTTCCACAGGAACGATCAGAGTGGAAAGTCCTCCATTCCGAATCCCTTCCAGCAGACAATCACCTTTTTCGCACAGTGGCATTTCCTAGATAGGTTAGGCGATTGCGAGTGGGTCATGCTCCTCGTTAAAAGTCCAAACACAAACCTCCGAGTACCGGAGCCCCCGACCCTTCAGGGCGGCCTCAGTTAACAATGGGCACGGAGCAGCCCATCAAACAGCACAGCAAAGAAGATTTGAGGCCCATTTCGAGTGAAGGAGCATTTATTATGTGGTAACTCAGTGACAAATTTTGTGCATGTAGTCATTATTTTCTCTTCTATGTCTATGAGGACCCCCCCCCATGTGACCTCCCCATGTGAGGTTGAACGTAGCCAGCACTAGCACTTTAAATATGTGGCTCTGTGAGCACAACGCTGTCATGTGAACAAGGCTCTAGGAGAGCCGAAACGTTATGGCCGTCGCTCTGGGCAAATAAATGAAAAATTGCACCTTAAACTGGTTCGTGTACTAACTTCGCAAGCGTCAGCAGGATTATCGAAGCTGGTGGAGGTGGTTATTTTGATATATATGTATATATATATATATATATATATATATATATATATATATATATATATATATATATATATATATATATATATTCACTTAAAAAAGCCATAGGTTTCACACAGGTTATAGTTAGGTGGACATTTCCCTCGTAAAAAACCAATGAAATTCCCCCGTTATAGTTAGTTCAGATAACTATAACTCGCGCGACCGCCACTCTATCACAAGGATGATGTCATCAGTGAAGTCATGAGTGATGCCACTGACCATGTCATGAGTGATGTAATATGTGACGTCATGAGCAGTGGATTGCGGGCGTGCGAGTTATAGTTATCTGAACTAACTATAACGGGGGAATTTCATTGGTTTTTTGCGAGGGAAATGTCCACCTAACTATAACCTGTGTGAAACCTATGGTTTTTTAAGTGAATTTGCAAGGTTTTTTAAATGCTAATTCCTAACTATAACCTATGGTTTTTTAAGTGAATATATATATATATATTAAACAACAAAGGTATCCCAGGATTGAGTTGCACTCGACACAGATGGAAAGGTTACCAGCCTTTAATGACAGGTGCGAACGGACTCCTTACAGCGAGAATGAAATGCAGCTTCCTCTGTGCCTGATGCGTTTCAGGTTTCCCCTTTCTCAAAGGCTGCCGGGAAGTTCGTGCAAAGCGGGTAGGCACTCCCTCAATTAAATTCATAGTCACGCCTCTGATTAGCGAAATACTGGAATTGTGGGAGATGTAGTGTCCGTTCATTGCTTCATTTTAAATAATAGTGCACTTATCACTGCGTTCAGATAAGGCCGAGGTTGGATTCACTACCCTCGATGTGGAGCAGAGGCGCAGGATTTGGAATGGACACCTTCACGGGGGCCCACTCTGGGCCTTATCTGAACGCAGTGATAAGTGCACTATTATTTAAAATGAAGCAATGAACGGACACTACATCTCCCACAATTCCAGTATTTCGCTAATCAGAGGCGTGACTATGAATTTAATTGAGGGAGTGCCTACCTGCTTTGCACAAACTTCCCGGCAGCCTTTGAGAAAGGGGAAACCTGAAACGCGTCAGGCACAGAGGAAGCTGCATTTCATTCTCGCTGTAAGGAGTCCGTTCGCACCTGTCATTAAAGGCTGGTAACCTTTCCATCTGTGTCGAGTGCAACTCAAACCTTTGTTGTTTAATATATTTATATATATATATATATATATATATATATATATATATATATATGTATATATATATATATATATATATTCACTGAAAAAACCATAGGTTTCAGGGGTGTTATAGTTAGCTGGACATTTCACTCGAAAAAACCCATTGAAATTCCCCCGTTATAGTTAGTTCAGCTAACTATAACTCGCGCGCCCGCAATGCACTGCTGATGACGTCACATATTACATCACTCATGACATGGTCAGTGACATCACTCATGACATCACTGATGACATCTCAAATGACATCACTGATGACATCACTGATGACATCATCCAGTGAATGTGTGTTATTCTGAAAATTAAATATGTTTTATATATGTATATCTCAAGGTCGATGGAAGAATAAATGGGTATATAAGTGTCTAAATGGATGATTTGTTTTGAAAAATTGATTGTGTAACTGACTGATTAAGTGTATCATAGTGAATACATGGCTTAGTGAGTAATGTTTAAATATGTAAATATCTGTATCAGTCTCTCACTTTGTGTATAAGTGGCTGCATGGGTTGGTGAGTAGCTACATGGGTGTCTATATAGGTTATTAGTTGTTTTTTTGAGTATCAGTCTGAGTGTCTGCATGGTTCGGTGGGGGTATTACGTAGTGCATAGGTGCATGAATGAGTGACTCACTGTTTGTATGTGTTGAACACAGTATGTGTGCAGGACTGTATGGGTGGATGAGTGTGTGTATGGGTGTGTTAGTGAGTGAATGACTGTCTCAATAGTGTCTTTATGAGTAACTACATATGTTTTAAACTAGTATATGTGACTATTGGTGTATATATGTGAGTATATGTGAGAGGGAGAGATTGAAAGAGTTCCTGTATGAATAAGTATGTGTTTCTATAAGTGATTGTTTAAAAGACTAAGTATGTGTAAGTTTCTGTAGAAGTAAGTGTGGTGGTGTGTGTATAACTGTATATGCAAGTAAATGGATGTTTGATTCTTTATTAGCATGAGTGACTATGTGTGTGAGTAACTCTATGGATGAGTGGCATTGTGTAACAGGATGTATAGGTGTATGAGTACATATGATGAGTGAGTACATGTATGAGTGACTGTATTGGACTGTTGGTGAATGAGTGGATGTGTATGTGGATCTTAGAATTACTGAAGAGGTTGTTGTAACTGGTATTGGTATGTCCATTGTTTTGAAAATTTTAGTCTCTATTTTTGAATGTGTGTATCAAAGGTTATATTAGGGTGAGAGGAGGTCTGCCACTCATCACAAGGATGATGTCATCAGTGATGTCATCAGTGATGTCATTTGAGATGTCATCAGTGATGTCATGAGTGATGTCACTGACCATGTCATGAGTGATGTAATATGTGACGTCATCAGCAGTGCATTGCGGGCGCGCGAGTTATAGTTAGCTGAACTAACTATAACGGGGGAATTTCAATGGTTTTGTACAAGTGAAAAGTCCAGCTAACTATAACACCCCTGAAACCTATGGTTTTTTCAGTGAATTTCTGAGGTTTTTTAAATGCTAATTCCTAACTATAACGTGCCTGAAACCTATGGTTTTTTCTGTTAATTTCAAATGTTTTTTAAATGCTAATTTCTAACTATGCCTACAGAGATAGGACATGTGAAGAAAGAAGAAAAAATGCACAGAAAGAAACAAAAGAAGTGCAGAAAGAAGCAACAGAAGTCCTCAAATACGAAGATAAGTGCAGGAAGAAGGATAACGTGCAGAAAGAACAAAAAGAAGAGCAGAAAGAAGCCTTGTTGCAAAATCATCCTGTACCCTCAACTTTTTCAGACGGATACTGGTGGTAACTGAGTCTGACTAAACAGTCCTAGAGCCAGTGCTATGTTAAAAGACACTTTGAATACAGTGAAAACACCTACATACACTAGGGAACATTATGCGTTGGGGTCCCCCTGTGATTAGCCTTACCTCCTCTATAAGCCCCTAGTATATAATAGGGCATGGGGATTAAAACTACCTCTTAAAACAGGCCACAGGGCGTTTTTGCACACGTTAACTCAGGCCCCGTCCCCTCCTTTCACCATTGTGTAAACACGCCCTGTGTCCGTTTTTAGTTGGGAGATTAAGTTCATTTGAGTCCTGAGGGTCCCTAGGGTCCAACTAGCCCACTAGGTACCTCCAGTAAGTGCCACAGAGCTGCGTTGCAGAGAGGTGTAAAAAGTGGCACGGCCTGGACCACCTCTCTGCAATGCAGCTCAGTGGCGCTTACTGGAAGCACTTGGTGGGCTAGTTAGCCCCCAGGGGCCCTCAGTATTGAAGGGAAATTATATCCCCAATTTAAAACGTGCCATGGTGCGTGTTTGCACACGTCACCTCAGGCCCCGTCCCCTCCCTTCACCACTGTGTAAACGCGCCCTGTGGCTGTTCTAAGTTGAGAGATTAAGTCCCCTTGAATACTAAGGGTCCCTAGGGTCACACTAGACCACTAGGTACCTCCAGTAAGCGCCACAGAGCTACGTTGCAGAGAGGTGTAAAAAGGGGCTTGGCCTCAGAACACCTGTCTGCAGCGCAGCTCCCTGGCGCATACTGGAGATGCCTGTTGGGGGCGCGTTTGCAGAGTGCTGCATGGAGGGGGCATGGCCTCCGGCACGATGCCAGTCTTTTATTTATTTTATTTTTTTAAGAAGGGGGGCTGTGTGGTTCCCCTTCTTATTCTAATTTATTGGCCCTGATGACCCCATCCCCCAGGGCCTGTCTCCTAATTATATTTTTTTGACCCCAATCCCCAGGGCCGGCCACTGTTTTTTATTATTTTTAAAAAATATATATTTATAGACACACCTAGGACATGCTGGACAAACCGTACGTACCTATCACCATGACGATTTGCGTGATATTCATTAAAAGGCGACTATGCATGCAATTAATCCACGTGGAATGTATTTACACCACTAGTGAAGCTCTGACATGTCTGATGCTCTACCGTGCCTAATCCCGGTAGACACCCTTGTCGTTTATTTATACAAACATGGGTAGCTATTGACGGGCACATTTAATACACATGCACACCAAGCCATTCAAAGGAGATTCGACAAAAATTCGACCAAAACTATGCAAGAAACCCCCCTCACAGTTAATAAAACACACATCCACTGCCGAATGTGTAATACTTTTTATTTTACTCTCTGGAAAGGGGACGAACATCACTTGCAAGTCACAGCGCGCTCCTGACAGAGCCCAATGCTGTGTTACACCCACCATTGCCTGCCGAGTGCCACACACCTCTGTATTGTATTCCACTAGCTAGTGCATATGCTATGACACTCTCTAGCCCATGTGCACTGTAACACCACCCCGTGAAAATGTCATGCCACACTTGTCTTCGCACGGGTTATATTGCCCCATCTAACGTGCCTTCCTCGATGCCTATGTTATAACGCACAGTGCTATGCCATACATATTACAATTTGGGATCCATATCTTTGTCACAGTGCATATGCAACGTTACACTCCCCAGCACATATTTTATATTACAACTTTAGAGACTAGTTAGGTTACACAACACTGCCCTGTGCATATTACACTCCAAGGCGCATATCGCATAGCACGCGCTAGTGCCTGTGCTATCTCGCGCTCTCCAATGAATCTGTCATTGCGCACAATGTATTGCATATTATATTTCACGCCTGGTTCATCTTATATCACACTTTTTGGTGCATAGTTTATACCATACACTATATCTAGTTTTCATTTTCAATCGTGCTCTCAGGACTATGTTCTATATAACACTGTGTTCACCTACCCTTTTCACGGGCATTACATTTTGCGATAGGGGGTGGAGGGTCAGGGGGTGTTTTTGCCAAGTGAGCCCGGAGTCACAGTCACTAACGTCTTCTTCTTCCTGAATAAAAGTGAGATTATGCTGCATACTTGTTCATATTTTAAGTAGTTTGCACAGACAAAATGTTTTAAAAACAATAAAGTTTCTAATACCCGCCTTCTCTGAACAGTTAGCTTGCTGCCCCATCCCCCTCCTCCCTATCCTCTGTTGTGTGAATCCATGGACTAGCCTCCTCCCTCCTGCCATGCATGGTCTGATGTGCTGCCACTGCCCTCAATTTAGTATGATGTACCAGTCCACTCCTCCTGCCCTCCATTGCCCAATTCTATGCCCCATCATTGACCTCCTGCTTAAACTCTGTGCTTAGCTTGCTGCCCCTATTCTCCTTCCCCCTGCCCTCCGATGTCTTTGTGCATGCCCCTGCTCCATCCTTTTTGCCCACCATGTCCCATGGACCTGCCACTCCTATCTACTCTGAGTGTTCTGTTGAGCTGCCACTCCCCTCCCACCTGCCTAGCATTGTCAGATGACTGTAACCTGTCCCTGCCACCTCCACCCTGCCTGTGCACATGCCATGCCTCTATCCTCTTCCTCCTGTTCTACATGGTCCATTGTACTGCCACACCCTTCTGCCCTCCCTGGTCTGTTGTGCTGCAACTGCTCCTCCTGCCTGCCCCGTGTGGTCTGTTGTGAGGCCCCTTCCCCTGAACTTTCTTGTCTGTGCACAGGTCCTGACCCTCCCTTCTATCCTCCATCGTCCTTTGTGCATGCCCCTGCACCCTCCTTCTTGCCATCATAGCCATTGTGCTGCCACTAACCCTCCCACTTGCCATGCATGGTCTTCTGTGCTGCCATGGCCCCTCCCACCTTCCCTGTGTGGTCAGTTAGCTGCCCCTGACCCCCTCCCACCTTCCCTCCATGGTCTGTGTGTATGCCATCACAGTCTCACTGTTGCTCTTCATGTTGTGTCTTGCTTCTAGTGCCCATCCTGCCTGACCTCCATGGCTATCTTGCTGCTCCTGCCCTGCCCCCTTGCCCCCAGCCCTCTGTTTACATGTGCAGACCCCTACTCCCTCCCTCCTGGCTTGTCTGTTCCATAGTAATGCCCCTGATCCGTCCCTCCTGCCCTTTATGGTCTGTTATGCTGCAGCCTTCTCTCCTGTCTGTCCATTATGGTCAGCTAGCTACCATTGCCTCTTGCCCCTCTGTTCTCTGTTGTCCATGTGCATGGTCCTGTCCCCTCCCTCTTGCTTTCTATGGATTGTTGTGCTGCACTCCCGTCCTGCATGCCCTGTGTGGTGTATTGTGCTGCTGCAAACCCTGATGCCTGCCCTGCAGGGTCAGTTTGGTGCACCTCTCCATGTCTCTCCTGTCCTCTGTTATCCAAGTCCATGTCCCTATCCCATTTCCTTCCATGATCCAATGTACCATACTTGCGAACATTTTGAACTTGGTAAGAGGGAGATTTTGAAAAAAAACTGGGGTATTGATTTTCCCCTTTGAGTTACATTGAAAAAGAGGATATTGTAGACAGGAGACAGATCAAATAAAGCCCATTTGAGCTTAAAAACATTGGACGTTTCCTGGCTGAATCGGGTCTGTTGGCATGTATGGTTGTACTACCATTGCCTCTTCCTTCTGCCCACAATGGTCTATTACATTGCCACAGCCTTGAAGGAGGGTAGATTTTGTATCACAGGGGGCCCCTGGCCCGTTCTGTCCACACCTGAAGTATGAGACCCTTGTCCTTGCCCTGCCAGCCGCATTTGTAGGCCGTATTAAATTGACCAGCGGGTCCTGTGTTGCTATATAATTATCCTGAGACATCCTTACCACTCAGCCAGCATAAAACCCCTGTGTAGGCCCTTCTGTTCAATATGTAGGCCTCTTTGTTAAATTGACCATAGCTCTGCAATTTTAGTGTATAGCAGTCTGAAGGCAGGTCTGCGAGGCCTTCTGCTCCAAACTAGTAGCCCCCACCCTACCCGAGTGCTCCGTGCTCGGTATCAAAGTTCAACATCCCCCTGAAGCTGTCGACATACAGTAGGCTGCATCCTGGACTGGTACTTGCTTCCTGGGCAGGTTTCCCGCTTTTAAGGAAGTGGCAACCGCAGAGCGTCAAGTTAGGAGAACTGAGGAGATTTTATACATGAATATATTGAATTCCTGTACAATACCCATTATTTTCTGCTTGCTCTATGGAACTTACGATAAGCGATTGGCCTGAGAGACTGACCTTTTCACCCAGTCCATTGTCAGCATTAAGTGGGTAAATGACGAAATGTCTGGTAAAATCTGCAGACGAAGCTTTTGGGTAGCATACGTAGGTAGATGTAGCGTGCAAAGGAGCCCACAAAATGATATAAAAAGGGAGCACCCACAGATATCGACGGACAACCTTGCCGTCTGTATGTAGGTTAACAGGCTGTGCAGGTTTTCCCCAAGAACTGGGAGCTCTTGTCTTCCTTTGCTTAAAATGTCTTGCTCTGCTTTGCTTGAAGTATCTTATTCTATTTTACCTATATGAAATGTCATGTTATGTTTAACCATTGTTCTCTTTACTTTTGCATTTAAAAGATGTTGTATTGTAATTGCAGGAATGCTTGCTCTAAGAGTAAATGTGAGTGTCCCTAGGTAACATTTTCCTTGGTGTAACTTGTTTCTCATGATGCATTTATAGATGTGTTTTCTCTCTCTCTCTGTCAGTCCATTAATTGAGATACAGAGAATATCATGACAGCTGTATGATTATCTGGATTCTGTATTTTGTACTTTATGTCTCTATTCTGCGGTTTCTTTGAAGTTGCATCTTCTCATTAAACTGCCATTGTATTCTGCCTCCAATTCCATGTCTCATATGTCTGTTTTCTTCATTTTTGGAGCAAGCGTTCCTAGGCACCCCGGCTCAAATTAAGGTGCCCCTTTTGTCCCTGACTCACTCTCCTGCTCAGTTCTGTGGTGGCTCCCGGGGCTCTGGGGACTGCCCCTAGCTTCCTTGACCCGTAATAGATCTTCCCTCCAACAGCCTCTCTTGCAAGTCCTGTATTGTTGGTTTGTTGCCCCTGCCCCCCTTTCCACTGCCCTCCATAGTCTGTTGTGCTTCCACGGCCCTTCCTGCCTGCTCAGTGTGGTTAAATTGTTGCCTTTGCACCCTCCTACCTGCCTTCAATTTTCAGAGTCCGTGCCCCTGGCCTCTGCCTCTCAACAGTATCCTAATGAACAACTAGATTGCTAACATTCTATATTTATTACAAAAGTGTGGAACGCCTGACATCATCTTGATGTAATCAAAACTGTAATACCTAGAGCATTCCTTTAGAAATTACATATATGAGAGGGTCTTATTGGCATCAAAATTATGGTTAGTGCTCTAAAAGACTAAAATAAGGACATATTTTCTGAGTTTTCAAATAGCGACAAAGCACTTTTAAATTATTTGTTATCTTTATGTTTTTTTATCTAGTTGACAACTTGATTAAATGTTGCACTTAGGGGAGAGGATGTGGTGTTACTTCCAGAACTGCAGACTTTGCAACTGGGGAACCAGGTTGAAGTTTCTGCTTCAGCTCGACATTCTGTGATTCTGGTCAAATCACTTAGTCTCCCCATGTCTACAACCAAAATGAATTTGTTCTTGTGTGATGTAACCAATGCTCATGTAAAGCACTCCAATACCTGACAAGTCTGCACTATATAACACTGCAAAAACACAAAATAATAAGTGTTTTGCACACTTCTGTCATTGGGCTATATTTGGGCTATATCTGGGTGATTTTGGGCTACATTTGGGCTCTTTTGTCTCCGGTGGCCATCTTGGGAGATTTATTTGTTATGAAGTTTCCTAATTTCCTCATGTACTGCAGTCTCCTCAGTCGGAAATGCTTTCAGTTTTTTACTTTGATTCCATCATGAAGGTATTCAGATATGTCACACATTTGCCATGAATTCTGAATGTTAGCACTCTAGTTGCTCATTAGATCACTGTAGTAAAACTACTGTTCACCATGGAAGTCTGCTCCTGGTATTGAAAGTGCATGTTTCAGTCTGCATGTCAGAATTTTTTAATGAAATAGAAGAGGATTTGAGAAGTCACTCAAAATGTGCCCTCATTTTCTTTCTTCAGCATTAATCATAATTTCTATGGCAAAATGAACCCCCTCATTGTGTTCCTTTTTAAATTAAATGTTTTAAGTGTTACCAGTTTATTCCAATCAAGATGGCTTCAGGTGTGCCATACTTTTGTCATAATGAAGACAGTAAGTGCTCTAGTTGTTTTTAAGAACATTCTTGGACATTCTGTCATTGGGCTATACTTGGGCTACATCTGGGTGATATTTGGGCTACATTTGGGCTCTTTTGTCTCTGGTGGCCATCTTGGGAGACTTATTTGTTATGAAGTTTCCTAATTTCCTCATTTACTGCAGTCTCCTCAGTAGGAAATACTTTCAGTTTTTTACTTTGATTCCATCAAGAAGGCATTCAAATGTGTCACACATTTGCCATAAAATCAGAATGTTAGCACTCTTTTTGCTCATTAGATCACTGTAGTAAAGCTACTGCTCACCAGGGAAAACTGCTGCTGGTATTGAAAGTGCATGTTTCAGTCTGCATGTCAGGATTTGAGAAGTCACTCAAAATGTGCCCTAATTTTTCTTTCTGCAGCACTAATCATACTTTTTATGGAAAAATGAACCCCCTCATTTTGTTCCTTTTTAAATTAAATGTTTTAAGAGTTACCACTTTAATCCAAGCAAGATGGCTTCAGGTGTGCCATACTTTTATCATAAGTAGGACGGTTAGCGCTCTAGTAGTTCTTTGGAACACTCTGGAAAGCTGCAGTAGAACACAAAGGAATCAACTGACAGTCTCTGCCCTTGTTGGATGTACATGTTTTACTGAGAATGTCAGACTTCATTCTCACATGACTGAGAAAGATAATGTGAATTTACAGAAAATAAGCTCTCAGTTTAGCTTATAGATCACCTTCCAAACCTCTGTGGTAAAAGCATGAGAAAATATTTTTCTCTCAATCGTGATATCCCAGCAGAAGGCTTTTTCACATGGTGAAATCACCTTAGAACATACCACAATTCCTAAAATGAGTATGGTACCATCAACAAATGATTTATAATGTAACTAAAGTCTTAAAATCTTCTATTAACTGCAATGCTTTTTAATGAGGTGCTATCATGTATATTGGTCCCAAGATGGCTGCCAACACTTCTTGGATGAAGCGCTGACAGCCAATCAGATCTCAGGATGAGATGTGTGGTTAGGCTCCGCCCACATATATATATATTGATTTAAATGCTATTTTCTCAGGAACTACTGAACAGATTTACACCAGACCTACAAAAGGCACTTCCTTGACCTGAGGACTACCTCTCTGCCAAATTTCAAGTAACTCTGTTCAGCCGTTCGGGCTGTAGCTGTGTCTAAAGGTCCTATGGAAAAATGCATGGGAAAAACGCGTTTTGGGACCCCCCTTTTTTCTCAGCCCCCGCTTGACGAATCCCCCAGAGACTTTCAGGGTAGGAGCGGAGCGTAGCGCCCCACCTATTTTGAAAATTTTGCGAGGATTCATCGACCGGCGCCAAAGTTATTCCAAATAGAATGTTGCGGATTTCCTATGGAAACAGGGTCCTAACTATAACTATCTACTGGCGACCGCCAGTAGATAATATACCAATAATCTTAATGCCATTTGACGAATCCTATCAAAATTTTCAAAACAAATACAACGCTAACTTCAGCTGCTGTATTGAAAGTTTTGTGGTGATCCGGCAAGGGGGTCCTAAAATGCATTTTCCCCATGTTAATTCCCATTGGAACTTTAGACACGTCTACAGCCCGAACTGCTGAACATAATTACAACAAATTTGGCAGGACGATAGATGTCGGTCCAGGGATGAGCCTTTTTCTGTGATTTGGTGTAACTCTGTTCAGTAGTTTTAGAGATAGGTTTTGGAGATATGTATATATATATATATATATATATATATTTATTTATTTTTTTGACTTAAGAAACCATAGGTTTCAGGCACGTTATAGTTAGGAATTGGCATTTAAAAAACCTTAGAAATTCACAGAAAAAACCATAGGTTTCAGGGGTGTTATAGTTAGCTGCACATTTCACTCGTACAAAACCAGAGAAATTCCCCCGTTATAGTTAGTTCAGCTAACTATAACTCGCGCCCCCGCAATCACTCATGAAAGGGTCAGTGACATCACTGATGACATCACTGATGACATCTCAAATGACATCACTGATGACATCATCCATGTGATAATTTGATGCATCTTCTTCCACCCTAATATAACCTTTGATACACCCACTCTAAATTACAGACTGCCATTCTCAAAGCCATTCATTTTTGTAGCCCCGGGGGTGACAGTCCCTGGGGCTGGGGGGGGCTGTGAGCCCCCCCATATATTTACATAAAGCTCCAGGGGGTGGCAGTCCCCGGGGCTGGAGGCCCCTTTGGGCTCCCCAACCCAATCCTTGAATAGCCCCTGGGATTTGGCCCCCCCAGGGGCAAATTAGCAACAAACCGCGGAAGCCCGTGCTTCGTTTTTTTTTTTCATCGGCAGGATCCGCACACCCAGCGATTTAAAAAAAAAATTGGGGGGGGGCCCTGGGGGTCCTTGTGGGACCCCCTGAGCAGGCCTAGGGGGTCAGGGTTTTTCTACCCTGCCCCCTTTTTGCGTTCTGCGTGTTTTTTCTTCTCTTTTCTTGTGCCTCGGTTCTACCGAGGCACAAGATGGCTGCCAACACTTCCTGGTTTGGAGTGTTGACAGCAAATTAGCATACAGCTCGTGCTCGGCAGGGTGCGCTGATCTACCGCGCCCATAGATATATCTATGATTTTACTTTTGATTTTCTCAGTAACTAATGAATGGATTTACACCATTTAAGCAAAAGGCACGAGTGCGAACCAAGCTCTACCTTTCTGCCTAATGTGTTGTAATTCCGTTCAGCAGTTCGGGCTGTAGCTGCGACTAACGGTCCCTATGGAAAATTGCTTGGGGAAAACACGTTTTGGGACCCCCTGTTTTCTCGGCCCCACTTGACGAATCACCCCGAGAGTTTCAGGATAGGAGCGGACCGGAGCGGGCCACGAGTTTTGAAAATTTCCCAAAGATTCATCAACCGGCACCAAAGTTATTCCTGATAGAATGTTGCGGATTTCCTATAGATAATAGGTCCTAACTATAACTACCTACTGGCGACCGCCAGTAGGTAAAATATATATATATATATATATATATATATATATATTACCTACTGGCGGTCGCCAGTAGGTAGTTATAGTTAGGACCACGTTTCCATAGGAAAACCTCAACATTCTATTTTGAATAACTTTGGCGCCGGTCGACGAATCCTCGCGAATTTCTCAAAATAGGTGGGGCGCTACGCTCCGCTCCTACCCTGAAAGTCTCGGGGGGATCTGTCAAGCGGGGGCTGAGATAAAAGGGGGGTCCCAAAACGCGTTTTTCCCATGCATTTTTCCATAGGACCTTTAGAACGAGCTACAGCCCGAACGGCTGAACAGAATTACTCAAAATTTGGCAGAGAGGTAGTCCCTAGGTCAAGGAAGTGCCTTTTGTAGGTTTGGTGTAAATCTGTTCAGTAGATTCTGAGAAAATAGCCTTTGAATCAATATATATATCTGTAAGCGCGCAGAGTGCGCGCTGGGTGCGCGCACCTTGCCGTGCGCGAGCGCAATTCTGATTGGTTGTTAGATCTTAGTAAACATTCGAATCGGTGGAAGTCAGGAAGCGGCGGCCGCCATTTTGGCTATCGCATAAAGAGGAGGTGATAATCAAAGGGGGAGCAGTTGAAAAGGGGGCAGAGTGGGTAGAAATAGACCCAGTAGGCATTGTAAGGGGGTCAAAGTAGGACCTTGTAGGGCAAAAAAAAAGAATAATATTTTGTAAAAAAATATCGCCGAGTGCGCGCACCCTGCGCGCACCCGGAAAAAAAATAAAAATAAAAGAAATTTTAAAAAAAATGCATTTAAGTGTTTAGATATAAGGTGGCTCTAAAAAGAGCCCTTGTGTTTATTGTTTGTTTTTCGGTACCTACAAGTAAGTACCGACGCAGAGTCTGAGGTTCAAGAGGAAGACTCTGTTCCCTTCATCATTGAAGTGCACACCATCTCCTCTATAAATGTCTTGCATGTCGTAACGCAAGTTGTTGTGGTAAATGGAACCCATACCATAGTCTCTGAGGAAAGCAGAAATAGATTTGTTGACGTGCTTCCTTGCTTTGTCAATCTGCGGACAAAATTGGTTGGACCAGTTCCACTTTTGCCTTTGGCATATGTTAGAATATACAAAGGCAGTTTGTGGAAAAAGCGACATCAATTGCACAAAGGTGTCCTTAATAAGCATTTCCAAACCTACCCCAGTTAAAGTGCCTAGATCATTACCACCACAGTGCACAATAATAAGGTTAGGCTGTGGGAGATGTTGAAAGGTTTTCACCAAAGGCATTAATTGGTGCCACTTTAACCCTCTCTGACCAATCCACTTGATGTCTACATTTGGCAAAGCAAGGTCTCTCACCATACCTCTTTTCTCTGCAAATTTTTCACTCCAGAAGACATAGCTGTGTCCTACAATCCACACTGTGAACATCTTCAAAGGAGATCTGGATGCACTCAGGAGGTGTAATTCAGTAGAATGGTAAAAAGAAATGAAAGACAGTTTGGAAATGGAGGCATACATATTTAAAAAAAAAAAAAAAGAACTGATTGGCTGTTTCATACCATTCTACACTAAAAACTAGGCTGTATGTGTAAAATAATAGAAGCATGTTTTGTATTGGTTCAGAAAAATGTGTTACCAAAGAACAGTACTATGGATTTGCTGTAAGGTTTGAAAAGTCAAGCACTCTTGCTCTGTGGAATTGAAACATTGTGTGGCGAACTTCTGACCTAACTCCACACAGCAGTGTTCCATGAGCTGTTGCTATGGTAGCAGGCAGAAGTCAAGTTGGGGGAAGGGAACTAGGCAGAAGTGAAGTAGGGGGAAGGGTACTTTTGGAAAAGGGTTGGTTTTCAAGCAATAGAAATGTGTGATTACATTTGAAAAAAAGGGGGAAGCAGTGAGATTTGAAATTAACATATATATGTGTGGAAAAATAGAGGGAAAGATTGCCATTATCTGGTTCTGCTGAGTGGAGAGAGGTGTAGAGAACAGAGGTCCTGGCTCTGATAATGTGCTGTGGGGTTTTGAGGTTTCAGTCTGTAATGCAAATACATTCTGCATCACTAAGGCTGGTTGCCCTTGCTGGAGTGTAGGCAGTAACCCAGCATACACATGGTTTGTGGTCTGAAAAAGCAGTCTGGACATGTGCATTTAAAAAAATCTGAAAAGTGGATTCATAATGTGTCAGTCTGTAAAAGTGATTTTCACTTGCCAACAAAAAAGAGCAGTAAGTGTGCATTCAAATTGGCAAAGATTTTTCGTTTTGTGACTAATGTGAAAACATGACTCTGTGTGCAAATAGGAATTACAGGAAGAGATTTGTTGCGTTTTGCTCTGGTGATTTCACAGTTGCATTAGTAGGAAAAAGGGGGAGTCTCTCAAAAAAAAAAAAAAAAAAAGAAAAAAAAAAACCTTGGGTGCGCGCACCTCAAAAAAAAATTTAAAAAAAATTTTCAAAAAAAAAATTTGTTTGGTTAAGTTTATAAGTGGCTCTTAAAAGAGCCCTTGAGTTAATGGAGGGAAACAGGAAGAGAAAAACGCAAAAAAAGAAAAAACATCTATGGCCTAGTGCATGAATGCGCATCAAATTTTCTCTGAAGGAGATCAAGACTGGTCTCCCCCACAGAAATAAGAGAACCGCAATCAGTGCACCGTGTAGACAACCTCGCCAAACAAGGTGGACCAACAAGAGGTAAAGAAACAGGTGAAGGCACCATCGCAGCTGAAGTGCTCCCCTGAGCTGCCGAAGATGTGCTCGGCTGAGCTGCTGCTGATGTCATCGGCTGAGCAGGTGGAGGGTTTTCTCCAGAAGCTCGACGATAAGATGCTGGGTGCATTTTGTAAACATGTCTCAACATAGTGTGAATGCTAAAAGAATATTTCTTGTTAGGATTCCCACGAGATAAGACTTTTTTACAAAGTACACATGTAACTTTTGGTGCATTTACCTTTTTCTCATTCTCAGGAAAAGTAAAAAACTGCCATACAAAGCTGTCCTTCTGCTTCCTGTTCCTCTGCCTCTCAAGAGTGTCCTGCTCACTGTCTGAAGTAGGTTGCTGTTCAGCCATTGTCTCTCAACAACAGAATAGCTCCTTCTCCAAAGGAATCAGAACTAATAATGAGGGGAGTAGGTGTGGTTTGGGAAGAATCTGGAACAGAAAGTACTTCAAACCAATCATAAGTGATGATTCTTGATCACATGACTTGCCATGAGGGGATTGGATGTGGTATTGAAACAATTAGAAACTGAAAGTAATGATAACCAATAAGAAATGTTGTTTTATTATGTATAAACCCGAGGTGCGCGCACTGCGCAAGCTCCGTGCGCGCACCCCGTGATGACGTATGCACGAACGCGTAAACGCGCAGGTGCATACGTCATATACGCGCACCTAGCGCGCATACGTTTAACACGCGTATACGCGACCGTTATTGCGTGTAATTTTAGCGTATGCGGAAGTAAACCGCGTCGAGGGCGTAGGACGCATGCATACGTACGTACGCATACGTACTGGGTGCGCGCTCCCAGCGCGCACCAATAAGTATATTTGCGTACGTAAATAACGTACGCCGGAATTCATAAAAAACATACGAAATAGTACTAGGTGCGCGCTCAGAGCGCGCACCCCAAGAATTTATAAATAAAAAAAAAAAAAAAAGAGGACATTAAATAATTAAAAAAATTATTTAAAAAATAAAATAAAAAATTATTTAAAAAAATAATTTAAAAAAAATACAGATAATATATAAATGAATATAAAGTAATTTTATTTAAATAAAAAAAAATATCTTTAATTAAAAATACATAACTTAGCATATAAAAAACCATACAAATTCTCAGAAAAAAACATAGGTTTCAAAAACGAAATCTTTAGGGATTAGCATTTAAAAAACCTTGCAAATTCACTGAAAAAACCATAGGTTTCACACACGTTATAGTTAGGAATTAGCATTTAAAAAACCTTGCAAATTCACTGAAAAAACCATGGGTTTCACACACGTTATAGTTAGGAATTAGCATTTAAAAAACCTTAGAAATTCAGTGAAAAAACCATAGGTTTCACACATGTTATAGTTAGCTGGACATTTTACTCGTAAAAAACCAATGAAATTGCCCCGTTATAGTTAGTTCAGCTAACTATAACTCGCACGCGCCCGCAATGCACTGCTGATGACGTCACATATTACATCACTCATGACATGGTCAGTGACATCACTCATGACATCACTGATGACATCTCAAATGACATCACTGATGACATCATCCTTGTGATAGAGTGGCAGACCTCCTCTCACCCTAATATAACCTTTGATACACACATTCAATAATAGAGACTAAAATTTTTAAAACAATGGACATACCAATACCAGTTACAACAACCTCTTCAGTAATTCTAAGATTCACATACACATTCACTCATTCACCAACAGTCCTATACAGTCACTCATACATGTACTCACTCATCATATGTACTCATACACCTATACATCCAGTTACACAATGCCACTCATCCATAGAGTTACTCACACACATAGTCACTCATACTAATAAAGAATCAAACATACTTTTACTTGCATATACAGTTATACACACACCACCACACTTACTTCTACGGAAACTTACACATACTTAGTCTTTTAAACAATCACTTATAGAAACACATACTTATTCATACAGGAACTCTTTCAATCTCTCACTCTCACATATACTCACTTATATACACCAATAGTCACATATACTAGTTTAAAACATATGTAGTTACTCATAAAGACACTATTGAGACAGTCATTCACTCACTAACACACCCATACACACACTCATCCACCCATACAGTCCTGCACACATGCTGTCTTCAACACATACAAACAGTGAGTGACTCATTCATGCACCTATGCACTACATAATACCCCCCACCGAACCATGCAGACACTCAGACTGACACTCAAAAAACCAACTAATAACCTATATAGACACCCATGTAGCTACTCACCAACCCATGCAGCCACTTATACACAAAGTGAGAGACTGATACAGATATTTACATATTTAAACATTACTCACTAAGCCATGTATTCACTATGATACACTTAATCAGTCAGTTACACAATCAATTTTTCAAAAACAAATCATCCATTTAGACACTTATATACCCATTTATTCTTCCATCGACCTTGAGATATACATATATAAAACATATTTAATTTTCAGAAAAACACACATTCACTGGATGATGTCATCAGTGATGTCATCAGTGATGTCATTTGAGATGTCATCAGTGATGTCATGAGTGATGTCACTGACCATGTCATGAGTGAAGTAATATGTGACGTCATCAGCAGTGCATTGCGGGCGCGTGCGAGTTATAGTTAGCTGAACTAACTATAACGGGGCAATTTCATTGGTTTTTTACGAGTAAAATGTCCAGCTAACTATAACATGTGTGAAACCTATGGTTTTTTCACTGAATTTCTAAGGTTTTTTAAATGCTAATTCCTAACTATAACGTGTGTGAAACCCATGGTTTTTTCAGTGAATATATATATATATATATATATATATATGTATTTATATGATTGTTTCACTGAATTTCTAGGCTTTTTTGTGTTACACTAAATCTCCAATCCACACATTGCCGCTGTGTGCAGAGAAGGCAGTGAGGCAGCCAGGTCCTAAAACCCACCCGCCGAAGCCTGCCAACCTCCAGCTATGGAGAACAGGGGGTTTGTGACAAGGCCTATCTGTACCCAACCTGCCACTGGCACCAACCCTCTTTGTCCCTGGCCTTCAGATGTGCACAGCAGTCATTGGCCAAAGGGCATGGTCTATGACCAGGCCCTGCATCATGTTACGGGTAGGCTGCTAATATCCCCTGTTCTCAGTCTTTGGCTGTGCCGTTTGGGGATTTGTCAGAATGTCTAGTCTGCACCCAAGCCTTCTGTCATACCCACAGTAAGTGGCCAAGACCAGTGCAAACCCACAGCAACTTATTGGCAAAAAGCTCTTGGTAGTTTTTTTACAGGAACTTAACAAAAGAACAGGGGGCTCATTTATGAGCCCCTGCGTCACTTTTGCGCCACCGGTGCGTCACTTTTTGTGACGCACCAGTGGCGTAAAACATGCGCCATGATGCGCCATATTTACAAAGTGATGCATCTACCTAGATGCGTCACTTTGTAAACCCCTGCGCTACATTATACCTGCGTCAGGTATAATGTATGCAGGGTGGGCGTTCCCACGTAAGTAAGCATCGTAGAAGTGACGCAGTGAAATCTACGAGATTTCACTGCGCCACTTCTAGGGTGCAAATGCGTCAATATCTTGCGCCTGCCTCACAGCAGGCGTAAGACTGACGCAGGCCCTTTCACATGGGGCTTAGCCCATGTGGAAGGATACATTGCTGGAGTTGCGTCACTTTTGTGACACACTCCAGCAATGCGTCACTTTTGCGCCTACAGATACGTCAGAAATACTGACGTATCTGTGACTCCTTGCGACATGATGCGTCATACTGTAAATATGACGCATCATTGGAGTCGCGGGGAGGGCGCAGTGATGCGTCACTTTTCATAAATGAGGCCCCAGGTCTTTAGTTTTTTGGGGGGTAGTGTTTTTATGTGTTTTGCGGTTTTACTTTTTTCCAACTGTAGTGGCAAATGGCCACTTTTAAGCTTTTTTATATTATTTATGAAGATTTTGGAAAAGTTCATCTTCTCCTCAATTCTCTTATTTTGTTCTGCACACAAGATGTGGACTTTATGCTCAGATGAAGGTTCACCTGCTCCACCTGACATATCAGCATATCATATGGCATGCTTGGCCACTGTTCTGTGCCTTTGCTTTATTCCACTCCAGCCGGCACATGCTATACTAATTTTCATGTTAACTTTCCATGTGTCTTCACATTGTTGATGTACCAAATGACTACAGTCCTCGGTGGACTCAGCTGAGCGTTAATTCACAGAGCTTGGAGATCTGAGCAATCATCTTTTTTGCCCAGGTGCAGCAGTAAAGAACTCCCGCAAAGTAGAGTTCTTCAATGTCTTTTCATCTTCCATTGGCTCCCTGGTTTAGTCCTTCATCCAATGTGGTGCCTTTTTAAAAATAATCTGAGAGAGACTTATAGCCACAGATTCCTAACCTTAGAATATTCCCCAGGTGACAGTTCGGCTCCGCATGGCATCGGCGTCTGCACCAGAAATGATGTGCGCCTTGCATACATAGGTTCCACTCCAGTGCGCTGACATCAGTCCATTTCTTTCTGTGCCAGTCAATGCAGATCTAGAGAGAGCTACCCCTTTCTATTGTTGACAGACTTTTTAAAGCCTTTTCTCAAATGTTTATTCAGGACTTTGTCTCCTGGTGTGTGGATGTCCACCAAAAAGGCAGGTTTTAAACCATGCAGCGCCTGTCAGAGAGGGACCCACACTTAGTTTGCCTTTGGTGTCCGGAGCACGATCACGATGTCAAGACGTGTGAGGATTGCTAAACTATGTACTCAAAGGCGCTATGGGAGCAGTCCCTCAAGCTCCTCATTGTCCGACTCCTATCGACCCCGTGAAATTCCTGATCTCGGTCCAGAGATCATTTGCGGAGCCCTTCCCAGTGATCGTCATTCCATTCGAAGACGTAAGGAAACTCTGTTGAGTCCCACAAAGAGAAGACGTTGAAGAGGTCTTCGACTTCACTGTGCAAATCTTCGGACAAAACACAGGTCCGTCAGCACTTGATGCATAGATCTGTGGTGGAGCCTGCACCTAGGCTGCCTCTCTGAGTTTCTGGGAGCTGGAGCAACCCATTCCCAGTGAATGGAATTTTATGAGGCCATGCACCTAATCTTTGGTTAGCCTGACCACTCTGGAGTGCCCAAGTGTCCCACAGATTTAAGAGGACCTCCATACTGGCTTTATACCAGCGAGCCTGCCATCAATGCAAAGGACTCAAGATCCAGTGCCATTTCCGGAGTGGCGTCAGTTAAGAGACCTCAACCTTTCCCAGCAAACGCTCCAGTGCCGATGCCCCCAGTGCTGACACCCATTGGTGGCACTACCCCATCATCATTCCTGACTCCGACATGCTTCCGGTGTCGACCAGTGGCAACCCTCCTGTTTGAGCCAGTGTCTTATTCTTATGACAGGCACTGATTGATTGGTTGATGAAAGGGAGAGGTCTGAGGACCCTAATGGTTACCAGCCCTTTTAAGACCCTAAGGACACCTGCCATGAGGATCTGGGATTTGTCAGCGGACTGGACATCTCACAAGACACTGGCTTGGTCTCTTCCCCTACTGTGGCAATGGAGGAGGGCGCCTCATTCACTATGGTGTTGAGGAGGGCCGCTGAGGTCCTGGACCTTCAATTTTCCTTGGTGGCAGTCAAGACGAATATCTTGATGGAGGTGCTCCAACCAGTATTCACCCCATCAGAACCACTTCTCCCTCTCAATGATGCCCTGACCAATATCCACCTGAGGCCTGGGCCAAGCAAGAACCATTGCCTGCTGTCATTGCTCTGCCCCTGGGGACCCCAGTTTCCTCACCCAACACCCCACCCGGAGAGCTTGGTGGTCCAAGCTTCCACCCCTAAAATCAAACCTGGCGCTTTCCCTACCATTCCACTGGATAGGGAATCCAAGAAGCTGGATACCTTTGGGAAGAAGATGTTCTCCTCTTCAACCCTAGCACTGCAGTCAGTGAACACCCCGTGCCTCTTGGGCTGATACTCCCATTCGATCTGGAACTTTGTTGCACAAGTGCTGCTGAGGCCTGAGCCATACTCTCTCAAGCATTTGGTACCCTTTTTCTGTCTTTTAGTGCAGCACAGCGTAGCAAGGTGACTTTCTGCACTACACTGTGTGACTTGGCCATAAATATGGCCCTTAGTTGTAAAATATAAATTGTAGTGCATCTTTTGAAATATGTATGCAGTATAAACTATATTGGAAGCACTGCATACTGTAAAAAAAGGATTAGGAGTAGTTACATTTGATTGCTAATAATAACAATAATGACAGTGATTACCCACGTGCCAGACACTATAAGATGAGAGGGTGATAAAAGAGCATTACAGGTTTTTGAAATATTATGGTCATGAAAAAAAGGAGACGATGACCGTATCTATGGACTTTGATACCTACAATAGTTACATAATAGACTGGGAACACTATTCCCTTATGTGCATAATCTTTATGAAGACTTGTTCGCACATTTACAGTATGTGGTTATGGGTCTTATCCGTGAGTGAATTTGACAAATACTATAAAATATTCCATTGTTTAAAATAGGAAGCAAGAAAGAATACAATTAGAGTATGGAATAGATTTGTAGACTAAGGCCTTTTAGAGGGTGACACAAATCATGGCACACTAACTGAAGAAGTACATTAGTAGATGTAAGAACATGAGAGGTCTACCACTGATAATAATTTTAAGATTGCACTTGAATAACTCATGAATTAAATGCCAGAATGGATATAAAGTATATGGAGGTCTATATGAGAATTTGTAGTCTAAATTATTTTTAAAATATGAGAGGTTAGCGGTATGAGCAAAATGATTTTTTTTACTACAATAGCCTTAGTAGTGTTTTGTTACCAAAGGTAATAGAGCTGAATGCATCTCAGATACGCCTATCAGTCTCACACATCAAACGCAAATCTCATGATCACACCCTTGACGTAACAGATGACTTTACATATGGCATAAATATCTCATTAAAGACATGACATGTTACCATACCATTAACATAGTGAATGATACAACTATGGATAGAGCATGACCTCTTTGTCTTTGAATGTGCTGAAATTTGAAGATGTTAGGGGGAATATACTAACACTTCGCACCAGGTTTGCATAAAAAAGTGACACAAACATGGTGCAAAGTGCTCTATTGAGATTTTGTTTTCAATACAAATCCTAATATGCATTGAAATGTAGCCCTAAAGAAAGGCAAGTAAGGCAATTAGACATTCTTTCAATGGTACACCGGCATTCCCGTTCAGCCAGTCATGGATTTTGAGGCACATCCCTATCTACTAACATTGGTAGACTGAGATTTGCATAAAGAAATTACACTTCCTTGAAGTAGGAGTAATGTTAGAGAAAGGTTTCTTTTTTCCAAACTTTTTCACCTTTGCATGTGCGATGCACTGTACAGCTCACGTAAAGTAAGACAAAGCATAGTCGTTTGGACTGGAACAATACCCTTCCAGCACAAATCTTATGCTTAATTGGCTGCAGGTAAGAGCGGTGGGGCGGTGGGGCCAAGTGAGGGGGGATTTCAAGAGACGACCACGAGGGGAAATTAAATAAATAATTAATTTTCCCTTGTGGTCGTCTCTCGAAATCCCCCCTCACCTGGCCCCTCGCCCCACCGCTCTTACCTGCAGCCGCCACAGCTGTGCTTAATGTTACTTTAGGAAAATGCTCCTTTTTGCATGGTTACCCCCCACTTTTTGCCTAACCTCTGATGCAACCTGACTTGGTTTGCCCTGGGTCCCTGCCAATCAGGCTCCCAGGGCCTGTGTTCTTTCCCAAAACTATACTTTTATACCCACAATTAGCATATCCCTGGCCACAGGTAATCCAATTGTAAAAGGTACCATGGGTACCAAGGGCACTATGACCAGAGAAGGCCGCTAAGGACTGCAGCACCTACTGTGCCACTGTTAGAGGTTCTGTACTTTAACACCCACACACTGCCATTGCAGACTGCGTGTTCTGGTGCAGAGATAAGTGAAGAGTGGACATGACACACACCCCTGTGTGCCATGCCTATGAATTAGACATTGTAAGTGTAGCAACGCCATAAAGAGTACATGGTCTAGAATGTGGTCATTACGAACTCCACAGCTGCATAATGACTTTACTAATACTTGGGAAGTTTGGTAGCAGACCTCTCAGAACATTAAACCCATACTGATGCCAGTGTGAATTTTTATGTAACATGCACTCAGGGCAATAACCACCAGCCCTGGTGTGGTTCCTGAATGGCTGCCCACCATGTGCCATCATCAGACAGGCTTTTAGACCCCTGGGTAAAGGGATTCTGCTCTCTGGGTACAGAAACAAAGCCCAGCCGGAGCAGAAGTGTCTTGCCTCCTTAGCCTGAAACCAGTCCCAGGATGCGTGTTTCCGGTCCAGGGAAGTTATGGTTTGGCAGTTCGGGCTGGACTGCACCCATGAGGCACAGGGTCAAGACTGATTTGCATGTAGCTGCGTCTGAACTGGGGTGCCGAAGTGAGCTAAAGAATGACGATGGACTCAACCCAGATCTGTGACTGGGGGTGAGTGTCTGAAAAGTTTCAGCACTCCATCCATCATCTCCTTGTGTTTGCTAAGTTGGCAGGGTATGCCCAGACGTGGTTTCCTTGCTCACTTTGCCACTGGATTCAAGCATCCTGGGACCGGTTTCAAGCTAAGGAAGCATGACACTTCTGCTTCAGCTGGGCTTTTAAAAGTGTTTTACAGCTGGTTGTTGTGATATTTACTCAGTTGGAGTGTGGTAGGTGTGGGGGAGAACGATATTAACTCTGTACCATGTGGAATCCGACCCCTGTTCCTCAATGTCTTCAGCTCTGTGTAGAAGGTTTTGAATGAGGGCCTAGGCACAGGCATGAATAAATGTACATTGCAGCTAATCACTACTGCATGCAGTTTTTGGGCCTCTGCAATGTTTATTTGCTGGAGGCAACCACAATCCCAGGCAACAAGCAGCCAGTTGTATAGGAAATTTGCAACTTAAACCCAATGCTGCTAAGCCACCTTTTGCACAAATCCATCAAATGTATTGGTAAATCAAAGCGTCTTTGACCCCCCCTCCTTTAACTTTATTCCTCCATACTTATCAGATTAACATAAACCTGGGATTTCCTGCCCTGGGTTTAACTTGACATACCAAAAGAAAGTAAATAAATACATTCCTGACACATTTTGTGCACGTTTGTCAAAGGTTGCCAAAGTTATTAGCAAATTACCACTATTTGCCCCCCCCCCCCATTTAACTCTGCTCCTCCGAACGATCTGCATGAAACTTAGCATATCAAAAGTATTGGAACATGCCAAACAATTGCCAAATTGCATACAGATCTTTAAAAATTCATCACTGAACATGAGTTATGGTGTGCCTTGGGCACTGCAAACAATTTCAGACTAATTTCAGGGCTTTTTCAGTTTTGTGTTCGCTGAACCTCAACTGGCCTTTATGCCAGAGAAGTTCACTGAAAAAAAGACGAGCTATGATTTAGGCTGGTTATAAGACCTTACCATTTATGGAAAAAAACACATCTAAAACGTAATAGAAAATACAGTTAAAGTACAGTCACGGTTACAAATTGACAACGAAAAACACTGAAATTCACAAATTATATTTAGTTTGACAAACCCTCACTCACAGAACAGCCATGCAAAGAATAACTCACACAATACATGTAATGCCTTTGACCTCACAAAATTAATAGCACCTGAAAACACTACTTTTAGAACTGGCACTTTGGCGTGGGTCTCCCTTCCATTTTTTGCTGTTGCCTTATGTGTTTTTGCTGGTTATAGATGCTTTGGGCACTGTGCCACTGCTGTCCAGTGCCACAGTGCAAGTGCTCCCTATGGTAAATTGCGTATGGATTAGTGATTCCATGATTGGCTAGTTTGATTTACATGTCAGACCCTATTACAGTGCACTGAGTGTGCCCAGAGCTTGTAAATCAAATGCTGCTGGTGGGCTTGCAGCACTGGCTGTGCCACCCACAGAAGCAGCCTGTAAAAGTGTGTCTCAGGTCTGCCATAGCAGAGTCTATGTGCAGTCTGGTACTGCCATGTTGACTGGGCAAGTGCACCCACTTGCCAGTCCCTAAACCTTCCTTTTTCTGCATATTTGTCACCCCTACGGTAGGCCCAATGGCAGGGTGCATTGTAGGTAAAAGGTAGGACAAGCCCTGATGTGTGTGGCATGTCCTAATAGTGAATTACAGCCATTTTCGTTCTTCACTATTGCAAGGCTCTCTGTTCCCCATACAATCCTAACTGACCCAGGGAACATGGTAGAAATTCAAGTTTAGTATGCCTGAACTCAGAATAATAAAATACATATTTTAGTGAAGTTGGTTTTAACATTCTGTGTTTGAAAATACCACTTTTAGAAAGCAGGCATTTTCTTGCCCAACCATCCAAGCCTGCCTCTGCTAGGTTGTGTATTCCTTGTCTGGAGTTTGAGTGACAGGGGCTGGGGGATTCCAGGAGACAGGGTGAGTCAGCACAGGGCTGAATAGAGAGATCTGCATGTAGATGGGTGGGAGGAGTTGCATCTGCAACCTTCCCTCCACAATGCTGGCTCCACCTCCTGTGGTGCGTCTGATGTCCCTGCCCTGCACTGTGAAAGGAAAGAAGGACTCATGTAAACAGAGTGCTCCAGGACTGACCAGAACTGGTTTGGACTATGCAAAGTCCTCTCTGCCTTCAGAGAACAAAGACAAACTGTGTATAAAAATGGGGACCCAGACCCCAGAACTTTAGATCACTTTTGGGAAACAAGAAGAGACCTTTGCTGAGGAGAGGAACCAGAAAAACTGAGGAAGAGACTATCTCTAAGCAGAGTGCTGCTTGGTGGATTGGCCTGCAGTGGTTCCCTGACTGCCAAAGAAAGCAGGGAGGAACTTTGTGTGTACTTTCATCAACTTGTGAAGGATCTCCAAGGGCTTGAGATAGAGCTTGCCACCTGCTGAAGTCTCAGGGACAACAGACTTCACCAACCAGCTTCCCAAGAGTCTTTTGGAAGTGCCTGCTGCAGTGCTGGGCTTTCTAAGGGACTGCGTGTCGCAAGGAGCTGGAATTGCGACTCACCAAGAAGTGTGTCGCCGCCGCAGCCGCTGTCGTCGCATCGCCGGAGAAGAGGATCGACGTTGCATCAGACGCCGCCGCATCAACCGAGAAGCGTGTCGCCGCCGCTGCAGCTGTCGCATCATCGCCGAAGCGCCTCACATCGTCGGAGAAAACTGTCGCCGTCGCATCACCGGGTAGCGTGTCGCAGGGCCTGTCACGGCTCAGAAGAATCGTTGAGTCACCGCACGGCTATCGGGCGTGCACGCATCATGTTGCATCAAGAAGAAAACGCCATCTTTGTCGCATTGCACCGGATCTTCATCGCATCACGGCGCTGTGGGTCGCATTGCCATGAAAGCGCAGTAAGATACCGACGCATCACCTCCCCTCGCAGAGAAGAACCAACGCATCCCCTACGCATCAGTAGGGACCCGAAGCATCACCGTTCTTGCGTGTAAGGAGCCGACGATCACCTTCCCTGCAACACTTTCATTGTATAGCATTACGCACCCTAAGGTATATTGAACTCAAAGTGTCGCATTTACCATCTTAAGAGAACTAATCTATTTCTACCATTTTTAAAGTACAGTATTGTGGATTTTTGTTATTTGTGGTCTTGTGTTAAGTCTATAAAAAAATACTTATTTCTATACTACAACTTGTGTGGTGTCTATCTGTAGTGTTGTCACTGGGTTACTGCATGTGTTCACAAATGCTTTACACACTGCCTCTGAGATAAGCCTGTCTGCTCATGCCAAGCTACCAAAGGGGTGAGCAGGGGTTATTTTAGGAGTGTACCCCCATACCCTGACTAGAAGCAAGGGTCCCTATTTGGTCAAAGGTACCTACCTCTGCCAACTAGAGACCCACAGTTCTAACATTGGTGGTCAGCGGTGAGGATTCTGGACTTGCATTTGTGACTCATATACAGTGATTGGTGAACACTACTAGTGAGTGCAGACCAAAACGCGACCACATACTTTTGGTATTGTTTTTCCTGGGATTTTCTATTTTTGCAAAGAACTGCCAGGTTTAACCACTGTGGAGAAAGCAGCATCCATAGCATCTGTTGATTATGAGTGGGAAGAGGAGAAACTGGAATGCTACAATGTTAAACAGCTAAAGCACTTGTGCAGGAAATTTAAAGTTGCTATGACCAGTCTCACCAAGAAAGATAAGTTCCAAAAGGCGCTGACGGCCTGGATCGAAGCAATGAATACTCCGGCGGATGATGAAGGGGATGAGAATGCAGATGTGCAGCTGGAAGGGCCATTGGGTCCAGTGGGAAGGAGAGCAATTTCCCCAGTGGGTAGCAGTGTTTCTGCCAAAGGCCTGTCCCCAGAGGAGCTGGAGGACAGGGAGAGAAATAAGATGCATGAGTTGGAGCTAGCCAAAATGAATGGGCAGTTAGAAATTAGGAAATTGGCCCTAGAGGAAAAGAAGATGCAACTGGGTCATGAGAGAAGTTTGAGGGAGTTGGAGTTGAACGCAAGGAGCTTGTAAATTACTCCCTTTGGTGGCAGCACACCATCCATGCCTGTGGAAGCTAGGGTGTATATTCCTAAGGATGTGGTTAGAGAGTTTTATAAGAATGATGACATTGGGCAGTTGCTCAAGGCCTATGAGGTAGCTATGTCCTCCCACTGGGTCCCTGAGAAGGATTGGGGAGCGGAGTTGTGGGGGTGGTTCCTTAGTGAGGGGCAAGATACACTGTTAGACTTGCCCTCTGAAGTTCATAATTCGTATAGCCACATGAAAGATGCATTGATGTCCAGGTATGGGTTGACTCCTGAATTGTATAGACAGAAGTTTCGAAATTGCAAGAAGGTGGAGTCAAGCACATGGGTAGAATATGTAACTTTCTTTTGCAGAGCATTGGATGGTTGGGTGAAGGGTAGCAAAGTTAATGATTTTGATGGGCTCTTTGATTTAATTGCATGGGGGCACTTTTCAAGTAATTGTTTTCCAGAGCTATGCCAGCACCTGATTGATGTTACAACAAACCTGATTGATAGCAGGCTGACTAACCCTAGGAAGCTTGCTGAGGAGGCACACCGCTGGATGAGCACCCGGGTCCACAGGGGTCACGTGGGAGACTCAGCCAAGAGTGGGCAGGGTCCCCAGCAGAAGAGTGGGGGGACAAGGGTAAACAGAGGGAGTTCCAGAGAGGGCCCCAAAGTAATTCCCAAGGGAACCATGGGAGAGGTTCCCAGCCTCCCCCTGAGAAAAAGCGCATGGCCCGACAGGTAACCCTGTTTCTAGGGGACCCTTGAGGTGCTACAAGTGTGGGGATGTGGGCCATAAGTCTAATGATCCCCGGTGCCCACAGTTTGGAAAGACAGCACCCACTGGTGCACCTCCCCGGCAGATGGCGAGTGTAGCCCTGGGGGAGGAGAGTGGTGCCCAAGGTAGGTGGGGTCCCGCAGAGATGTCCCTTGTCTCTTTAGGAGACTGTAAAGTGGTCCCCAGGACCCAACTGCCTCATAACACTAAGAAATACAGGCAGTGGGTTACCATCAATGACCATAGAGTGGAGGCTCTTAGAGACACAGGAGCCAGTGTGACAGCTGTCAAGTGTCACCTGGTGTCTGAAGAGCAGGTTGTCCCCAATGCATTTTACTCAGTTGTTGCCGCTGACAACACAGAGAGCCACTGCAAGGTGGCTCAGGTTCCCTTTGAGTGGGCGGGGGTAGCTGGTACTCTTCAAGTAGCTGTGAGGCCAGCCATGCCTGTTGACTGTTTGTTGGGGAACAATTTGGAGAGCTCACCTTGGGCGAAGGTGGAGCGAAGTGCTCATTTGGAAATGTTGGGTTTGCCTGACTGGGCGTGTGTGACCACACGGTCCATGGCAGCCAGTAAGGGTGCTCAAGAGGACCTGGAGCCTGAGAGGGAGGCCCAGGTGCCTGCCTTCAAGAGAAGAGACAGGGGGCACGGGAAACTGGCACCCGAAGTTCCCACGGTCCAGTACGAGGCAGACCCTGAGGGGGATGCCCTGGAGCCTACAGGGGAACAGATAGCTGAACTGGGGGACCTGCATGAGCTGACCCATAGACAGCAAGAAGGAGGACCCTCCAGGGAAGTGTTCTGCAATGAGCAGAAGGAAGGCCCTTCTCTTGTGGGTATGCGGCAGCAGGCTGCAAGCCAGGCAGCAGGTGATCAGTCTAGATCACATTGGATCTACTGGGAGAATCGTCTCCTGTACAGTGAGCGCAAGGTTTCTGAAACTGGGTCAGCTCGTGTGCTGGTGGTACCCCAGCACTTCAGAGCCTTCCTACTGGGGCTGGCTCATGATGTGCCGTTAGCAGGACATTTGGGGCAGGACAAGACCATTGAGAGGCTTGTCACCCACTTTAATTGGCCCCAAATGCGCAAGAGTTCAGACACTCATTGCAGGACTTGTCAGACTTGCCAGGCAAGTGGAAAGAGTGGGAGGAAGCAGAAGGCTCCTCTCCAGCATTCCTGGTGGTCAGCACCCCCTTTGAATGGGTGGGTATTGACATTGTGGGGCCACTGGACCCAAAGACAGCCATGGGCAACAGGTTCATCCTGGTCTTGGTGGACCATGCCACCCAGTACCCGAAAGCCATACCTCTGAGGACAGTGACGGCCTCCGTGGTGGGACGGGCACTGATGGGAATTTTCTCCTGAGTGGGTTTCCCTAGAGAGGTAGTGTCTGACCGAGTTACAAACTTCATTTCCAAGTATATGAAGTCCCTGTGGCAGGAGTGTGGGGTAACCTATAAGTTCACCACTCCTTACCACCCCCAAGGAAATGGGTTGGTTGAGAGATTCAACCGAACCCTAAAGGGCATGATTATGGGTCTTGAGGGACCTATGAGGTGTAAGTGGGACGTCCTCTTACCATGCCTTCTGTTTGCATACCGTGGGGTGCCACAGAAATCTCTAGGGTTCAGCCCCTTTGAGCTTCTCTATGGTCACCCAGTGAGAGGACCTCTGAGTTTGGTCAAGGACGGCTGAGAGCAATATCGCAGGAAACCTCCCAAGGATGTATATAGCTACATGCTGGCCTTCAGGAACCAAACTAGGCGTTTCAGGCAACTCGCTGAGGCGAATCTGGAAGCCAGCCAGGAGGAGATGAAGCGGTGGTACGACCAGAATGCCATTCTGGTAGAGCTTCAGCCTGGTCAGAAAGTGTGGGTCATGGCCCCAATGAGCCCTGCGCGCTCCAGGATAAGTGGACCGGACCATTTGAGGTGGTGGAGCGCAAAAGTGCTGCTATCTACTTAGTGGACATGCAGTCTCCCAGGGACCCCTTGCGGGTCCTGCATGTCAACCGCCTGAAGCTCCACATGGAGAGGTCCGAAGTGGGCATGCTCTTAGCGACAGATGCTGGAATGGAGGAGGAGACTGAGCCTCTTCCTGACCTCCTTTCAGCCACAGAGCAAGATGGGTCAGTGGATGGTATAAACCTCTCCTGCACCCTGACCCCTGAGCAACAGAATGACTGTCACCAGTTGCTGGGACAGTTTTCTGATATGTTCTCCCTGATTCCCAGTGTCACTGATTGGTGCATACATGATGTGGACACTCGAGATAGTCCTCCTGTGAAGCACAAAACTTACAAGGTGACTGACAGCGTGAGAGCTTGCATTAAGGAGGAGATCTCCAAGATGCTTACGTTAGGGGTGATTGAGCCCTCTAACAGTCCTTGGGCCAGCCCAGTGGTCTTGGTCCCAAAGGCTGCCGCACCGGGTGCCACGCCAGAACTCCGGTTCTGTGTGGACTACTGAGGGCACAATTCAGTCACGAGGACTGATGCACACCCCATCCCCAGAGCTGATGAGCTCATTGATCGGTTAGGGGCTGCCCGGTACCTCAGCACGTTTGACCTAACGTCCGGGTACTGGCAGATCGCCTTGACTGATGGGGCAAGAGAGAGGTCAGCATTCTCCACACCAGATGGGCACTACCAGTTCTGGGTTATGCCCTTTGGGATGAAGAATGCCCCTGCCACCTTTCAGAGGTTGGTCAACCAGGTGTTGGCTGGACTGGAAGAGTTCAGTGCCGCCTATCTGGATGACATTGCAATGTTCAGCGCCAGTTGGGAAGAACATCTGCGCCACCTCTGGGAAGTGTTGATGGCGCTGCGGAGGGCAGGCCTCCTGATCAAGGCGAGTAAGTGCCAGATCGGGCAGGGTTCCGTGGTGTACTTGAGACACTTTGGGGCATATTATCAAGAAACAGCGTTAAAATTATCACCGCTTTAGCAGCAGAAAACTGCTGCTAAAGCCAATGCTGATGGTCTGTCAAGATTTTTCCGCCTTGGTGAAGAGAACTCCCAGGAGGTAGGGTAGTTCATCCCACATTTCAGCTGGAGGGGACACGTGTTAGACCTGGCACCTTGGCATGGGTCTCCCTTCCAGTTTTTTGCTGTTGCCTCATGTGTTTTTGCTGGTTATAGATGCTTTGGGCACTGTGCCACTGCTGTCCAGTGCCACAGTGCAAGTGCTCCCTATGGTAAAATGATTTATGGATTAGTGATTCAATGATTGGCTAGTTTGATTTACCTGTCAGACCCTATGACAGTGCACTGAGTGTGCCCAGGGCTAGTAAATCAAATGCTGCTAGTGGGCTTGCAGCACTGGTTGTGCCACCCACAGAAGAAGCCTGTAAAAGTGTGTCTCAGGTCTGCCATTGTAGAGCCTATGTGCAGTCTGGTACTGCCATGTTGACTGGGCAAGTGTAGGGACCAATGAACTTAGGGTTGAACTTGCGAGGACCACTCAGCGTCATGTATTTGGTGGAAAGCCACACCTTATCCCCCGGAGCATAGATAGGTTCTAAACTCCTGTGCAGGTCCGCCCCCTCTTTATACTTCACTTTGGCCAGGTCTAAGTTCTCCCCTGTGTATATCCCTTAGTTTCAGAACCAGAGCAGCAGCTGCGGGAGTAGGGCTGTCAAGGGAAACCCCGGATGGCAATAGCTTGGGGTGAAAGCCAGAAGAGCAAAAGAAGGGTGTGTGAGAGATAGAGTAATGTGGGCTGTTGTTGTACGCTATTTCCGCTACCCACACCCACTCATCCTAATCGGAGGGGGAATGGAGGACCTGAGTTCAGATGTACTGCTCAAAACATTGGTTGACCCTCTCAGTCTGACCATCTGACTGAGGATGATGACTAGAATACAACCTAATCTATCTGGAGCAAAGAACATAAATTTCTCCAAAATCGAGACACAAATTGGGTCCCTCTATCCGAAATCAAGACAGAGGGGAATCCATGGAGGCGAACCACTTGATGTAAAAACAACGAAGCCAATTCAGCTGCAGTAGGTAACCCACCCAAAGGGACGAAGTGAGCGGACTTAGTGAAAAGATCCACAACTACCAACAACGTATTGTTCTTTTTCGTCGTGATCGGCAACTCTACAATAAAATCAAGCGACACCATATGCCAGGGACCAGGTGGGGTGGCCAGTGGTAAAAGCAGGCCCATCGGGTTTTGACGGGATACCTTGGTTTGAGCGCATACATGACAGGTTTTCACGTACGTTTCTATGTCTTCCAGCATTTTAGGCCACCAAAAGCGTTCCCGAATCACCTTGGCGGTCTTCTTGGTCCCTGGATGGCCTGCCATGGGATGTGAATGATACCACTTCAGAACCTGTTCTTGCAATTCACGGGTTGGCAACACCACTCCACCTTGAACGCAAACATATCCCTCTTTGACAGTTGTTTCATGAGAGCCCACCAGAGTCCGCATTTCAACTGCGGATTGGCCCTGTCTGATCAGATTCTGGAACCCCTCCTCGGAGAGCACCCCTCCTATGATGGCTTCTCTAGAGATTATGTTAGGCGACTCAGATGGTTCGTCCGGTTGTAAGAAACCCAGTCGGGATAAGGCATCAGCCTTGCCATTCCGTCGTCCAGGCCTGTATTGTATGGTGAAGTCATACTCACAGAAGAATTGTGACCAGCGTAATTGACGCATTGACAAGGCTTTGGCTGGTTTCAAATATTGGAGATTACGATGGTCGGTGTAAACTACAGCAGGATAACGAGCGCCCAACAGATATTGCCTCCATACCTCAAAGGCCTTCTTTACCGCAAGAAGCTCTTTGTCTCCTACCGCATAGTTGTATTCAGCGGGGGTGAATTTATGAGAAAAATAGGCCACTGGGTGACATTGACCTATGATAGGGTCCACTTGACTCAATACACCTCCCACCGCGACTTGAGAGGCATCCACCTCCACCACAAAAGGTAAGGCGGGATCCGGATGGCGTAAGACAGGAGCTTGCGTGAAAGCCCGTTTCAGCCGTTGAAAGGACTCATCAGCCTCCTTAGACCATACGTACGGAACTCCCTTCTTCAATAGTGCGGTGAGGGGATTAGCCAATTCCGAAAACTTCCGTATAAACCGCCTATAGAAATTGGCAAAACACAGAAAGCTCTGCAGGTCTTTAACAGCACAGGGCGCTGGCCAGGCGAGAACAGCCTTAACTTTGACAGGATCCATTGCAAGACCCCAGGGAGACACTACAAAACCCAAACAGGAGACCTCTTGGGAATGAAAGGTACACTTCTCTATCTTACAATATAGATGGTTGTCACAAAGGCGTTCCAACACCTTTCGGACATGGTGGGTATGTTCAGCCATGGAAGTAGAGAAGATCAAGAGATCGTCGATGTAGGCGATCACGAACTCGTCAAGCATGTCCCTGAGCACCTCGTTGATGAAAAATTGGAACGCTGCTGGAGCGTTACAAAGCCCAAAGGGCATTATAAGGTACTCAAACAACCCATACTTAGTGCAAAAGGCTGTTTTCCATTTGTCTCCCTCCTTGACACGCACTAGGTGGTATGCGCCCCGCAAGTCCAGCTTAGTGAAAAACTGGGCTCCATGCACTCTGTCAAGGAGGGAGGCGATGAGGGGCAGAGGATACCGATTCTTAATGGTAACGAGGTTAAGTCTTCTGTAATCTATACAACACCGAAGACCCCCTTCTCGTTTCGGTATGAAAAATAACGCTGAAGAGGCAGGAGAGCGTGAGGGACGAATGAATCCTTTGTCCAACATGGTGTCTAAGTACTCCCTCAGGTATAGATTTTCCTTTTCTGTCAGGGCATAGACCCGGCTACATGGAATTCTGGCTCCTGTTTCAAGGTCTATACGACAATCATACACCCTATGCGGGGGAAGAACATCGGCTTCTTTGGGATCAAAAACTGTCCTTAAATCCTGATAACAGGAGGGTAACTCAGGAGCGGGTTCATCCTGGTCTGAATCAAGGTTTACCTGAGCGCCTGCAATCAAAGAATCCTGACCAGTGGCCGTACGAAACACCAGAGTGGATTTCTCCCAATCTATTACCGGATTGTGGAACTTCAACCATGGGATGCCCAAGAGCACTGGAATTTGAGGAGACCGGATTAAGTCGAATTCGATGTCTTCGTGATGATCGGGGTCTATGCTCATGTGAAGCAGAACCGTTCGATGTGTTACTGGCCCTGAGACAAGGGGACTACCATCTATTGTGGTAACTTTGTTTGCTGATTCTTTTCTTATGCAAGGTATTAGGTTCTCTCTTGCCCAATCAGAATCCATGTAGTTCCCGGAAGCCCCTGAATCTATCATGACTGCTACGTGAATACCATGTTGTTGGAATGATAGATACGTGGATACATACAGATGTGTGGTGGGTGTGGTGTCGTACTCAGAGGAGGAGACCGTACATCCAGAACTACCCGGGATTCTCGTCTCACAGGACCCCGGGATCTCTAGTTTCCCGGCTTCAAGTTCTGAGTCGGCTTAATCGGACAGAACCGCAGAAAATGGCCAGCCTTACCACAATAAAGACAGAGTCTATTGGCTCGTCTTCTTTGCCTTTCCTCGGGCGTCAATGGACCCTTCACTACCCCTATCTGCATGGGCTCACTTTCCTCTATACCCTTAGGGGAATCGGTCTTTTTATCTCTGGTGGACACATAACGGGGTTCAAATCTTCCCTTCTCCTGTTTCCTCTCTTGTAACCGATGTTCTATCTTGACCACCAAGTCAATGAGGTCAGTACAGGACTCGGGTAGGTCTACTATTTGGGATAGTGCGTCTGGGTGCTACGCTTCTCCTCAGGCCAATTGGACTCTACCACCAATCTGCGGAATGATGTAATGTACTCTACTAAGTCGTGGTTACCCTGTTTCAGTGCCAACAACTCAGTATCAGCTGAATGTGTGTACATGTGTCTATCAAATAACTTACGAAATTCACGTTTGAAGGCTGCATAACTGTGTAACAGAGGGTCATCTTGATCTACCAAAGGAATGGCCCAGTCAGCTGCCGACCCACTAAGATACGAAATCATAAAGGCAACCCTGGACTGATCAGACGGAAAACAAGTAGCCTTACATGAAAAATGCAACTGACATTGGCTAAGAAACGCCGCACACCTAGCGGCATCCCCAGAGAACCTCTCTGGAGGGGCTAGGGGAATAGATGGAGGTGTAGTGACGTGTATCACAGGAGTTGGAACATCTGAACTACCTCCAGCGGCCGCTACGCCTTGCTGTCTATGGAGCGCGTCTACTCTATTCGCTAAAGCCTGAGTCTCAGCCTGCAGGTTGCCAATCATACCGGCAACGTCGGCCAGTGAGACCGCTCCTAGATCCATGACGCTCGGGCAGAACACAGCACGTGGGCTTAGCGTTCTGTTATGATTGCCAAGAGTTTCCGCAGGAGTGTCAGGAACCTGGAGAGAATACCTCAGCCTTCCCCTATGGCCTTCCGACTCTATCTGACTCTAGAGTAACGGATGGCACACCAGGGGAAAACAGGGAAACAAAACAAGGAAAGGCGGGAAAACTTCTAGTAGGGTTGAGGGCTCCACATCTGGGATAGTTGAGGCTGTATGCAGCTGTAGGAAAAGAAGGTGTTAATTCGAGCCTTCACATTCGTAATGCCACCCAGATATCTAAGTGAAACCCCTTGTCACACATACCATCATTAGGTTAGTTCTATGCGGGTAGTGGATAAACATAATAGTGTCAATGTAAGATGTCCTGTACAACAGAAGAACACAAGATTAGAAAGGGGTTTTCATTACACTTGTAAACCACATACTAGTAATGTATACCACTTACCCCCACTAGGCTACGGTAGAACTGTGAGCGTAATGGGTATAAATCCACCTTGGGTAACGGAGTTTGTTCTGTACCTATGCGTGGAATAATCTGCCAAATAAGTATGAAAACTAAGTAGCCCCCTTAATCTCACAATATCATAGCAAACATATGTATATATATATATATAAACAGGGGCAGCGCAAAGCGCTGTTACCGTAATTCTGACGTGAAGAGCCTATACTGCCAAGTGGTTCACGCAAGTATCCCAGTGGAATATCAGGACACTGACTCTTGTAGGACTGCGGGGCACCCCGCCTATGCCAGGCGAGGAGCACACAGGTGGGGCCCTGCAAACAGTGAGGATAAGACTGATTACGGGACGAAAATACAAGGTAAGGAAAGAACTAGGGAAAAAATAAAGAAACACTATAGATGGGGAAGAAGCACGAGGCTAGGTTACTGCCACACGCCTCCTATCTCCCAATTCCAGAGCGTATGGCCAGAGCTCTGCCCGGCTGGGTGTAAACAGCCGGAACCCAGGTGAAACACCCGGTGGAAGGAGCCTTTGACGGAACACCGAAATCTGCTTCGGTAACAATCTCCCGATGGAGCGGGGAGATTCCAAGAATATATCCAGCTCACGAGGTGGGCTAAAAGCCCTGCGGGACCATGCACCAACGTCGGGATCACTAGCGAGCCAAATTCTTCCTCCAGTACGGAGAACGATAAGAGGAACCGGAAGAAACCAAACGGAAGTCAGGCACAAGCGGGACAGACGGAAATGGGGCCAAAAGCTAGAACGCTAAGCGCGTTCGTGAGCGTCTACGCTCCTTTTATACTCGCAATGTCATGGGGGCAGGACTACGGGGCATGACACTCTGCCAACTAGAGACCCCCAGTTCTAACAACTACATTATTAAATAACAACACAAGAGCACAGAGAACAACATAATGTTCTCATACGTTTGTTGCAAGTTTTTACCCCGAAAGCGCATTCGTGGTACATTTTTACTGTAATTAGGCGATGCAGTGAAAGAGCGTAATTTCAGGAACCTTGTAACACAAATTTCACCTGGGCCCAGCTCATTGACCAAAATGTGCTA
The DNA here is from genome assembly GCF_964204655.1 of Triturus cristatus. Classification (NCBI taxonomy): domain Eukaryota; kingdom Metazoa; phylum Chordata; class Amphibia; order Caudata; family Salamandridae; genus Triturus; species Triturus cristatus. Next base: position 586,087,007 of record NC_140589.1, on the reverse strand, counting down.
AAGTTAGAGTAAGTTATCATAATTTGTCTCTCATGATGTCTGTATCTGTCTGAGCTTGTTTGACAGTTCACCTCAGTTTGAGGCCTACATAGAAAACATTTCTAACCCTAATTTCCTAAACATTATTGAGCCCATTCACCTCAAACAAGAAAAGACACTACCTTAAGTAAAGTAGTACTTTCAGGGCGAGTTTGGTGTAATTCAGGTCATCTTTTTTTCTGGAGCTCCATCAAAAGCTTCCTATGTGAATTAAAATGCGAAATGTCACTTTTTGAGGATTGGTTGAGTCAGTCTTCTGTGACCCCTGCCCCTCTATAGCGGAAGCTCTGCTCTTCTCTTCTGTGTATGTGGAAGACAACATGGTTGTCAGAATCCTCCTGGAGTATGGCTCTGGGTTCTCTGTCCTAATAGTTGCCTGGGTCAACTCCCTTTCCCTCTGTCTTCACTACCATAGCTGATGAGTGAGTTGGTGATTGAGAAAGGCTCACGCTGGAGTCCGTGAGCATATAGTTGTTCTTTCCCCAATGTTGTGGAATCTGTTTGGTAAGTACTACTTCACGTTTATATTATACAGAGTTCATTATCATGCCACTCCTGCAGCCTACTGTAAATGTATCTTAACATAAAGACCCCACTGTTTTGCCTGTGCGTGTAGTTTTACATGGGAATTATTATGCAACCACATCTGATGTTATGCCACACACTTTATGGTATTTTAATCCCCCATTTTATGTGTTATTGTATGTGTTTTAATGTTGTTAGTCTCTATAGGAAACCTCACTTTTCATACCATTTCAAATACTCTTCATGCACTATTTTAGTTATTTCTATTATTACGTTCCCCTTTAGACTTGCAGATTTGCCTTTATGTGTGATAATATTTCAAATTATGCTGTAACAGTAACGCCCTTGCCAGTATCACACAGTGAAAAAGTTATGCTACTTGGATTCAGAGAACATTTCAACTCCTCTTCCTTCATAGATATACAGATTGTATGTGAAATGACATTTATGACCATACGATAAAGATTTATAAACAATGTCTTGAGAGCATTCTCAGAACTAGGCTGTGTGAAGTAACACTAACTCCCAGTAAAGAAATTAACAGAGTATTTTCTTTTGTTCTGTGTTTTATAGAGAGAGCTCATTTAACAGCTTGACTGTACCACTAACCATCGATAAATCAAATAAGGCCTGTCCATAATTTTTAATAAGAAAGTGTAATTTCACATGGATCCCGGTCATTGGGATTGTTGAAGTTTGACTAATTTATTGCTTTCTTTACGCTTTTGCCGACTCCATTTCTCTTGCAGGAGTTTGAACAGAAACGCTACCGAAACCTATGAAGCCTTTGACCCAAGGACAACGCACAGACTTTAGTAACATTTACAAAACCATACAAGAGCAGATTTGCGCTGCTTTGCATGGCTTTGTAGTCAGTCAGTCTGAATAGTTGTATCTATTTTTTGTACTTTTATGCATTTTAATTAGTGCAAAATATTTATGCATTTTAATTAGTGCAAAATAAAGTTTTGTGACTGACCTGCATGGCTTTGTGAAGAAAGGTAACGTACTGCAGCTGTTTGCTCTGTGTTACACTATATTTCAACTTGGGAGACAATCCGTGGGTGGAGCATGAGTGTTCCCGTGCAACCACCACTAGATTTTGATGCATTCTCAGATTTACAAAGACTTATTAGCCTGTGAATGCGTTAAAACGCTACGCCTTCCCAAATGAAGCGTAATGAGAAGAAATATGTTTTTTTCTTCTCGTTATTTCCACTTTCCAGGTTCTGCAGAACACATAGAAGGAGGAAAATGCCAACAATTATTGTTTTTGTGGAGGCAAGTGTCCCTTCCTGGCCCAAAAAAAACGACCTGTAATGCAGGCACCATTGCACTGTCGTACAAGAGTGCATGCATCGGCGCTAGGCTGCACACTGTGCACCAGCTCAAGGAGCGAGCAGTAATGCTCCATATCTTTGTAAATATGAAGCATTCCTGCTCTCTCCCTTTCGTGTAACTCGGCACAGCAGCTGTGCTTGCTGCCCTGCATTGCATGAACGTTTAGCAAATGTGCATCCCGATATGCGGCGTGTGAAGCATGTTTTTGTGACCTGTAACTTACCGATACTATAAAGTGTCAGAAACAGATGATGGAAATGGAGATCCGGTGAATAAAAGCATTGCAAAAACTTCGATTTTCAAATAGGCACCCACCCTCATGTATAAAAAATGTAGATCTTGCAGACATAAGGGTGCAATTAAAAAAAAAACAAGCTTTGGCAAAGCCTCTAGGTCTCTCCTGCGAGAGAGCTATTGGCCTTGTCAATGTTTTTTTAGTCATATTGTACAGCAGAACAGCTACTGTGTTGCATGAAAAAGTAACAAACAACTGCTTTGAGACAGCTAGCGCCTCTCTGCGTCTTAGCACTTTTGTTATTGCTGGCTGGATTCGATGGGAAAGATATGTGTGGAAGGACACACGACAACTGAGGGGGTGGGAAAAAATGCTATGACTCTCCCAGTACTAGCCGGAAGTGGAGCTGGAGGGAGAGGAGAGTATGGAATGCATCACGTAGGGAGGTGAGGGTGAGTCAGTGGTAACATATACAACAAAAAGTGGGAGGGAGGGGCTGGGAGCAAGAAGGATGAAAGGCGGGGTCAATTTTAGCAGGGTTAAAACAGCCATGCTCACCCTTCCCACCACACTATAGGGAGTGTCCAAAGTAGTCTAGACAGAGGAAATGAAAAGCAGAGTTATCTCTCGAGCAAACAAGTTACACCAAGATTAGATGAACAGCCCCTCAAGCACCCAATAAGACTAAGACATTTTTAGTAAAACAGCTCATGAGTACGGAAATGAGAGTGGTGACAAAGCCAATCAATAGCAAGCAGTGGGCGGGCTTTGAACCCCCTTTAAGTAAAACATTGTCACCCAAAAGAGGGCGCATGTGCAGTCTCCGCTGAAAACTAAAAACTACACTACCTCCTACTAGAGGTGTTGACTGAAAAGAGCAGACAATTTCTGCCCTTGTACTGTTGGCCTCACTACATGAACAAGACCGCTCAGGTTCAATCTATGATGAAAACTCTTTGTACTTCATATTTTACAAACAATCATTAGAGTATTCTAAAAGCCATTATACTAATTGAAATTATATGGTTATTATATCACAAAGGAGGGCTGGAGGAGGTTTAAAGACTTGCAAGCATCGACTCCCCTACTCGATATGTTAAAACAAAATGAAACGCTTGGGTCTATGTACATCGGTTGCCAAGCTGGGAACCTAACCATCATTGAGTGTCCCTTTTATCAACAGTTTTTCTCACACACCGTAGGGTGCATGCTTTATCATTGGTAACCTCCCCATGTCATGATGCCTACTCATAATATAGGCTGCAACCCCCTCACTGAGAGGGAGCGGCTCAGGGATGTTTTCGTACTAAGAGAGGTATACTAAATACCAAAGCTGTGGAGCTCAGGGTGGTGAGGGCAGCAGAGCAAGTGAAATTGATGAGTAAAACTAACTACAGGGTTCGCAAAAAACTTTATTAGGGCGACCCTGAGCCAGGATTAAAAATAATTTGGCACTAGGGGCATCATTAGACCCGCTTGTGTCTTGCGAAACGGTCAACATGTTTCAGCCTATGGCACAGAAGGTGTTGAGGCTATCTTCAGGACCTGGAGATGCTACTGCTCAAAAATTTCTAAAATCAAAAAATACATAAATCATATTCGCAATATAAACAAAACTATCCAGTAATCCCATGAAACATTAGAGGGTGAAGGATTCACTGGCTGAAACCTGTAGGGATACATATATAAGCAGGAGGTTTTCACAGCAAAAATATACATGCTGGGTGTAGATGGTTAAGGTACAGACTCTAAGCAAACATATCTATACATCTAAAGTTATTGACTAATCTCAGATGTAGAAGAGTCATACGGAGGGCATTAATTTGGAAACCCTTCTCATTACTGTATGCTTTCTTTAGTAAAGCCCCGTATTCACCTGCCACCTTATTGGCCGGTTGCTTGGGTAAAAGCTATATATCGACAATAATGATACTTAAATAGCACAAAAGTGGAGTCTGTAGTCGGGTGTCATGCCTCAACCCACCTCGGCATGGGGCTCAAGGGGTGATCTTTGCCCTATGAAGCCATCGTAGGAGAGAAAAAACAGAGAAAAGACAAAGAACCCTTTAAAGCTGGAAGGTAGGAGAGCCAGTAATAATGTGAAGAGGGCATTCATGTTGAAAGGTCTGCATGAGTCACTTATATTACATAGCAGACTGATATTTTTATCCGAATGTCCAAGTACACCTGCCACACTCAAAAGAGTAATATACATGGGATGGTCTAAAAATACATACTGTATGTATACAGATATGTATTTTCTGTGTAAACAAAAACAAGGGGGAATTTGTGTCTGGCTGTGTTAGCCACCCATGTGTTTTTTTGGGTATGTATAAAGACAAGGTCAAAATATCACTTGGTTCCCAACCAGTCATAGTGGCTGCTAATAGTAAGTCTATATACCAAGTAAAGACAGTACTCATGAAGTATATGCTCAGGGCTGGTCAAAAATGAGAACACAGGCATCTTTAACCCCTTCCATGCTGGACGGATTCCCCTGCTGTGCTGATCTTTTCCTGCGCGGGCGTGGTCATGACGGAACGGTTCCGTCATGAGCACAGCTCAACCGTGGCTCATGACGGAACCGTTCCGTCATGAGCACCGAAGGGGTTAAACAAACATTGTATATTTTGATGGTACTGTGTGGTGCAGCTAGGTAAAGTATACTCGTAAGACATGTAACTCAGTAAAACCCTTGGACCAATTTGTTTAAAGACCACTATAGCGATCTAAAGATTTGCCGATAGAGCCCAAAAAAACTCTTTCATGAAGAATGTTTGAAGGGGAAGAGACCAACCAAGGATCATAGCAACTCAGTGTAAGAAAACATGCTGTGCGAAAAAACATCAGTGCAATACCTATGAGCAGAGAGCGGGCATGCTGATCATCACGCAAAGGAAGCGGAACATTGTGCGAGACAGCAAACACGCCTATCCTATAAGTCGCGCTGTGATTAGTCACAGGTAAACCAGTAGTGATTTGCAAGCATCATTGGGATGTTGCAAGTGGGGCTGCTAGGAAATGCAGTCCTGTGGAGAATGCACACTAATGTTCTACGTACACTTGTTACCTTACGAGCCAAAAGCTTTGTAAAAGCGATGTTAAAGGCAAAGATTTCATGAGGGGTTCGGTAAGTGTGGTAATAAGAAGTGTGGACCACTCATTTCAAATTCACGTGTGTGTACACTAAAGACATAAACACAGTATCTTGATATGTGTCAGCCCAATGTTAATATGAACTCCACAAAAAGCATGATAAGAGTGATGAAGGAAGGACATTTATATGGGGATCGATGTCTATAAGTGTGGTAATGAGAGATGGGCACCACTCATTTTAAATTCAAATGTGTGCACACTAAAGAGATAAGCAAAATAGCTCAAAGAGCATCATCTCAATGTCAACAAGAACGCCACAAAAATCGTGGTAAAAGTATCCATGTTATATGTGCTCTACAGCAATGGTTGTTATGACCCCACCAGGTGTGAAATGAGGATTATTTTAGGGGATCATTTAATCCGCTCGTTAATGTGTGAACACAGTATATTAATTGCATGGTGAAGGTGGCAATACTTTAAAGTGGAATAGACCAAGCTCAGTTCAGAACGTATTATGCCAGCATGAGTGGAGACTGTGTAACACATATCTGTCATCCTCTAATACTTGATTGCTTGATGTGCAGGTATTCAAATGGAGATCATCCTAGGGAATAGAGTGCCACAAGACCTCATTGTGCAGGCCATCTTTATCACTATGTAGTCTGAAAACCCATCTCTGTTCTCTAACGAATATAAATCTTGTAATGATAGTGGCTGTTGGTGATATGCTCTGTTTGGCGAGGACTGTCCACCTTAAATCATCAGCTAGGAGTCCTTTTTCAAGAAAATGATTGGTAAGTTTTGTTGCTTGCTTACTGCAACTGCTACTTTGTGCGTCATCATATTGATGTATCTAAGACGACATGGGTAAGAAACAAGTTATATAAATCTGTCACTGTTACAGTTAGCATGCTGTCTTAGTTCCCATGGTCTTCCTGTACTGATCTCAATTTCTGATGTGATCATAGTTTGTGCGCACACACTACATGGTCCACATGGATAGTGTCCCTTCACTAGTAGTCACCCCCAGATTTTTTCTTCTCTGATGGTATTGGGTGATCTGGGACTTGTGTGCACCAATTTATCTTTCAGATTGTCGCTTCTCTCAAAGGCGAATAGTAGGTGCTGTAGCGATCTTTCGCCTTTGTTCAGAAAGTGCCACTTTTGCTCACTAATATTGTTATCAGATTGGAGAGAGAACAAACAAAGAGTATTTAAGCTTACCAATCTTCCAGAGTGTTTTTCTCGCTGTTCAATGTCCAGTAGTGCATCCTGATTATTATCATGTGCTCTCTTCCCTAATTTCTTTATCAGTGAAGATGGATACTGTGTATCAAGCAAATACTTTGAGAGCCCTTTGGCTTGTTCCTTGTATTTCTGTTTGCAAGAGCAATTGTACCGGAGCCGCAAAACATGTTCACCACTCAAATTAATTTCATTTTGCCGATACTAATTCCCGACAAATCCTCTTTGGGTTCCAGAGTAAAATGCTACCTGCCAAAAAGCGCTTCAGCACCTCATCAGGGGTAGCAAGCGCTATATAAATGCTAACCCTTCGCTCTTCTATCCCTCCACTATCCTTTTTGAATACAAATACCAAATTCACATGTCCACCGCTCAAATGAATTTCATATTTGCCTATACTAATTCCCAACTAATTCTGCTTGGGTTCTGGAGTAGCATACTAATTGCCAAAAAGCGCTTCAACACCTCATCAGGGGTAGCCAGTGTTATATAAATGTAAATCCTTCCCTATTCTATCTCTCCAGTATCCCTCCACTATCCTTTTTCAATCGAAAAAACAGACTAACATGTCCACCGCTCAAATTAATTTCCTGTTTCCCTATACTAATTTACCACTAATATTTTTTGAGTTCTGGGGGAGCATCCTCCTCGCCGAAAAGCACTTCAACACCTCATTGGGGTAGTAAGCGCTATATAAATGCAAACCTCGTCTATCCCTCCACTATCCTTTTCAATCCAAATAACAGACTAACATGGCCACAGCTTAAATTAATTTAATATTTGACTATACTATTTCACCACTAATCCTTTTTGGGTCCTGGTGTAGAGTTCTACTCACTGAAAAAGTGCTTTGACGCCTCATCAGGGGTAGTAAGTGCTATATAAATGTAGTTACAATTACAAATGGACGGTTTTCCCAAAGTGCCTTGATTTGATAACTGGTGTAGGATAGCAGAGTATTATGAGCCATTGGTTTCCTTTAAAGCTCAGCCTCCAATGTGCCTGATGAGGGGAAGATGAGTAAGTCAAGGAAAGGCAAACTCTCTTTGCTAAATTCGCAAGTAAACCTCAAATACAGGTTTGATGAGTTCAGCCAATGGTGGAAGGACGTGATGGAAGTAGCTTCCCCACACCAGATGACAAATATGTCATCCATATCCTTCTTCCACATGACAATATGTGAGCAGTAAGGATTGTCTGGTACCATGTTTTGTAGTATTTCGAAAGCATGCATGTACAGATTCACCAGACTAGGGGTGAAGGTACTGCCCATGAAAGTCCTGGACGTCTTGAGATATAGACACTCCTCAAAGTGAAATAAATTATCTTTTATTGCCAAGGTGGCACAATCCATGATAAAGGAGATAGGTATGAGAGCCTCCAGGTTACTCTCCTGAAGTAAGGTCTCATCAGTAGTGGAACTGTAGTCCTGAGGAATGAAGGTGTACAGTGACTCAACCTCAAAAGACACCAAATAATCCGTCTCCACTTCAAAAGTCAAATCCCTCAGATGAAGAAGAACATCAATGGTATCCTGGAGGTAGGTTGGCATATTGTGAACCAAAGGTCTTAGGAAGAAATCCACAAATTGTGAAAAAGGTTCTAAAACCGAACCAATTCCTGAGATAATTGGTCTCCCAGGAGGGGGCCTCTGGGGTTTGTAGATCTTAGGGAGTATGTAGAAATATGTACTTACCCGATCACTAGTCAACAGAAAAGCAGCTTCTTTTGTGGTTAGCCAACTGTTATCCTTGGCTTCTTCCTCCATAGACTTTTTTTTTTAATATTCTTTATTTTATTTTGAAGCAAAACTACTTGATTGATTCTATACTTTGTTGTATTTGCTGTGTCGTCTTTTTTTTTTAAACAACTTTATTGGCATTTCAATAGTACATACTAAATCAATGTCAGGAATAGCACATGCATCTTTTTACCCAATGGGTATGATGAAAACTACATTTTATACATTCTTATACAACGTTCGATATAATACATGTTTCCCTGATGCAGCAAGCTGTAGACCAGTCCACAGCCCCTCCTCCCTAGTATGAATCAGTATTACTTGTACTTGTAAAGTATGTACAGTGCCAGCAATTCCCCATAACTCCCCCTACTTCCCTGTCGGGCATCTATGTTACCTTGTATGTCTCTGTAGTGTGCGGTCTGCCCAGCCGTTTTACGTGTGTTTGTCTTGTGTGGTCCAAAGGCTTATTGACCCACTTTCTCTCTACTCTGCAGATGGGGGCTCTAGGTCAGCTATCATTACAGGCCCCGGTTGAAGGTTATCTTCTAATTTGTCGTCTCTCCAGCATTGTTTCACTCTCACTCTCTCAGCCGTTGCCCACTCACACATGTCCTTCAACCGACTTTCACTCATCGGAGGTGTTGGTTTTTGCCACTCAATCGCTAAACGTCTTTTAGCTAGTGTAAAACACAACAGCACAAGCTTTCTACTCAACCTCCTATTTTTGGGTGTTGGGAGAAGTCCCATTAAGACCATCCTTACCTCCCTGGGGACCTCCCATCTAGAGGTCGCTCGTATATGCTGCAATATTGGATCGTTCTGGATATATTTTGCTCAGTACTTTCGGAGTGAGGTAAGCTTGGTGAATAAAATTATGTTGTACCAATTTAAAATGAGCATTAGAGCACCCCTGTTTTACCGTTTCATGTATTCCATTCCATTCTTTCTCTGACATGTGTTAACCTGTCGCCTCTTCCCATCTCGGCCGGATGGGGAGTGGATTCCATTGTAGATCCTCACTTATTACCTTGTGTAGGTGGGTTCACTGGCAATTTTCTCGTTACCAGGGGTTTCTCCGGGAACGTCAGCCATAGTTCACTGGCTACTCGGGAGAGCTTTGCGTATTGTAAATACTGTCCTCTGCCCAAATCAAAGGAGGCCACCACATCCTCCCTCATAATATATTGGCCATTATGGTACTAATCTCCCATTGTCAGGCAACCCCCTGTCTTCCATTTGCGGATCGACATTGATTTTGCGATCTTAGCAAACGGCGGAATCACCCAAAGGGGTGCGTCCCGTGGGTTTGGTGCATGCCTCCCTACCTTTCTGACAGTAGATTCCCATACCTCAGCAACGTGCCTAATAATGTAAGGGGAGTCCCGAGGAACCCCTTTACCTCTCATTAATAATTCCGGTAGGGATCCTCCCTCATACGACCCCTCAAGGAGACCTTTCTCCTAGTTATCTTGGTCATCCAACCAGTGTATTGTGTGATGCAGCTGTGCCGCCATATAATAATATTCGATATAGGGGATGTCAACCCCGCCTATTTGCCAAGGTCTCTGTATTGTGGAGAGACTAATGTGTTTATGCCTGGGGCCCAACAACAGGTCAGTCACCAAGTTATCTAGCATTCTGAAATAGCTGGTTGGGATTTTGTATAAAGAATTTTGCAGTGTGTAAAGGCATCTTGGTAGAATGACCATTTTAGTTATCGCAACCCTGCCCTTAACGGACAGTGGTAAGTCCCTCCAAAAATGTATGGAACCACGGATCCCTTCCACCACCTTTCCTATATTGAGTTCCAAGAAGCTTTCAGTCATAGGTGCCAGTTTGACCCCCAGATATCTTGGGGCCATCGTCGTCCAGGGCAAACCCTGCTTGCGAAGCATATCGGCCGGTTGGTTAGCCAGTCTCCCAATAGGCAATACTTTTTACTTGCTTGGGTTCGTGCGAAGGCCTGACGTCTCTCTGAACTCCTCTAGGATCTTCAAGAAAAGAGGCACTGACCTGGTCGGCTGCCTACAGTATGCCAGTGTATCATTTGCTTACAGGGAGACCACATGCCTGGTGTTCCCCACCTTGATTCCCCATTCTTTCAGCCAATTTCTGAGCACCATTGCCAGTGGCTCCATAGGTATTGCGAATATGAGGGGAGAAAAGGGGCAGCCTTGTCTGGTCCCCCTCTCCAGTAGGAATGCTCTGGAGATTCTGCCCCCTGTCTTAACCCTGGTGTGAGGCTTTCTTCCACCATAGACTCAATGGTAGTGGTTAATATTTTGGTTTGGTCATTTTTCAAGGGGCGATAGGAGCTCCTGGCATTCAATTTGCTGAGGCAATCTGTCCTATAGTTTGTAGAATCCAATATGACTGTTGCTCCCACTTTGTCTGCCGGTTTAATTATGATGGCGTCATCTGTACTTAGAGTATGCAAGGCAGACAGTTCTTGCTTGGACAAGTTGCAGAAGGGTTGTTCTTTGGTACCCGTGCCAAATTTTTATTCTTTCACAACAACTTTCTCAAATGTAAGTACTTTCGAAGAGGTCATGTGAGTAGTTGGAGAAAAGTTCAATTGTTTGCTAAGATTAGTGTTAAATGGGGTAGTGTCCATGTTGGTTTCTGTGTTTTCAGTAAAAAAGAAATGCAATCTAACCTTCTGGAAGAATTGGGATAATTCGTGGTGTGTTTGGAAGGCCTCACCCTTGTATGTAGGGGCAAAACAAAGTCATTTACTTAGTATTGCTGCTCATTGCCGGTCAGAATCTGATTGCTGAAATTCATGACTAGGACGTGTCGCTTCTGTTGCCATGTTACTGCTCATGTATATTTTTTTCTGTAACAAACTCCTATTTATAGATGTCTCCCACAGGTTACCGCCAGTGAATCCTTAACCGCCTGATATTTCATGTGATCACTGGATGGTTTTGTATATATTGCGAATATGATTTATGTCTTTTTTGATTTGAGCACTTTTTGAGCAGCAGCATTTCTAGGTCCTGAAGAAAGCCTCAACACCTTCTGGGCCATAGGCTGAAACATGTCGACAGTTTTGTGACAGACAAGCGGGTCTAATGATTTCCATAGTGCCACATTGTTTTTAATTCTAGCCAGGGTTACCCTAATAAAGTTTCTTGCGAACCCTGTAGTTAGTTATAATCATCACTTTCACTTGCCCTGCTGCCCTTACCACCCAAGCTCCTCCATTGGGTATTTAGTATACATCTCTTAGTACGAAAACATCCCTGAGCTTCTCCCTCTCAGTGAGGGGGTTGTGGCCATATCATGACTAGGCATAACAATATGAGGAGGTTCTCAATGAGAAAGCATGCCACATACAGTGGGTGAAGGAAACCGTCCTATAAAAGAGACACTCATGGTGGTTAGGTTTCCAGCTAGGCTATTGATGTACATAGACCAACACAATTTATTTTGGGGCATATTCTCAAGGAGCTATCCCTGAGTTATCGGCACTTTATCGCAGCCAAAGTCGCAATAAAAATACCGCCCCATTCACAAGCTGGTGCTAACAGCCATTACCACCAGTTTTCCGGCGATAGCATCCTCAAAACAAAAATCGCCACGGATGACCCCGGCAACTATCGCTAATGAGATGCAGAGTAGGCGTTCCCGAGCAAAAAGCCACGACAACATTACACCTCAACATTCTCAACAACCAGCCTGATCTGCAATAAGATCACAAAACAGGCGATAAGGCGCGTTAGCAGCAGGAAATTAAAACCTGCTCTGACCTGGTGCAAAGTCGGACTACAACCGGCACCAGAAAAGGGAACCCGGACCACAGCCACACATGAAGACTAACAGACGCCATGGATCCACTGATCATGCAGCTCTGACTCCCGGCGGCGTTCAACACTGTTCCCAATGCTCTGCTCCTGGCTCGACTAGCGGATATTGGCATCACTGGACGAGCCTGGAAGTGGCTGGAATCCTTTCTTATGGGACGGTCACAACAGGTCTGGCTACCGCCTTTCTCGTCCCCCTGCAGTTGGTCACCACGGGAGTTCCACAGGGATCTTCTTTGAGCCCCCTGCTGTTTAACATATACGTTACCCCATTGGTCCAATTGGCAGAGGAACGAGGTGCCAAGATCGTTGCTTACGCCGACGATACCCAGCTTTTGTTCACCTGGGGCAAACCGGATTCTTCTACCGTTAGGGTGCAGGAGTGTCTGACAGCTGTTTTTCAATGGCTCTCGGCTGCTCAACTGAAATGTAACGAGGAGAAGACTGAAATCCTCCTTTATGGCAATTTTCCTCCTCGTTTTAGGGAATCTCTCTGGCCACCTGACTTTCCCCTGCCTTTGTGCTCTGGCCTTCCAGTTAAAAACTTGGGGGTCTGGTTTGACGAGCAGCTATCCTTTTCTACCCAGATTAAAAAACTGGCGGGGAGTTGTTTTGGGATTCTAAAGTCTCTAAAGAAATTCCTTCCACTACTGCCAAGATCAGCGAAGGAAACAGTGCTTTGATCCTCTCCCGGGTCGATTATGCCAATGGGCTGTATCTGGGCCTTCCTGACTATATTTTTAAAAAGTTACAGGTGGTCCACAATGCGGCAGCCCGGCTGGTGTTGAACATTCCGACCAGGATGAGTACTGAGCTTCATCTGCGCATGTTACATTGGCTCCCGGTGAGGAAGCGTGTTGAGTTTAAGGCCTTGGTCATAGCTCATCGCGCTTTATATGTTGGAGGTCCACCCTATCTTAGAAAGCGCTTTGCTTTCTATTTGCCTACTAGGCATCTGAGATTGTCCTCTCAGCTGCTTGCGCAAAGTCCTCGGGTGCGCCTCCAAAGAATGGGGGGCAGATCACTTGCTGTCAGGGCTGCGACGGCTTGGAATTCGCTGCCTGTCTCTCTGCGTGCCATCAAAGAGTTAAATCAGTTTAAGAAACAGCTCAAAACGTTCTTGTTCTAACCGTCTCCTCTTCGGAACCCCATAGGCTCACGCCGGGACACTCCTAGGAGTAGCTGTGCACGTTACAAAATCCAATAACATAACTCCCAACAGGGCCACTACACTCTACGCCATCACCCCCAGGACCCCCTCCCCCCCGGACCAGCACTGAGGCAGCGCAGACAAAGACAGCAACCTCATGAAAACGCACCAACCTCACAAACCCAACACCAGGGAATGCCATTGCCCACCACAGGCTCAAAAGGTAAACCATCCCACGCATCCAGACCGCCATTGCCCACAAGCTGACGGTACCAACACAGCGGACAACCAACATCCCACCTAAGACCAAGATGCTGGCTGTTCTGCATCTGTTGGCCTCTGGTACCTTCCTAACAACAAATGCCAGAGTCGGAGGAGTCTCACAGCCAGCACAATCCAAGTTCCCCACAACTGTCTTAGATGCCATCATCAGCTTGGTACCACACTACCTATCCTTCACCCACACTGCGCAGGAACAGCTGGAGACCAAGCAAGGCGTCTACACCATAGCTGGATTCCCGCACGTTGTCAGGGGGCAATTGACTGCACACATGTCCTACTTGTACCCCCTGGCAGCACTGCACACAATATCTGCTACTGAAAGCACACGTATTCCATCAATGTGCAGGCAATAGTGGACCACCGGGGAATCTACACTAACCTTGACGCCAACCACCCAGGCAGACTGCATGAGTCCTATATCTTCCGACAGTCCATCATCAACCAGCGCTTCCAGGCTGGCACCTGCGGAAATGCGCTGCTCGTTGGCAAGTAACAAAACACCACACACCTCAACTCCACAATCATGCAACTCACAACACAGGAAATGGACACGTCACAAACTCACATGCAACATGCCAAACAACCTGCCCACCCACCAGACACGACAGCACAACTTACTGTGGCAACCTGGGCTAGCCATGCACATAAGCCATCAACGGCATGGCACCTCAGCCACACAATAGCAGATTGTGGGAAGAGGTGGGGATCCGGCATGTGCGAAAGAGGCAAGTGAACTATGAATGAGAATGTACACAATTCCAAATGTGGCATGGATGCAATGGCCAGACTGCGGTATGCATACCATACACATATCCATGTCGACATACACTGCTGGTGTTTGGAGTGTAGTGGACAGTGGATGCAACCGTGTCACCCCAGTGAGGAAGATCCCCGAAATGTAGCTTGTTATGATCCCCCCTGCAAGCATGAGCGGAGTGGGCTGGCCTGTCGGACGCCAGGCCAGCGTAGGGGTCTGAATAAAAAGCACATAGCCCTGGGTGTGGTTTTCTTCCCGAATGCCCAATATGTCTGCCCGGGCTGTGCCCCTCACCCCGCCACAAAGCCGTTGCCGTTGCCGTGAGCGGTGTTGCCTGCGATCCTGTGCACCTGCTGCACCCCAGGCCGCAGGTTCCCGTACCAGTCCTGCCAGGCCCTGCGCACCCAGGCCTCAATGCACACCTGCCGACACCGGCGTGTGTAGAAGAGGGCCCACCACGTGCCGGTGCAAGCTCCAAGCCCGAGTGCCGCGAATCTGGCAGCCTCCTCAGACCATCACAGCCTCCGCGACACTAGCATACACAGCGGACAAGTAGGTCACACATTTGGAACTGAGTCTTGTTTACACTATGGCAGAGAACATCAATTATGGGTGATTTTATCTCACGATACTCCCTTCGATGTGGTGACACCAAGTCTGTGCATAACTTTCCATCCACATGTGTCCCTTGGCCCGCGCGGACTACTGCCCTCGGGCCACGCTGCGCTCGAGTCAGTCGCACATGTGGGACTGAGTCTTGATTTCATGATGGCAGAGTTCATATCATTGCACTTAAGGAGAGGTGTAAGAGGATGGCACGTGTCAGTCAGGAGGAAAAAAGGATCATTGTTACGGAGGTGATCGAACACTACCGACAACTGCCCTGGTGTCACTAACTCTGTGCATCGCAAGACAACAACACATGGCTGTGGGCCCCTGCTGACCGCTGCCTCCGGCCTACACTCTGGGTGAGTAAGTCACGCATTTGGGATTGAGTCTTGATCATATATTGTCCGAGTACACACATTAATGCAGTGTTTACATCACTGTACTCCCTTCGATGTGGTGACACCAAGTCTGTGCATAGCATCCCAACCACACGTGTCTGTGGGCCCTTGATGACTACGCCGTCGGCCTACACTGCGGTCCAGCAGGCCTCACGCCAATCCAATCCAGTCCATACCAGGCAGGACACGTCATCGTCGCTGACTGAAAACCCACTCAGCTCTAGTGCTTTTACCTCCGTTAACCACAATTAACCCCCAAATGCCATGTCAACGTCATGTGTTAGAGTTCCAGGAGGAGCCTGCTGAACCGCATTTGACCCATGCTGACCACTGCCTCGGGCCTACACTGCGGTCGAGTACGTCACACATTTCGAAATCATTCTTGATTTGTGCCTGGCAGACTTGGTATCATTGTACTGGCCTCATCTCAGACTGCATACCCTTTCAGCTCGGGTGCCTCTAAGTCTGTTCCCCGAGATCCATGAACACTTTCTGGTTGAACTTTTGTGGCTTCTACCCTCTGCATCATGCCCTGGAGGACACCTTCCACTGTCCACCGCAACCCTCCGTCACATACACCTCGGACATCGATGAAGACCCGCTCAGCTCGCGTGGCCCATCTCACTGCACCGCAAGTCACCGTTGCGTGGCGGTGTGCCTGTGCCGGCCGCAGTGCATCTGGGGCCACTAACTCCGTGCAACTCAAGTCAGGGACCCTGGCTCATGAGATATTGGATGGCCTCCGAGACGATGGCCTTGGGGTCATTCATGTCATGGCACACACCACCACCGCCAGGGCCACCTCCAACCGCCAACTGTAGGAGTCGAAACAGTCGGACTGGCAGACTAACAGAGTAGCTCAAACCTGTGGAGGATGCCATCAACTGTCTGATACCCTGCTCGGCACTGCAGGTGCCCCAACATCGGTGCATTGCAACTCACGAGCACTTCTGTTTGCATATTGTGTGACCTCTGTACTTGCTCCGGCTACCTCCATGATGCTCCGCATTTGTCTCTGTTATGCTTGTGTTTGCAGTTTCCGTTTTAATGGTGTTCACTGTTCAAGTTGTTGCCAGCACCAACCACTCCATGGGGGCTGGGTCACACTCACCCCACACACATCCAGCACAGGTGTCACTGTATATCTGGCCCTGCCAATAAAGAGGCCGGGCGCACGTGCCCTTGGCCAGTTCCACGAACTATCTGAGTGTGTCCGTGTGGTCATAATGTATGCATGAGGACCCCGGGCCCGACAACATTACATTGTGTTGTGTACAGCGGACGCCAACATGTCACCGCAGGCAGCCTGTTAGACCTTGGACATGTAGCTTTATCGTCACCCACTCAATACGTAAGAGGAGTGGACTGGGCCATCGTACGCAGGTCCAGCGTGGGTTTATGAATGATGATTGCGTTCCTCTGGGCATGGTTCAGTACTGGAAATGTGCAAATGCATGTGTCTCTGTCGCAGTGTGGGTCTCTTTGTGTGGTGTAGGTGGTCCCTGAGGGGAATTGGACACCCACGCATGTGATCTAGTTCATAATCCATGGGTTCGGACCCCACCCGCACCTGTTCGGCCACCTCCGTTTGGCATCCTGACACCTGGCATTGGAATGCCATGTGTGGCTCAGTGAGGTGTTGGGAGCCAGCCGTGCTGGCGGGTGCTTCCTGCTGTGTGGTCTGTGCATGGGCTGGGTTCTCCTCTATGTAGCTTGGCTGCCCTGGTCCTGGTGGTGGGTTGCCTGGGATGTGCATGAGCTGTTGTGGGTCGTCGGTGGTGTGGTGGTCCTCTCCAGCATAGCTGATGAGTAGTTTGGTCTGCTCTGCTGGAGGTGTTGTTTGTCCCTCTGCAATGTGAAGGGGAGATGCATGTTGACATTGTGTTGACATGTATGTTGGCGCATTGTTCTTGTTTACATGCAGACTGTATGACTGTGTACATTGTGACTGTTTGGGAGGTGCTGGATATTTGAGGTGGGACAGTGGACATTTGGAGTACATGACGGATGTGAGGTTGTACGCGTACATTTCCTTCTCACAGTTTCCTGCTCTGTTAGATGTGGTTGGCCTGTTATAGCGCATGAGCGCAGCCAGTTTTGTCCTCTGTTCGGTGGTGTTGGGTCTGCACGTTGTTCCACATTGTCGTCAATGTGGATGTGCTTTTATTGCTATGTGTGTGTGCTGCAGTGTGCCACGGGGATCAGGCACATGCTCCAGGGTCATTGTGGGTGTGCAGTGTGCTACACATCATTGTGCATGTGTGCCATTGTGCCCATCTCCCCCTGTCCCCCCAGTCCCTGGTCGTTACTCACCTGTTGATGCTGTCTCAGGTCCTCTCAAGCTGTGTCCGGACTCCCACCTCCTTGTAGCGTCTCCACACTGAGGGCTGTGGCCCCCGTTTCCTCCTGCTCCTCCTGTGGCACAGGACTCCCACCTCCTGTCGCCGTTGCTGCCTTCCTGTTGGCAGCGGGTATGTGCTTGGTTTGGCTTTTCACATAATGCCAGCGCCACATGGCTTCCTCCATTGCCCTCCTCGACACTCTGACTGTATTCACATTGGTCTAATTGTGTGTCAGTTGATGGTAGTGTTCTGTCACCTCCGTGACACTGATCTAGTTTTCCTGCGGACTGCAACCCGTCTTCCTCTCACTCTTCTCCTTGGCCTTCCCCGACCCCGTTGTTCCTTGCTGGTGGTCTGTGGGGCTTGTGGGGTTTGCGTTGGCCTCTGCACTCGGTCCGGGTGCAACCATGGTGCTACGCAGTTTATTTTTTTCTCTCTTTTTTTCCATTGCTTTTATAGTGCATTTTCCCATATGGCGCGTGAGATTTGCAGGCTGTGGCTGTTTTTCGCTGGTTTTTGTATCGCGATTGGCCACATTGCAACTTTTTTGACGTTCGTGTTTTGCAGTTTTGTGGCGTTGCATTGACTTTATCACAGACATTTGACACGTTATCGTGGGCCTATCGCATGGTACCGCCGGCTTGGGAATACCACGTTACCATGGTGTTATTTTCCTACAATAGACTGTAATGTGAGGAGTTGCGTTAAGCTACTTTTAAGGTAGTTATCACATGTTCTTGAGAATATTCCCCTTTGTGTTTTGCAATTGTATGGTTGCCCCTTTTAAATACAAACTAACTAAGCCAGACGAAGAGAAAATAGGATGACAAGAGGTCGAATTTACTTTTCAAGGGAATGCTAGTTTCTTGGAATCAGACAGCCTTAAAAAAATTGGAATCGAAACATGGAATTAGAATGCTCCTGCAAACACATCGAGTGCTATTTAAAAATAAATGCACGTTTAAACTGATCGTGTAAGGATCTCCAGTGCTGACTTGGCCTGCAAAAGTGCAAGAAGGGCCTTTTGGTTTCACTTTTCGTAAGGCTTAGGATTTTAAATAAAACATTTATGGCCAACATGGCAACCACTCTCTTCAGCAACCCCCTGTATTTAGGGTAAGGATTACATCATGTCCAGTGGCCTGTCATGGAAAAATCATTGGACCCATTACTTTCAATTAAGGCAGTGCACAATATGAAATTCATACCCTGAATGTGAGCAGCAACAAACAACCAGAATGAGAAAATAGCAAATGACGTACAGAACTAAAGTCTAGTTTGAAAGCGATGACTAAAATATATATATATGATAGCCATTCAATGCTACTTTTCAGCTATATGGTGGAAATTAACTTTAAGATGGAAATTAAATACAAATGCATAAAGCATTTGCTTTTTGAGTGTTCCCTTGAGTAAAGTACCAAACCAAGGGAAAGATAATTAGTATATATTTTGTACTAGGAATTGATTTTTCTCAGCATTACCTTCTCAAAACAAAATATGTGAAAAAGAACAACCGCTTTTCTTAATACTCAAAAATATTATATAATTTTTCAGGAAACTGCAAATCATTATCTGCGCATGGTTACATTGCTTTCTTTTTGTTTATAAGATAAGATTAATAAATTCAGAGATAGTTTTCAGTAAACAATCTGACAACACTTGTAGACATAAATGATAGTCTCATTTCGAAATTGAGCACATATAAGAAAATATATGTCATTAATGAAATATTCCTAAACTTGATTGTGCCACATAGAAATGGCGTTAAGATAGTGCCCTCCCCGAGGCCGATCCTTAGAAGGGTGCGCACAGGGTCCAGTTGACGCCCCATACATTCCCCTCTTTGCAGTGAAAGAAGGAACTGCAATTTTATCTGCAGCCGTGTATTTCACCAATGACCTCTGATCGATGCACTATCTCTGCGCCTGCACCAGGAGCACCTTCTGTTTGAATAGCTTATTGATTTATGGTTGTTGTCCATAATATGCATCTATATGAAAAAAGACATGTGTATCTCATTAATTGTTACAAGGAAACATATTTCTCACTTATTGAGACTCCCTAATTTACGAATATTCATAAATGAATCCGAATGAAACAGTGTGTGCCTTTATATACTCTCTTCAGTGGAGACACAAACTGTCTGAGTTTATGCCTGCACTGAGGACAGCAGAGCAAACAGGGACTGTGTGTCCACTTTGTAATTCAGGCCAAGGATTTAAAAAAAAAAAAAAAAAAAAAATAGGATGAGGGCGGGGCCACTCCTAGAGCCCAAATATTCTTTTTGAACTCAGAGTCCGCTGTACCCCAAGCCCAAATACTTCAGCCATCCCCATAGCAAGCGAAAGGAAATCTGGATTCCTTTGAGCTTAGTATAGTCATGTGGCCCACGAAAGAGGGGGTAACGTCCCCATTTACCCTTCCATGGTGGGCAGAAAGACTATCTGCTCTGCTTTGGACCCAATGACGTAAGGGGCCGACGTACCACATCATTCCATTTTTGGACACCAGACCCTTGTATCTTCTGGGTTTTGCTCTCCAGGGCTGGAAGATAGGAAGTGAACCCTCCAATCTTCACAAGGAGGCACAAAGACTGTCTGCTGCGCAAGAATGGGGGATGCAGTCCACTGGCAGGATGGGTAAGTCCCGCAACCCCTCCTGTTTTTCTTTTTTTCCCCTGATTGTCTGGTACATAGAACGTGAGTGGCTGCTGTTCGAGGTACTTTTTTTTTAATGCGTCTTTCCCTCAAAAAGTGATGCCCGGACTCATTTTGCACTAAATTATAACACAAAATGATGAATTTGCGTGAATACACATAATTTTGCTTGATTATGCAAAATAAATTTACGCAAATTTCACATACCCCTAACCAAAATGTGAGGATCACATTTTCACTTCATTGTCTTCACAATGTCCAAGTTTTGACTGGTTCCTTTTGCAGGTAATAGACCCACCCACCCCTATGGGGTACCGTTTTTTATCAGAAGTGTGGAAACGCTTTATGGTACAAATTTTACAGATCCCCACAGATTCCACATCATCAAAGTGAGATTGCCAAGTTGGTTCCCCTACTGGAACAAGCAACTTATAGCCAAAACTGTTGTATATTTACATTTAATAACAAGTGATGAATATGATACCATGCGTGTGCTATTTTATGTTATCTTATTTGAAGAGTTATTTGTGCATGTTGATTCCACCTTAAGATGTGTTTTTTATTTTATATTTACTGCTCATCACAATGAAACATTCGATGTAGAAGTGATGGTCGTTATTAACCCCTTCCATGCCCATGACGGAACGGTTCCGTCATGAGCATCGGTTGAGCTGTGCTCATGACGGAACCGTTCCGTCATGGCCCCGCCCGCGCTCGAACCCTTCAGCACCGCGGGGGAATCCGCGCAGCGCTGAAGGGGTTAAAACTATTTTGATGGAAAAATGGTCACTTGCAAAATTACTCTTTATAGAGAGTATGAGGCCTATTACGATGGCGGGCGGACTTTGTCTGCCCCCCACCGTATCGGAAACGGGACTGCCCGCCATGGTCACGGCAGTCCCGCAAGTGGCATTAGGATGCGCCCGCCAGACTGGCTGGCGCATCTCGCATTTAAACATTGCGGCAGGCGGTGCTGCAAGCAGCACCCGCCGCAATGTGTAAAATGCATGTTGTGTATTTGAATGCACAACGTGACAGGCACCAAGTGGTGCCTGCCACCTTGTGCATGCAAATGCAGGGGGGTACCATAGGTACAGCCAATGTGCAACCCCCACCCCCCGAACACCCTGGGGACCCTCAACGGGCCCCCCAAGACAAAACGGCATGCCTTTCCATGGCAGAGTCTCCGCCATGGAAAGGCCATTCCCCGCCATGATGGTAATATGGATGGTGGTGCCTGCAAGGCACCGCCACCATATTCCTGGGCTTTTTCGCCTGGAACGCAATCGGGCAGTTTGACTACCGTCGCAAAACCATCGGACGGTCTTCCCACCCGCTGGGATCCCCCCCGCCATCGCAATGTGGCGGGGGGGAACTAATGCGGGCGGGAGATTTTGGCGGGCAGATCGCCACTGCCATACGGGTGGTGGCGATCCACCCACTATAATAATGACCCCCATGGTTTGGCAAATGCGCACTTCCATATGAGATTACTACATAATCAATTATAGATTGAGATGTACCTCAGGACTAGGTAGTAAAACCTAGGATATCACCCCTCACACAAACATTCATGAGAGCAAGATTCAAGTTTAAGGCCCAGTTAAATAAAAGTTATTCTCTAACATCAAAAGCAGTATTATCTACACTGTTGGTATTAGTAACTCAAAGAGTTTATCCAATCACATCAACGGCGAGGTGGTAATGTGAGAATTTCTATCACTTACAAATGAGTAGGTAAACTCAGACAAATATTAATTATATCTAATATGGTATTGATGGTCTTTTCATATGTGACATCTTGTGAGTTACTTGGTGGAATGTATATATTGGATAGCAAAATGGCTAAAGACGCACCAATTTTCAAAGCGAGCAAGCTTTTCAATTAAAATCAATACACACAGTATTCCGATTGATACTTTTATCAAGAAATATTGCCACGCCCCCATTTGCACAATGCATGGTAGCATAAATATAGTTAACAATAAAGGAGTATATTTATGAGAGGTTTGTGTCAGCTTGCACCACGCAACGTGGTACATGCACAACGCAAACCTCTACGACAGGTTTATGAAGACACGCAAAGTCACTTTGCATGGCTCTGGGTGGCATTATAAATCTGGAGTAAGGCAACACAGCGCAAATTGCTATGTTGACTTACTCTGCCCTGGGTAGGCATTCCATGGGCGTTGCCATGGGTGTTCCCACCTATTTCCAATGGATTTTGACGCATTCCCAGATTTGCAAGGACTTGTAAACATGGGACTGTGCCAAAATATTACGCCTTCCCTGGGGAGGTGTAGAGAGGAGAAATATCTTTATATATCTACTCATACCTGAAGTAGACGTTTGAACTTGGTTTTACATTCATTCACATTAGCTTTTCCTCAAACAAATGAACACTACATAGTCAAATGACCATTCATTGAAGGCATCATTTGCCCTCCTTGCTTACTGCTTAGACTCCTCTGTGTGCATTCTGTAGCAAACATAGAAAGAGGAAAAAGCCTCTCAGGATTGTTTTTGTGCAGGAAGATTGCCTAATATAGGCAGGGTTTGGATTGGAGGCTGTGGAATATGGGACAGTGGCACATAAGATCAGTTGCACCAATAAACACCGCTCTCAGCAGCAGAGCATATTTAACACAACTTCAAGCATGGTCCTGTGTAACACAGCATCTTGTAGTTTCATTGGCTCTCTGCTCCAATACACTTCATTCCCTCAGCTTATCGTTCCCTGTTGTATCTTCCTTATTTGCCTCCCTGTAAGTCTTGTCTTTGAGCCTCTATGCTTGCGGCTTCCCCTCCTCTGTTTGCCAATATTTGTTGGTCTGTCTTGTGTTGTTGCTGTGCAAAATTACCTGCTCTATGGCAACCTGGGGTTAAGCGTTGGTCCCCTAGTTGACGTCTGGCCTCAACACCTTTTCCTCTATGTTGGATCAGGCTAATATTTCTATCCATATTTTTAAGGCTCTATCTTATTCCGTTCTGCATGGTTTTAATGCTGTTATACTTTCTCTCATTAACCAGAGGATGCACCATCCTCCATCTGCTAAGACAGGCCGCCTACTGATCCAGAAGTCAACATTAAACTGGCTCGGGACTTACTAATGCTATCTTGCAAAAGCAAGCACTTCTATGTTTCTTTCCCCATTCCTCGTTTTCTCCATCTTTCTCTGATGAGGTGGGTGAGTGGCCCGTGCCTCTAGAGAGACTCGGAGATGATCAAGAGGTGCAGCAAATCTCCACCTTAGCTCAAAGTTTCACACGTCTTTTAATGCTGTATGGTCCCACAGCCTGTGAGATTCATGTAAACTGTCTTAATCCATTCATGCACTCCCCAACCCATTTGTGTACTCACCCATTCACCCATCCATTCTTTCCACACTCATTATTTAACCATTTACCCTTTAACTAGCCATGCACCCATCACTCACACTTTCATCCAAAAGGCCCATTAGCGGCAAAAAAGCGCACATTAGTCAGACCAACGTGAGTTTTTTTTGCCTCTATAGTCGACCTCCAATGGAAAATAGGCAAAAAAAAATGGAATGCAGAATGGAGCAGCCAGGGCCAAGTGCAGCACAGGAAAAGTAGGTCGCACACCGCTCGTCACACCCGCAAGTTGCCCCAAAGGACTGTGGGAAATGTAGTGGCGACGGCGGGTACGCCTATGCCACAAAATGTAAATAGAACAGTATGTGTATGCGTTAGCCATCCCTGGACACGTGTTTCGAGGTAGTTGCCTCTCGTCAGCAGGGAGCAGGTCAATGTAAAGGGGTGCCGCGTGGACTGCCCAATGTAATCAAAAGCAGGTCAAGTACCTCTCCTGGCGCGCAGGTGCAGACTCAAGGCTCGTCAGCCCGTTAGCTTAAGGAAGCCGTTTAAATTGAGGAAAAGTAGGTCGCACACCGCTCGTCACACCAGCAAGTTGCCCCAAAGGACTGTGGGAAATGTAGTGGCGACGGCGGGTACGCCTATGCCACAAAATGTAAATAGAACAGTATGTGTATGCGTTAGCCATCCCTGGACACGTGTTTCGAGGTAGTTGCCTCTCGTCAGCAGGGAGCAGGTCAATGTAAAGGGGTGCCGCGTGGACTGCCAAATGTAATTAAAAGCAGGTCAAGTACCTCTCCTGGCGCGCAGGTGCAGACTCAAGGCTCGTCAGCCCGTTAGCTTAAGGAAGCCGTTTAAATTGAGGAAAAGTAGATCGCACACCGCCCGTCACACCAGCAAGTTGCCCCAAAGGACTGTGGGAAATGTAGTGGCGACGGCGGGTACGCCTATGCCACAAAATGTAAATAGAACAGTATGTGTATGCGTGAGCCATCCCTGGACACGTGTTTCGAGGTAGTTGCCTCTCGTCAGCAGGGAGCAGGTCAATGTAAAGGGGTGCCGCGTGGACTGCCAAATGTAATTAAAAGCAGGTCAAGTACCTCTCCTGGCGCGCAGGTGCAGACTCAAGGCTCGTCAGCCCGTTAGCTTAAGGAAGCCGTTTAAATTGAGGAAAAGTAGGTCGCACACCGCTCGTCACACCAGCAAGTTGCCCCAAAGGACTGTGGGAAATGTAGTGGCGACGGCGGGTACACCTATGCCACAAAATGTAAATAGAACAGTATGTGTATGCGTTAGCCATCCCTGGACACGTGTTTCGAGGTAGTTGCCTCTCGTCAGCAGGGAGCAGGTCAATGTAAAGGGGTGCCGCGTGGACTGCCAAATGTAATTAAAAGCAGGTCAAGTACCTCTCCTGGCGCGCAGGTGCAGACTCAAGGCTCGTCAGCCCGTTAGCTTAAGGAAGCCGTTTAAATTGAGGAAAAGTAGGTCGCACACCGCTCGTCACACCAGCAAGTTGCCCCAAAGGACTGTGGGAAATGTAGTGGCGACGGCGGGTACGCCTATGCCACAAAATGTAAATAGAACAGTATGTGTATGCGTTAGCCATCCCTGGACACGTGTTTCGAGGTAGTTGCCTCTCGTCAGCAGGGAGCAGGTCAATGTAAAGGGGTGCCGCGTGGACTGCCAAATGTAATTAAAAGCAGGTCAAGTACCTCTCCTGGCGCGCAGGTGCAGACTCAAGGCTCGTCAGCCCGTTAGCTTAAGGAAACCAGGGATGGCTAACGCATACACATACTGTTCTATTTACATTTTGTGGCATAGGCGTACCCGCCGTCGCCACTACATTTCCCACAGTTCTTTGGGGCAACTTGCTGGTGTGACGAGCGGTGTGCGACCTACTTTTCCTCAATTTAAACGGCTTCCTTAAGCCAACGGGCTGACGAGCCTTGAGTCTGCACCTGCGCGCCAGGAGAGGTACTTGAACTGCTTTTAATTACATTTGGCAGTCCACGCGGCACCCCTTTACACTGACCTGCTCCCTGCTGACGAGAGGCAACTACCTGGAAACACGTGTCCAGGGATGGCTAACGCATACACATACTGTTCTATTTACATTTTGTGGCATAGGCGTACCCGCCGTCGCCACTACATTTCCCACAGTTCTTTGGGGCAACTTGCTGGTGTGACGAGCGGTGTGCGACCTACTTTTCCTCAATTTAAACGGCTTCCTTAAGCCAACGGGCTGACGAGCCTTGAGTCTGCACCTGCGTGCCAGGAGAGGTACTTGACCTGCTTTTAATTACATTTGGCAGTCCACGCGGCACCCCTTTACACTGACCTGCTCCCTGCTGACGAGAGGCAACTACCTCGAAACACGTGTCCAGGGATGGCTAACGCATACACATACTGTTCTATTTACATTTTGTGGCATAGGCGTACCCGCCGTCGCCACTACATTTCCCACAGTTCTTTGGGGCAACTTGCTGGTGTGACGAGCGGTGTGCGATCTACTTTTCCTCAATTTAAACGGCTTCCTTAAGCCAACGGGCTGACGAGCCTTGAGTCTGCACCTGCGCGCCAGGAGAGGTACTTGACCTGCTTTTAATTACATTTGGCAGTCCACGCGGCACCCCTTTACACTGACCTGCTCCCTGCTGACGAGAGGCAACTACCTCGAAACACGTGTCCAGGGATGGCTAACGCATACACATACTGTTCTATTTACATTTTGTGGCATAGGCGTACCCACCGTCGCCACTACATTTCCCACAGTTCTTTGGGGCAACTTGCTGGTGTGACGAGCGGTGTGCGACCTACTTTTCCTCAATTTAAACGGCTTCCTTAAGCCAACGGGCTGACGAGCCTTGAGTCTGCACCTGCGCGCCAGGAGAGGTACTTGACCTGCTTTTAATTACATTTGGCAGTCCACGCGGCACCCCTTTACACTGACCTGCTCCCTGCTGATGAGAGGCAACTACCTCGAAACACGTGTCCAGGGATGGCTAACGCATACACATACTGTTCTATTTACATTTTTTGGCATAGGCGTACCCGCCGTCGCCACTACATTTCCCACAGTTCTTTGGGGCAACTTGCTGGTGTGACGAGCGGTGTGCGACCTACTTTTCCTCAATTTAAACGGCTTCCTTAAGCCAACGGGCTGACGAGCCTTGAGTCTGCACCTGCGCGCCAGGAGAGGTACTTGACCTGCTTTTAATTACATTTGGCAGTCCACGCGGCACCCCTTTACACTGACCTGCTCCCTGCTGACGAGAGGCAACTACCTCGAATCACGTGTCCAGGGATGGCTAACGCATACACATACTGTTCTATTTACATTTTGTGGCATAGGCGTACCCGCCGTCGCCACTACATTTCCCACAGTTCTTTGGGGCAACTTGCTGGTGTGACGAGCGGTGTGCGACCTACTTTTCCTCAATTTAAACGGCTTCCTTAAGCCAACGGGCTGACGAGCCTTGAGTCTGCACCTGCGCGCCAGGAGAGGTACTTGACCTGCTTTTAATTACATTTGGCAGTCCACGCGGCACCTCTTTACACTGACCTGCTCCCTGCTGACGAGAGGCAACTACCTCGAAACACGTGTCCAGGGATGGCTAACGCATACACATACTGTTCTATTTACATTTTGTGGCATAGGCGTACCCGCCGTCGCCACTACATTTCCCACAGTTCTTTGGGGCAACTTGCTGGTGTGACGAGCGGTGTGCGACCTACTTTTCCCCAAGTGCAGCACAGATCAGCAACCCCCACAGGCCCCCTAACATCCAGGATGACCAGCCAGAGTCTCAGGGGAAGAGGAAATGCAGGGCTACATCAATGAAGGAGGCACATCGCGGTGCAACACCAGTGATGCATCACTTCTCATTGCGCACTCTTCGCAACACCATGGCATCCAAAACCTTGAAAGCGCAGACAGTCACCAGGGCCTGGAGGCCTGCGTCTGGAGCCTGGAGTTGAATGTGGAGGTGCTGTGGAGGCGATGAGCCATGGCGGTAAACATTGAGGTATGGCGTTCGCCCTTACCAGGCGGTGAAGTCTGGCAGGTCGCATGGAGACACATTGCTGACCTGTGTGAGAAGACTGCCTTAAGGCCCCTGGTGTCGTGAATGGTAAAGGCGCTCCTGTGCACCAAACGTAAGGAGGTCTGCATCCTATAATACGATCCACTACTACACCGGGGTGCATGGAGGGGATTACCAATGGTGGGCGGCGACTCTCTGCATCACAGGCTGGATGAAGATGCACTGGCCGGACTCTGTGGAGGATGAGGCCCAGAGCTGCACCTAACTTGAGTGGCGGGTGTGCCTAAGGGGGCCCTTCGGAATCACCTGCATCGGGAGGTTACCCAGCAGACTTGGCAGCGACTGCTGTACCCAGGCTTGTGAAATCCCACCTGGCTGAGTCACAGATTTGGAGAGAGTGGAGCTGAATGCGCCACGGTGTCCAGGTAAGGAGAAGATGGGACGCGCAGCAGAGGAGTCCTGGGGGTCGAGTCGCTCAGGCATAGCACCTGGTGTGATGCACCCCCAGTGGTGGCTCATCCACAATGACAGAAAAGCATCATCCCACTGCTTTCAAGCAGTCAAAGAAGAGGAAAAATTATAACATGATGATAACTTTCTGATGTACTTGTGCTATGTTTCTTCTGTGGGCTGGAGGTTGGGTAGGGCTGCTCCACTCACGGAGCAGGGCAGGGGCAGACTGGTATGCCCACTCAAGTGCGCAATGACAGTTTGCTCCCCCCTCTCTGGCCACCCACAGCAGTCATGCATGCTTCCCTGTTCGCAATGCACGCTGCATTACAGCCTGCATTTAGAACATGCCCACCACTCCAACCCCCAGCTGAACGCCTTGTCCTGGCACTACTGAACAATCCCAATACTGCATTGCAGCATTGTGATTGGCTTTGGGGAGGGACCCTGGCTGCCTACCTCCTCTTCCTGGAAGCAGACTCAGGAGAGCAGGAGCATAGAAGACACGGGACCCGGCCTCGAGGTAAGATTTCTTTCATTAAAATATTTACAATCCCCGCTCACACACACACCCCCGTGTCCCCGCCCCATCCAGTGTCCTTTCCCGCGTTTCCCACCTCCTAGCTGTCCAGTCCACCCCGCAGCACTTCTCAATGGCTGCCGCTGTGCGTCCATGTGCAGCGGGTGTACCACTGGTGTGCCAAAGGTATGTATGATGTTACAACTCATATCATTACATCGCATTCCATTACAATGCATACTAATACTACGCATATTGCAACAGGAGGGAAAGTGTTGGATAGCGGAGATGAAAAAAATTACTATTCCCACTTCAGTGAGTGCAACCCTGAAACTAACCCTTGCACCCCAAAACACACCCTGAACCCAAAAATTCATCTTTGACGCACATTAAACTCTTCTCTGACCCCCAAAACACCCCCCAAATTTCATATCTGACCCCCGAAACCCATACCCACCCTACAATGCGTTGGAATGGCATACAATGTAAAGGCACCCGCGTTGGTGAAGTTGTGTTGTAAAGGCATTACGATGTAATGCCTGCATTGTAATATACATCTCCCGTGCCAAAGGCATCCCGTCTGTGTCCATCTGCCCCTGGACTGCGCTCAGCACCCAGGCCCTTCCTCCTGGACACTCCACCGCTACGACGCCAGCACCCTCCTCGCCATCAACCCTGAACCCCACATCGCCTGCCATCTAGCAACACTGAGGAATTCACTTGAACCCTGCACCTGTCTAAACTACAAACGCACCTTCTGCCACATCAGCACAACAGTGCCTCTTGCTGCCCAGCCGACCAACAGTGCACCCCATTGGCCCTATGCATCCTCAACGTGCGGTCCCTCCACTAACATGCAACAGAAATCTGGAACCTCCTCTACGCCACCTCTTCAGACATTGCCTTCTTCACGGAAACCAGGACCAACCTCTGCTCCGGACCATACATCGCCATCACTGACGGCTACTAAATCACCCGCAAGGACCAGCCAGACCATCCAGGAGGAGGCATTGCCATCTGCGACAGAAGCACACTCCAACTGACCACGCACTCTAATGACCCAACGGTGACCATGGAACACTTCAACTTCCAGATATGGACTAAGACCGTCACCATCCTCTGCGGCACTCTCATATGCAGGCCCCCCAGACCATGGACCCCCATTCTCCGATACCATTGTAGACCTCATAGCACCCCAGGCTCTCCCATCCACCAACGACATCCTACTCTGTGAACTCTAGTTCCACCTGGACAACCCCAGTGACCAGTACACCACCCCTTCCTGGGGAAGCTCACCAACATCAGACTCCAGCAGCTAGTCACTGCACCAAGCCACATAGCAGGACACATGCTCAAGCACATCTCCTCCGCCAGCAGGAACTTTAACAACAGCCACACCACCGGACTCTCTTGGACCGACCATCATTGTATACATGACGTCTTCCCCATGCCCATCATACACCACCGCCATCATCGCCCCGCTTAGCAGCTGGATCAAGGCCCAAAAAGAACTTCTTGTCAACTCACTCAGCACCACCACTCCATCAACGCTTACAGACGATAACACCACAGCGTGCAACCGCAACGATGGATCTCCAACTGGCCCAACACCCTGGCACTCCTCAAGAATAGACCAGGCAAAATCTAGCACCACGTTGCACCGTATTTGCAAAGTGACGCATGTAGGCATATGCGTGACCTTGTGAAGCCCTGTGCCACATCATACCTGCATCAGGTATGATGTATGCAGGGTGTGCATTCCCACGCAACAAGGCCTCATAGGAGTGGCACAGTGAAATCCATCTGATTTCACTGCAACAAATGTAGGACAGCACTGCGTCTGCCTGATGGCTAGCATAAGGGTGACGCAGTGCCACAGGGATAGACTGGCCCCATGCATTGCTGGAGTTGTGTCGTGCTTGTGACACAACTGCAGCAATGCGTGAATTTAGCACTGACAGATGCGTCAGGATTCCAGAAATATCTGTCATTACTTGCGACATGGAGCGCCGTCCAGTGAATACAGCGCATCCATGGTGTCACAAGAAGGGCGTATTGAAAATTGTTGCAACGCCGTCTTGCCCTGAAGTCTTGTCGCAGGGCCGGGCTGCAACATTGCTTGCAGCGCTGTCCAGATCCAAAACCTGCTGAAATGAGGACCCAAGTTTTAGCTCCATTTTGGAGACCAGCTATTTTCTGGTCTTAAAAAACTGCCTCTAACTGCAGTTAGAGGTAGTTTTTTTGGTCTTGCTCCATACAAGGATTTCCTTGTAAATATCGCGAAGTGGGGTTAGCGGCCGTTTTTGCAGGGGAACGCCTCGCTTGCATGTCATTATCGCTAACAGAAGTGGCGATATTTTCAATGGACGTTTTCACCGGAAAACTGCCGCTAACGGAGGTTCGTGACAGCTTGTACATATGGTCGCTGTACCATCAGAAAAGTGCTGCTAAGGCGGCGTTAACTCTTTGTCCATATGCCCCTTCTTTTTTTCTTTTAAGTGAGTACTATTGATGATTTAAATCAAGAAGAATCTGAAATAGGAGAAGCAGATGATATATGTCTTTTAGGTTGTTAACACTTTTTAAAATTGCTAAGCTGTATGTGAGTCAGGTTTTGGTGAATGGATTTGTGAGAAGAAATTACACTTTGAATGTTCCCTTAGCCAGTGGAGCGTTCTCATGAGCCAGTCAAAGTTTTAGGAAATGAAGTGTTCCTATGAATCAGCATGAACCACAACCCAATTGGATGTATACTTATTCAGGTTCGATGCTATTGGGTCAAGCTATTGGCTACCCCTTGCAAGTGTGTAATTACCCAAAGTTGCAGAAACAAATGGTAGAACCGTGTGTGGCATAAATAAGCATACTTAAGGAAGTTGAACCACTTCGTGATAAAAGTACTAAACTGGATAGTGACCAAGAAGCTCTTTCAGCAGGCAATTTAAGAGTAATTATTGTAGTGATACATCAAAGAAAAGCACTTTGCATATTTCAGTGTATACCACACAGTGGTGGATCTTCCCAGTCACCTTAAAATACTGCTGGCACTGATACAAATCTTTACAAGAAGAAAATAATGCATTCAATATGTCATGTTGCCTCGAATGTTTTTATCTTGTGAAGTAACAAGTGTAGATTCCTAGGAATTCGTGATGATAGTATGAGGATACATTTTAGGGCACTTCACTTGTAAGGAGTATTGCATACCCAGAACCTATCCAGCATTTTGTTATGTAGGTTGCATCTTGAAAAACCTTAAGAGGCAATAGCACGGATGAAATGGTGGAAAAGTGAAGGGACACAGGAACGTCAGGAATACCACTGGAGAGCTGTAATTGATGGATAGAAAGAAAAGCAAAAGAGTTATAATCCTATACCTAGAATGAATCGAAGAACGCAATTTATTAAGTATGAAACAAACTACTTCTGTCTGCTCATGGAAACAAAGGACCTGATTACGATCTTGGAGGATGTGATACTCCATCACAAACGTGACGGATATCCGGTCCGCCATACTACAAGTTCCTTTATATTCTATGGAAGGGAATACCACGGATGGGATGTCCGTCGCGTTAGTGACAGATAATCCCATCGCCATGATCGAAATCAGTCCCTAAATGTAGCACTCAGATACTATCCTACTGATGCAAATACGGCTGCCAACTTTCCTGTGGAATGTGGGATCCAACACAATTTTGATTCAGTGCTAAGGAGATTAGACTGAATTTTGAAAAATTAAGACATAAATCAATATATTGGTTATATTGACTGCTGATTGTAATTTCAAGGTGCATTTCTGCACTACACTTTGGACTGTGCTATCAGGGCTTGGTATTTGTACTGTTGTTGCCTTTCAGTATGTCTTCTATGTCTAATGTGCCCCGTTGGCCCTCTATCGCCTTCTCTGGGATGTGATGTCAGTAAAGAGTATGGTGCCAAGATAAACACCAAGTACATGCACAGCCTGATCTATTCAGAAATGGTGAGGAGACAGCACTTTCTCATCAAAACTACAGTTACATTTTAATTTACGGAAAAGGCTTGCGTGGCTGCTTTTGGACAGCATGCCATAGTGCATTCCGCAGTCTCCTTCTGTTTGGTGTCTTTCAAGTAGCTTTGAGAGACAAACCACAGTGCAATGAGAAACACACAGAGGGCCTAATTTATGGCATTTTGGCGTAGGGCAGCTCAGCAACGCACCTTGCTGCGCTTCCCTATACCAAAGTAAATAGGGCAGGAATGCACCGTATTTAAGCAATACGGTGCATTCCTGTCCTTTCTGCCTGTGCTGGCACTGTTTCAGCAGCCTAGCACCAATGTAGGCACCCTTGCACCCTAGTGCAAGGGTGCCTCCAGTGCAGGGGCACTTTTTATGTGTAGGAACAAGCACCTTCCTACACAAAAACAATCCTAAGAAGTGATTTTCTCTTTCTATGTGTGCTGCAGAGGGGAAGAAGAGGAAAGAATTAGAAGAAATGAAGGGGCATATCATCAACGAGGCGATAAAAAATTATTGCCACTTTTGCATCCGTTTTCGGACGAAAAGTGGGGATAATATGAACTTCCTATTAGCAAGGACACGCTAACGCGTGAATCCATGCTTCTTCGCCCTTTTCCTTAACGCCCAGCTTTGCATCTCTAATGAGATGCAAAGTGGGCGTTCCTCACCAGAATAAAGGCAGAAATGTCGCTAAGCGCCATGTCTCCTATTATCAAGCCTCACGCTAAGAAGCATAGCGGCAAGAAAAGTAGCAATAACCTGTGTTATCGCTACTTTCCTTACGCCTGCTTTGAAACTGACTTAGCGATGATATTCTATGGAAGGTGGATATCATGGCTAAGTATGCCTTGCCCTATCAGCAACCTATCGCCAAACCCTGTGCGATTATTGCTGTATTTCCAGCAATAATTGCACAGTTGGCAGCTTGCGCTCTTAAATTTATCGCTTTGGAGATAAGCGTTGCTGATAGCATGTTGGCCAGCGATAAGTATCCTCGCGCTAAGAACGCTGAGCGATAATTATCGCCTGGCCTTGATAATATGCCCCGAAGTTATTTCTCCTTGTTATGCCTCACTTCTGGAGGCATATGGATTTGGCGCTTCCCCAGGTTTACATGTTTTTTTTAAATCTGGGGCCCTGTCAAATTCCATTGGTGTTGAGTGGGAAACCGCACCGCAACATCCATGAAATGCCTCCTGAGCACAGAGTAAAAAGACACAGGAATTTGTGCTGCGTCGCCATACTCATTTATTAGGAGGCCACTCAAAGACATGCAGAGTGGCTTTGCGTTGCTTCATAAATCTTTATGAGAGCCCTGTGTCACACATGTACCATTTTACGTGGTGCAAAGGTGACGCCGGGCTCTCATAAATAAGCCCCTCAGAGCGAGGCTCCTTCACCTTTCACCTACATTATAGGTTTCTTTATATCTATGCACGCACACACACATCCACCGCACAAAAGTACCTAAACACACTACGGGGACTGGTTCTCATAACGCACCGGTCCTCACAAAGATAGTGGTTGTCTGGTTCTGTCAAGGTTAACCCACGCTATGAGGACCGAACTGGTCCCCACAGTGTGGGTTATACATGCCCCCCCCACACACACACACGCACACAAACGCACAAATACCCTCACAAAATATCTCCTCCTCTTCCGTGGTCCAGGCTGGATTGTTTAGGGGAATACATGGCATACGTTGTAGATGGGTGGTATATTATAAGCTCTCAGATTGTGTGATCTCAGAATGCTATGTTAAATTTCAATATCTCTTTTATTCTTTCTAAAAATAAACACAAGTTATTTCCATTTTAAAGACTTGGAAATATGTGCTATGATGGAGGGCTACACATTTATATACAACACTAGCTCCCTAACACACATGCCAGTTCTGGCTTTATTGTGCAATGCCTGCCTTTGTTTGATTGCAGTAGAACAATAACGCCAGAACTAATGGCTTAGCCAGTCCTTAGTCAAATAATATGCTTTACTCTATTGATCTGAGTAATGTTTAGGTCGAGCCTTGGTTGATAAGTAATGACTACATTCCTATGATTATATAAGCTGAATTAATGAAACATATTGACACCTTCTTCTACCATACCTCCTAAAGAGATTCCAAATCAACAAAAGAAAGGGTTTGTTGATTTTACCTTCTCTGTCTGTTTAGGCTGGGGAGCTTGCCACTAAACACCTGCAAACAAAATTGGCAGGTTCAATATCTCACACTTTGTTAGTAACAATGACTTGATGGATAATCAGAATTATTGCCTACTTGTGTGTCAAATTTACCAGCAAACGAGATGTGAATACCTGATGGCTGTAGAGTTTCATAACATGTTCTTTTAAAGGCTGAGGGCCTCACTTTTCATTGCGCCCTCCATGTGACACCATGGATGCGCCGTATTTACACTTTGGTACTCCATTTCACAAGGATTGATCAGATACGTCAGCAATCCTGACGTATCTGGTGGCGCAGTAATGACGCATTGCTGGAGTGTGTCGGTCAACTGATGCAACTCTAGCAAATGGTGTCATTACACATGTTTGAGTCCCATGTGAAAGGTCCTATGTCACTCCTTATTGACGCAATCAAGTAGTAGAAGTGGCGCAGTGAAATCTCATGAACTTCATTGCGCCACTTCTACGACCCTTTTTTTTACATGGGAACGCCCACCCTGAATGCATTATACCTGACACAGGCATAATGTAGCGCAGGTATTTACAAAGTGACGCATCTGCCTAGATGCGTCACTTTGTAAATAGGGCTCAGTATGGCGCATTGATTACACTGCCGCAGCGTCACTGAAAAGTGACACAACGGCGGCGTTGGCTTTCATAAATAAGGCCCTATTTTCCTAGATGATCTATAATCCTTTTCCACATGTCCAATTACATCCAATGAAGTTGGGAAGGCACAATTTCTTACCACATAGCAAAGGTGAATTATCTTTTTTAAAAGCAAGATATTAGCAATGAATTGTCAAACAAGGACATTGAAACATTTTAAGTTACATTTGATCTTTGAGGGGCTGGCAAACAGTGGTAAATTTGTTGAAAAAAATAAGTGCTGGGGCTCTCGTTAGGAGGCAGCGTGCACCAACCCATTCCTACTGTTAGCGCTGCCGACAACAGAACCAACTACTAACCATATAAGTGGGGAGAGGATCTGGTGTAATACCCAGAGTAGCTTCGGAGCTGGGGAACCAGGTTCGAGTACCGCGTCGGCTCAACATCCTGTGATTCTGGGTAAATCACTTAATTTTCCCGTAAATGAATGTGACCTTAACTGGTGCTCATGAAAAGTGACGATGATTAAGTGCCGATGTTGCGCACTGGAAACCACCGGCTCAAATTAAGCACTGCTGGTAAGTAAACAGCAGTGTAAAGATGACCCGCTAAAGGAAATTTCTCTTATTATATTTATAAAAGAGATTTTATTTTTTTAAATCATATATTTTAAAATATGTTTTTATTACATTTCAAGGTTTTTTTGCTTGATATATTTATTATATTTTTTAATGTTGATTTTGAACTTCAGTTGTTAAGGGATTTTAAGCACTATCCCCAATAAACGTTGAACTTTTAATGATTTACATTCAACATTTGGAGAAGTAACCAGGCCCTGCTCTAGCGTAGTGCCACAACATCAACCAACACACACCTTCACTCCTAATTTCCATTAGAACTTATAGCCGGAATAAGGAATGGATGTAATGGGAAAAAATGCTGTTGGCAATACACTGGGGTTTGCATATTTTCCATAGTCATATGCAGATCAGATCTTGGTTAACCTAGTCTCTCCCATTTATCTTTGTGGAGGTAATCTGCACAGATATCCTCCATATAAAATAAATCAAAGCGCTGAAGCAAGAGGAGATGTTGTTCCAATTACTGCCTTCAGCAGCCTGGATCTTGTGCCCCTCTTTGCCTCATTGCAAAATATATGTAGAGTTTGTGCAGAGCATGACCCCCAGAGAGGAAAAATAAAATGGTAATTCATTACTGATTTATTTTTTATCCCCCATCCAGAACAGACTGTCAGGACGGGGTGGGCCCTGTTGAGTGACAAAAGCAGGGAGGGCTGTGAATGCATGTTTTAAAGTGTGCATGTCGTTTGGCCGTCCGTCTTGTTACAGCCAGTCACACATGCATACTTTAAACATCATTAACCCTGCTGTTTTAAGACAGCTGGGTTCGAGCAAGTGCAGGCCTCCATAGCACTGTGGAGCACTGAGTGAGGCCTCTCCCTCCAATCAGGGCACTGCTCTCATGCTGCATGAGAGCAGCGCCAGGATTAGTCAAGGAGTTTCCTGTTGGCGGGGCTGCAGACGGCGAAAAAAGACATCGGGTCCAGAGGACTACCTGTTCGTCTTCAGATACGTTTTTACTTTTTTAATATTATTTTCACATGCGTGCCCCCCTGGTAAAGGCAAGCTGCCACTGCATCAGACACTACATGTGGTCACATGACCGCAGTTATATGAAGCGTAGCATACGACGTCAGAGAAGATGTGTATTTAGGATGATTTTTGTCATCGTCCTCATACATTATGTGTGTCTATTGCCAGGGAGGTATGTAATGATGTAGGACTGGTGTGAGATTGATCAATGACACCTATGGCTATCACTTGGTGTACCAAGATGAAACACAAATTGTTATAGATCATTATAGATTTTTAATCAAACTGATGTTGCCCTTATTTATTGAATAGAAGCATGCATGTAGAGCAATACTGAAACTTTTTGCCACTTTATCAGGAAAGTTATTTCAAGTTCCACTGTGGTCTAGCCACGATTCATAGTGTATCATACAGATACTTAGGGGCCTATTAGGATGGCGGGTGGATCGCCCCCGCCGGGCCGCCGGTAGCCACCGCCGGCCCGGCGGGGGGCGATCCGCCCGCCATCCATGCCAGAATTACCCCCGCCATATTAGGATGGCTGGGGGGTCCGTGGCAGACGGGAAGACCGTCCGCCGCTTTACTGCCCGTCGATGAGCCGACCGGGCGGAAAAGGGGCATAATATGGTGGTGGTGTCTGCAAGACACCGCCATCCATATTATCATGCATGCGGAGGAGAGCCTTTCCATGGTGGCATTGCCGCCATGGAAAGGCATGCGGTCCTTCCTGTAGGGGGCCCCTTGTGGGCCCCCAGAGTGTTGGGGGGTGCACATGGGGAGTACCCATGGTACCACCCCCCATTTGCAGTGCCTGCCACCTTGTGCATGCAAATGCAATACATGCATTTTGTACATTGCGGCGAGTGCTGCTTACAGCACCTCCCGCCGCAATGTACAAAACGAGGGATGCGCCCGCCAGTGTGGTGGGCGCATCCTAATCTGTATGGCGGGACCGCCGCCCCTATGGTGGGTGGTCCCTTTAGCCGTTGCGGTGGCAGACCCCTTAGTGTGGGAATGGTGTCACTGTGTTCAACACTGAAATAACATGCATGTGGTAAGGGGAATGCCAGAGATCCTAGATCAGTACTGTAAAATAGTTGCTCATTTATTAAGCAAATACATTCAAGTTCCACTGTGACCTGACAAAAGATGTCTTTTTTAGGAGTGGGGTGCATGACCCCCCCTCCCCGAGCCTCAGGGAGGCCCCAGAGACCCCATACTCCGGGGCTGTGATGCAAATAAAGGGAGCGGGCACGCAGTCCCCCTCCCCAAGCCTTAATAGGCACTGGGGACCCCATTACCTAGGGCCAAATGTCAAAAATAAGGGTAGGGGGCGCACAGCCCCTGAGTCATAATAGGCCCGGGACCCCATTTCACTGGGACGAATGCCATAGAAAAGGGGAGGTGGCCTAATGCCCTCCCTCCCTGAGCCTGTAGTGTGATAGAATAGAGTATTGTGTAGTACAATGGAGTGAAGTGGCTTGTTGTAGAGTGCTGGGAAGTGCTATATAGTAGAAAATAGTGGAGTGGCATTGAGAGGAGTCGAGTTAAGAGATTAAACTGGCGTACAAAAGTTGTGGAGTACAGTGTAGTAGAGTGGAGTAGTGTGTCATAGAGTACAGTGGAGCAAAGTGGGATGAAGTGGCATAGAGGTAGCTACGTAGTGTGTTTTTGAATGGGGTAGAGAGTCGTAGAGTGGCATTGAGTTGAGTAGAGGGGTTTACAGAGGCAGAGAGTGAAGTAGAGTGTTGTACTCCAGACTGTATGGGCATGCAGTGTAATAGAGTGTCGTACAGTAGCATCGACTGTAGTAGAGTGTTATAGAGTGCAGTTTTATAGAGTACAGCAGAGTGTTGTAGATTTCAGCAGCGTGCATTGGTGTGTCATACAGTGACATAGAGTGGGTTAAACTGTCGCACCGTTGAGCTGTGTGGGGGGGAGTGGTGTAGCTTAGAGTGGACTAAAGTGTTGTATGGTGGAGTGACGTCTTAAATAGTACCGTGCCATGGAGTGGAGTACAATGGAGTGGCATAGCCTAGAGTGGAGTAAAGTTTTACACAGTCGAGTAGTATGTCATACAGTGGTGTGGTATGGCATGTTTAGAGTGTTGGAAACTGTCATAGAGTAGAGTAGAGTGAAGTGGCATAGAGTGGAGTATAGTGTTGTAATGTAGAGTGAGGTAGAGTAGAGTACAGTGGAGTGGTATAGAGTGTTGTTGTTCTGAATGGCATTCAGTGCCTTTGAGTGGAGTGGCATAGAGTGGAGTAGTGGAGTAGGGTCAAGTAAAGTGCAGTAGTGTGTTATAGTGTATAGTGGAGTAGATTCTGGTGGAGTGGCATTGAGGGAGTTGCGTAGAGTGTCGTAAAGAGTAGTACAGTCTGGTAGAATGGCATAGAGTGGACAACAGTGTTATATAGTGACATAGACTGGAGTATAGTGTTGCACAGGGGAGCACTATAGAGTGGAGTGGAGTTTGGTAGAGTGGAGGCGCATAGAGTGTCGTACACTAGAGTAGAGGTTCATAGAGCAGAGTAGACTCAAGAGGCATAGACTGGAGTGGCATAGAGTGCAGTGGTGCAGAGCAAGAATACAGACGGGAAAATATTGACATACATAAATATCGAGGTAAGACTATCGTTGGTGTTAAATATCGATGTAAGTAATATCTATGTCAAAAATATCGATTTGTTAGTTGTGTAAAAATATCAAGAGTGTTAAATATCGATGTTAAAAACATTGATGTAAAAAATATCGATGTAAATAATATCGATTTTATGTTTATGATGTAACTTTTTTATTTAGTTGTTTTAAAAGTTATTTTATGCTATTTTTTCAAATTTCTAATGTTTGTATGGAAAGTATAAGTGTGAAATTATTTTTTTTGCTAATTTTAATTTTAATTTTAGGAGCGGGATGTTGGGTTTATAATTTACAAATGTTATTTTACATTTATAATATTTGTATATATTTTAGGAGCGGGATGTTGGGTTTATTGGGGATAAAGGTGGGCAGTAATTTAAAAATGTTGTATTAAAAATATGAAATATTTAAAATTTGTATATATTTTGGGAGTGGGATATTTGTGTTTATAGTGGATAAGGGTGGGTATTAATTTAAAAAGTTGTGTCACAATTTTTATATTTTAAATTTAGAAAAAATATTCTTTGAAATTAGAAATTTATAATTTAAAATTAGAAAATATAAATGTTGCAGAATTATGTTTTTAAATTATAAATGATAATTTGTTATTATACATCAATTATCAATTCTATAAATTGTGTTTAATAAATTTAAATATTTAATATTTAAAAAGAAAAACAAAATATTGAATATTCTCGAAATTAATTAATTTTATATTTGGATGTTACAAATTTAATTATGAAATATATGAATAGAACATATTTGTGAGAAGTCAAAATATATTAATTTAAATTTTAAAGAGAAGTTGATAAACATCTTAATGTAAATGTAGATAAATATTATATTTTATAATATTTAAATTATTTTTGGAAATGTTTTATAATTATTATATTTTATTATTATTTCTCTAATTAATATTGAAATAGTTTAATATAAAAAAGTATTTATATTTCAAATTTGTAAAAATACTAATAATAATAAAGACTTTTTCCTTTTTTTAAATGTAGAACGTACATTTCTAGTAATTGCTTGGATATAGTTTTAAGGACATATATTTATTCATACTGTAAATGAAAGGGTGGATATTAAATATTTATTGTTTACAGTTTATATTTATGTGGAGTTAATACAGTAAATTATTATGGTTTACTATCCAGCACTTTCCCAGAGTTTAATTGGATTTGGAGTTAGAATAGTAGATTATTATGGTTTACTATCCAGCACTTTCTCTGAGTTATTTTGGATTTGGAGTTAGAATAGTATTTTATTATGGTTTACTATCCAGCACTTTCCCTGAGTTTAATTGGATTTGGAGTTAGAATAGTAAATTATGGTTTACCATCCCACACTTTCCCAGAGTTTAATTGGATTTGGAGTTAGAATAGGAAATTATTATAGTTTACTATCCAGCACTTTCCCTGAGTTTAATTGGATTTGGATTTAAAATAGAAAATTATTATGGTTTACCAGCCAGCACTTTCCCTGAGTTTCATTGGGTTTGGAGTTAGAATAGTAATTTATTATGGTTTACTATCCAGCACTTTCCTTGAGTTTCATTGGATTTGGAGTTAGAATAGTAATTTATTATGGTTTACTATCCAGTACTTTCCCAGAGTTTAATATGATTTGGAGTTAGACTAGTACATTATTATGGTTTACCATCCATCACTTTCCCAGAGTTTAATTGGATTTGGAGTTAGAATAGTAAATATTATGGTTTACTATCCAGCACTTTCCCAGAGTTGATTTGGATTTGGAGTTAGAATAGTCAATTATTATGGTTTACCATCCTGCACTTTCCAAGAGTTTAATTGGATTTGGAGTTAGAATAGGAAATTATTATGGTTTACCATCTTGCACTTTCCCAGAGTTTAATTGGATTTGGAGTTAGAATAGGAAATTATTATAGTTTACTATCCAGCACTTTCCCTGAGTTTAATTGGATTTGGATTTAGAATAGAAAATTATTATGGTTTACCATCCAGCACTTTCCCTGAGTTTCATTGGGTTTGGAGTTAGAATAGTAATTTATTATGGTTTACTATCCAGCACTTTCCTTGAGTTTCATTGGATTTGGAGTTAGAATAGTAATTTATTATGGTTTACTATCCAGCACTTTCCCAGAGTTTAACCCCTTCCATGCTGCGCAAATTCCGCCGCTGTGCTGACGGAATCTTGCGCGGGCGTGGTCATGACGGAACGGTTCCGTCATGAGCACAGCTCAACCGTGGCTCATGACGGAACCGTTCCGTCATGAGCACCGAAGGGGTTAATAGGATTTGGAGTTAGACTAGTAAACTATTATGGTTTACCATCCATCACTTTCCCAGAGTTTAATTGGATTTGGAGTTAGAATAGTAAATTATTATGGTTTACTATCCAGCACTTTCCCAGAGTTTAATTGGATTTGGAGTTAGAATAGTCAATTATTATGGCTTACCATCCCACACTTTCCCAGAGTTTAATTGGATTTGGAGTTAGAATAGGAAATTATTATAGTTTACTATCCAGCACTTTCCCTGAGTTTAATTGGATTTGGATTTAGAATAGAAAATTATTATGGTTTACCAGCCAGCACTTTCCCTGAGTTTCATTGGGTTTGGAGTTAGAATAGTAATTTATTATGGTTTACTATCCAGCACTTTCCTTGAGTTTCATTGGATTTGGAGTTAGAATAGTAATTTATTATGGTTTACTATCCAGTACTTTCCCAGAGTTTAATATGATTTGGAGTTAGACTAGTACATTATTATGGTTTACCATCCATCACTTTCCCAGAGTTTAATTGGATTTGGAGTTAGAATAGTAAATTATTATGGTTTACTATCCAGCACTTTCCCAGAGTTGATTTGGATTTGGAGTTAGAATAGTCAATTATTATGGTTTACCATCCTGCACTTTCCAAGAGTTTAATTGGATTTGGAGTTAGAATAGGAAATTATTATGGTTTACCATCTTGCACTTTCCCAGAGTTTAATTGGATTTGGAGTTAGAATAGGAAATTATTATAGTTTACTATCCAGCACTTTCCCTGAGTTTAATTGGATTTGGATTTAGAATAGAAAATTATTATGGTTTACCATCCAGCACTTTCCCTGAGTTTCATTGGGTTTGGAGTTAGAATAGTAATTTATTATGGTTTACTATCCAGCACTTTCCTTGAGTTTCATTGGATTTGGAGTTAGAATAGTAATTTATTATGGTTTACTATCCAGCACTTTCCCAGAGTTTAATAGGATTTGGAGTTAGACTAGTAAACTATTATGGTTTACCATCCATCACTTTCCCAGAGTTTAATTGGATTTGGAGTTAGAATAGTAAATTATTATGGTTTACTATCCAGCACTTTCCCAGAGTTTAATTGGATTTGGAGTTAGAATAGTCAATTATTATGGCTTACCATCCTGCACTTTCCAAGAGTTTAATTGGATTTTGAGTTAGAATAGTAAATTATTATGGTTTACCATCCAGCACTTTCCCTGAGTTTTATTGGATTTTGAGTTAGAATAGTAATTTATTATGGTTTACTATCCAGCACTTTCCCAGAGTTTAATAGGATTTCGAGTTCCCAGAGTTAGAATAGTAAATTATTATGGTTTACCATCCAGCACTTTCCCATATGTTTTTTGGCGTTACAGTTAGAATAGTAAATTATGACATTTAATTTATTTTTACAATTTATTACAACATTGCAAAAAATATTACACTTTGTTATGTTTTTTAACATTTTAGTTCGCGATTGTAATATTTACTTAGATATGTTCAATAAATGATATTTTATTACATTGATGTACAAATGTATTTGACAGTTCTTAAACATTTTTAAAAATTTTAGTATACATATATAGGGGCTG
Organism: Triturus cristatus; assembly: GCF_964204655.1. Lineage (NCBI taxonomy): Eukaryota > Metazoa > Chordata > Amphibia > Caudata > Salamandridae > Triturus > Triturus cristatus. Next base: position 586,043,529 of record NC_140589.1, on the reverse strand, counting down.
ATTCTGATTCCGGCCGCAAAACAAACCGACCGACACGGACCCGGACCGAATACTGACCGACACGGACCAGCGCCGTACGACCCGTGCAGTACGATGCAACGCAAGTGAATTACAACCAACACGTATGGAATACAAGCCGTACGACCGAGCCGTAGGGAAAATAGTGATCCGGCCGGAAAACCCACGCGATTTTCACCGACCGACACGAACCAGGAATGAACCCGATCCACCCGTACCTGCGATGTCGATCCGCTCAGTACGATGCAATGCGTGTAAAACCAGACCGACTCGCACGGAGACCAAGCCGCAAGACCGACACACACAGACAACCGGGCACACAAGCAATAGAGACTGCCGCGACCGACGCTTATCAAACACAGAAGATAGGCAGCGTGAACGAGGCGGAGAAGCCCGCACGAGACAACAGCAGCGTCCGTTGCCGTCACATGATCGTCTCCTTCATGCCTACAAAACACAAAGGAAAAAAGACAAAAAAAGGACCAAACAAGCAATGACAAAGCCAATAAATAGCAAATAAAAAACATGGGACAAAGACACACCCACAACTCCAAATATATAAAGGACTACAATCACTACCATCATCCCTTGCAAACAGGAGACACAGACAGCAGCAAACACCATTAAACAGCAACCACAGACACACTCACAACTCACCCATCACACAACTCACACACCATCACCACCCCATCCAAAAGCACACACACATACACCCAGCAAAACCAACACCAAACCACCCTCACTTGTACCCTCACACACACATCCCTCACCACCACCACCCATCACCATGCCCCCAAAGAAGAATCCAAAGTTCACAGATAGTGAGTTAGAAGTGCTGGTAGACGAGATCATCAGAGTAGAGCCACATTTGTTTGGTATATTGGTTCTAAGGACCCCCATCTCACAGAAAACAAAGATGTGGGCGAGGATTGTGGACAAGGTGAACGCTCAAGCAACAGCAAGGCGCACAAAGGACGATATCCAGAACAGGTGGTATGACGTGCGCAGGAGGGTCAAGAAACTCATCGAGAAAGATCACGCCTTGAGTCAGTGCACCGGCGGTGGACCTCCTGCCAAACCAGTCTACTTCAGGACCTGGGAGGAGAAGGTGCGGGACATCCTACAACCAGAGAGCGTCCATGGCCTAACAGACATCCCAGAGCCTGGTGAGTACACAAACAACATACCCAAGATTGTGTGGCAAGGGGACAGTGAAACCATGCACCGCAAGCAAAGCTACAGTAACCAATAGATAATCATCCCAAGATGTATATGCCAGTCAGACAAACACAATACCTGCCATCTCATAGTGACTGGGAACTGTGTCATGACATGCACCAACCTACAAACAAATAGAGCAAGCCAGACAGTTTGCCACCACACACACACCACCTCACAGTGCAGCTGACTGACAGGAAGGAATAGTGGGGATGCAGGTGAAGTGAGTGTATCCAAAAGCATGATGGGGGTTATAGTCACAGATAATCCTCCCCCTCCTGATTGGCCCATCAAGACCTCTCAGAAACATACCCACATCACAGGGAGTGGAAAATGACTGACAAGATGACTGACACTGGCTCCTGCTGTGGGGAGCACAAGGCCCTGCTCAGGGTTGTGTGCAAATCAGAAGCAGGACACCACTGACTGACATCTTGAAAGACAACTTGCACGCCCTACAATGGAAGCACGTTTCATGATGGGAAGGAGGACTGACAGCCCTGACCATACTTACCAGCATGTGGAGACAACCCCCCTTCAACACAAACTCCACACAACTCACCGGGTAGAATGCATTGACACACACCTCATTGAAATATCAGCAAAAGATACCCCATTCTGGGTGCTGCTGTGTGAAGCACAGGGGCTCACGTTGGACTTGTAGCCAAACAAACACCAGGATTTCACAGTCAGCCATCTTGCCATTGCTGTCACACCCCCTCACAGGGAAGCAGAGTCAAGAGGGAGGAAGTATGGGCATGCTGGGAAGGGGGTGTAGCCAAGAGTATGATGGGAGTCACAGTCACAGACAATCTACACCCACCGACATGGCCCGGCAAGATCAAACTGAAACATACTCGCCTCACAGGGAGTGGGAAGGGACTGCCAAGATGTCTGACACTGGGCTCTGTCGTGGGGAGCACAAGGCCATGCTGGGAAATGGCCAACAACAATATCAAACTCTGTCCGTGACAAGCTGGGAAAAAGCAGTGTACAGGCAGGCATCTGTTTAGAAAAGTAGAAAATGTCATGTTTGTGAACCATCGATGCATGTAGAAACATAACTCAAATTGTGTGTCTCTTCCAAACACAGGTGGTGCTGGGCACCCAGCACCAAATGATGAGGATACCCAGTTCCAGACTCTGGCAGACACTGAGCTCTCTGGTCTGACTCTCTCTCTGTCCTCTTCGGATGATGACGACCAACCTGGCCCCTCCGGTGTGAGCCATCATGCAGCACCAGCAGCATCAACATCTGCACCCCCTGTACCCACGCCTCCAGCATCTGGACACCGACGGGGCACCCCCACCAACACGGACAGACCAAGGCCAATAAACACCCACAGCACAGGGACACAGGACCCCCGGAAGCTACAGCAAACATAACCAGCAACACCACCCAAGGGGTCCCAGTGTCACCTGTGCGTCCTCCCGCTGGTCCTGCCTTTGTGCTGGGAGGGGTGGGAGGCGGAGGGCATGCCTTGCAGAGGGGTCTGGACTGCATGATGACCCCCAACCGGCACGCACCTTAGATGCGTACCAGGATAGCACCGGAGGATTTGGCCAGGTAGTGTGGATCCTCAAGGACATGCAACACGAGCATTGCCACCCACCATGCCCGCATGGAGGCCAAGTGGGACGACATTACTGCGGTGCATCGGGACATACTCCAATGCCTCCGCCAGATCAACACCAACCTGTCCACACCTCCCTGTGTGGCCACAACATCTGTCGCAACACCATCTGCCAGCGCCACAGGGAGGGAGGAGGACTCTGGCGGAGAGGCCTGCACATGAGGATCCCCCTCCCCCGGAAGAAGAGGGGTCGTCCGAAGAAGGACATGTGAGAGGCAGATGTCCCAGCACATCCCCCAGGAACTCTAAACCTGTTCTGGACAATGTCGCTTGTGTGCAACCCGTTCACCTTGTCCAATCGCACACAGCTCGCCCACATGACATGGAGGGTTCATGTTGGGCCAATGTAGCAGATGACTGTGGACTTTACTCAGGACATTTCATCTACCAGCACTTCCAACTCTAATGTGAACTTTGGATTCCCAAACCAATGTACAGCACCCTCCATCCTGTGCACTTCCCTCACACATGTTTGAAAATAAACTCACCAGTACACCATACTTGCCTCCGTTGTGATGTGTCATGTTCAGGGGGATGTCGATCTGCTACACAACACAGTGCATGCCAAATACTGCAACAATATGACCAACGTAAGGTGAGTCATGGTTATGTGACACATGTGAGGGAGACACACCACTATGGCACCATAACACATACTCACCATGGCCATGTTACTCATCCCACACAATGATGTTGACCTGCAACACATTGGCATGCACAGACACAACACCAACCCCAGTCAGTAGTAACAAGTCCACAGGTGAGGTAAGCAGATGTCACTCAGATGGGGGAAGGCAGACAACACACATAAGAAAGCGTAGCACAGGTTCATTACACATCAGCAACACATTTATTCCACAATAGTTGCACAGTAATTCTACGTAACAGTGGACACATGCTCACAATGTGTTGGAGAAAGGAAATCCAAGGATGTGTGGTACATCAGTTGATGGGAATTGTTAACTTCCACACTGGTGTTGGCTTCTGGGTGTTGGGGGTCAGTGTTGACCAAACAACAGGCAAAGTACCCTGGGAAGGACAGACACAAAACACAGTCAAAAGCACAGAAGAACAAGAGAGAACTGCAATACACATACACAAAACATGTTGCAAGACACATACACAAAAACTAGTTAGCAGTACTACCCCATTGTGGAGTACACACCACCTGAATGGACACATCACCGCACGCATCCAGTCAAGTGGCACACAGACACACTCATACAGCAACAGAGCTGCCACAACACATTCCAGGCTACCTCCATACATTCACATAACAACCCTTGAAACTCACATTCAGGTGAAGAAGTTGTTGATGAGCTGTGAGCGGACGTCACCCTCATCCTCATCATCACTGGCATCTTGGCCCAGGCCGGGATCCTCCACAGGTGCCGGAGGTTGGTCATCGTCATCGTTATCCTGGATGAGAGGCACCTCCTTCCGCACTGCCATGTTGTGGAGCATGCAGCATACAAGGATTATTTTGCACACCTTTGCAGGCTCATATGGGAGGGCCCCTCCGGTCTTGTCCAAGCAGAGAAAGCGGTTTTTCAGGAGGCCGAATGCCCGCTCAATCACCCTCCTGCTCCGACCATGTGCCTCATTGGCTGGTGTCACAGGGTTCCTGAGGGGTGCAGCAACCATGGCATGTTGGGGTATCCGGAGTCACCTACACACACAAAAATGAACAAGTAGCTGAGTTTTGTAGGAGTGTGGAATACAACATTGACAAACACACACAATGATAAACAGTCAGTACACACCAACAAGCCAGGCATGCTGAGCTGGCATCTGTGACATCAGCATTGCAATGCGACTACTCCTCATAATGCAGGCATCGTGCGCAGAGCCAGGGAACCGTGCACACACATGTGTGATCGACATGTCAGCAAGACATACCACCAGAGCATTGATGGAGTGGTAGTGCTTCCTGTTACGGTATGCATGCTCATGTGCCTGTGGTATCAGGGCCACATGTGTTCCATAAATAGATACGATGACGTTCGGCATCCTCCTCAGTGTATAAAAGGCATCCTTTATTTGAGGGAGTTTAGCTGGGCTCGGGAACTTAAAAGAAAAGGGTGGCTATAGAGGGGTTCGCGGACAGATGAGAAAGGGAAAATGCCTGAATAATTACTTACATCTCGAGACCTCGGGCTCCTTCGTTTTTACATGCTTAGCAGAAGCACGAACGAGACTGTATTTCTAGGTTTAAAGTGAAGCCTTAATCAAAAGATAATATGAGGTAGCAACAGATAAAACGAGAAATGAGACGATCGGTGAAAATAAAAGAAAGAAAGATATGGCACCGTGAATATAATAGATGAATATTAGGTAAAGTGAAAAAGAGACGTGAATAATGACATAACCGAGCGAAATATAATTCGCCATTACGTTTTGTTCTTATTGTTTTAAGGCCCCCATGACAAGAAAACGGGGAAATTGGAATATATCGGAGATCCCATAAGAATAACAGAGGATAGAGGAGCACTAACAACGGTACTCCGCTCCACTAACTTACTAAGTTTAAAAAGACAAGGAATAACGAGGAAATTATATGAAAAAACTAGTCTGAAGTCGGAATAAAAAAATCAGGTAATTACCAATTTAAGGAAGCCTATTTATGCAATTAAAACTTGAGTCAGCGGGGATAGGACTAACAACAACAACTTTTGGTCTCCACAGGAGTCATCACGGCTACCTGGGTATACGTTCCCCAAAGTATTTGAGTGGTCAACCACCAGAAATACATGGTGGGTTCCCCACTAGAGAAACACGGAAAGAGGTAAGGATAAGGATAACTTTTTTCCCCCCCGTGTCCCAAGATATAAAAAAAAGGAAAAAAAAGAAAAAAATCAGTGCGATTCGAAATTGATTAAATAAGTGAGATAACTCGGATGTATGACAGTGTGAAGGTGAAGTTAGACTAAGTGCACGTGTAACTGCTGTGGGTGATTACTACACCCTAACAAATGAGGTCCTGTATTGGCATACACCTATGTTTAAGAAGGAGGTTGTTTTCCTTTTGGTTTGTTCTGAATATGACATACAAGTATAGAATATACTTTGTAGATACAAAAGGCAAAGAGATATCAATACTGTTGAAATGAGCATGTCTGTTCCCTTTGTCGTTTTAGTATTATAAAAGAGAAGACGGCCTAATAAAACTATGGTACACTAAAACACCGCAATATTGTCTATGAAAAATTACTGTGTTCCAAATGCTAACTTAAATATATATATATATGTTTATGTTTATAGATTTTTCAAACACGGGAGTTGAAAAACAATTTCTGGTCTTGATAAAGAAGGCATAATTTGATCTGTCCTTCGAAACGCGTCGACGCCCCCTGACGAAAATCCACAATCACTTCCATCAATTTATGGACAGTAGACCTTGATGTTTCACATTTTAACACCTCTTTAGTTGGTCTAATTGCCAATTGTGAATGTGGTAATCAATGACATACAATTTTGTCTGTTGGTTTCTCCCCGTTAAGTAAGGTGCTAGATAGTGATAGATAGGACTGTGTTTTATTGTGTTTTTTAATTTCATATTCTTACATGTTTTAATTGTAACCAAATGCAGCAACAAAGGCCGTTTTTGGATTTTTAACTAACATTGATTGACAAAATACTATGTGTATAGATTTGTACAATAAATTGAAGTGAAAAAAAGTTTCTTCGTGACGTAAGGAATCTGTGTGCCAATACGGATAGATATATGAGTGATGAAATATGAGTGGTGAATGTATGCTAAGTGACAGCTAAATAGCACGGGATTCTCCCTTCTGTTTTCTCCCAGAGGACACCTTTTGATTTTGGTTTGTGATTCAACTCTAGTCCTTTGGGTTACCAAGGGTTCCTCTCTTTACTTACACATTCTTCTGCACAACCAGTTGGTTGGAGAGGGTTATTACTATTTTTGAGCCAGCAGGCCAGACATCCTAAAAAGATACAGACTCAATGGATTCATTCAAAACTTTTGGGTTCTCAGAGGAACAATTTAATAAACTTATAAATCAGAATCCTCGCCCCAATGGCAATACAAGCATTGTTTCATTGAATAATGAACAACTTCTAAAACTGCTCAATCTAAAAAAGAAAATGATAAGAACCGAGCTTCATGCCGAATTTCTGGTAGAATATCTAAAATCAGGAGTTATTCCAATCGGCCTCCGAGTTCGTAACGAACCGGGTCTATTTGTAGAAAACAGAAAATTTTTGGAGACATGGCCCATATTGCAAATCGCTGTAGTCGCGATTGGATTATATTGATTATCGAGACGGCACAAGAAGTTCTTATCTTGGAAAGAAAGGAAATTGAGGAATTAGATTTAAAAATTAAAACCTGTACTGGCCTAGAGGATGCCAAAAGAAAGTTAGAGGAAATAGAACAAGACATCAATGGATACAGGGAATATTTAATAAACAAAAAAAGCAATAAACTACAAAAGGATGTAGAAAGGTATAATGTAGAATATGTTTACCCATATTTGACAAAGGAATACTATAATCAAAAAAATCCTAGATGGGAAAAACCATATATACAAAGACCAATATATGCAAGAGGAAAGAATCAAAGAGTAACATTCTCAGAGACATCAGGATCTAGCAGTGAAGAAGAGGATTTTAATAAAGAACAACCCAATAGAGGTGGTAGCAATATGGAACAGAATTCTTTTTTAGGCCAGAGACAAAGAAGGGGCCAAGGGAACTACCGGAACAGACAGAGAGGCGATCGTGGGGGGAGTTTTCAGCAGCAGGATCAGGGCAGAAACTACCCCCAACAGGAATACCTAAAAACACGCAACCAAAGGTATTGGAGGTAAATAAGTTCCCAATTATTAACTTATCTAGACGCCATCTCACCAAGGGGGAAATGGATGTTCTAGAAAAAGGCTTTAGCTTTGCCCCAAGCACAGTGTTAAATAGATTCGAATTTGAAAGAGATCTCAAAACCCTATTTAGGAAAATCAGGCTAAAAAGATTCTTTGAAGAGAGAGAGTATCAGGCCCCAGAAAATATATCAGGTCTCAAACCAAAATCAACATTTACCCCCTCACTAAATACAATTGATAAAAATGTTGAAATCTTCGAGAAAATTATGGAAATAGAAACCAAACAACTGCTAGACAAATCTAACACCAAAAGAAGTTTTAATAACAATCTTTCTAAGGAACAAAGAGATGCACTAAAAGCCCTACAGGAGGACCTGACCATCACGATCAAACCCGCCGATAAGGGGGGGGGGGTATCGTAGTGTTTGACTCAGAGGACTATAGAAATAGAATATTGGAACTATTGATGGTACCAGAGCATTATAAAAAAGTTCCTCATAACAAACTTTTGAAATTAAAAAATGAAATTGATAATCTAATAAACATAGCAAAAGATGAAGGATTAATTTGCATAGATGAATATAAATTTCTGAATATTAGCTCTCCTATCACACCGGCCATATATGGACTCCCAAAGGTTCATAAAAACCTTGTGAACCCACCTATGAGACCGATTGTAAGCAGCATTGGCTCTCTCTTGGAACCACTCAGTATCTATGCTGATTGTTTTATCAAGCCATTAGTACAGCAACAGAAATCATACCTGAAAGATTCCACTCATGCAATCACAGTCTTTGAAGGGAGAGCTTTCAACAGGGTAACCCAATTTTTGGTTACCCTAGACATAGAAGCTCTTTATACAAACATCCCGCAGGATGACACCATCAGAGTGATTAGATCTTTGCTACAACAGACGGACCTCCATGGTGGCAACATGGAGTTTATCACACAATGTATCACGATGGTATTGAAGAACAACCTTTTCCTCTTTGAAGATGACCTATTCCAACAGGTCAAAGGTACCAGTATGGGAGCCACATGTGCTCCCAGTCTGGCTTGCCTGTATGTAGGGGAATTTGAAAACAAACATGTCTTCAATGAAGCGGCACCATATTTTGAAAACGTGAGTTCCTGGTACCGCTTTATTGATGACATCATTTTCATCTGGGAAGGTAGTCAAGAAGAACTAGAGAGCTTCATTAGTTGGTTAAATCTAGGAGACCCAAACTTAAAATTCACCTCGGAATTCAATAAAGAAAAGGTTAACTTTTTGGATATCTGTATTAAAGACACAGAAGGCCAGCTCGAAGTGGAACTATATAGTAAGCCCACGGACAAAAACACCTTATTACACTATAGTAGCTTCCACCCCAAAGCACAAAGGGATAATATCCCCTTCGGGCAATTCCTGCGTTTGCGCAGGAATTGTTCTTCAATACAGGATTTTAACAAACATTCAGATTTCCTTAAACAAAAACTAAAGGACCGAGGATACCCTAAAAGACTAATCAACCAATCCTATAAGAGAGCAAAATATTATGATCGCGAATATATGCTTGATCAAAACAAGACACCAAATGACAGTCAGAAAAAAGAACAAATTGTATTTGTCAGTCAATTCAGTGAGCAAAGCAATCAAATCAAGAATATTTTAAATAGAAATTGGAAGATTTTAAATGATGGGCAAACTCTAAAATTAGAGAAACCTCTTTTTGCATATAGAAGAAACAGAAACATCAAAAATAGCTTAGTAAAAACCTACAGACAAGATAGAAAAGAAGAACAGAGCACGATATATGGAACGAGAGCAATAGGCAATAACAAATGTGGAACATGCTCCATTTGTGAACATTGCATAGTGGCGAAAGCCATTACTCATAATGGCCAAGAGATCAAATGCAACAGTTTGAATAATTGTCGTAGCAAGAATCTGATCTATTTGTTAATCTGCCCCTGTGACTTAGGTTATGTAGGGGAAACTGGCAGAGAACTTAGACTCAGAGTGCAAGAACACAAATCAGCTCTAAGAACAGGGAAGACCAATGCACCCCTTACTGAACATTTCCTAAATCTAGGCCATAACTGTGAAGACATTAGATGGTTCATATTGGAAAAGATATCAGGGAATAAGAGAGGAGGTGACATTACTAAGAAAAGGAAAATAAGGGAACAATGGTACATCTGTAAACTAAACACAGTACAAAAAGGGCTCAACTCACGGGAAGACTGGATGTCAATAATTGACTAAGACTCAGCTGATATCTCAAGTTTTAAACTTGAAAAAATTAGAAATAAAAGATTTAACATCATCATATAGATTCTATAACAATAAGAACAAATAAGATGATTATAAATAAAATAAAAAAACAGTTAAAGATAAAAACATAGGAGTTGTGGGATTCAGGTTCAAACGTATGTCTGGGTGAATTCCCCCTTCTTTAAAAAAAAACCCTCTCGTCCTTGTTTTGATATCCCCTTCAGGACACACAGAACCCTAAATAAAAGGTAGGGAAATTGAAGGAATTACTAATGAATAATACAATAAATATTAGGGAATAACGTGGACATTACGATAAAGACTTCAATATAATTATAGGTCAAAACATAAAAAATCTTTTTAAATAAAATCAGTGAGGCATCATGGTTTTAAAAAAAGACAATAAAAGGTAGAAATCGCTATTACCGTTTAGGAGTTATAGTTTTCACTCTACCCAGAATAGGCAATTATGTACGAATATAACATTATACACGTGAGGAGTGGATTTATACAAACACCCCCTTTTTTTAAATAAAGTTTTTACTTAGTGAAAACCGGAAAATACAACATCAAACGTGTATAGATAAGGACTAGTCGGGACGTCCAATCAAAAAAGGAGATACAAATGATGATAGGACTAACGTGATGACGACCTACTTACACGTTACAATAAAGAGAAACTGCTGTAGGACAAACAATACACCAGATGATACCGTGACGGACGCAGGGAAACGCCGCCGGTTTTGCAACCACTATTGAAGAAACAGGTAAGAACTTGTCGTGCCACCATCCCAGAAATGGGAAATGGGAGCGTTAAAATAGTTAAAATAGGAAAGAGCTTAATGGTCTCGAAAACTTAAAAGAAAAGGGTGGCTATAGAGGGGTTCGCGGACAGATGAGAAAGGGAAAATGCATGAATAATTACTTACATCTCGAGACCTCGGGCTCCTTCGTTTTTACATGCTTAGCAGAAGCACGAACGAGACTGTATTTCTAGGTTTAAAGTGAAGCCTTAATCAAAAGATAATATGAGGTAGCAACAGATAAAACGAGAAATGAGACGATCAGTGAAAATAAAAGAAAGAAAGATATGGCACCGTGAATATAATAGATGAATATTAGGTAAAGTGAAAAAGAGACGTGAATAATGACATAATCGAGCGAAATATAATTCGCCATTACGTTTTGTTCTTATTGTTTTAAGGCCCCAATGACAAGAAAACGGGGAAATTGGAATATATCGGAGATCCCATAAGAATAACAGAGGATAGAGGAGCACTAACAACGGTACTCCGCTCCACTAACTTACTAAGTTTAAAAAGACAAGGAATAACGAGGAAATTATATGAAAAAACTAGTCTGAAGTCGGAATAAAAAAATCAGGTAATTACCAATTTAAGGAAGCCTATTTATGCAATTAAAACTTGAGTCAGCGGGGATAGGACTAACAACAACAACTTTTGGTCTCCACAGGAGTCATCACGGCTACCTGGGTATACGTTCCCCAAAGTATTTGAGTGGTCAACCACCAGAAATACATGGTGGGTTCCCCACTAGAGAAACACGGAAAGAGGTAAGGATAAGGATAACTTTTTTCCCCCCCGTGTCCCAAGATATAAAAAAAAGGAAAAAAAAGAAAAAAATCAGTGCGATTCGAAATTGATTAAATAAGTGAGATAACTCGGATGTATGACAGTGTGAATGTGAAGTTAGACTAAGTGCACGTGTAACTGCTGTGGGTGATTACTACACCCGAACAAATGAGGTCCTGTATTGGCATACACCTATGTTTAAGAAGGAGGTTGTTTTCCTTTTGGTTTGTTCTGAATATGACATACAAGTATAGAATATACTTTGTAGATACAAAAGGCAAAGAGATATCAATACTGTTGAAATGAGCATGTCTGTTCCCTTTGTCGTTTTAGTATTATAAAAGAGAAGACGGCCTAATAAAACTATGGTACACTAAAACACCGCAATATTGTCTATGAAAAATTACTGTGTTCCAAATGCTAACTTAAATATATATATATATGTTTATGTTTATAGATTTTTCAAACACGGGAGTTGAAAAACAATTTCTGGTCTTGATAAAGAAGGCATAATTTGATCTGTCCTTCGAAACGCGTCGGCGCCCCCTGACGAAAATCCACAATCACTTCCATCAATTTATGGACAGTAGACCTTGATGTTTCACATTTTAACACCTCTTTAGTTGGTCTAATTGCCAATTGTGAATGTGGTAATCAATGACATACAATTTTGTCTGTTGGTTTCTCCCCGTTAAGTAAGGTGCTAGATAGTGATAGATAGGACTGTGTTTTATTGTGTTTTTTAATTTCATATTCTTACATGTTTTAATTGTAACCAAATGCAGCAACAAAGGCCGTTTTTGGATTTTTAACTAACATTGATTGACAAAATACTATGTGTATAGATTTGTACAATAAATTGAAGTGAAAAAAAGTTTCTTCGTGACGTAAGGAATCTGTGTGCCAATACGGATAGATATATGAGTGATGAAATATGAGTGGTGAATGTATGCTAAGTGACAGCTAAATAGCACGGGATTCTCCCTTCTGTTTTCTCCCAGAGGACACCTTTTGATTTTGGTTTGTGATTCAACTCTAGTCCTTTGGGTTACCAAGGGTTCCTCTCTTTACTTACACATCGGGAACTTGATATACAGGTCTAGGAAAAGGAACATCCCCTCCAACACATCGCGTAGCACCCGACTAAACATCGTTTGCGACATACCACCAGCAGTAGCCACAGTGTACTGGAAGGTACCAGTAGCAAAGAAGTGCAGGGCTGCCATCACCTTCACCTCTGGGGTCAGTGCTGTAGGGTATGTCCGGCCAGGTAGCAGATGTGGCGCCAACTGCTCCGCCAACTCCTCAATCAGTGGCCTGGTGAAGCGGTACCGTCTGATGCAGTTGCGTTCCTGCATGGTTGCAAGGTCTGGGAACGGTCGATGGACAGCTGGTGCCCTGCAGTACAGGGATGCACAAAGGAAGATTGTCAGTTCATCCACCCATGTGGCGATGACCAGGCTCAATATCACATGCTAGATCATGACATTACACAGTGTACTGAGGTGTGTGCTGTTGGGCATGGACACATATGCCACCTACATGACCACCACCTCACATCTCAGTTCCACATGTCCACATGAGTCCCATGTAGTGCAATGGTCAATCATCTGGCTGTGTCACCCAACCTATGTACTGCTGCAACGTTCCAAACACACACCACAGTGACAAATGAGGTCTGATTTCTCCCAGGCATCACAGATCTTTGCCATGCAGAAAGCCAGGGTCCCTGTATTGTCACATCGACACAGCAATGGGCATAGCGTATCACGTACACACCACAAGGCAAGAGTAAGTCCCACAGGTAGTGGCAACTGTTGTTCCTGCCGGCCCCACATGTACGTTTCTTAGACACGCACCCCATCAAGGTTGATGCATATACCACATGGATGTGGAGACTGTCACCCATTGGGCACATTTGATCAGACACATCTGAGACACAACATGCACACAGACTGTGGGTGCACATCAGTATTGTGGCCACAGGTCTCACTGTGATGTACATGCCATCACCCCCAGGACTCAGGGTGTATGTGAAATGTCCTAAACATATCCAACCTGAAACTGTGTCCGTGACTCATGCCCATTACTGTACAATTGCACATCACAGTGAAAATGTGCACAACACACAAATGATTCTGCCCCCATGTACACGTGCACAGCCTCGGAGTGGCTGCACAAAGTGCCACCCAACCAACCATATGTGACCCCCCCAAACACCCAGGGAATGCAGCCTTACATGCCATGGGACACTGTGTGGCCAATGCTGTAGTGTGGTAGGTGTGCACAGGTGTCCCTGGCCAGTAAATGTGTGTTACATCCATATAATAGTCACCAATGAGGTCCAACGCGGATGACAATGCGTACGCATTGCACGGTTCATGACCGGGCCGTGCGTACGCTTTGCCATTGCCTGCAATGAGGTCCGACGTGGGTGACAATGCATACGCATTGCACGGTTCATGACTGAGCCGTGCGCACACTTTGCCATTGCCTGCAACGAGGTCCGACGCGGGCGACAATGCGTACGCATTGCACAGTTCATGACCGAGCCGCGCGTACGCTTTGCCATTGCCTGCAATGAGGTCCGACGTGGGTGACAATGCGTATGCATAGCACGGTTCATGACCGAGCCATGCGTACACTTTGCCATTGCCTGCAATGAGGTCTGACGCGGGTGACAATGCGTACACATTGCACGGTTCATGACCGAGCCGTGCGTACGCTTTGCCATTGAATGCAATGAGGTCCGACGCGGGTGACTATCATGCATATGCGTCGGACAGCCATGGTCCGAGACAGGCGTACGCATTGGCCATTGAATCGTATGGAGATGGGTGCATGTGTATTTTCAAAATATGCATTGTACAGTCAGTTGAATGAGCCGGACTCACCCATTGGCTCAGCACTGTCATGGAGACGGATGCGGATTCAAAACTTGAACGAGTCGTGCACTGGAAATTCAGTTGGATGCCTACAACAATGTTGCAATTTCAAGTGTTCCATAAAGATGAAGATTTGAACGATGCAGAAGGCGTGTACGAGTCGTACATTTAAATGGATTGGCCAGATTCATAGAATGCAGCCGTGTTGGACCTATCACTTGGGACACATGGCACAGATTCTGCCTCTGCCACAAAGATATAAGGCTGGCTGGCCCCCAGGGAGCTCACTTGCCTGCACTACATGCTACTGGACCACATCCCTGCTACCACTGCTGCTGTCTCTGCATCCTCTGGCTCCTGCTATGGCACGTACTCTAGAGAGGGCCCCAGCCTTCACTGAGGAGGAGAACCAGGCCCTGCTGGACGGGCTCATTCCACAGTACAGCAATTTCTACGGGAAACCAGGGGAGCAGGTGAGTGTGCAGTCCACTGCCTTCCTAATTATGCATGTTGTCTGACTAGCAGTACTAGCAGTGTGTACACCAGTGGCAAGCATTCTCACTGACTACTTTCATCCCCCAAAGTGTGTAGGTACATGTAATGAATAGGTGTCCTGCTGCTAAAGTGCATTAGTGCAAGCTTAAACTATCCAGGCATTGTTAACATGTCAGACGTGCATGGCATTTGTCCTTCACCATGGTTGCACTACCTGTGTAAATCATTTCCCTTTGTGATGATGACATGTTTATCCAAATGTGTGCAGCACAAAAATGGGGCATGTGTGTCAATGTACTTTTCACTTTGTCATCCTCACAGGTTGATGCCCACCAGAAGCAGGAAATATGGCTGACCATTGCTCGAGCTGTTCGTTCGGTGGGGGTCTACAAGCGCCGGGTCCGCAACTGCCAGAAGAGGTGGCTGGACCTTCAGGGCTGGACCCGAAGGATAGCTAGAGTCCAGCTGAAGCGGTCACCTCCACGCAGGAGGGGCGGACACTGGACTCTGACTCCCCACATGCTCCGGATACTGGCGGTGGTCTTCCCAGACCTAGATAGGCAGCTGAAGGCCAGACAGCAGCAGGAAGGGGGTAAGTCCATGCCTGATCTGTGTACTATGTCTGAAATGCTAATAGCAGTCTTTTGGCCTGGTCACACTTCCACATTACGTAGGTCTTGTAGTCCAATACTCGGGTCCCTCAATTGAGTGATGCACCCTCCTCATCTGTTCCACAGGTGTGGCCCCTACAGTCTGTTGCTTGTGTCACTTGGGCACTGTGTCCCTGCAGTCAGCTATGCTTTAGCTACCGGACAGCATCTGTTCCCGTGACTCTGTTGTGGGTCTCATGTGTGGGTCAATTGTTTACACAATGCCTGAGATGTGACATGTGATCTGTGTGTGCCCTTGAGATGGGTTCCAATTGCTGGTCTGACTCGCCATATGTGGCTGGGGTATTCCAAACAAACCCATGCAGCAGGGGACTCCAAATTAGGTGCCTCTTGAGTATGTATATCAAGTATGTCACACTTGCTTAGCCACCTGAGTACTGTCCAGGGCCAAACACTGTTTCACGTAGACCTGGCCAGTCATGCCTCCTCAAGGGCATTTAGAAACACTCTGTAATCCCACTCCTGTGTATGAAATTGCAGGTTGTGCTTAGTGACATGTGCCCTCAGGTGTCTGCCTCTGTGTCATTAGGGTGTGGCTTGTTGTTACGTACAACTGGGGTGTCCATGATTCAGAGGGACAGCATGACATCTGAGATGTGACTGTGAGAGACAAGACCTGTGTGACATATAGGTGTGTGATCATCTGACAGCGCACAATGGTGTATGCAACTGTGTCCTTCATGCAGCTGAGTTACATGCATGGCAGACTGTGATGTGTTAATGTACAGGGAGTTGTGTTTGCAGACACTCATATGTCTGATTTGCATTATGTGGGGTCTTCTGGGTCCTGGATATGTTGTTTGCAGGGGATGGGCAAGTGCGCCGGTCATCTGCAGAGTTAGCTTTACCCCTGAGCTAGGATTGTGAGTCAGTGCATATCTGGATACCCTGCCCCTGTGACAGGAGACAGTGTTGACTGACTTTCAGGGCATGCCAGTGCCATGGCATTTAACTTGCTATGAGTGATCCTGCATTGTGTTCAAGTGTGCACCATGCACCCCATTGTGGCATTGCCCATCAGGACATGAGAACATCATAGTGTGTGTTACTGGCATGCATCACAAGCATGTGTAATGAGTCTTTGCCCATACCTTCATCCTGACACCTGTACTGAGTCAGTGGCAAGAGATGTGCTGTGTGTATAGTGACATACTCCTACATGTTCACTTGCATGTACAACTAATGTGTGGGTGGTGCATGTTGGCACATTCGGGTGTTAGCATCAAACCAGCAACGGACATATGTGTAAAAGTCAAGGAGGGATATGTGTGCCATGGTTGATGTTGAGAATTACAATTGGCTTATTCTAAACAGTGTTGGCACTTTGAGCTGTGTTCAACTGATGATGCCAGGGCTTGCCCTGTGATGTGATGTACTCACTGTGGTGTGTGCAGTCGGTGCAGGTGACTGATGTTGTTCTCTTACTTCCTATTCCTATCCAGATACATCCACGGCCACAGGAGGGGACAGCTCCACCGAACAGGTGGAGGCACAGAGCCTTACAGGAACAGAAGGAGAGGAGTCGGGGGGACCCAGTGGCACGGAGGGCGAGTGGAGCCACACAGAGGAGTCGTCAGCACCATCCCCCCCAGCTGAGGGCCACAGCAGCTCAGAGGATGACTCCCTTGTGGAGGTGGGTGTCAGCAGCCACCAAACCCCAGCTAGTGAGGCTGTCCCCGCCACCACCACCACCCTCCCATCGGCTCCCATCCCAGAGGTCCCTGTGGGCTCCCGTGTTTGTGAGCATGTCTCCTTTGTGCCAGGCACCGCACCCCCTGCCCCTGTGTCCCCTGCTGCCCTGAGTGAGGAGTCTGTGGACTTACTTAGACAGATCTATGTAGGGCAGACGTCGATGCTGAAGGTCCTCCATGCACATACAAGTCTGTTGACACAACTGTTGTCATTCATGGAGGGCATTTCCTCGGGCATGTCTGCCCTACAGAGGACCAATCAGTCCATGGCCTTCTCCCTGATGGCAGCAATGTCCCTCCTCCAACAGTCCCGCACCCCTCCTACCCCTGCACAACCCACGATTCCTAGCAGCCTACCTGTCCCAAGCACACAAACACCCAAACCAAGGTCTAGACGTGCACACAAGCAAGCGCAGGGGACTGATACCACACTCACAGGGGCTGGTTTACAGACACACACACAGTCATCCACAACCACTCCGCAGTCATCTGAGACCTCTCCCTCCCAGCCCCTTTCCCTTGCATCACCTGAAACCTCATCTCCCCAGCAGCTCTTCCTCCGTGACCTTGGCCTCTTCCCCACCGACCCAGCAGATCCTGATTACAAGGGGAAGAAGAAGTCCCCACACACAGAGGGGAGTGCCCCTCACACCCGGACACCCTCCCCCAGGCGCAGTCAGACTGAGACCCCCACCCGCAAGTCCCCCCGGCGCCAGAAGAGCAAGACCCCCCCACCACCACGCAGCTCCAAGGCTAAGTCTCCGTCCTCCATCCCCCAGGCCGCCACCCCAGAGGTTCCCCCGCCACTCCCTGCCCTGGGTTCCTGCACCCACAGATACACCATCCCCAAAATGCTAAGGCCATCCCCCTAGCACTTGCTCCTCCACACCTGGTCAGACGGTTAGTGCCACTGATGTGGGGACCGTGTCCCCCCCTGCCCAGCCGACCTCACCTGCCCCCCATTCCGCTCCTATGGATGTAGGCACTGCAGTGGAGTCCACGACCACCCCGTCTGACTTGGGCACCTCAGTGGTGACCCAATCCACTCCATCTAACCTGCCCACTGGAGTTGTGTTGGCACCCACCCCATCTGACTTGTGCCCCACAGTTGTGACAGCACCCACCACTTCAGTCAGCTCCACTGCAGTTGCAAGTGTCTCGCCTGCATCCACCACCTCTTCACTGCCTCCTTCTGCTGCGCCCTGATCCTGTCCCTGCAGTGCCTGGTCTGCCCCCATGTATGTCCCTCCGAGGAGATGACCCTGGTCCTTAGCAGTGCAGGCAAGCAAGTTGTGACAGTTGTCACTCTACTTCACTCCTTGGCATTTGGACATGGACTAGCCATTGGCCTTTTGTTTGAACAGACGTTTAACTTTTAATATGCTGAATAAAGCTTTTTTCTTTATCCCTGTGAACTAGATTTAGCTGTACATTATGTTGATGATGTTTAACATGCCCTTGCACCTGTGATGCTTGGTTTACAATGTTGAATACTGATGTGTTGTTGTGAGGTACTCCCTGTGGTCCATGAGATATGTATCCTATTCTGGTGGGTATCCATGTCATCCTTTGCAGCTACCTGGGTGTGTCATGATCAACTATTTGTGGACATCTCTGTGAACATTTCATTTGCATGTTCACATCTCTGGCTTGCACCCATGCACATATGATGTGCTTCCCATTGTCCAATTTGTCACTTCCACAGACTTTGTGCGCATCAACACTGGACCTACAGGTGTGGGCATCATTGGTATAGGAGCAACTGGGTCCTCTGTGCAACTTGCTAGACATATGTTTTGGGTATGTGCAGATGACTTAGGGGAGACTCACGTACCCAGGCTGTTGTGACCAGAGCCTTCATTGTGTGGTAACTGATGGATGACTGACCAAGTGTTCTGCAGACATGAGTGAGACGTGTGGTGACTATGTTTGGCACAGCTGGGCTTCCACAGGAGTTGGGTCCCCTCAAGTAAGTGTGTTGTCCCGTGACATAGCCTGGGCCCATGGTGTGTGTTGTATGAGCATGTGTGAGTGTGTCCACATCCCTGTTCATACACAGACAGTGTTCCCTTGATATGTTCCTGTTGTTGATGCTTGCTGAGTGGTACTGGGTTCATCCCTCTACTTTTCCAATGGGCTACCAGATGTGTGGGTGCATGTCACACTACTGTTAATTGGTGTATCGTCATTGGGATTTGTCAGTTCTGAGTGGTGATGATGTTGTCAAACACAGATGGGACACAGTCAGGGTTCCCCAAGGCACCTGTTTATTAGCTAAATCATGTAGTTGTCCCTAGGTGGTACCTTTCAGTGATTGATACATTTGTATGTGTGTGTGACTGCTCCCACTTGTCGGGTTCATAGCTGCAATGCTGGCAGGTGTCAGCCTGTGTGCCTTGTGGTTCTCCTTGGCCTCTGCATTGTCCTGGGACAGTGGCAGGGATTCTGAAGGTTACGTGAGATTTGAGGTCATGGCCATGTACCGCATACTGTGCAGTATGTCTGTCATTCCCCAGGGTTGTAAACTGTCCTTGTGTGATGTGTCTGTACACATTAGTTCCTCCCAACATTCCTGTGTTTGTCATGGGTGCATGTGCAATGTCACCTGTCCATGTGGGCTTCACAGATACACATTGTTGCAGTTCACGGTGTGTGGTGTTGAGGGTGGACTGATGTAAATGTTTGCATGGATGGTCCCCTAGCTCCCGTTTGTCCATGGATGAGGAGCCATGCTGAGTGATTTGTGTTTGTGTATGTGTGATGTACGTTTGTGGAACAGGACACATGTCTGGGTTTCCCAGTTTGTACGACATCTGCCTTTGTCATCACAGTGGAGGTGTCATGCATGCTTGTGTCACCCCAATGTCTGGTCCCTGGGGGTAGCGCTGTTGTCTGTCAGTCTCTTGCTGTGTTAGTTGGTGTTCATTCCAGCTTGTGTCACATGTGTCTGTTGTACTCCCTCTCATCTCCCAATGCCTGATTGCCCACTAAGGGTGTCCCAATGATGGTTTACTTTTGTATGGCACTGTGTCCACATCTGTGTCACTGTGGTTCATAACCCCCTCATGTGTTGTGTAGTTGCCTGGGGATACTGTGACACACACACACACACATGCTGTGTCAGATGTGCAGTGTGAAGTTGCCTGTTTGTGTTTGTGCATCTGCACCAGTGCATTGGTATTGCTGTTGTGGGCCTTTGTCTGGATGCTGTTTCTGTGATTTTGCCTGCTGTCCCTGTGAGTCATATCACATCATTGTGCACATTCATCCTGGTTGTTAGGTGCCATTGCTGGCATGGAATGTGAGTTTGTGAGCTGACACCTACAGTCTACACATGTTGTTTTGATTAGTGTGTCTATTTTCGAGATGTGTGCATGCTTGGTGATGGTCACTTCTGCTCTTGTATCATTGTACACTGTATGCATTGTCAGCCCCCATGTGTGGTGCTTGTCTGCACATGGCCGAGAGTGTGTTATGTTTTCACAGCACTGTTAGCCTCACCACATCTCTGTGGGAATGGGACACAACCACTAGTTTGCCCCAGAAGTGTTTCATGTGTTGGGAGCAGGGATCATACATGCTGTTTGTTATTTGCAGCTTTGACCATGATGACACTTACCTTTTGGTCACTGTGATGGGGGGGTTTAGTCCCCATCACCACAATGCTCAACATCTGCTGCAGTTTGGAAGCCCCCACTTAACTTCTGTTCTACACAGTGAGGGGGTGTTCTTTTAACATTGCCACAGTGCTATAGTGATGCTTGCCTTGTGTATAGC
This sequence comes from Triturus cristatus, assembly GCF_964204655.1. NCBI lineage: Eukaryota > Metazoa > Chordata > Amphibia > Caudata > Salamandridae > Triturus > Triturus cristatus. The sequence goes on along the minus strand of NC_140589.1, from coordinate 586,022,450 downwards.
ACACTCATGTGTTGGTCACACATGTGCTGTTAGTTACATAGTATGTTTGAAGTCATAATCACTGTTGTGGGCATTTGTCACAGACTACACAGTGTTGTCATGATGTTAGGGGGGATGTATTTTGCTGACATACCTGATGTTGGAGTATGCTGGATGTGTAGCGCATCACCCATCCTATGGCTGGGGGTGGCAGGGGTGAATGGCAACATGAGCCCTATGGCTGGGGGTGGCAGTAGTGATGGGCAACATAGTCCCTATGGCTGGGGGTGGCAGTAGTAATGGGCAACATGAGCCCTATGGCTGGGGGTGGCAGTAGTGATGGGCAGCAGGTCCCCTATGGGTGGGGGTGGCAGGGGTGATGGGCAACATGAGCCCTATGGCTGGGGGTGGCAGTAGTGATGGGCAACATAGTCCCTATGGCTGGGGGTGGCAGTAGTAATGGGCAACATGAGCCCTATGGCTGGGGGTGACAGTAGTGATGGGCAACAGGTCCCCTATGGGTGGGGGTGGCAGGGGTGATGGGCAACATTAGCCCTATGGCTGGGGGTGGCAGTGGTGATGGGCAAAAGGTCCCCTATGGGTGTGGGTGGCAGGGGTGATGGGCAACATAAGCCCTATGGTTGGGGGTGGCAGGGGTGATGGGCAACATGAGCCCTATGGCTGGGGGTGGCAGTAGTGATGGACAACATGAGCCCTATGGCTGGGGGTGGCAGTAGTGATGGGCAACAGGTCCCCTATGGGTGTGGGTGGCAGGGGTGATGGGCAACATAAGCCCTATGGCTGGGGGTGGCTGGGGTGATGGGCAACATGAGCCCTATGGCTGGGGGTGGCAGTAGTGATGGGCAACATAAGCCCTATGGCTGGGGGTGGCGGGGGTGATGGGCAACATGAGCCCTATGGCTGGGGGTGGCAGTAGTGATGGGCAACATAGTCCCTATGGGTGGGGGTGGCAGTACGGATGGGAAACAGGTCCCCTATGAGTGGGGGTGGCAGTACTGATGGCAACATAAGCCCTATGGCTGGGGGTGGCGGGGGTGATGGGCAACATGAGCCCTATGGCTGGGGGTGGCAGTAGTGATGGGCAACATAGTCCCTATGGGTGGGGGTGGCAGTAGTGATGGGCAACAGGTCCCCTGTGAGTGGGGGTAGCAGTAGTGATGGGCAACAGGTCTCCTATGGCTGGGGGTGGCGGTTGTGTTGGGCAACAGGTCCCCTATGGGTGGGGGTGGCAGGGGTGATGGGCAACATAGTCCCTATGGCTGGGGGTGGCAGTAGTGATGGGCAACATGAGCCCTATGGCTGGGGGTGGCAGTAGTGATGGGCAACAGGTCCCCTATGGGTGGGGTTGGCAGGGGTGATGGGCTACATTAGCCCTATGGCTGGGGGTGGCAGTAGTGATGGGCAACAGGTCCGCTATGGGTGTGGGTGGCTGGGGTGATGGGCAACATTAGCCCTATGGCTGGGGGTGGCAGCAGTGATGGGCAACAGGTCCCCTATGGGTGTGGGTGGCAGGGGTGATGGGCAACATAAGCCCTATGGCTGGGGGTGGCAGGGGTGGTGGGAAACATGAGCCCTATGGCTGGGGGTGGCAGTAGTGATGGGCAACATGGGCCCTATGGCTGGGGATGGCGGGGGTGCTGAGGAACATAAGCCCTATGGGTGGGGGTGTTAGTGGTGCTGGCCATGCAACCCCTATGGTGGCCTGTTGTTAGCGGCCAGGATGTGGATCCCCTGTGTGTGTGTACCATTTTGCGGGTACGTGTCGTTTGTTTATGTGGTAGGTGTCTGACTTACCGCCTGCGCCGTTGGCGTCGGTTCCTGAGCCAGTCATAGATGTAGGGTACTGGTATGACCTGGGCGATGGAATTCATGATGTGTTTGTGTCGTACACGCTGCTTGTTGCTCCATCTCGTACCCGCTGCAAGCTGGTCCGTCTCGTAGCCGTGGATTGAGCTGTGGCGCGAATCGTGGCTGATATGCTTGTTTTCCGGATGCTGTGACGTCCCGTACGTGGCGACCTGTCCGGCTCGTAGGAAGTACGCATCGTACTTGTCATGCCGGAAACTGCTATGGATACTGCTTCCGGGCGACTCGGTTCAGCGTTAGGAGTTACGGCTCGGATGGAGAATGGAGCTTGAATCACAACCTACGTGTCGGTCGTGTTTTTGGCAGTTATGCACATCGTACTTACTCTACAGGACGGACCGGCTACGGGTACGTGTCGGTCGCACGGTAAGGCTGCGGACAGCTGTCCGACCCGGTATCGGAATCGGCCCCCAAATCATACAGTAAAACAGTATAATATTTACATTAATGTACAACTTTTTTCCATTGATATTTTGAAAAGTACATATATATTTTTGAACATTTGTATAATATTTTGAAACGTAAAGTGTATGTAATAAACATATTTTTTATTATACAATAATTATTATATTATAATTGTTTTAAATAAAATAATTAATGTATATTTAAAAAATATATATATTTATTTTAAACATTGTATAACAAATATATAATACATTTTTAAACATTTTTAAAGCATATTTTATTATTTTCCATTCATTCCTATGGGGATTTAGTCCTATTTTTGTTTTAATTATGCCGCCATTTTATTTTCCTTTATTCACATTTTGAACTATCTACTTCGTTGTTTGGGTCATTTATGAAGACGAAACCTCGCGGTTGGGAGCTGCTTCGTCTACGTTCCTGTAAATGTACTTTTATTTACTTTTAAGTTAGTCTTAATGTAGTGTTAAGTTAGTGGTAGTGTCAATGTATTTGTTAAAGTGTTATTTAAACGTGTTTACGAAAGTTACGTGTTGTTTACGTAGGTTAGTGATTTTGTTTACTATCGAATGTTATTAGAATGCAATGTAATTTTACTTATTATTTTACTATGTGTGTTTGTATTTATTATAGAAAGGGGATGGGAGCACACTGCTACCTCCCAGCACAGTTCGCCCCTTTGCATCCTGGTACATGCAGTTCAATTTAAATGCTTACTTGAAATTTTGCAGAGTGTCTCACCAAAGTTGGTGCAGGTTAGTGCTGTTAATCTCTAGACACATGTGTTTCTGGATTTCATCCTTCTTCAGTGGAGATAAAACGAAATTCTTCTGGGGTTTGCTGAGAAAGCTGCCACAATCCTCTCAGGTCTCTGTACCTCTCCCTGGCGCACAGGTGCCTCCCATGAGCTCGTCAGCCCAGTGGCTCAAGGGAGCCTTTTTGAAACAGAAAGGGGATGGGAGCACACTGCTACCTCCCAGCACAGTTCGCCCCTTTGCATCCTGGTACATTTCGTTTCGAATTTCGTTTTATCTCTACTGAAGAAGGATGAAATCCAGAAACACATGTGTCTAGAGATTAACAGCACTAACCTGCACCAACGTTGGTGAGACACTCTGCAAAATTTCAAATAAGCATTTAAATTGAACTGCATGTACCAGGATGCAAAGGGGCGAACTGTACTGGGAGGTAGCAGTGTGCTCCCATCCCCCTTCTGTTTCAAAAAGGCTCCCTTGAGCCACTGGGCTGATGAGCTCATGGTAGGCACCTGTGCGCCAGGGAGAGGTACAGAGACCTGAGAGGATTGTGGCAGCTTTCTCAGCAAACCCCAGAAGAATTTCGTTTTATCTCTACTGAAGAAGGATGAAATCCAGAAACACATGTGTCCAGAGATTAACAGCACTAACCTGCACCAACTTTGGTGAGACACTCTGCAAAATTTCAAGTAAGCATTTAAATTGAACTGCATGTACCAGGATGCAAAGGGGCGAACTGTGCTGGGAGGTAGCAGTGTGCTCCCATCCCCCTTCTGTTTCAAAAAGGCTCCCTTGAGCCACTGGGCTGACGAGCTCATGGGAGGCACCTGTGCGCCAGGGAGAGGTACAGAGACCTGAGAGGATTGTGGCAGCTTTATCAGCAAACCCCAGAAGAATTTCGTTTTATCTCTACTGAAGAAGGATGAAATCCAGAAACACATGTGTCCAGAGATCAACAGCACTAACCTGCACCAACTTTAGTGAGACACTCTGCAAAATTTCAAGTAAGCATTTAAATTGAACTGCATGTACCAGGATGCAAAGGGGCGAACTGTGCTGGGAGGTAGCAGTGTGCTCCCATCCCCCTTTTGTATTTATTATATGTTGTTATTTCGATTTGTGGGTTTATATATTTGTTATGGGTGGGTGTTGTTTGCTACTATTTACAGGTTCGGGCTTTGGTGAACAGATGGAGTTGTCCACGCGTTTTTTTTTTATTTTGAAATAAATGAAATTGTTGTTCCTTGCTTCAAAACAAGTTGCTATACATTTCCTTTTTTTGATCGGGTTGTTGGAGCATTTTTTACAGATGAATATTTTCAGGGTTTTATGGTTTCTTTATCGAGAGGATTGCTGCGTTAGATTCTTTATCTACAGTTGTATTTTTCCATTTTTTGGGGGTATTTCATTACTACATGGATTATTTTTGCCTTGGATTGTTTTTTATTTCATCTATATCGAGGATATTCTACAGCTACACAACTGTAAGTTGTTTTTAATATTATTGAGGGTGGGCAATGTCTATTGGTGATTTTCATGTTTTTTATTAGTTATATTATGTCATATGATATTGAGTTATATAGAAAATTTCATGACATAATTTATCTAATATAAAAATAAAAATACTTTGTTTGTCTGTTTGATATGTTTTTAATGTTTGCTATTTGTTTTACATTATAGAATAGATTTTGCTATCATTTCTATGTATTCTAGACCCTGGATATCTGGATACATTCTCATTTTTTGTTGGAGGTATTCGTACATATTAACTGTTTGTTTACTCAGTTTTGGTCCTATTTGCTCAGAGATTGTTCCACTCTGACCTCTTGGTAACTTTGGGGCATATTATCAAGAAACGGCATTAAAATTATCGCCGCTTTAGCGGCAGAAAACTGCCGCTAAAGCGGCGATATTGGGCTTGATAATATGCCCTTTGTGAATTCCAATAGAAGCCCATGTTCTGGTGTCAACATGGGCTTCTATTGGAATTCTCTGCGGCATATTATCAAGCCCATTATCGCTGCTTTAGCTGCAGTTTTCTGCCGCTAAAGCGGTGATAATTTTAACGCCGTGCTTGATAATATGCCCCTTTGTACTTTTTTGATTGATTGTATAGGTTTGTGAAGTGTTGGTTGCCCTCTCCCTATTGTGGCCTGGAAGGCATTATGCCATCCTTCTACCACGTTATTAGTTTTTGCTTTTTGTGCAATAGTGATGGCGTAGACATTCCACCAGGGAATTTGAAATTTTGGTTGTCTACGGTGACCTGAACGGTGCAACCTCCCCTCCCAGGAGTCCTCAAATTAATCCAACAAGGGACTTAATTTTGTTTCATTAATGCAGTAGAAAGGACTGTCTATTAACAAGTTATAATAATGTGCTACTTCTGTTGTTGGCACGTATGCTAGTGCAATCAATTTTTTTATTTGATATGCAAAGTTGCTGTTAGTAGAGTACTCTATACTTAATGTAGATATTTGGAGTTCTCTCCACATACTTTGATTAAAGTGGTAGTAGCACCCTTGAATTGCAGTATGTGGGTATATTGTAAGAATAGCTTGAATCATAACTAGTTCAAAATCTATTATTATCGTTTGGGGATAATAATTATCAGTTAAGTCTTTTATTGTTGTTAATAGTGCAATATAGGTTGGATTATTTTTATTTGGCAGCAATGCATAAATTAAGAGAATATTGGTATCCTGAAATTCACCATGAATGGTGTAAAGTTGGTAAAATGGTTTTTGACACTCTTTAAAAGTTCCGTCCATCATCCATGTTTCACAGTGTTTAAATTTTTGCAAGTTATTATTCGTTGCAAAAACAAGAATTCTTTTATCTTTACTTTGGTTGTCATATATCAAGAATTTGTCCTGTTTGTGGGTAATAGTATATTCAGGCAGTATTTCAATTTCTTGAAAGGTTTGGGGGGGTGGAGTTGGATTGGAAGATCTTTTAGTTTTAGCTATTAATTGTTTCAGGTTGGGGATAGAGGGCAATTGTCCTGTGACATGTTCCGGTACTTTTGTCAACACATTTTTCAAGATTTCAGTGCTTGTCTGTTGGGAGCCTCTGCTTGCTTCTCGAATTGTTTCTAAGGCTTCCCTTACTTCTAATTGTGTCACACTGGGTGGATGGTTGTGCTCTCTAACATTCACAATGTAGTTATCTATAGTTGTAGCTCGACCATAACATGCAGTTGAATAGTATTTGCTACATTTCCAATGTGTCTTATTATCTTTCACCTTTTCTTGGGTGTAGGTATAACCCATGTAGCAAAGCATTAAGTTTCCCTTTTACGCTGTAATAAAGCTTGCTCCTTCAGCCATTTCTAGGGTGTTTCTGTGAAGATATATACATATGTGTTGAGTAAATATGCTTTTGTCATTTAGAAATATGCCTGTTTTATTAGTAGAAAATACTTACATTATTGCTCTTTATGTTTTGTTGATGGCTTTATTTGCTGCTTTTTGAGTTTCACAGTTGTAACTTCTGTAGGTGGGGTAGCAAATTGTTTATGTTAATTATATTAGAGATTATTTTTAGTTTCTTTGTCTTAACTTTTTACACTGAAAGTATACTTACTTTTTGTAGTAGATGTATTTAATTTGGTGGATGTTCTTTGGTAGATGTAGTTTGTCAAAGCTGTGAAGAAAAATGTATTTATTAGTTTTGTTTTCTCTTTTAAAGCATGTAACAAAATTAGACAATTTTATTTTATTTCTAGGTAAAGTTGCTTTTTTAATGGTTAATGTATTTTATCATGTAGAATTAGATAAGGTACTTAATCACATTTTCATTTTATTTTTTTGCTGTCGTTAGCAAGTTTAGTTTTCACTTGAAAAGAACATTTAATCAATTTAGGAAGTTAAGTTAAGGAGGTTGAGGCATTTATATTAATAAAAAAATGCTTTTTCTTACCTGTTTTGTAGTATAATCTGTTATAGTATTTTTTGTAGATTTTCTTTCTCTCTCTCTCCAGCAAAATAACATTCTCCCTCCGTGTTTGGACGATAAACGGTATTTTCTGAAAGTTAATTCTTAGGGCCCCATTAGTATGGCAGGCGGACTATATCCGCCCGCCATACCCTCTGGAAACGGGACCGCCCACTGAGGGTGCGGCGGTCCCGCCCTCCCGATTAGTATGTGCCCGCCACACTGGCGGGCGCATGGCGCATCTTCAACATTGCGGCGGGCGGTGCAGAAAGCACCGCCCGCCGCAATGCCACAAAGGCAGGTTGTGCATTTCAATGCACAACAGACAAGCACCGCGCGGTGCCTGCCACGTTGTACATTGAGATGCAGGGGGGTACCATAGGTACCCCCATGTGCACCCCCCACCTCCCAGAATCCCTGGGGGCCCGCTACGGGCCCCCAATGTAAAAAACCGCCTGCCTTTCCGTGGCGGCATTGCCGGCACGGAAAGGCAGGTCCCTGCATGCATTGTAATATGGATGGCGGTGTCTACCAGACACCGCCACCATATGAAATGCTTTTCCACCCGGTAGGCAATCGGGCGGATTGCCTACCGGCGGAAAACCGGCGGATGGTCTTCCCATCCGCCGTGGTCCCCCCGCCATGGTAATGTGGCGGGGGGAATTTGTAAGCGGGCGGTGATTTTAAGCGGGCGGATCGCCACCGCCATATGGCCGGTGGCGATCTGCCCGCTATACTAATGACCCCCTAAGTTTTTATAGTGTTTAGTTAATTATTTCTCAATCTTAATTGCTTTGTACTCTTTTAGTTTAAAATCATTGGGTGAGTTACGTTTTTTTAACTTAATTAAGTACATATATGTGTTGTTTGTTTGATGTTTATAATATAGTATTTGTTGTAGTTATTTAAAAATATTTGTTAATAATTTTACTTTATAACGTTCATAATTGTTGTATATTATACATATGTGAATAATTATGTGTTAGTGAGTATATTTATTGTTTTTTGTGAATTGATATATTTATTAGCATTTTTATAATTGTTTAATATGAGTTTTAAATATATATTAATTATATATATGTTGGTATTATTTAATATTATTTGTTATAATATATTACATTATGATATAGTTGAAGAAGTGTTTATTTAATGTTGAATAGTATTACTGAGTATTGTATACTAGAGCTGCATGTAATGGTATAGCGTGTAGTGAAGTGACATAGAATGGAGTGACATATAGTGGAATTGCATAAAGTTGATTGGAGTACAGTGGAGTAGCATAGGGTGGAATTTCATAAAGCGGAGTAAGGTTCAGTGGAGTGGCGTATAATGGAGTGTCCTAAACAGAAATGGCGTACAGTCGGCTGGGGTAGAGTGGAATAGCTTGCAGTGAAGCGTGGTGCAGGAGACTAGTGTACAGTGGTGTTCTATACAGTGGAATAGCATACAGTGGCGTGACATAGAATGTAGAGGCATACAGTAGAATAGTGCAGATAAGAGTGGCATGCAGTGCAGTTGCATAGACTGGAATAGAGTAGAGTGGAATAGTGTACAGTGGAGTGGCGTAGAGTGGAATCACACACATCAAAGTGGCATACAGTATAGTCGGTAAAGTGAAATAGCATAGAGTGGAGCAGGGTAGAGTGAAGTTGAATACAGTGGAATAGCATCGAGTGGAGTAGAGTGGAGTGGTGTGGTATAGAGTGGAGTAGCGTACAGTGGATTGGCATACAGTGGAATAAGGTAGAGAGGAGTGGCATGCAGTGGAGGTGCTTACAGTGGAATAGCATGGAATGGAATGTTTCACAGTGGGGTAGGGTTGTATGGACATGAATAGCATAGAGTGGAGGGGCACAGAGTGGCATAGATTGGACTGGCGTACAGTAGAGTCGGGTGAAGTGGAATAGCATATAGTGGAGTGCTGTAGAGTGTAGTTGCGTACAGTGGAATAGCGTACAGTGGAGTACTGTACAGTGAAGTGGCAGTGGCTTATAGTGGTGTGGCATAGACTGGGGGGAGTAAAGTGGAGTGGGTTAGAGTGGAATAGCATACAGTGGAGTATCATAGAGTAGAGTAGAGTACAGTGGAGTGGCATATAGTGGAATAAAGAAGAGTAGAGTGGCGTAGAGTGGTCTGGCATACAGTGGAATAGCATAGAGTGGAGTAGAGTACAGTGGAGTAGACCACAGTGAAGTGGCGTCGAGTGGAATAGCATAGAGTGGAGTGGTATAGAGCAGAGTTGCATACAGTGGAACATCATAGAGTGATTTGGTGTAGATTGTAGTAGCGTACTGTGGAACAGAGCATGGTGAAGTGGCATAGAGTGGAGTGGGGTACAGTGGAGTGGGGTAGGGTGCATTGGAATAGAAAAACACTGGAGTGGCATACAGTGCAGTTGCGTACAGTGGAATATCATACAGTGGAGTTGGGTAGAGCGGAGTGGGATACAGTGGAGTGGCATAGAGTGGAGTGGCATAGAGTTGTTTGGCATCCAGTGAAACAGTGTGGAGCGGCATTGAGTGGTGTGGCATAGAGTGGAGTGGCACACAAATGTACAATATGGTGTGCAGATGAACGCAATACAGAGATTAGCTCTGATTAGCATTTTTTCATGTTTTACAAGCAATGAAGGGCCAAGCATGGTGGTCTTGTGTTGATTTGCAAATGTGACATAAGTATTGGTTTGCCTCTGTGAGATCATAAGTGATGCAAGGGTAACACAATACAATAATACACCTGGTCCATAGTTATACATTGTGCCACGCTATACCGTGATAACTTTGCAGTATATCATGGGGCATTTCAAGGCACTTTTTAATTGACCAATGGCTGCCTTTACAAAATTAAAAGGCAGGCATATGGTTTTTAATAATCTTTACTTGTGTTCTGGGTTGGGGCCTTATTTATAGGTAAGGTGTGGGTTTTACTATTATTCCTTACCTATTACCACTTATTAAAGTGTTAATAGGTAAGGAAATAATTCCTATTTTCTGTATATTTTTTAGAAAGTTTAGAGTGCCTCACTAGTACATAGGAAGTACCATTTTTGAAAGAAATATAATTTTAAAAAAATGTTTCATAATTTGGGTGGTAATTTTTCGGCATTTGCACAGTACTCTGTACACATTTATATAAAGAATTACATATGTAAAAACTTAAAAAATACATTGTTTTACACAATATCTGTGAAATATAGTGTATTACAGTATATAGTGTTATAAGGTATATTTTTTAAGGTTTTACATATATTATAATGTGTTTTTAAGTAACGCAGTAGCTCCTTGGAAATACTGCAGTACTCTGTGATAGGTTTTAAAAAAATATGTAGAAGCAATGCCGGCAGCCCCCACGAAAGCTATGAAAGGCAGCAAAACAAAGGACTAGTAAACAGTAATTCCGGCCTGGAGGCCATTGTGCGCCCTCTTGAATCCTCCACCATAGTGTTCACATATCATCATATTAAAGTCACATTAAAGCCAGAATACAACACAGGAGAGAACGGGTGATCCTTTTTTCCCCCTCCTGGCCCATTCAAGACAGATGGCGATTTCCTCCATTGTGGGTTGGCCAGGCTCGGGGTAGGAATCACCTCTTGGCTAAAAGCGCAGCAGGGACACTCTTGTCTGCTACCCGAGTGCAAGCGCTCCACAGCTGATTACCCTCAACACTACACTGTGGGACAAATCCATGTATTGCAACAGGGGCTTGCAGAACGCGAACCTAGAATCCACCATGGCTTCAGACAAGATGATGAAGGAGAGGTCGGTAAAAGGCATGTTGCTGAAGCAACCTGGATTGGGTGCCCCAGCAGGGACAGCTCATAGCGACGATGGGCAGCAAGACATAGCTGAAGGCGCAGACGGGCCGTCAACTAAAGCATTCATGACATCACTGTTCACATCCCTCAAGGAGGATCTACAAGAGATGAAAGGACAACTTTCTACTGACTTGAAGGAGATCAGGCACGACCTAGAGGAGGTGGGAGACTGGGTGGATGCCCTAGAGGAACGAGACACCAGCAGAGATCAAGAGATTGTCATGATGCAGCAAGAATTTATCAGGCTGAGGGAACAACACATAGATCTTCAGGCTCACACCGAAGATCTTGAAAATTGCTCCAGAAGAAATAACATGCGTATCAAGGGAGTGCCAACACAAGCTGAAGGAGATGATCTTAGGGCCTACGTCCTTGCTATTTTCCACCATGTCCAAGGCAACGAATACACTAATGACATTCAGGTGGACTGGGTACATCGTGTGGGCCCTCGTAGAGGTAAATAAGCCACACCATCGGACATCCTGGTGTGCGTTCATGATTTTCAACTTAAAGAAATGATCATTCGTAGGACAAGAGAGGCCCATCCCGTTCAATTTCAAGGTCACTGTCCAACTTTCTTCCAAGACTTAGCTATGTTGACGGTGTATAAGAGAAGAGAATTCCGTGACATAACCAACCACTTAAGGAGCAAGGAATCTCATAGTCCTGAAGACACCCCTTCCAGATTATTTTTAAATATGAAGGAAAGCTGAGACAGCTCCGCTGCTTGAAGAAAGCCCAGGAAGTCCTAAGGATAACGGCCTCCTCTGAACATGATCAAGACAACAAATCCCGGCAGCATTCCAAATACAGATACCCACGATGGAATCTGGTCGGGAAACACCCACCAATCTCAAACCAGACCGTGCAACAATTGCTTAAGAAAGAGAAGCAGTCATTAGTTCGCTATCCAGATCACTGGACCATCCGGACTCCTCCTGATTGGACCTACATCATAGCCAAAAAACTCCATCCTAGGCGGGCCGGGGGGACCCATGGACCCTGTCCATAATTCCCAATGGAGAACTCTATACCACCTTTCGAATGGCTGGGGAGTTGAAATCCACAATGCCCTCATTGGCCCACGATCCCTATGGGCAACCCTATTTTGACAAACTGTTGTCTCTATTTCTTACTTTAGTGGTGGAGTTTTGGGATTTAATTCTGTTTTTGGTTGAAGTTGTTCTCTTTTCTTTTTTTGCCCGCACCAGTCTCTGAAAAACCTTTTAATCATTCACTGGCCGGCTTGTTAGGCCTTTGTGCCTTGATATGCAATGCAAAACTGACCTGGCATATGGAATATATCTACACCCCGACTAACACGCTATAGGTAGAGATCAGAAGATTGTGAGTCTTAATGTAAGGGCCCTCAATCACCCTGTAAAACATGCACAAACCCTCTCATTGCTGGAGAATTTGGGAGGGGACATATGCCTATTGCAGGAGACACATCTCCTATCGAAGGACACAGCATGCATGCGGTCACGTCGCCTCCCCATAAACTTTGGTCCGCTGGGCCGGATAAGAAGAATGGTGTTGCAATATTACTGAAAGCAAATTTCCTGGGGAAAGTCGTCTCCACAATAGCAGAGGTAAAAGGGTGCTTGCTTGCAGTTAGAATCCAATGGGGGAACACACATATTACACTGGCTAATATTTACACCCCAACACACAAGTGGCCTTTCTCCTCAAGGCCCTAACGGAGGTTCTAACGTCTCTCGATGCAGCAATCCATGTGGTTTAGGATCCTAATTTGGTGATGGACACCGCACTTGATCCTTCATGCCAACGGTCGGATCAGGCAAGGAGCCTTCTTAGCAGAAGGTATGGAATGGTTGGCAGAAAATGGTCTTCAGGATGTTTGGCGCAACCATCATCCAGGGGTCCAGGATTATACATTTTACTCAGCAGCTCACAAATCGTACGCACGTCTGAACCTTTTTTTAGCCTCAGCGGCCATGGTGCCTAGATTGACGGATTCATCCTTTGAACCCAGATCCCTATCAGACCATGCAATGATTACAGTCATGATTCAAGCAAGCCTGGGTCAATCGAACCCTAAAAGATGGCGAGTGAGGGAAGGCCTCCTGCAGGCACTGAAGGTCTTGACAGAAATGAAGGCAAGGTTGATTGATTACCTGAAGACAAATGAAGTAGGAAACACCACCTTGGCGGCAGTTTGGGAAACATTAAAATTGGTAATGAGGGGGGAAGTTATTGCAGTTTCGACTGCGGAAAATAAGACCCGCCGGCAGAAATGCCAAACTCTGGAATGCGAGGTGACTGAAAAGGAATCTATCCATAAACGAACTGGGGCTCCAAGAATATGGAGAGAGTTGGAAAAGAAAAGCTTTCAGTTGAAGCGCTTAAACTTGGACGGGGACGAATACGCACTTCTCCTGCTTTGGCACAATTTTTTTGGGAGTAGCGACCAATGTGGTAAGATGTTAGTGCAGAGTTTCAGGGCTAAAACGATGGCAGCATCAAAAGCTTTGATTAGGCGACCCACGGGAGAGAAGATATACACTGATTCGCAGATTGTAGACAACTTAAAATCCTTTTACCAAACTCTCTATTCTGATCGAGACTCCCCACAGACAGAGACCCGCTCATATCTTGCTAAATGCCCACTCTCCCACCTCTCACAACCCATAGCAGACTGATTAGACCAGCGATATGTATCAATGAGGTAATTTCCGCAGTCGCCCCTCTAAAGGTGCAAAAGGACCAGGGCCCAGATGGTTTCCCTCCCCAATTTTACAAGGCTTTCTGCCAAAAGTTAGCACCTCTTCGGACTCGATTATTCAATTAATTTCTCAAGACGGGCTCTGTAACTGATTCAATGACAGAAGCCTCAATCTCAGTAATCCTAAAACCTACCAAAGATCCCACTGACTGTGGGTCGTGTAGACCCATATCACTACTAAATAGTGACGCGAAAATATTTGCCAGCATCCTGGCAGCTCGTTTAAACCCTCTGATGGCAGGCCTAGTTGACCCAGATCAAGCAGGCTTTATCCCCTCTAGACAGGAGCAGACAACACCAAATATCTTTTCCATCCTATGGACAGAATCCAAAGGTCTTGTTAGGAAGCACTGTTCAATGGGCAGAACAAGCCATTCCATAACTGGGTATCCAGCTTGCCCCCACCATACAGAAAACCGCTACTCTAAACCATGCGACATTACTAGATCAAACAACTAAAACATTAGTTAGCTGGGTGTGTCTCATGCGGCTTGGTTTGGGAGAATCGCAGCTGTCAAGATGACTTTAGTGCCACGTATTTTATACATCTTCCAAACGATACCTATGGCCCCACCCCAAAAAGCTCTTCATCACCTACAATTACCAATCAATAAATTCGTCTGGGGGAAAAAAACATGGCGATCGTTCGCCCAACTGTCGCTACCTAGGCGAGATGGCAGAGTTGGGCTTCCAATGATTCATAGATATTTTCAAGCAGCAAATCTCTGGTATATTGTAGAGTGGAATCGCCCCTTTCCTAAAAACACTGGTCGTTTATGGGTCAAACGGTGGCAGGAGCGAACATCTGGCAGGAGATCTGGCTCCCATGCAAACATAGGGTGTGGGGATTGTATTCCTCCCCAGTCACCTCATCGACACTAAAAGTTTGAGACTCAGTAGCCGGCAAGAAAGGATTAACCACCTTCCCATCTCCTATGTCTCCAATTGTAGACAACCCAGACTTCCCCCTGGGCCATGACTCACACGTATTTCAAAGATGGCGGGAACAGGGTTGTAAACGGGTCGGCTCCCTTTTATAATAAGGGACTAGTCCCAATCGTGCAACTGAGGTAGGACTATGATCTTTCTCAATCTGATGCATTTTATTACCATCAAGTACGTCATTGGGTCACATCTTCTGATTACCAATTAGCGGTGTCCCGTCCTCTCACAGTTTTTGAAAAGTGGCTGGTGTGTAAAAAGGATGACAAGCACCTCATCTCTGAGCTATACTCAATGCTTTCCACTAAGATAGTGGGGGGTTGAACTAAAGAGCAGCTTCGATGGGAGGAAGAGTCATAAAGGGGACTCTCAGACAAGGATATACACTACAGGGCATATCACACAGCAACTAATATAAAGGGGACGGAATCTGCTTACAAGGTGATATTGTATTGGTACCTCACGCCTGCCCAAATACAAGGTCGGGATAAGGACCTCTCAGAAAAATGTTGGAGGGGATGTGGGCTAACCGGGTTGCTAGTACACTTACTCTGACATTGTCCTAAACTGACGCGCTCCTGGGAAGCTGTCCTGGACAATATAGATAAGGCCTTTGATACATCACTCCCTCGATTTCCAGCATACACCATACAGGGTTAATCGAATCCTCTGACCTTCCCCCTTCGTTCTCTCAGAGGCAGACAGATTGCATTGGCTCTATTAACAGCACGACAGGTACTTCTGGTTCACAAGGGTACGTCCAATGTCCCAGATCTTAGGGCTTGGCTACAGAAACTCTGGTTAATACTCGCTATGGAACGTATGTCTTTAGTGGCAGACCAGAAGGGAGAGGCATACGCCAAGCTCTGGGCCCCTTTCCATCAGATAGTTTCCAAAGAATTACGTGAGATTACATGCCCCAAATATCTGCAAATTCTCCAACTACTCCCGGTAGATGCATCACAACCTACACCAACCCCACAGATGACATAGAACAATTCCAAGTATTCCAAACAGCCCATGTGCTTTGTGTTGCCCAAGTGAGGAGATGAGTGGTGCAGGGTTTTGGGGTGGGGGAGGGGTGAGGAGTTTGCATTCAGATTTTCTCCCTTTTTTTCTTTAGGATAAATACTGTTTTCTTTTGGTATAAAATGATCAAAACTTCGTTGCCAGCCTCTGGGTTGTAGGCACAAAGCTGTGTAAAATTCACTTGTTTTCATAAGCTGCCGACCAGTGGTTGTAGGTCTAAAGCTGTGTTTCTATTGCCTTTGATCACCCTAATAAAACGAAAGGGTCAATAAAAAATAAAATTTTAAACAAAAAAAAACACTGAATTACACCAGATATAGTTACTTCAGTTAGCTATTACTGATGAATTCCAGTGTTTTGGTGAGTTTAAAATGGTATTTTTTAACTGACATTTCCACCTAACTATAACTTCACTTTAAACTTTAGTTTTCTCAGTACATTTCTAAGTTTTTTTTCTGTAAAGTAAGATATTACTGTAGGAAGCTGGCTCTTTATTTGGTATACCAAAAAGAGGTACACCGTGCAAAGAATCCAGGCAGTCCCATACTAATGGATAGGGGCTTGCTCTAGCAATCCCAGGGTGCTTTTCTAGGGGATAGCATGGTCGAACAGTCTTAGGCTTATCAGAGAGGTGTGTTAGACATCTGCAAATACACACAATAGACAATAAATGATGCACAGGACTCAATAAGGAGATCCACAACAATTTATAAAAATAGTACATATCTTTATGAATGTTTAGGCAGCAGTAACAAAACGATCAGGTAAGTATGGGGCATATTATCAAGACAGGCGATAAAATTATCGCTGCTTTAGTGGCAGAAAACTGCCTCTAAAACGGCGATAATGGGCTTGATAATATGCTCTATGGAATTCCAATTGATGCCCATGTTAGATGTGAAGGACGTCTAACATGGGCTTCAATTGGAATTCCATAGAGCATATTATCAAGCCCATTATCGCCGTTTTAGCGGCAGTTTTCTGCCGCTAAAGCGGCGATAATTTTATTGCCTGGCTTAATAATATGCCCCTATCTTTTTCAAGAGAATACTTTTGCATTTAAAAAGTCGACATAGTGCATTTTTCAGAAGCTTCAATGTTATCCCATGTGAGGAAAAACAAGTATAGCATTCAGGTACAGTACAGTGACTTACAAGACCAATCTCCTGGGCTTAAGGTGAGTATGGGGCAAGGTCACTTCAGGCGGCACTGGGCCAGCCCGGTGCAAAGGTGCTTTTCAGCGTCGGTTGCCCAGTGTTATCCTATGAGGGGAAACATGTGCTGCAGTCTTGTACTTCACAGCATCTTACGGGACCAATCTCCTGGACCTAAGATGAGAATAGGATAAGGTCCAAGGCAGCACCAACAGGTCCCCTCAGGCGGCACAGGGCGGCTGGGTGCAGAGGTGCTTTTCAGCGTAGGGTGCCCAATGTTATCCTATGAGGCTCTGTCCAGTCGAAAAGAGGCTGCAGGCGTGGACTGGGAAGCCAGTCAGAGTCAGTCTGAACCACAAGGGCGGTACAGGTCTCCGGATGCTTTGGGACATGGGGACACTTTGGTCCTCTTCTCCAAGGGTCTGGGGTGACGGATGCAGAGGTGTCTTCAGGCATCTGACTTTTGCCACAGGGTACACTCACGGCAGAGAGGGCCTGCAAACAGAGGCTGCAGGCAGCGTTGGGAAGTTCACAGTAGACAAGTCCAGGGTGGGCTTTGTCTCTGAAGGACTGGGGGACCGCGCTGGCATCATTTGCCCACTTCAGCTCAGGGTAGGCGACACGAGTGCAGTGGTGCTTTCCGGTGTCAGGTTTTGACAGTCTGTAGTCCTCTCAGGTCTCTTTGGGTGCCTGCAGGGTGCAGGGAAGAAGCTCTGCTGCTCAACAGGAGTTCCTGAGTCTTGGCAGAAATGCTGGAAGTCCTCCAAGGCTTTTGGAGGTACAGCTATTTGCAGGATAAGTCAACTTTGCACAATCGTCGAGAACAGCAGACAGGCTGGCATGGTTGGCACCAAGTCAGATGCTTCTTCCACAGTTCTTGCTTTAGTGTGGCTCTTCAGTCCTTCTTCTTCTTTTAGTCAGCAGGATCTTATTCCCTGGTGCCAGAGTTCCCCTAAATACTGAATTTAGGGTCATTAGAGGAGAGTATGGTAATAGCCAATGGGCTACATACCCTTGGAGTCACTACTCACCCTATATAGCCACTTCCTGGGGCAGGTGGTCATAACCCTCTCCCACAATTCCTGATTTGTCCATCACTAATATAGCTAACTTTGAAAGGTCACCTCCACTTCAGGTAGCCCCCCCTTTAGGGCAGCACTAACCAGAAGGTGGACATGCTTATCTGACTTGATCGTTCACTCACCTGTCCAGGTGCCAAATTGCTCTAGACAAAGGGGTCAGCTTCTTCTCTTGTGAGAGAAACCAGATTCACATACCAAAGGTGGTAGTCCCTTTGAAGTTTCCCTGCTATGGAATGTTAATCAGCAGGTCCTCCTGTGGGAGGAGGTGAAATCCCCCCCTACCCAAGCAGGCCTGGTTTCTGGCCTCCTGAGAGCAAAGGCCCTTACCTTTTGGGGGTCAGATACTCGTCTCTGGTAGCGGGCTGACGAAAGCCAATCAGTCAGCACCAGGAGCTGGTAGGTTTTCAGGGGGCACCTCTTAGGTGCCCTCTGGGTGCATGTATTACTAAATCTGACACTGGCATTGGTGTGGGTTTATTAATACGAGATGTTTGATACCAAACATCCCTCTTTTCAGTGAAGCCATCATGTAGCTAGGGAACTCATTTTCAGCAGTGTCCAGCACATGTTTTAAAATGGCTTCCCTGTTCACTTTCCTGGCAGTAATGGAACTGACCAGCGCAGGGGCATATCTGCTCATACAGATATGCCCTCACATGTAATATAAGGCCTCTTGCCTTAGGGCTGTAAGGCCTGCTGTAGGGGTGACTTACAAATATTGTTGCAGTGTTAAGCGACATGGCACACAAAGATGCGTGTCTTGTAATGTTTTTACTTTTGTCTGCACCAAGACACGCAGCCTGCAGTGGCAGTTTGCATGAGCTTGGTGAGGGGGTCCTTTAGAGTGGCACAATTCATGCTGCAGTCCTTGGGCACCCTCTTTAGAGCCTCAGGCCCGAGGTAACAGGGGTTCCATTTACTAGGGACTTACAGAGGGTAGTAATGGTATTGCCTATTGGAAAAGAGATCTGGCACTGGGGACCTGATTAGCAGGAACCCAATGTACTTCCAGTCAAAATCACATCAAATACCAGGCAGAAATGTGGGTGACCATGTCGAAATGGTCGTTGTCCTACAATCACCGTACCTAACTATAATGTGACTTTAACCTTTGCACATTTATTACTATAGTGCACTAAGTGCTATATCTTCTTGGGCAACATTTATGTTGACCACCAGAGTATGAATATATTTATCTAGATTCATATTTAGAAAGTGAACCAAAATAGGTAAACTTTAAGGAGTTTGGTGTTTACCCTTCTAACTTTCTGTGGACCAAATTTTGAACAAGCTCTGTGATAACCCCTTCATCAGCACAAAGGTTGGACTTGGCCCTCTCTTGAAGGTTGCCCCCCAAACCTATTGCCTTCACACCTCCTGTATTCTGATCCCGTTTTTGATGGCTTTTAGGACTCGGTGCTCTTTACCACTTGTAAACAGTGCTAAAATGCTTCTGATGTCCCCCTAAAATATTGTGCAATTGTCTTACACTTGATTGGTACATGTAATTTACTTGTACGTCCCTCATATGTGGTATCACAGGTACCCAGGGCCTGCAAATTAAATAGTATTAGTGGGCAGCAGAACTCATTGTGCCATCCACTAAAACTGTTTTCTTAAAACATGTTGCCTGTAGTGCAGTTTTTAACTGCCATTTCGACATGGCAAAATAAACCTTTTGGCAGGCCTAAGCCTTCCTTTTCAATACATGTAAGGCACCCCTAAAGTAGGCCTGAAACCGCCATAAGGGCGGGGCACATTGCATTTAAAAAGTAGGACACGTGTTTTAAGTTTAACATGCCCTGGCAGTGAAAAATCCTAAATTTGTTTTTCACTACTGTAAGGCCTACCTCTCCCATAGGATGACAGTGGATTACCTTATTACGTTTAATAAGTACTAACTGCTTGTGATTGGCAGTAGGTAGAAATGACATGTTTGGGCTCAAATTAATTTTAAATTTAAATGTTCTTTATTGGTAAAATTAGATTACAATTTAGAAAATTCAACTTTTAGAAAGTTGGCGTTTTCCTGCTTGAAATCCTCTGAGACCTTCTAGGAGTTTCCAGTTGCCTAGGCCTGTTAATATCTCCCCATCAGGGATGCGTTTTGTGCCAAGACACTGAGCAATAGGACATGGGTGTAGCTGGGAGAGGGCCATATTTTCAAGATGGTAGAGGCAGAGCAGTCCCCTGCCGCCCTTACATTTCAAAGGGCTGCCTCCAAACACACACACAAATAAATCAGGCACCAGCCTTTTGTTACCCTAGGCCTCGTGGAGCCTGGGAAGAGGAAGAAAGGGGTAGGAAGGAACTATTCAGAACCAAATTTTTGGGGTGAACTGAACTTTCCACTACTTCAAAGGGTGTCACCAGGTATATCCTGAGCCACTCATCAGTACACTCCTGGACCTGTGGAAGACTTCAGAAGGACTGCCTTGTACTTCAGATGACTGCCTGAAACTAGTCCCAGGATGCTTGTTTCTGGTCCAGGGAAAACCTTTCTTGGCAGTTCGGGCTGGACTGTTCCCATGAGGCACAGGGTCAAGACTGATTTGCATATGGCTGGGTCCAAATTGGGGTGGTGTTGTGAGCAAAAGAACGATGGATTAGACCCAGATCTTTGTGACTGGGGTGAATGTTTGCATTGTGCAGCATTCCGTCCATCAATTGTTTTTTTTGCTTTTGCCCTGCTGCTGAGGCCTGTCTTGCTTCTCAGAGGACTAGCCTGCTGGCACCAGAGGACTGTCCTGCTGCTTGAAGCCTACCTTGTTCGTCAGAGGACTGCCATGCTGCTTAAGGCATTGCCTTGCTGCTTGAAGGGACCATCTCCTTGAACCCAGGAATACCAGATTGACTCTGAGGGTCAATTGTGTGACCTCCTGTTCTGAGCAACATGAACACAACAAGCTCCAGAGGTCTCCCTGCAACTGCTCCGCTAACCTGCTGCAACTGGCCCTGCCTGGACCTGCAACTAAACCTGCATGAGCCGTGCTGGCCTCTGCTGTGGTGAGCACCTGATCCCCAATTGGTGCCTTCCCAGGCCCTGGACCCCTGACTGGCATCAGATGTGCTCTTCCTGTGAAATCCTGAGGTCTTGAACTCTGCGCGCCGGGCCTTGAGGAATTAATTTTTTTCAACTGACCTAACCTGGTCCATGTATACAGACAGCGCTCCATCACGGTCAGCCTGAACTTGTAACTTTGTCCCAGCCACTATTTTTATTTAAACTTTTAAAACTGCATAGCACCGATTCTACGGATTGGATTTTAGTTGTGTTGGGTTAATTTTCTTTATTAAATTTGACTCTGTTTTTCTAAATTTGTGTGGGATATCTCATGAGTTGTGTTTTCACTTTATTACTGTTAGTGTGCTGCATAAATACTTAACACAATACCTCTAAGTTAAGCTGACTGCTTTTGTGCCAACTTCCAGAGAGTTAAGCACAAGATAAGTTAGTGGCTTTTGTGATTCACTCTGACAAGAACTGTGGTTGTTGCTTGGTTTTTCTGCCCCCTCAATCAAAAATCCAATTTCTTAGATGACAGTGTATGAATCCAGAGGATGCTCCAACAAATGGACACAAATATGGGACAAATGGAATGGGTATAGGGAAGGGATCTGTGAACCTCCGCAGTCTAGAAGAAGGCAGGAGTCGGGGTAGAATAGTCTCACTTTGATCAAATGTAAATCTTTTGTAATTGGATATTTACCTATGTATTTGGTTGGAGCTGTACCAGCGGACGATTTTCAGGCATCTATGTTTGTACACTATTTAAGGGTGTGACCATGTCTTTAATAAAAAAATAATTAAAAAATCCAAAGTCTTGAAACAACTATGTCAGCGTAGTCCACACTTAGCCATAGGTCAACGGTGTGCTTTCCAGAGCTTGGACAGAATTACTGTTACAATTGTACATTGACATCATCTGTAGTGTTTGGAAGAAAGAACGCAGTGGAGAGATATTAGAACCGGGGTCTCTAGTTGGCAGGGGTATGCACCCTAGCCCAAGTAGAAACCACCGCTTCCGACATGGTAGCTTGGCGCAAAGCAGGTAGGCTAAATGCAGGAGGCAGTGTAAAGTACTTGTGCAATTCACATCAACAGTAACACAGTAAAACACTCACAAAAGGGACACCAGACCGGTTTTATAAAAATAAAGGTATCTTTATCTGAAACTTCGGCATGATTCAAAATGGCAAAAGTCAATAGCCTTTTGGTACCAGAACAACCGGACTGGACCAGGAGCTATTGGAGGGTTCTATCACCCCCAACTCCAGCATCTTAGTGACGTCACTCTAGATACCGTCCCTCACCTTATCTGACAGCCTGTAAGACTTGGTCTTGACAGGGAGGCTGTCCCCTGTGTCCACATCGTGGGTACACATGAGGGTAATCCCAGGGATAAGGGAGAACACAGAGGAGTACTGCTCCAGGACCTGGTGGCAGTCCCTCTGTTGCTCAGGCGTCAAGGATGGGGAGAGGACCACTCCCTCCACCAATCCGTCCTTCTCTTGAGAAGCAAAGAGGTCCGGGAGAAGTACACTTTCCTCTTCCTCGGCCCCATCAGTCACCATCAGTAAGGTGAGCTCAGACCTCTCATGGTGGGGTTTGAGGCGGTTGGCATGTAATACCCTGTGGGGTTGCCTGGGGGTCTTAAGGTCCACCACATAAGTGGCCTTGCCCTTCTTTTCAAGTATCTCGTAGGGGCCAGTCCAACAGTCCTGGAGGGCACTGAGCTCTCCAGGTTCCATGACCCACACCTTCTGTCCAGGCTCTAACTTCACAGGGTGAGAGTTCTGGTCGTACCATTCCTTCATTACTACCTGGCTGGCCTCTAAGTTGTCAGCAGCTTGCTTCCACAACTTAGCCATCTGGCTGCAGAAGGCCAGCATGTAGCTCACTACATCTTGGGGAAGCCTCCTAGGAGTCTTCTCCCACCCATCCTTCACTAAGCTGAGAAGTCCCCTAACAGGGTGACCGTACAACAGCTCGAAGGGGCAGAATCCCACCCCCTTCTGCGGTACCTCCCTGTAGGAGAACAACACACAGGGCAAGAGGACGTCCCACTTTTTCCTCAGGCCCTCAGGCAGACTCCCGATCATGCCTTTTAGGGTTTTGTTAAATCTTTCTACAAGACCATTGGTCTGTGGGTGGTAAGGGGTGTAAAACT
This sequence comes from Triturus cristatus, assembly GCF_964204655.1. NCBI lineage: Eukaryota > Metazoa > Chordata > Amphibia > Caudata > Salamandridae > Triturus > Triturus cristatus. The sequence continues at coordinate 585,999,529 of NC_140589.1, read as the reverse complement.
TATAAGTAACCCCAAACTCCTTCCACATGGACTGCATATACGCAAACATAAAGTTAGTACCCCTGTCAGACACAACTTCTTTGGGGAAACCCACTCTGGTAAAAATCCCCATCAGGGCCCGGGCCACCGCAGGTGCAGTGATGGTTCTCAGAGGGATAGCCTCTGGGTACCGGGTGGTGTGGTCCACCAGAACCAGGATAAACCGGTGACCTGAAGAGGTCGGAGGCTCCATAGGCCCAACAATGTTGATGCCCACCCTTTTAAAGGGGGTGCCAATGACAGGTACTGGTTCCAGGGGGGCCTTCAATTTGGTCCCTGTTTTTCCACTAGCTTGGCAGGTCACACAGGTCCTGCAGAATATATCTGAGGAAATCCTTATCCTGGGCCAATAGAAATGTGGGACAAGTCTAGCAAAGGTTTTGTCTTGGCCCCAGTGTCCTGCCAAGGGGATCTCGTGAGCTAACTCCAAAAGGAAGGCCCTGTAGCATTGGGGGACCACTAAGGCCCTTGATGACCCATGCACATGAGCCTTGGGATCACTGTAAAGGAGGCCGTCCTCCCAGTAAATACGGTAGTTCCCAGAGGCATCGCCTGCTGCTTGGGCTTCGGCCTGTCGCCTCATGCCCTCAAGGGTGGGGCACTCCTTCTGTGCCTGACAAAACTCCTCCTTGGTGGGCCCTCCTTACACCTGCCACTCTGCAGGGGTAGGCAGGTCCCACCAAGGGAGCAACGTCCCACTCCGTGGACTTCGGTGCGACCTCCTCTGGTCCCCAATCTATCTCATGGGTTGACCACCCCGGGGCGGGCTTCCCACGCCCTCGGGCCCTTCCCTTTTTAGCAGCTGGCTGGGCCATTGTTCCAGGCTCCAGCCCCGGTTGACTCCTTTTCCGGGCAGCCATGGACCGTGTGGTAGCACAGATCCACTCTGGTAACCCCAGCATCTTCACATGCACTTTGAGCTCTACCTCCTTCCAGGCAGTGTGCTCAAGGTCATTTCCTAACAGACAGTCCACTGCCATGGCAGGGCTCACAGCAACTCTTAGAAGGCCTGAAACCCCTCACCACTCAAATGAAACCTGGGCCACGGGATAGTGACCCTCCCTGTTGTCAGCCGTCACAACTGGGTGGAATGCATCGGGAATTACTTGCTCTGGGGACACCAGCTGACTCCTTACCATAGTCACACTGGCACCTGTGTCCCTCAGGGCCTCCACCTCCTGACCATTGATGGTGACCCACTGCCTATACTTGGTAGTATTTGAGGGCACATGGATCTTAGGACCCATCTCACTGTCTCCCAGGGACACTAGATTCAACCCTGCCCCCTCACCCCCATGATCTAGGGACAGCTCCTTCCCAAGCGCTACACTAGCCACCCCGGGGTTTTTACCTCCAGTGGGAGGTGGTGCTCTCTTAAGACACTTGGGATCCCCCTTGTAGTGTCCAATTTCACCACACTCATAGCACCGGACAGTTTTGGGCTGCTGACCTTTGTTAGGCTTTTGGTGGCCAGATTGGGGCTGTGACCCAGACCCTTTCCCTTGTGAATTGTTTTGGGGGCCCTTGGAGGACTCCTCTTTTTCATCTCCCCCCTATTTCCTCTGGTTGGAACCCTGACCACCCCTTCAGGAGTCCCCCCATATTCCTTGGTGGACACCCTGGTACTGACCCAGGTGTCCGCCTCCTCCGCAAGCTTTCTAGGATTAGTCAACTTGCGGTCAACCAGGTGTTGACGCAGCTCTGGAAAACATTTCTCTAGAAGGTGCTCTCTCAAGAACAAGTCATACAACCCTTCATAGTCATGCACAACACTGCCCCTCACCCAGCCCTCCAATTCTTTACTAGCGTAGTCCAGGAAATCTATCCAGTTCTGTGTGACCTCTGCCTGTACCTCTCAGGGGTAAGACCAAACCTTTTGAGCAACGCTGCTTTCATAACAGAATAGTTGGTCTGGTCTTCCTTCTCTATGTAAAGGAGTGTGTCCCTAATATCTGGAGGTATGTACTTGTACAAACCACCCCCCAGTAACTCTCTGATTAACAAATCATTTAGAGACTCCGCCAACTTAGGAGTGACATCACATCACTAAGAAGCTGCCTTATAGACTAGGTTGCGATGAGAAGCCATGCATGATGGCTATTTCAACTAGCAATCTGGGATACTAGCCTGTATTTAATTATTCTGTGAGGTCTAATGAGTGTTTAAACTTATGTTCAAAGTTGTTAGACTCCAATGGGCTCTTGGGGACACCTCGTAGGCTGCTAACCACTTATCAATATTATCCCCCACCTTAAAACTGGCCATCACATCTTTAGGCATAAAGACTCTGGACTCACATGAAGCTTCAGTAGGTACGCTGCCACCATTCTTGTTGCTGTTGGCCCCTACTTCTAGGGCTCAGATTTCCAGTTCCTTCAGGCTGAGCTCATGGGCAAGTTTCTTCTCCTCCATGTCCAACCTTTCTTACTCACGTTCCCGGTCCATGGCCATCCTTTCTTTCTTGCGCTCTCTTTCCAACTTGGCGAGCTCTAATTTAAACTGTCTCTCCTCTCTCCTGTCCTCCAATTTCTCTGAGGACAGGCTCCTTACTGACATACTACTGCCTGCCCTGGAAGGTACCCTTGTAACTGGTAACAAATTGCCATTTTCCACTGAGGGCAGTAGGTCAAGATCTCCTGCGGCGTCGTGCTCTGATCCCTTCTCGTCCCCTTCTCCTTCTGGGTGGGTCATTATTCATGCTCTCAAGGCTTTCTGAAGCTCTGCCTTCTTGGCGCTTCGCTTGAAGGGCACCCCTTTCTCAAGGCAGAATTCCTTGAGCTGCGCCACCGTGTAAGCTTCCAGGTTGGCCAGCTCAAATTCCATCTTGCTAGGTAGGACCTCAGACGTTCGTAGAGAAAACCAATGGGACTTGGCAAAAAGGGCTTTGAAAAAAAGCTGCTTGCAATCGCCAGTCTGGGAGACTTTTAGAAAAAACAAAAAATGCCAATTGGAGGGGACCGACAAAAATTCTCCAGTCAGAGAAAGGAAAAAAAAGAGTTTCAGTCAAGTGTAGGATTGTGGCGCACACTGAGTCACTGTAGGGTGTTACACAAGCACAAGTCCTAATCCCACCGCTGGACACCAGTGTTAAAACCGGGGTCTCTAGTTGGCAGGGGTATGCACCCTAGCCCAAGTAGGGACTACCGCTTCCGACAGGGTATCCCGGCGCAAAGCAGGTAGGCTAAACGCAGGAGGCAGTGTAAAGTACTTCTGCAATTCACATCAACACAGTAAAACACTCACCAAAGGGACACCAGACAGGTTTTATAAAAATAAAGGTATCTTTATCAGTCTCAGTAAAGGTGGCAATCCTCCTGGCACGGCAGTCTTCACTCTAGCAGAGTTTCCTCATGGTCCAGCAGTGTAACAAAGATGTGTGGCCAGGACCCTCCCTTTTATACCCTGCAGTCTAGTTTCTAGAAGGAGGCAGAAGTCTCTGAAAGAGTCTAGGGGGCAGGGGTTTCTGGAAGAGTCCAGGGAGTTCTGTGATGTTCCCTTCCTTCCCTGACCTGGCTGTCACAGTGACAAAAGGCAGGGCCATTAAGGCTATAGTGGGCAGCCAGTCACAGCCCATCCAAGTGGAGAAGGTGTGAATCACCACTCTCACCTCACAGCCCAGGCAGGCTATCAGTATGCCGAGGGGAGGGGGAGTCTGCAGTGCCCAGACTAAGTGTAGGCAGAGAAATATCTACTTTCTAAAAGGGAGAATTCTAGGGTAGTAGTGCCCAAACCCCATATATAATTGGAAAGGGTTCCCCCCCCCCCAATTCTAACGAGACCAAACATGACAGACTTATTAGGTCCCAGTTAGAAATTATCCCAGAAGGGAGGTTCCCCATGTTAGCCTATGGAGGGTTAAGCCTCACTGCAGTAGCAGGGGCCTTTGGCAGATATGCCAATGTCACAATGTTTTAGGGGAGAGCACCTGCACCTCAGCACTGTTTAGCAGTGGTAAGGCGCCCAGAGGCCTAAGTCCAACAAAAATGTACAGTAAAAATGGGAGGCACAAGGGCAAAAAATGTAGGGGGAGACCACCCTAAGGCTGACAGGTCCAACAAGAGAGGACAAACCAGCATTCTGAACATCTAAACAGCTCAATAATCCAACAATATCCATATAAGAACATTATAAGTAAAATGCATTACCTTTTACTGTACAAGTTGAAATTTGGTATCAGACTGACCACCTCGAAAGTAAACTTTCATAGACTTTGAAGATAATATGTCTTTAAAGTGGAAAAAAAGTGAAAAGTCGCACCTTTAGTTCGCCCACTACAGGTTTATAGCACTTGGCAGAAGAATCAAGGAAACACAAGTGGATAGTTTCACATGGCACAGCTCATTATTCTATTTGGCAGACTTACGGGCTAGAAACGACATTTGTATTGGCAAATAAAACCTTAGCTTTTGGGACACAGAATCGGCGGCGATCCAAACTCATTAAAGTGACAAAAATGCAAAGATTGTCTGCGGCAGCACTAGGGATTTCTATATATGCAGCTAGTACCTGTCCTGTTGCTCATCAACTTTTTGAGCGACTGATTTTTCCCCACACTAATGTCTTTCTATTTATTGCTCGAATATCTGAAATATTTGAATATGATATTTCTCATACTAAATCCAAGAAAATGAACATGAACGTAATATAGCTAGCACCTCCTAAATATGAACATGCATTACTAAGATTAACCATTTTCTTTTTATTTCATGAGCCTAAATCGAGTACATCAGCACATGCTTGCTATTTTCAGTCAGTTTATAGTCTTGATTCGGTTATGATAACCATAAACGTGCTTAACAATTAAATAAATACAATTCGTGCATACGAATTAAATACATTAAATATTACAACAACAAAAAACAACCATTAAAATAGGCAATTCTATGTTACAATAAAAGGGTTAAAATCATCAGTTTTCCACAAATTCAGTCACTCCACGTATTTTCCTGGCATTTAAACTGCGTCTGATATAATTAGGCACTGCATGACAAGTTTGTATGCATCCCAATTGTTGCAGAAACATTATACGGTTTTGTATTTCCTAATATTGACATTTCGTAGAACCGGGGCTAAAAACGCTTCTGATGTGGGCTATACAAAGTGAAAAAGAGCATCAAGTTGCAGGTGCTTCGGTTACAAATGTTGTCACAATTCATTTTAGAAGACTTAGGAACCAGGGGGCATATTAACAACGGCCAGCGATAATTATCGCTGGCCGTGCTTAGCGATAACTTTTTTATCGCAGGCTATCTCTGGAATGTATCGCCCTGGTAGCGCGTTATTAACAATGCGTTTCTCCAGGGCGATAAAAATTCCAGAGATAGCGAGGTTATCTCCGCTTTGCAGGGAACATCGCAGGTTTTCCAGCGATGTTCCCTGCAAAACGGCGATAACCTTGCTTATACGACCCTGTGGTCGAATCAGCAGAATCCACCCCCTATGTAAAGCATAGGTAAGTCTGGATTTTAGCAGACGTTAGTTTTTGGCGAAAACTGCGGTTTTCGCCAAAATCTAACGTGTGCTAAAATCCTGTGGGCTGCCTTGTAAATATCGTGATGTGAACATCAGCGATATTTGCAAGGTAGTCCATCCAGGGAACGTCCAGTGACGCCCATTTTGTTTCTCATTAGAGATGCAAAGGGAGGCAGTGGGAAAAAGGGTCTAACATGTGATTATGCATGTTAGCACCCTCTTGTAAATAGGGCGATATTTTTATCTCCGCTATTTTGGCTTTTTAAGCCAAAAAAGCTGAGATAAAGCCCATGTACATATATGCCCCCAGATTCTCTGATGAGTGAGAAATGCAAAAAATAATGGAGAATATTAGAACGAAGACGTGTCTAATAAAATATCAACGGTGTTACTAATTATGTTTATAGACAATTCTGGGTCCGGGGATGTCTTCAGAGTGGAGTATGAGACCACCGCCTGCCATGATCTGGGCTTTATCTTTACGCGGTAAATGGAAAACGTTTAACAGGCTCTTTGGACTTTGCATTTACGCTTTCAGTATTAGTCAAAATTTCAGGAACTCCAAAGTCACTAAACACGCTATGTTCCCTTTAGAGTGTGCATCTTTTGTACCATTTGGAACAAAGGGGACACATAGCTGTCGAGATATTGACAGTGAAGTATAAGAGATGTTACCGTCAACAAATTAACTGGGTGGTCCGAGGCAAGGGTATGGGTTGGATTTAAGAGCCTGTGTACGAGCCAAGTCCTCATAATATGTGGCCTGTAAATTATACAACAAACATAAAAAAATATGAGAAAGTCTCTTCAAAATTCCATAAAGCGTATTCCTTTAACATATGGAAACGCTTCAGTTTAGTGAAATGAATGTGAATATTTTACTGCGCAGAAGAGCATTTAATAAAACTGACAGCTTTAGATATGAACTTCGAAAGAGTCATGGCCCCTGCCATTACAACAATGCCATTAGAGAACTAAGAGGTAAGTCAGTTGTCGTATGCATCCTTTATATGGCCTATGTTCTCATAGTAGGTAGAGCAACATTATGGTCAATGAAATCAAACATAAGATAAGTTTTGTGCGGTGCACAGCCTCAACTTACATATTCCTAAATGCTCTCTTATGCAATAATGAAGAAAAAAGAGGCACATGTAAATAAAAAATTTGCTTAAGATCATACAATTTGGTCAAGCAGGGAAGCTAAGATTGATCCCAGGTTTTTTTCACATTGTGCAGTTCGGGCACTAGATGAGTATCTTATTCTCTTTTGTGCTATACATCAAGGGTTAATGGTGCATGAGCTTAGAGTGTGGGTGGCAGGCAGAAGCCACTTGAAAGCTCAGTTCGTTTTAGTCTTAAGATTCGAAGTAGACCTCAAGGTGAGCTAGAGCCAGGCAACTGGCTCGAGACTCCAATGGCTCATCCACCTCTGTTAAGTGTTGAAAGTGCAGATGGGGAAAAAACATTGTGATAGAGAGAGTGAAAGCATGGTTCTTTGAGGGAACAGGGGAAACACATAATGGGAGAGGACATGTCATGGAAGGGTGTGCCGTGCTCCTCCCTCTGGAGGAACCAATGTTAAATAATGATGGATAGCTAATGGCATAGGTGAGATGGCACCCTCACCCCCTACAGGCCACATGTGTTCTCTCAAGGGTGATCTAAAGTGGTTTGCAGTTCTGGAGAGGAGGAGGACTGTTGCTGCTGTCCTTGGCAACCCTTAAAACCGCCTTGTCCTTTGTACTGTGAAAACAACTGGTTGGACTGCTACTACACAGGTGTTGTAAAGGGTGGCGCCGCCAAAAGATTATACCTTGGGGTAATCCCTGAACTTACATTATTGTCTGCGGAACTGAAGAGCAGGGAAAGCCAAGCCAAATAAGTGGGCCATACCACAACCCTGTTTTAAATGCTCCACGGGCAAGTCGGACACTTTTCCAAAAACATGAGCATCATCAAAGGTAATGTTTATAAGAATCAACTGGCCATCAACAAACAGCCAGTTGAGCACATCCACGTATAGGAATGCATGGCAAATGAGAAGCCCATGGATCTCCCAACAATTCCACAGTATGTATGCCAGTGCAGAAGATGTTATTTTTGGCTGTGTCCTGTGTCCAACATTCAACACTTCCGCACAATGACTGGACTGGAGCTAGAATAGTAAACATTCTTTCATCAAATGCTTGGAGGTATAACGTGTATTTACATGGTTACTAGAATATATCAGAGGGGACAGAGAAGAGACTACCAGCTATTTCTAATCAAAGAATACTGAAGCTTAAATATACTTAAATGGCGTCTGGATATTAATCTATTTTCGAGGATTTTCGTGCAGTGCAGGGGACTTGTGGATTACAATTACAATGCAGGGATCTGGAGAATTACTTAGCCTGAAGAAGTTTAAAAGAGAACAAAACATATTGGCTACAGAAAGGGATTATTGTTAAGGCGATGAGCAAGATTTGGTTAAAGGAGTAATCTTCAAACCAAGGAACTGATCATCTCGTACTTTAGTTCATCGTTGCTTTCAAAGATTTTACACTTTCACAGATTGGCTCACTTATATACATTTACTTTGTATTTATTGGTACAGCTTAAGGTAGTGCTGAGTTTTTGTTTTGTAATTTGTCTGAGGAAATGCTAGTTTGTTTTGAAGAAGTGATTGTGGTGGGTGATCCCTCTTAACTTGAGCGCCCTGGCACAGGTTGGTCTGTACTCCTTATTGGTAACAGTGAGATGTGCGGTTTTCCTATGTGCCTCATTTTCCACATAAAAATCCTTAATTGCCGCTTCACCATTGTCTCTCTTCCCCCTCACCCCTCTCTCTCCACCTCACCACCCTTGCTCTCTCTGCTTCACCCTCCTCTCTCTACTTCATCCTGCCAGCTCCCTTCTGTAGCTTTCTCTTTCTGTCCCACCCTCATCCTTCTCTCATCTGACCCTCCCCTCTTTCTGCCTTACTCTCATCTCTCTCCATCCTCACCATCCTCTCACAGTGCACCCACTCTCTCTCTCTCTCTCTCTCTCTCTCTCTCTCTCTCTCTCTCTCCCTCTCCCTCTCTCTCTCTCTCTCCATTTCACCCTTCTGTCTCCACCTAATCTTTTCCTCGCCACATCACTCTTCTAGCTTCGTATTTATCTCCTATCTCTCTGCCTCACTGTCCTACCACTCTCTTCCTCAATATCTTCCATTTTTTACCTCACCCTTTCATCCTATCTCTCCTACCTGTCTCCCTCCACTCTCTCTGCCTCACCACCTCTCCACTTCACCCTCCTCTCACCCCACCTCACCCATGACTCTCTCCACATTACACCCTTCTGTCAGCTTCACCTTCACTTTTGATGCATTTGGTGTATAGATTTTGTGTATGTAGCTAAAGCTTAAACTGTTTCCGTACAAGTGGTTATGCTTGTGTGAATGCACAGGTGTCTGCGGGTAATCATACCTTTTACTCCTGTTGCTCTGTACCTGTTCTTCACTGGCAGTTCTCAACATTTTGAACAGTGGCAGAGCTACAGATTGCCCTGGGGTCCATATGTATGTTCAAAATATAGTAAGGGGCTGTGCAACTTTTTGAAGTTGTGGATAGTGTTTACTTCTGTAAATTATTTCCAAATAAGTGTAATAACAATTAGACGTGCAATCAAAGTTGGCAACCTGAGCAGACCCGACGAATAATCAAATGTGGGCCTGTTTCTACCTGTACATGCCCGCATAAAACTGCTGAACTGATGTAAAGACTCCTCTCCCATAACACTTCCTTGTAGCCACATAACTCCTAATGAATGCATTCGCTGTTAAACAGGTATCTAGAGTGTCGAATTTTTCCAAAGATACATGGGCTGCCTTATATTATCTTCTATTTACAGCACGTAGAATCGGGACCAAGAAACGTTTCTGATAATGTCTTGGGAGATGTTACACATGCCTTGCTGAAATCTTCATGGTTTCTGAACATTTTCGGAATCAGGTGAAAGGAGCAGCTTTCGTCATAGTGCAAAACTCACTGTATACTCCAGGCCCACTCGTCCCTACGTGAGCATTGTGCAAATCCACCCGTTTAACAGGCAAAAGGGATGGGGTTTTCCTTGTTTTGGAGAACACTTAGGGGCATATTATCAAGCACGGCGTTAAAATTATCGCCGCTTTAGCGCCAGAAAACTAATGGGCTTGATAATATGCCGGTGAGAATTCCAATAGAAGCCCATGTTGACACAAGAACATGGGCTTCTATTGGAATTCTCTGCGGCATATTATCAAGCCCATTATCGCCGCCTTAGCGGCAGTTTTCTGCCGCTAAAGCGGCGATAATTTTAACGCCGTTTTTTGATAATATGCCCCTTAGTGAAATGTGCCTCATTGTGAACACAGGAAACCGAAGTCATCCATGCGAGAGCAAACTTTTTTATATTCGCACATAGCTGACAAGTGGCCCTATGGTTTGTGTGACACCCTGTGTTTGTCCTGGCAATTAGCTAACAAACACTTTTGCTGAAATGTGTAAGCTAATGAGTATGATGGTGAAACTGAAACAAGTACAACAACCATTTGCAATGCAATAGGTCTCGCATTACTGAAAGTTTGAGGTATTGGCGTTGCAAATAATAATGCAACCCCAATAGCTCAAACTTTCATTAATGCGAGACCTATTGTATTGCAAATGCTTGTTTTTTAAGGGCTGTCACATTTAGCTGTGACTTTCTCCACTCTGCCGTGAGTTGATGGGCTGGTACCTCTTCAGTTGGGCCTAAGAAATGGTTCACAAAAGTATCTCTTTCTAGAATGCTTCCATGGTGTGTCATTTTGTTAATGCACTTATTAAATAGATCTGTGCTAACATCTTGAAGGTATAATGTGCCTGCTTAAAAGCTCTATGTATAACGTGCAGATCAGAAGATTGGAGGTGCATATTATCAAGCCCAATTTCGCTACTTTAGCGGCCATTTTCGACCGAAAAGCGGAGATTTAAATATCGCACTATTATCAAGGACACGCTAACGCATGTTTCCTTGAGTTAGCAGCCGTCTTATCTCCACTTTGCATGTCAGCGATATATATCGCTAATGACATGCAAAGTAGGCGTTCCTGACGCAAACACAACTTCCCTCTATTATCAATGCCCGCGAAGCGATAAGAAAAGTTGCGCTAACCGCGCTTATCGCTGGGATTTAACGCCTGAAAAAAACTTGACTTAACCATCTTTTAAATGGGGAGTGGATTGTTAGGTTAAGGACACACTTGCCTATTAGCAAGCTTTTCTTTAGCGCAGTTAATTTAGCGCTGGAATTCTCGCGCTATTGCTGGTTTTACACGCTATCGCTGGATTTCCTATCGCCAGAGCAGAGATGTGTTCATGTTTTTATCTTTTTTAAGGAGAGGGAAGAAGAGGAATCACACTGCTAAACTCCCCAATATTACCGTAAATAATACTTGCAGAAAGCTCAAATGTGAACATTCCCATTCCCTCAGAGATTATAGAGTCAGCATGTCTAGGAGAGTAGGATCTGCACTTATGCTGCCCCCACTTTTTTTCTGATGTTACCACTGGTTTCTGGCTATAGTCTGGCTGTGTCCCTGCTAATCAGGGCCCCAGTCTCTCTGTTCTCGCTAAACAACTTGGAGTGCATATTAGAATCACTAGTGATTGGATACTGTGGTACCTCATGAGCCCATAGTATATGGTACCTTAGGTTCCAAGGGCATAGGTACTTCACAGGCCTACCAAGGGCTGAAGCATGTATTATGCCACCCCTGTGAAGCAGACTAAATCTGACACCACAGGCCTACTACTGCAGCCTGGGTGAGGTAGTGTTAGCACTCCTCACTGAGGTATAGTTCCCTATATCTCATCATACACACACATATAAACCTATCAGTCACCCCTAAGGCAGGCCCTATCAATCCTGAGGGCAGGGTGCTTGGTTTACAATGTGAGGGGGTGCCTCTGCATGAGCAGGACCCCTCTGCAGCTGGCAGAGTCTATTCTCTGTGGCTGTTTGTGGATGCGGTTAAACCATATACTCTTAAGTGTATTAAAACCTACCGGTAAATGCTAACTTTGGAATGACTGCATCAAAACATGTCGTGTTTGGTGTGAAACAACTTGGAATCATACCCCCACACCAGTAACTGGTGTGGTAGTATGATCCCACCCTTCTAGAGGGGACGACATGTACCCACTGTGGAAACATGCTAGAAATCTGAAAGAGCCCTGGCATCACAAAATGGATGCCACCAGCACAGACACTGGGCTGCCCTCCTGCTGCTGACTGAAATTCGCAATGGAGGAGGCCCAACAATAGGCATCCTGTCACAGGGAGGTGACACCACCTTCCAGACAGGATTTAGTGTATTGGGGCTGGGTGAGTGCACTCCTAGAGTGCTTTGAAGTCCTGCACTGGGGGAGCAGTAGGCTCCTTTGTGCATATGCCAGCTCAAACAGGTTCAGGGGCTACCTGTCCCTGCCCTGGTGCGAAACTGGACAAAGGGAAGTGGGTGTAACCACCCCCTACCCTGACCCTCCCAGAGGACTGGTCATAAAGCTAGTCCCGCCCTTTCTTTTAGTATAAGATAGGGAACCCTTGCCATTGCAAACTGGATATCCCTGGACGACGCTTTACAAGAAGAATCCTGGCCCTTCGACGTTCCACTACCTTTGGAAGACAGAAGAATCTCCCTTGAAGTCAAGGAGTGACTCCCCTGCTTGGCAGGCACCAAAAACTCTAATCAACGGTCGCACACTTTCCTGCTCCCGCTGGAGTCGGAAGTCCCTGCAGCCCTGGAAGTGGATTTTCTGACTTCTCGAAGGCCATTGTGAGCCACCAGCAGAGCTGAGGTGAGTGGAGCCCAAGAGTGATGAGGAACAGCAATACCTGGGTAGCGTGCACTATTGTCGAGTGCAACCCCTTCACGACGTTCTACGAACTTGTGCATTGGACCACGTGTTTTCCAAGCCTCCAGCAAGATTTCCCTTGAAAATCAGAGGCCTACCTCGCCCCGATTGACCGTGGGCTCCTGTGAAGTGAATCCTCACGAGGCATCTTTGTGATCCCTTGCCCGTTGGCTTGTGGGTCCCCTGAAGACTTTCTCATCAAACCAAAGGGCTCCCCTGGTTGCTCCAGGCCTGCCCTCACTAACCCTCACAGGGTGAGTCCCTCAGACCTTGCTGGTCTGCACCGCTGACTTTCTTCATTTTCCATTAGAGTTGCTGTTGCCAAGGCTTGTTGGCTCCAGTCCGGTTGCCGACACCTCAGTAAGCTGTAGACTTCGTGGGGCACGCCGAATCCAGCTCCTGGTTGTCCTCAACACCTCCTGGACCTCGTGGCTGAAGAGTCAAAACACCCTTGCTCACCTGAAATCACCCAACTTCCGTGGGCACCCATCTTCCTGGCCCCGGGTCACTGGCAAGTGACTGTGAACACTGTCCCTTCTGCTTTCAGGTCTTCTTCATCTTGAATCCAGCCTTGCATTCCACCGGACACTTCTTCAGTCTTCACAAGCAGCAAAACGTCGTTGGCTTCCATTGAAAACGACGACGCGACCCAACACCAAAAGACACCTATGCACCCGCTTCCGTGGGTGAGGTAACTCATGCACTCCGGTGCTCCTGTGGGTGTTGGCCCTCGAACTACTTACCTTGTAAGTGACTTGCTTGTAGACTTCCTAGAAGTACCCTTAAACTTTAAAAATCCAACCGCGACTTGCTCCATTGAAATCAAGAGGGAACCCGCAGCTGTGTTCTCACACTGCACGCGTCTGCCGTGGGTCTTTTACTTACCTGCCTTGGGTGGATTAGTGAAGCCCCAGTGATTCTATAGGCCCTAGGCCTTGTCCCCTAGCAAGTAGACTTTCCTAAACCTCTTTTTTAGTATATGGTCTGGTACGCCCCTAGGGCCCCAGCCATATTTATGCTTAACTTATTGTGAAACGTTGATATTTGCATATGTTCCTGACTTCTAATCTCATAAAGAGATTAGTAGAGTGTGTCTAGTAATAAATACATATATATTTATTATATACCTTTGTGGTGTCCTTTCATTTGGTAATTCAAGAGATTATAAGGTAAAACAAGCTGCTTTACCTTCCTCTGAGGCTTAGCCTGAAGGCTGCTCTCCACAGCTACCACTAGGATAGCTTTCTGTAAAAGGTTGTCTTAAACCTATCTACCATAAGAGTCGAATTGGACTGGTGCAAGGTGGCCACTATAACTAGTGACCAGCATATGCCAGGCCAACTTCTCACAGCAGGTCTTAAAAAGTACGAAGTTGCACGATTTGCAAATGTGGGACACTGTTTTTAACTGTCAAATGCTCAAACGAGGGCAATTGTTTGGGGCTCGTGGAGTCTGTTTCTAACCCAGTCCGCATATGCGCTGTATATACAATGCTAATTAAATTGCCAGTTGAAGTAAACGTACTCTTACAGAGAATTAGCTTAAATGCTGTGGTTATTTTTCTTAAACAACTAAATGCTCTGCTGAGCACCATTTTCCCAACAAATCATCAAATGTAAACTGGAAAAAATGACGTCCCTAAATAAAAATTAAAAAGACACGTCCTTTTATGAGGCCTGAGTGCCTGGAATTATTAATGATAATTAGGATGAGATGTCATAGTTTTGCTGCGAACTAGCCTACACATATTTCCCATGTTGTCAAGTTGTCCAGTACAAATAGTTATATTTTCCAACTAGCTCTTGCGTATTAGAAGGAAATAACAGCTACTAGCTTGAGAAAACTCCATGGTTTTATTTATAACACAAAATACCAATAAGTTTCCGTGCAGATTTAACTGAAGTCAGTTAAGGATGCGTGGTTTCAAGTAGAGGGGCCTCAAGACATTAAGTTATTAATATTTTATGGTTCACAACTTATTTTCACCTTCTTTTCTATGGAATCTGGTACATTAATGTACATGTATGTTATGTCATTCCACTCACTACTGTTTATTTTAATTTTAAAGATGCTACTCTTTGTAGATGTTGTCCATCAGATTTTACATTATTCACATGTAACGCAGAGTGAAGTTTTGTTACTCTTTCCTAAATGCCATCTTCAGGCTCCAATGCAAATGGGCAGACACGAAGAGTCGGCTCATCGCCCCACATTTTGCAGCACGGGGATGCTATGCTTTAGCTTGCGATATTCCATCTCTGACTACATAGTAGTTTCTGTTTTTATAAAGCAAATTATGTTTTGCTGCCCATAACGATAACATAAGCCTCATTTTCATTCTGGAGTTACCTTTCCTATTTTAGGTCTAGTTTGACAGCACAGCTGACTGTAGCCAGACATTATGAAATTAAGCTAGTTTTAAGATGTACTGTCAGCAGAGGGGCTTTGTCCCTGCCCCCCAAGTTGGTTGCTTAGTTCTGGCTTGACAGAACATCTGTTTTCAGAAATTATTAGATCAACTCTTAAAAAAGGGCTTTCAGTAGCACTGCCAGGAGAGGGGCTTTGGCTCTGCATGATGTTGGTAGTCAAGAGTACATGTTTTGAAAGGAGTTTGTGCATCCACAAAAAAAAGTGCTTGCCCTCCACACAGTTGTGATCATTTTATTATGCAGTTGCTTGAGCTTTCAGAGGCACCCACATGACATTGTAATACTATTAAAGTGCTTTAGATAAGTAGCTAAATTACAGTGTTTGTTTTTCTCAGGCAACCGCATTGTTGGGAGGAGGGCAGTCATTAACTTAGACTTCAGAGTGCAGTTTTGTGTTTTAGAGCCCAGGGCTACACTAATACATATGGATTCTAAGGTCTGACTTGACAGTGCAACTGTCACCGGACCTTATGTGATCAACAAAAAAGAGCTTTCAGAGTCCAACTGAGAGTGGCTTAAACCATTTTGTGTTATGAAAAAAAAAGTTATCGAAAGGCTCAGCTTCATCCCTAGAGCAGAAGGCAGGCATGTCCCGCTGTCCGTCAAGTGTGGACTTTGGGTGGGATGCCACATCCACAAACTCCCAAACCAGTCCTGGGTGGATTTCTTAGATTACGCAGGCAAGGCACTGATGGGCTGGGTGAGGGGCAGCAAAGGGAATGATTTTGTTGTGCTGTACAACCTGATTCTGAGGGAGCTCATGCTCAATACCTGTCTTACAGAGCTGCGCCAACACCTGATAGATAGAAGCTGACTGACCCCAGGAAGCTTGCTGGGGAAGTGGGCCTCTGGTTCAGGACCAGTGTATTCGGGACGTCATTTGGGGGGACTCCCAATAGGGTGGTCAGAGTTCTCACCAGAAGCACTACTAAGAGAGCAGTGCCTCCTCCCAAAGGTTGAGTCACTTGTGGACAGATTTTGAGAGGGCAGATGTTGTATGCATCTGCCGAAAAAGAGTGCTTACATTGCAGTTTTGGCCTTGTGTGAAAGCTTATACTCATTACAGCAAGGTTACCTTTGTTACGGTATCCAATCATTGATCGAGGTTATAGATCTGATCTGTTTATTATGTTACAAAAAAAGCAGTAGGTCTGACTTATTGATGGTGAAAAACATATGTTAAAAAGCCAATAGGCCTTCATGGGTGGATTGTCATTTCACTGTGTTAAAGTTTGTAGACAGGTATTTTGTTACAGGGAATCTCACAGGTTACCATATTAGGCAAAGGTTTTGGTGTTGGTTACCCCTAGTGAGAAAACCACAAGGTATAAGATTTGCACTTTGTGAGTCCTTGTTATGCCCTTTTAGGGAGGCTTGTATATTGTTTTAGCAACTGTCATTTTGTACATATTTTTAATTTTATGATTACTGAGAGAGGGACTTTATCTCCACCCAAATGTTGATTTCCTTGTGAACAGACTTTAACTGGGCAGACTTTGTGTGCTTCTATTGTGGGTTGCTATATGATACAACCTGGCGAGGACGGGGAGTAGACTTTTCGGTGAAACCACACACCCAGTGCTATCTCTTCACACCACCTCATGGTTTCGTATTCATTGTTGCTTCATTCGGAAATGCTTTTAATTTTTGGAGGCTTGCTCCTGCAATTGAGACAAATATTTTAACGTGGATACAGGAACTAGATAATTGTAACAATATATATGGCAACATATGCACTTTTAGACAAAGTAGCATTCTTAGCAACTGAATCGGCTAGGGCATTGCCCCGTTGACACATCATAATGAGAGTGCTGGTGAGCAGCACACGTTACCAGTGCTACCTTTACTGGCAATTGCAAGGCATTTAAAAGATTCCAAACATACTTTTATAGGGGTGCTTACCGAGATCAAGAAATCTCTCTGCATCAATAGGAGCCCAAAGCCATTTGTGGCTCCAAATGCATACCATGAGTTTGCTTACACAGTAACATTCTTTTTATTGGCTAGAATACAAACCAGAGTGAGAGTAATGAGCTCCACAACATGGGCTGATTTTACTGTGGGTAAATTACAGCTTTCTACAACTTGATATACCGTAAAAACATCATAACCAGCAACTAGGGTACCGTCATCCTTTCTGAGACAGGTTACATCCACAAAATAAATGAGTTCATACTTATTGAGGACCAAATCAGTTAATTCAATATGTTGTTTAGTAACCGGGCAGTAGTTAAATACAGTCATGTGGTTTTGCATCTTCATTGGTAGGCATCAGAGAAGTGAGTTGAAAGCAGGACAGTGGCCCAAATGGATGTGAGAGTTAGACAACAAAAGAATTTCATATCGGGACAATCATACTGTAAAAATATGCTGAGTTTTTGTTCTGAGGAGGCGCATAATCATAAAATAGGGAACATCAAAAGTTAGCGCAGAACTAAACTCAATATTTTTAAGAGTCTTCAATAAGATTTGCAGCAGCCACCACAGATTGTAAACAAGCTGGGAGTCTAGCAATGACTGCATCCAATTTTGAGATGTAAAAGACTATGGGCTTTTTCTGATTCCCAAAGCTGTGAACAAGCATCCCAAGTGCACATCTGTTTTATTCATGACAGTACAGCATAAAGGTGTGGCATATTCAGGGAGCCCTAAGACTGGAGCTGTAGTCAAGACTAGCTTTATCTTTACAAATGCATTTTTGGCTTCACTAGATCACTGCAAGGGTTCAGGGGTGTCTTTTTGAACACATTATTGTAAAGACTTGGCCATTTTAGCATCTGCCAAAATACATTGTCAGCAATATCCTATCAGCCTCGAAACAGTATGACCTGGGAAATAGTTATAGTGTGGGGTAACTTATGGATGGCTTTAACTCTTTCAGAGGACAGGTGGTGCCTGTCAGCAGAGATCTTGTAGCCAAGGTTTCGCACTCAGACAGGCAGAACTGCAATTTGTGCCCTGAAGCCTTATGCCCTTTCTTAACCAATTCAGTGAGGAGATATAGTGAGTCTTCCTTGCACTGATCCAGAGTAACAGATACTAACAGTAACTTGTTAATATATTGGATTAGAGTAGATCCCGTGGGAAAACCAATGTGTCCAAATCCTTCTTCAGGGCTGGTGAAAAGATTGAGAGAGAATCTGTAAATTCTTGAGGGAGACAAAAGTTGGGACACTTGAAAAGTGATACTGGCTCTCCTCATTTATGGGATTGGAAAACAAAACAGAATAAAGGCTAACCAAAGTAAACCAGTGAACATTGGCAGGGATGCAGGAACTGTTGGGGGCAAGGATGGGAACCACAGTGAAACTCCGAATCACTACATTATTGATAGCCCTGAGGTCTTGTACAAACCTGTACACATTGGCATTCCCCACCTTGCATATCGGGAGAAACGGGGTGTTACATCTTCTAACAATAGGTACTAAAACACCTTTCATAATCAAGGCAGCTATTACAGGACAGATGCCTTCACCTGCCTCAGGTTGTGGCAGAGGTATTGAGGTATTCTGGATAACTTTCTCTATGGGTCAACCTTCAGCATTACAGGTTATAGCGAAGAGATGAATCCCACATTGTTGGCCCCTGTAGATCACAATGTTAATGGTACCTCAGAAAGTAACTACATTAAATCTGGAGACATGATGACAGGGTTTGCCTCCTCTGAGCAACTCAAACTTTCACATAGTAATGCAAGTACCTCACTCTCTTGTCTTTGAGGTATATTCAAGAACACCTCTTCTTGGGCACAAAACACAATACAGTTTAACTTATGGAGGCTATCTCTGCCCATCAGGTTTCTTGGAGAAGTATGGCTAATCAAAAAGGTATGTTTCTCACTAATAGGTTGTACAAAAGTGGACTAGTGTAGTGAATATTTTATTTAATTTGATTTTTTTTAATGAAAAATAAATACATTTTGCGGGACTTAGCCTTGCAAAAATTCTTTTTCTAAATTTAAGCACAATTTCTCCCAGAAAACTCTTCAGGGCTGATGTCTTGGATGAGGATTCCCCTGGAAGAGAGCTAGGATTAAAGGAAAGTGGTTTTTCCTTTTACAACAGTGTACCAGGAATGGCCTACATGAATGTGTACTGGAAGGTGGATGTAAGTGTGTACAGAAAAGTACTTAAGTACTCCAGTATATGTAAGGGAACTGGACTCCATGTATACAAGAAACCACAATTTATCCCTTGTGGATATTCAGACTGAACATAGTTTGCCAGAGCTCATGGGTACCTCTAAGAAGTAAATTGCAGCACTTGCCAGCTTTACTCATCTTACATCTGAACAAACAGAGCTTTCCTTCCTCAGCCTGAAGTGGGGATCTCCTTTTGAACCATGCCCTCCTAAGATTCTTCAGCTGCTAACTAAGACTATTGATGTACCTCTTACAACTACCATTAATACTGCTATCAGCTCAGGTTGCTACCCTCGTCTCTGGAAAATGGTGGCGATAAAGCCTCTGCTACAAAACCCAACCTGGACCATACAGACTTAAAAAATTACCATCCCATTTCTCTGCTGCCTACTCCAGCTAAAATCCTAGAAAAGAACCTATACTCACAGTTGATGGCATATCACGAACAACTCAAACTGTTGAATGCCTCACAATTTGGGTTCAGAAGTAATTAAGGAACTGAAACGGCACTGATATCTGCAGCAGTCAATAACATTCGAACCATGCTTGATGCAGGGCAGGCCACGGCACTTGTCCTTTTGGACTTGCCTATGACCTACAATAACATCTCTCTGTCCCTGCTGATTTATAGGCTGCAAAATATGTGGATTACTGACTCAGTACTAAAATGACTAACTTACTTTCTTAGTGACAGATCGCAGATGGTAAACATTAATCAATACAGCTGAGTCCATGACTCTGCCATGTGGAGTCTCTCTCTGTATTGTATCGACCTATACTGGGATTATCTGGACTCTCAGAAAGGTGTTTCCCTTTAGTCCTCTCTCTGCACATAAACAAGTGACTCTGGCCTTCATTTCATCTAGTTAGATTATCGTAACATGCTATATATGGAGATCAATAAGTCTGCCATTGCCAAGCTGCAGCTGGTGCAGAATGCAGTGGCGAGACTGATTCTTGACCTCCCTAAACATCAATCTATCTCGGCTGGGATATCGAAGCTACATTGACTACCAATAAACAAGCAAAGCTTCATATAATGTTCATAAGGCACTATACAATACTGGACCAAGAGGAATGATAAAAATGTTTCACTGGTATATTGCTTCTCGACATCTCCATTCTGCAAACCTATACATTGTGGTTGTTCCTAAATACCCTTAAGAATTTAACTTCCATCTTTTCTCTCTTCCTCACTTTAATTAGGCATTCTTCCCGCTTTAATCGCAGAGAGTAGCAGAAGCTTCTTGATTTGCCAGTTTAACTTTCCTTTCAGGTTGAAAACACAGGAAAACAAACACTGAAAGCCTACAGAGTAGTGTGGTGCTGTTAGAAATGGGGGTCTCTAGTTGGCAGAGGTAGGTACCTATGTCCAAATAGGGACCCTTACTTCTAGTCAGGGTAAGGGGGATACACACTCTAGATAACCCCTTCTCACCCCCTTGGTAGCTTAGCACGAGCAGACAGGCTTATCCCAAAGGCAATGTGTAAAGTATTTGTACCAACACTCACAGTAACACAGTGATAACACCACAAATGGACACCACACCGGTTTAGAAAGATAAAGTATCTTTATCTAAGCTTAACAAGACCAAAACAACAAAAATCTAACATACAAGTATTAAGAAAAATGACTTTCAAAAGGTTTTAGAAACTGAGTCCATAGAAAACTATGGATGCGTGATTTCTTGGAAAGTACCTATTGTTGTGATAAAATTCACCAAGCCAAACAGCCGCAATGATGAGAAGCATCTAAAAACAAAGAGATGCGTCATTCCTGAGACCTTCGTGGATGCGATGCAACAGTTCCGTTGTACACAGGGGAGTAAAGCGTTGGGTCTGGTCTGTAGGGGAAAGCAATGCGTCGATTCTGAGATGACTCCGATCTGTGGGTGATGCGTCTGGGAAAACTTGCCGCACATGGATGGCGCGTGGAAATCCGGGATGCGTCGGCAAACGATGCAGCGGCGGCGAACGGCGCTGCGTCGACCTTTTCAGTTGTGATCCCTCGATGCTTGGATTCTTGCCGCGGCGAGAAGCACTGCGTTGGTTTCGACAGCGGCACGGCGATGCGGAGAGATTCTTCTCACACCACGGTGTTGCGTTGGAAAAACTGTCGCAAGAAGAGCGATGCGCCGATTTCCTTGACGTTGCATTGCTTTTCCCACTCCCAACAGCAGAAACAACCTCCAGAGGCCCAAGACAGTCACAGGCACCCCTTGGCAGGTCAGAACTCCCAGCAAGGAAGTTCAGGGGAGCTGGGGGTGAAGTCTTTGTGTTCCTGAGACTTCAAAACAGGAGGCAAGCTCTACTCAAGCTCTTGGAGACTTTCCTCAAGCAGGGGACACAGCACCAAGCAAAGTCCTTCTTCTTTCCTTGGCAGAAACAGCAACTGCAGGCCAACCCCAGACACACAGCAAGGGAAGTACTTCTCCTCAGTTTCTCCAGCTCTTCTCCTTGGCAAAGGCTCCTCTTGATTCCAGAAGTAGTCTAAAGTTCAGGGGTTTTAGGTCTAATACTTATACCCCAAAATGTCTTTGTTCTCTTTGTGCAAGGGTCTCTGAGCCCAGTCCAAACCAGTTCTGTACTCTCTTGTGCAGCTGCCCGGCAGGAGGTGGAGACAGCATTGTGTAAGGCAGACAGGCCCTATTCAGGTGCAAGGAAAATCTCCTCCCACCACTCGACATGCAGACTGCACCTATTCAGGTGCTAGTGAGAACTTCTCCCCCTACTCTGAATGCAGCCCAGGTCTATTCATACCAGCCCTGACTTATTCAGGAAAGGCAGAACACACAGCAACCCCCCGTGGTTGTCTGAGAGAAATGCACCTCCCCAGCCCTTGTCACTCCAAAACCAGACAGTCAATACACAAACAGGCAGAGGCACACAGAATGGTTAAACAAGAAAATGCCTACTTTCTAAAAGTACAAGTAATCAATGGGGAGGGAAAAAGAAGCTGTGGTCCAGTCGGCTTCCTTATCACTTATGCAAAAGAATCAAAGGGGAGTGGACCACTTGTCCTGTATATCCAGGGTCTTTTACGTTCTTGGTTCCTTCAAAAAAGAACCCTCATAACTATACACAGGTATGGCAGCGGCATGAACTGGGTTACCGCTTATGTGTAATAGTACAGCATCATCATTGGGTCTTTTTTTGTGTGTATGCTGACCTCCACCCGGAGGAAGACCATCTGGTTAGACAGTAGCGTCCAGACATGAAGGTTCAAGAGGTGTGAGAAGGTTCATGTCAAGTGAGTTAAAATCTCTGGATCATTGTATCAAAAGCAATTTTATTCTGGAGATCTTGATCAGAGAAAGATAAAAGAAAAATTCAAGTGCGGAGGAGGACCGAGTTACTGGTCTACCGTACTAAAAAGATTAAAGGTCAAAGGTCGACATGTTTCAGCCTACTGTCGTAGTCTATAGGCTTTCATCAGGACCAATGCAAGGAGGGCGCATTGTGGCTCCTTATCTAGTGAGAATCTCCCACTAATTTAATTAGAGAGGTCAGTTCGTTTATCTGTACCTCAAGTATAGAAAGTTCCGTATTCTGGAGGTGCCCGGGGGCGTGAGAGAACCGTATTTCGGTGTCTCCTCGTTTGCTGACTTGTTCTGCCTCTGTCCGCTGCGCCTCCGATTGGATGTGCTGGTGGCGTCTTGCCGTTATGAAGCGGGAGGAGAATAAAGATGGAAGAGAGACTGGTTTTTTATGTGTATTCTCTTAGTTGTGGTTGGCATTCATGGTGGTTGGCAATCTCGCGATCGGAAGGAGGATTAGGATGGAAGAGAGACTAGTTTTCTTATGTACTTTTTCTTAGTGGTGGTTGGCATTCACAATGGTTGGCAAACTCGCGATCGGTGTACAGTTATTCGGGTCATTGTCTGTGAAGTGTGCAGATAAATGTATGCCCATGATTTGTTGCTTCAGGCTGGTGTAGATTCTGGTAAAGGACAGAACAACTAGGGGGGGAGGTTATTTACAGTTATTGATTAGTCTCTAGATATCAAAAAAAAAGGGGGTTATTGATGAAAATGTCATAAAGAATTGTCTGGTCTTCAAAAGAGGCTCAAAGGGTACAGTTCAGATTATGCCAGTGTGTGCCAAGGAATATTATCATTGAGGCCCTGGTGATCCGTGCCCAGACGGTGAATCCAGCGTTGTTCTTTCTCAAACAAAGTGCGTTCAGCAGTATGATTAACGGATTTCAAACTCTCCAAAACTACCCATTTTAGGTCATTGGCGTTGTGATTATTCTCTACGTAGTGCCGGCTCATTTTAGTGGTTAACCTTTTGCAGTTCACATTGCTTTTGTGTTCCGTGATTCTTTGTTTTATTTTGCGGCAGGTCATGCCTATGTACCTGAGATTGCAAGGGCAGGTTATCATGTAAATCACATGTGTTGTATTGCAATTGGTGTGTTGACGTAATGCCCAAGAAAAGTTGGGGAGAAGTTGTATGGTTTTGGTAACCTTTGTCGTATTGCATACTGAGCATGTGCCGCAGGGGTAGTGTCCTGTGATTGGTTCAAGATTCCATGCTGCTGTGATAGTTTCCTTTTTGGTATATGGCGCTGGTCTGGTATGTACTAGAAAATCCTTGAGGTTTCTCGTTCTTTTATTAGCAAACCTTGGTTTTGGCCATTGTAAAGAGTCTGAGGTAAGGATCCTCCAATTTCTGTTGACAATCTTTTTTACTGTGTTGGATATCGTGTTATAAGTCGTAACACATGTCAAGAGATTTTCTGGTTCTATTCGTGTGGAAGCTTGTAGGAGGTTCTCTCTCGGTTGATGACGTGCTCTTTTATGGCACTTGTTGATTATTCTCATCGGGTAATGTCTTTTGACAAGTTTCTCCCTTAGATCTTTCGCTTGAATTTTGTAAGTTTCAAGATCGCTGCAGTTTCTTTTTAATCTGAGGAATTGACTGAATGGTAAGTTATCTCTCAGAGGGCGTGGGTGGAAGCTCTGGTAGGATAGTAAACTGTTCTTCGCCGTGGGTTTATGGTATGTTTTTGTTTGGAGGATGTTGTTCTCTGAATAAATCGTGACATCAAGGAAGTCAAGTTGTCGTTTATCCAATGTGTGAGTGAATTTAAGGCATTCATCTCTAGAGTTGATCCATCCTATGAATTCTAGTAATGTCTCTGCACTGTCTTCCCAAATCATGATCACGTCATCTATGTAACGTTTCCAGAATTTTATCTGTGTGAAGTAGGGATTGGTGGAGTTCCGTATGTGTTGTTCTTCAAAATTGCTGACATACAGACCCGCCACACTAGGAGCGAATGTGCTCCCCATAGATGTACCGTGGCGTTGTCTGTAAAGTGTTCCATTGTACTCAAAATAGTTTTCTGTCAGGGCTAATTTGCAACACTCTAACACGAAATGTCTTGGTGTAGAATGGATCCAAGGTTCAGAAAAAAGAATGTTTTCCAAGGTGTCTAGTGTTTTCTGTTGTGGGAGACTGGTGTACAGACTCTCCACGTCCAACCCCACTAAGTACATGGTGTTCTCATTATAGACCTGGTTTTCCAGTTGGTTCAGGAGGTCTCTTGTATCTTTAAGGTAAGTGGGTGTACGTTGTACTAATGGTTTGAGGAACTGGTCAGCGAACTGGGATAGAGGTTCCAGTACAGAGCCAATCCCAGAGACGATGGGTCGTCCGGGTGGGGGGACTCTGTTTTTATGAGTCTTAGGTAAAGAGTAGAAGTATGGTACTCTGGGGGATTTGGTATTGAGGAAGTCTGCCTCATGTTTAGAAATCCAGTGGTTAGTTAGTGCTTCTTCTAGCATTGAGTTTATGGTCCCTTGTAATCTTTTCGTGGGGTCATCGATGATCTTCTCGTAGAATTTCTGGTCGGACAGTAATTCAAGACATTGTGTGTCATATCCTTGTTTATCAAGAAGGACGATGCCACCTCCTTTGTCAGCTGGTTTGACAATCACATTTTCATTCTTGCTCAGTTCTTCCATAGCTTGTTTTTCGCGTCTCGTGATGTTGTTGAATGTTTTGCTAGAAGGTTTAATGTTATCTACTTCTCTGAGAATCGCTTTCTCGAATGCTTGTACTTCCACTGGGACTAAATGATTGGGTGGACAGAAGGTCGACTTGGGTCTCAGGTTAGTGTCACTTGTCGGAATTTCTTTCTTTTTGTTCATAAAGAAGGCTTTAAGTTTGATTTTTCTACAGAATTCCGATAGTTCGCATTTCAGCTTGAAGATGTCTAGAGTTGGGGTGGGGACAAAACCTAGTCCTTTATTTAGTACCTTCTCCTGATCTTCCGTGAGTATCGTGTCTGTTAGGTTAGTCACCAGTGACTCGCATTGCTGGGGCCTGGTTGGTCTTTGGACATACTCCGGGTATGTACTTGCCGTTCCTGTTCGTTCCAGGTTACTCCTTTCCTTCTGCCTCGTGGAGTGAACTGGCCTCTCCCTAAAAAAGGGGGTCGTTGTGTATTCATCATGGGGCCCATCATGTGTGGTCCTGGTAGGTATGGGTTCATCCATCCTTGAAAATTTGGTATGAAAGGTTGGAATAGTTGTTGTGATTGGTCAAAGAAGTGTGGTGTAGACCAATTGTTGCCTCGTCGTCGCTGATTTCGTCTGTATTGTCCTCTTCCTCGTCTCGGGTAGGAGCCATCATCACTGCTCCAGTCGGAGTTATTACTGGATGTTTCTCCTGTGGAATCATCTTCATTCTGATCTGGTATGATGTAGTCTTCCCTGGCGTAGGGATGCATTTTTTCAATAGAGAATTTTTTTAGATCTTTGCTCAATTTTTGTATTTTGTTTTGGGTGATATACTCTCTACTTTCATTCATTTCCCTGTTAATCTCTTCCAGTCTCTTTTTATAAACTGAGATCTGGACTGTCGTTTTAAGTTTGGCCTCGCTGGTTTGGATTCTGATAGTAAGTGCTTCTACCAATCTTGTGGCTGTTTTTATGATAAGCACCAGATAATCTCTGGTGCACTTCCATGAAATGGAAGACCAATCCTTCCTGAAGATGATGTCTTTCAGGAAAATGCGGGGGGCATTGTGTATCCATAATCCTTTGGGAGCTGCGTTTGCTCGCAGGTATTCCTTCATGATGATACCATGTATGGCAGTCCGTACCTGATCCTTCTTCATTTCAGTCAAATCATCCCAATCATTAGTCTGCGTTAGTGTTTGTGTTAAATCCTTATCTTGTAATAAGGATGACTCGCTAAGAATAGCATTAACCTCCTCTTCAGAGTAGCTCAAACCTTGGTTTTCCGCCATCATCACCAAAACATCAAGGTTAGTAGTTCACTTCTTTGTTTTCAAAATACAGATTCGTAGTCAAAAAGGTACCAGAGACTCAGCCGTTATTGCGGAGGTCAATCTGGTTGTGGGGGTTCCCGCAGCTGTGCGCTGCTTAGATACAAGTAATCAATGGGGAGGGAAAAAGAAGCTGTGGTCCAGTCGGCTTCCTTATCACTTATGCAAAAAAATCAAAGGGGAGTGGACCACTTGTCCTGTATATCCAGGGTCTTTTACGTTCTTGGTTCCTTCAAAAAAGAACCCTCATAACTATACACAGGTATGGCAGCGGCATGAACTGGGTTACCGCTTATGTGTAATAGTACAGCATCATCATTGGGTCTTTTTTTGTGTGTATGCTGACCTCCACCCGGAGGAAGACCATCTGGTTAGACAGTAGCGTCCAGACATGAAGGTTCAAGAGGTGTGAGAAGGTTCATGTCAAGTGAGTTAAAATCTCTGGATCATTGTATCAAAAGCAATTTTATTCTGGAGATCTTGATCAGAGAAAGATAAAAGAAAAATTCAAGTGCGGAGGAGGACCGAGTTACTGGTCTACCGTACTAAAAAGATTAAAGGTCAAAGGTCGACATGTTTCAGCCTACTGTCGTAGTCTATAGGCTTTCATCAGGACCAATCACAGCAGCATGGAATCTTGAACCAATCACAGGACACTACCCCTGCGGCACATGCTCAGTATGCAATACGACAAAGGTTACCAAAACCATACAACTTCTCCCCAACTTTTCTTGGGCATTACGTCAACACACCAATTGCAATACAACACATGTGATTTACATGATAACCTGCCCTTGCAATCTCAGGTACATAGGCATGACCTGCCGCAAAATAAAACAAAGAATCACGGAACACAAAAGCAATGTGAACTGCAAAAGGTTAACCACTAAAATGAGCCGGCACTACGTAGAGAATAATCACAACGCCAATGACCTAAAATGGGTAGTTTTGGAGAGTTTGAAATCCGTTAATCATACTGCTGAACGCACTTTGTTTGAGAAAGAACAACGCTGGATTCACCGTCTGGGCACGGATCACCAGGGCCTCAATGATAATATTCCTTGGCACACACTGGCATAATCTGAACTGTACCCTTTGAGCCTCTTTTGAAGACCAGACAATTCTTTATGACATTTTCATCAATAACCCCCTTTTTTTTGATATCTAGAGACTAATCAATAACTGTAAATAACCTCCCCCCCTAGTTGTTCTGTCCTTTACCAGAATCTACACCAGCCTGAAGCAACAAATCATGGGCATACATTTATCTGCACACTTCACAGACAATGACCCGAATAACTGTACACCGATCGCGAGTTTGCCAACCATTGTGAATGCCAACCACCACTAAGAAAAAGTACATAAGAAAACTAGTCTCTCTTCCATCCTAATCCTCCTTCCGATCGCGAGATTGCCAACCACCATGAATGCCAACCACAACTAAGAGAATACACATAAAAAACCAGTCTCTCTTCCATCTTTATTCTCCTCCCGCTTCATAACGGCAAGACGCCACCAGCACATCCAATCGGAGGCGCAGCGGACAGAGGCAGAACAAGTCAGCAAACGAGGAGACACCGAAATACGGTTCTCTCACGCCCCCGGGCACCTCCAGAATACGGAACTTTCTATACTTGAGGTACAGATAAACGAACTGACCTCTCTAATTAAATTAGTGGGAGATTCTCACTAGATAAGGAGCCACAATGCGCCCTCCTTGCATTGGTCCTGATGAAAGCCTATAGACTACGACAGTAGGCTGAAACATGTCGACCTTTGACCTTTAATCTTTTTAGTACGGTAGACCAGTAACTCGGTCCTCCTCCGCACTTGAATTTTTCTTTTATCTTTCTCTGATCAAGATCTCCAGAATAAAATTGCTTTTGATACAATGATCCAGAGATTTTAACTCACTTGACATGAACCTTCTCACACCTCTTGAACCTTCATGTCTGGACGCTACTGTCTAACCAGATGGTCTTCCTCCGGGTGGAGGTCAGCATACACACAAAAAAAGACCCAATGATGATGCTGTACTATTACACATAAGCGGTAACCCAGTTCATGCCGCTGCCATACCTGTGTATAGTTATGAGGGTTCTTTTTTGAAGGAACCAAGAACGTAAAAGACCCTGGATATACAGGACAAGTGGTCCACTCCCCTTTGATTTTTTTGCATAAGTGATAAGGAAGCCGACTGGACCACAGCTTCTTTTTCCCTCCCCATTGATTACTTGTATCTAAGCAGCGCACAGCTGCGGGAACCCCCACAACCAGATTGACCTCCGCAATAACGGCTGAGTCTCTGGTACCTTTTTGACTACGAATCTGTATTTTGAAAACAAAGAAGTGAACTACTAACCTTGATGTTTTGGTGATGATGGCGGAAAACCAAGGTTTGAGCTACTCTGAAGAGGAGGTTAATGCTATTCTTAGCGAGTCATCCTTATTACAAGATAAGGATTTAACACAAACACTAACGCAGACTAATGATTGGGATGATTTGACTGAAATGAAGAAGGATCAGGTACGGACTGCCATACATGGTATCATCATGAAGAAATACCTGCGAGCAAACGCAGCTCCCAAAGGATTATGGATACACAATGCCCCCCGCATTTTCCTGAAAGACATCATCTTCAGGAAGGATTGGTCTTCCATTTCATGGAAGTGCACCAGAGATTATCTGGTGCTTATCATAAAAACAGCCACAAGATTGGTAGAAGCACTTACTATCAGAATCCAAACCAGCGAGGCCAAACTTAAAACGACAGTCCAGATCTCAGTTTATAAAAAGAGACTGGAAGAGATTAACAGGGAAATGAATGAAAGTAGAGAGTATATCACCCAAAACAAAATACAAAAATTGAGCAAAGATCTAAAAAAATTCTCTATTGAAAAAATGCATCCCTACGCCAGGGAAGACTACATCATACCAGATCAGAATGAAGATGATTCCACAGGAGAAACATCCAGTAATAACTCTGACTGGAGCAGTGATGATGGCTCCTACCCGAGACGAGGAAGAGGACAATACAGACGAAATCAGCGACGACGAGGCAACAATTGGTCTACACCACACTTCTTTGACCAATCACAACAACTATTCCAACCTTTCATACCAAATTTTCAAGGATGGATGAACCCATACCTACCAGGACCACACATGATGGGCCCCATGGTGAATACACAACGACCCCGTTTTTTAGGGAGAGGCCAGTTCACTCCACGAGGCAGAAGGAAAGGAGTAACCTGGAACGAACAGGAACGGCAAGTACATACCCGGAGTATGTCCAAAGACCAACCAGGCCCCAGCAATGCGAGTCACTGGTGACTAACCTAACAGACACGATACTCACGGAAGATCAGGAGAAGGTACTAAATAAAGGACTAGGTTTTGTCCCCACCCCAACTCTAGACATCTTCAAGCTGAAATGCGAACTATCGGAATTCTGTAGAAAAATCAAACTTAAAGCCTTCTTTATGAACAAAGAGAATGAAATTCCGACAAGTGACACTAACCTGAGACCCAAGTCGACCTTCTGTCCACCCAATCATTTAGTCCCAGTGGAAGTACAAGCATTCGAGAAAGCGATTCTCAGAGAAGTAGATAACATTAAACCTTCTAGCAAAACATTCAACAACATCACGAGACGCGAAAAACAAGCTATGGAAGAACTGAGCAAGAATGAAAATGTGATTGTCAAACCAGCTGACAAAGGAGGTGGCATCGTCCTTCTTGATAAACAAGGATATGACACACAATGTCTTGAATTACTGTCCGACCAGAAATTCTACGAGAAGATCATCGATGACCCCACGAAAAGATTACAAGGGACCATAAACTCAATGCTAGAAGAAGCACTAACTAACCACTGGATTTCTAAACATGAGGCAGACTTCCTCAATACCAAATCCCCCAGAGTACCATACTTCTACTCTTTACCTAAGACTCATAAAAACAGAGTCCCCCCACCAGGACGACCCATCGTCTCTGGGATTGGCTCTGTACTGGAACCTCTATCCCAGTTCGCTGACCAGTTCCTCAAACCATTAGTACAACGTACACCCACTTACCTTAAAGATACAAGAGACCTCCTGAACCAACTGGAAAACCAGGTCTATAATGAGAACACCATGTACTTAGTGGGGTTGGACGTGGAGAGTCTGTACACCAGTCTCCCACAACAGAAAACACTAGACACCTTGGAAAACATTCTTTTTTCTGAACCTTGGATCCATTCTACACCAAGACATTTCGTGTTAGAGTGTTGCAAATTAGCCCTGACAGAAAACTATTTTGAGTACAATGGAACACTTTACAGACAACGCCACGGTACATCTATGGGGAGCACATTCGCTCCTAGTGTGGCGGGTCTGTATGTCAGCAATTTTGAAGAACAACACATACGGAACTCCACCAATCCCTACTTCACACAGATAAAATTCTGGAAACGTTACATAGATGACGTGATCATGATTTGGGAAGACAGTGCAGAGACATTACTAGAATTCATAGGATGGATCAACTCTAGAGATGAATGCCTTAAATTCACTCACACATTGGATACACGACAACTTGACTTCCTTGATGTCACGATTTATTCAGAGAACAACATCCTCCAAACAAAAACATACCATAAACCCACGGCGAAGAACAGTTTACTATCCTACCAGAGCTTCCACCCACGCCCTCTGAGAGATAACTTACCATTCAGTCAATTCCTCAGATTAAAAAGAAACTGCAGCGATCTTGAAACTTACAAAATTCAAGCGAAAGATCTAAGGGAGAAACTTGTCAAAAGACATTACCCGATGAGAATAATCAACAAGTGCCAGAAAAGAGCACGTCATCAACCGAGAGAGAACCTCCTACAAGCTTCCACACGAATAGAACCAGAAAATCTCTTGACATGTGTTACGACTTATAACACAATATCCAACACAGTAAAAAAGATTGTCAACAGAAATTGGAGGATCCTTACCTCAGACTCTTTACAATGGCCAAAACCAAGGTTTGCTAATAAAAGAACGAGAAACCTCAAGGATTTTCTAGTACATACCAGACCAGCGCCATATACCAAAAAGGAAACTATCACAGCAGCATGGAATCTTGAACCAATCACAGGACACTACCCCTGCGGCACATGCTCAGTATGCAATACGACAAAGGTTACCAAAACCATACAACTTCTCCCCAACTTTTCTTGGGCATTACGTCAACACACCAATTGCAATACAACACATGTGATTTACATGATAACCTGCCCTTGCAATCTCAGGTACATAGGCATGACCTGCCGCAAAATAAAACAAAGAATCACGGAACACAAAAGCAATGTGAACTGCAAAAGGTTAACCACTAAAATGAGCCGGCACTACGTAGAGAATAATCACAACGCCAATGACCTAAAATGGGTAGTTTTGGAGAGTTTGAAATCCGTTAATCATACTGCTGAACGCACTTTGTTTGAGAAAGAACAACGCTGGATTCACCGTCTGGGCACGGATCACCAGGGCCTCAATGATAATATTCCTTGGCACACACTGGCATAATCTGAACTGTACCCTTTGAGCCTCTTTTGAAGACCAGACAATTCTTTATGACATTTTCATCAATAACCCCCTTTTTTTTTATATCTAGAGACTAATCAATAACTGTAAATAACCTCCCCCCCTAGTTGTTCTGTCCTTTACCAGAATCTACACGAGCCTGAAGCAACAAATCATGGGCATACATTTATCTGCACACTTCACAGACAATGACCCGAATAACTGTACACCGATCGCGAGTTTGCCAACCATTGTGAATGCCAACCACCACTAAGAAAAAGTACATAAGAAAACTAGTCTCTCTTCCATCCTAATCCTCCTTCCGATCGCGAGATTGCCAACCACCATGAATGCCAACCACAACTAAGAGAATACACATAAAAAACCAGTCTCTCTTCCATCTTTATTCTCCTCCCGCTTCATAACGGCAAGACGCCACCGGCACATCCAATCGGAGGCGCAGCGGACAGAGGCAGAACAAGTCAGCAAACGAGGAGACACCGAAATACGGTTCTCTCACGCCCCCGGGCACCTCCAGAATACGGAACTTTCTATACTTGAGGTACAGATAAACGAACTGACCTCTCTAATTAAATTAGTGGGAGATTCTCACTAGATAAGGAGCCACAATGCGCCCTCCTTGCATTGGTCCTGATGAAAGCCTATAGACTACGACAGTAGGCTGAAACATGTCGACCTTTGACCTTTAATCTTTTTAGTACGGTAGACCAGTAACTCGGTCCTCCTCCGCACTTGAATTTTTCTTTTATCTTTCTCTGATCAAGATCTCCAGAATAAAATTGCTTTTGATACAATGATCCAGAGATTTTAACTCACTTGACATGAACCTTCTCACACCTCTTGAACCTTCATGTCTGGACGCTACTGTCTAACCAGATGGTCTTCCTCCGGGTGGAGGTCAGCATACACACAAAAAAGACCCAATGATGATGCTGTACTATTACACATAAGCGGTAACCCAGTTCATGCCGCTGCCATACCTGTGTATAGTTATGAGGGTTCTTTTTTGAAGGAACCAAGAACGTAAAAGACCCTGGATATACAGGACAAGTGGTCCACTCCCCTTTGATTTTTTTTACTTTCTAAAAGTGGCATTTTCAAACACACAATTTAAAAACCATCTTTACTAAAAGATGTGTTATTAAATTCTGAGTTCAGAGCGCCTACACTTTATTTCTCTATCTTGTTCCAATGGGAAGTTACATTTATAGTGTGTTATAAATAAACTCCCATTCTATCCTATGGGGCAAGATAGCCTTTCAATAGTGAAAAACGAAATTGGTAGTATTTCACTATCAGGACATGTTACACACATCAATACATGTCCCACCTTTCACATACACTGCACCCTGCCCAGGGGGGTACCTTGTGCCAACCATAGGGGTGTCCTATATGTAAGAAAAGGGAAGGTCAGGGTCTGGCAAGTGGGTGCACTTGCGAAGTCGACATGGCAGTTAGCAAACTGTGCACAGGCACTGCAGTGGCAGGCCTGAGGCATATTTTCAGGGCTACTCATGTGGGTGGCAATATCAGTGCTGCAGGGCCACTAGTAGTATTTGATTTACCAGCCACGGCACACCCAGTGCACTTTACTAGGGACTGAGCAGTAAATCAAAAAATAGCAATCAGGGAGAACCAATCATAATAACAATGTACACAGAAAGCATATGCACTTTAGCACTGATTAGCAGTGGTAAAGTGCCCAGAGTCCTAAAACCAACAACAACAGGTCAGGAAAAAATAGGAGGAAAAAGCAAAAAGTTTGGGGATAACCCTGCAAAAAGGGCCAAGTCCATCTGTTGCATACAATTTTAATGGTTAATTTAGAAGAGAATTTAAGGTGAATATGAGAAAGGATCACTGGGAGCAGTTAAATTAATCTCTTTTTTCTAGAGAGCAGTGGTAAAAGCAGCAGAAATGTCACCACTTATTTGGTGCTCTTGCTGTGCCTTCAGCTGATGGACTGCTACAACTACTTTTTAGATAAAACACACCATGAACTCAAATGTCTCTTGGTTTTAAAATAATAGGTCTTTTCATTATCTAGTGCATTAGTACCCACTTAACTGTCTTAAAATGAAGAAAGGCTACATTGGCCCTGCAATAGTTCAGTCCCCCATAAAAATCAGAGGCATTTTTATGAGCCCCTTTGCATCACTCTTGCACCACATAACTTGGTGCAAGTGCAATGCAAATGTAAAATGAGATTTATGAAGCCACACATGGCCACCTTGCGTGACCCTGCATGGCTTCATAAATCTTGAGTAATGTAACACAGTGCAAATCACTGTGCTGCATTACTCAGCGCCAAGGAGTCGTTTACTTAGATGTTGCGTGGGTGTTCTCATGCAACCTCCATGGAATGTGATGCATTACCAGATTTACAAGCACAGGTAAATCTAGCAATGCACCAAAAAGATACGCCTCCCCAGGAGAGGCACAGTGAGGAGAAATATCTTCATTTCTCCACGTTTTTTCCACTTCCTATGTGTGCTGCATTCTGCAGCACACATAGGCAGAGATGCCCCTTCTTGCACAAAAACATTGCTGCCTACAGCCCAGGCACCCTTGCACTGTAGTGCAAGGGTGCCTCTGTTGGCGCTAGGCTGCCAAAACCTGTGAAGCAGGGCAGCGCAGCAAGGTGACTTTGCTGACCTGCGCCACAAAAGTCATGCATTTGCCCCGCAGAGATTTTGCAGACTAGTTCAATAATTTATTTGACCTGTACTGGGCCACCAGATTAATCATCGGGGAAAGTCTTGAAGTCTGAAGTATGGTATGTCTGCTTGTATGTATTGTTTTTTGTGTTGCATACTCCAAGTGTCCCGAGACTTGCTTTAGATTGTGCATTAGTGCAAAAGAAGATTTGGATGAGAAGAAGGCCATCAAAGTCTTAGCCAGTCTCTATGCAAATATGGGCCCCTTTATTTTTTGGGTGCCCAGGCCTATTTTTGGACCCAATTTAACTCTGCCTGAAGCACATTTTCCTTATCCCTAAACTCAACAAAATGCAGAAGGGCAGTACGGCATGGTGCTCCAAGTTCGGGTGGTTGATGATGGAAGAGGAGGGCAGGACATCACCTGGGAATGTAATATGAGAAATTTGCTGCGCTGCCATGCTTCAAAATAAAGGGGCAGTAATGACTCATATCTACAAGATACAGCACATTCCTGTCCTTCTCCCCTGAAGGATGCAGCACACATAGAAAGAGCAAAAAACAAGGCGAAATAAAAGTATTTCTCCTCATTGCGCCACTCCTACACCTCCCCTAGGAGCCATAGGAGTCTGGCGCATTCCCAGGTTTACGACACTTTGTAAATCTGGGAATGTGTCAGGTTCCATGTTGCATGGGAACACCTTCAGCAACACCCATGGAATGCCCCTTTCGCGCAAGGTAATGTGTGAAAGGGGCCCATATTTACAAGGCCATGAAAGTCACCTAGGGAGACTTTACGTGGTTTTGTAAATATGGGCAGGCACACTGCGCAACCAGTGCATCTAAAAAAATTGACCAACGGCGCAATGGGCTTGTTAATGAGGCCGACTGATCTTCACAATAGGGCAATGCAAGGGATGTTGCCAGTCTTCAGGTTACTTTTGATGAGAGTTGCATTCTGGAAATTGTAATGTTGCATACCATAATACATTCAGCACTACAAATATACAAGGAAAGTGTGGACCAGGGAAGTTTAGAACAATATGCAAATGGGTACTTGCCATTCCCAGTTCAACTGGTCTATTTTGTAGACTTGTTCTAACGTCTGCACCATAAAAAGTACAATATTTTAGGCATATTTATGAGTGGGGTTGCATGGTGCTTGCACCATGCAACGTGGTGCAGTCACAACGCAAGCCCAAAATGGGATTTATGAAGCCATGCAAAGCTACCTTGCGTGGCCCCGAGTGGCTTCTAAATCCAGAGTAACGCAACGCAGAGCAAATGGCTGTGTTGCGTTAATCTGCGCCAGGGAGGCATTCCATGGGTGTTCCCATGCAACGTCCATGATTTGACGCATTCCCAGATTTACCACATGTGGTAGACCTGGTAATGCACCAAAATGCTCCTTAACGTGGTGCAAGCGTGATGCAAGCCCAAAATGCGATTTATGAAGCCCCGAGAGTCTTTATAAATCTGGAGTAACGCAGTGCAGCTCGAATCGCTGTGTTGCAATACTCTGCTCTGGGAACGCGTTCCATGTGCATTGCATTGGTGTTTCCACGCAACTCCCATGGTTTTTGACGCATTCCCGGATTTATCAAAAGAGGTAGACCAGGGAGTGCGCCAAAAAGATACACCTTCTCAGGGAAGGCGTTATGAGGAGAACAAACTTTATTTATCCTTGTTACTTCCTCCTTCTAGTTGTGCTGTAGGCAGCACACCTAGAAAGAGGAATATGCCGCTCAGGATTGTTTTTTTGCAGGAAGGTGTCCTTCCTGCACAAAAACAATCCTGCATAAAACACAGGCACCATTGCATCATGGTGTTAGGGTGCCTGCATCGCCGCTAGGCAGCCAAAACGGCACCAGCACAGGCACAAATGCAGGAACGCATCATATTCTTTTAAATATTGTGCATTCCTGCCCTTTCCCCGTAACGCAGTGCAGCAAGGTGACTTTCTGAGCTGCATTGTATTACTTTGCAAGAAACATGGCCCTTAGAAAGAGGAAAATGCCACCATGGTACAAGGGTGTCTGTGTTGACGCTAGGCAGCCAAAATGGCGACGGCGCAGGGACAAAGGCAGGAATGCGCTGTATTCTTTGAAATATGGTGCATTCCTGCTCTTTCCCTGTCCTAAACTTAGCCATAAATATGGCCA
This sequence comes from Triturus cristatus, assembly GCF_964204655.1. Taxonomy (NCBI): domain Eukaryota; kingdom Metazoa; phylum Chordata; class Amphibia; order Caudata; family Salamandridae; genus Triturus; species Triturus cristatus. The sequence goes on along the minus strand of NC_140589.1, from coordinate 585,962,859 downwards.
CCGGTTTATAGTCAGGTGAGCTGAGAATCACAGCATTTCATAAGTTAGTGTGTTCCACTGAAGAATTGGGAATTAAAAATAAAGTGAACCGTGGGTCAGGCATTAAGTGCTGGCTTTAGGTTCCAGCGGCGCTAAACGTTTCATTCTCCTACTTGAAATGGATTCCGAAGTTCGAGGGTTGCAGTAATTAGAGAAAGAATGTCCGCTGCTGTTCAGCCATTGGCTCCTGCAGAGGGACATTCCTTGCAGCTATCTCCCACGCAGCAGCAGCTTGCCGTTCCTCCGCACAAAAGTAGGATTCAGTTCAGTATAAAAACAGATGGCTATCTGTCCACAGCATACGCGCTGGAAAAAATAATACGAGTCTCACTTAATTGCCTGGCTGGCAGCTCGCTGTCGAGGTGGGAAGCTGGAGCCTCGCAGTTATTCACGGTAACATTTTGCCAGATTGCCACCAGTCAGAGACCCCGCTGGAAAAAAAATAGTAGTTTAGCCATATCGAGCAAAAAAAATTGGCTCTTTCAAATCTTTTATGTTATTTCTGTTCCGTGTGAAGTATCGCGGCGTTAAATCCCAAACACATATAACTACCGTCATGGAGAGACAGTTGGGGGAGGGGCCACTCAGACGATGACTGGAGGGAGCAGAGCAGGTTGCATCATCAGTAATGCTGAAAGAGAAGCTGCAGAGACATGGGAGGATAATGAAGCAAGGTCACCAGTCTTTCTTAGATAGCCAAGTTTTATTCATATTTCTAAAAGGTACTAACACAGTTAACATGTTCCACATGCCTGAGCAGTAGGCATAAAACTAGTTTACATTCATCAAGATCTCACATCCAGTCCATGATATTCCCACCACTTGGGCAATGTCACCTGCCTTAGATGCATTAGCCAAACACTACCTACGCTCTGTATTGCTAAAGAGTGAGAGATATTTTAGGAGAGTTTTTAAAGTTGACTATATCACTGCACAATATCTTTGCAATAATATTTAAAACGGAACGCAGTTCACATATACCAAATTATTCAGTTATAGGATCAGGATAGTCTCGCGGATTTGGGGGCAGAATACTAGTTTTTTAATTAGGGTAAACAGATTCTGATAGGATTTGACTCGCCGTATTCATTTAATACGTTTTTGACCGAAGCTCCTTCCCACCACACAGGGCATAAAGTGGACTCTATTCCAGAGTGGGGGGGGCCAGCACTCTGGAATAAGACTGTGGTTGATATGCGTTATACCGCAGACATCTTTTAGTGAGGCTATTCCTTCATGGCGAGTTGGAGGCCTATCATAGTGGAGCCTGGGGACTTTACCTTTCAGCGGAATACAGTGGCGGTCGAAGATGCTTCATAGGCTGCCGACTCTGGCACAGAGATCCTTATATTGGTTGACCCCAAGGCCGGACTGGCCATACCAGGCATCGGCGTTTCCCTAGGGGGCTGAAAGGGTGCGGGCCAATTTTGTTAGTGGGGGCCAGTTTTGTAGCAGTGCAGCAGTTTCAAAAGAAATGCAAAGTTCCTTGTATATTCAGTTGTTTTCGGGCAACAATAAAAGTGTCATGTTAACTCTGGTGTTTAATGTACCTGCTGGAGAGAGATTGGAGTTTTGCCTGGTGGCAGTTTTGACTCATCTGAGGTAGCAGAGGGTTAATATGCATACTGCAAAGAATGTGTACAATTCATTTCAAAGAACAATATTTTATGTGCATAGCTCAGTGGGATACTGCTTTTGTCACAGAGATTCTTTTTTTACGGTGCAATTCATAAGTCACAATTGGAATCTAGCACATTGAGCTTTGAACTGCCATCAAGGACCTTCATGCAAACTACATGGTACAGGTTAGAAAGTTATGTTTTTCCCCAGTCTTTCATTACCCTGACAATGCTAAAAAATGGTTTGTTTGGCTAGAAATAAATTCTTCTTATTAAAGTCGACCCTAACCACTGTTATGTTCTGAATCCTAAGTTTGTGCTTCTCCAGACCAAGCACTCTTACAAAAGTGCCTACCAGTATGGATGACATGTGAATCCTACACCTTGTAGTCCTCTTTGCCTTAATGTAACATTTTCTAATCACTGATTTATGTGTGTGATTCATTGTCTCTGTATGTGTGTGTGATGTAAAGGGCCCCCACACCTTACACTGTTATGAGAAGTGCTATAAAACGAATAAAATACATGTGACAGAGGGGCTATGGAGAGATGAGAGGCACTGTTGGAGGGTGATAGTGAGGGAATCATTGAAGAGCCCCAACAAAGATTGTCATGTCCGGGTGCACAGTGAGGTGATTGTTCACTATGTTTTAAAAGCTAATACAATTCAATATGTATATATTGTAGACTGCACCATTTCCCCACAAATTTTCTTGGAGGGAGAACCTCTCCAAAACCCCTCATTTGTAATGGTCAGGCTCACTCGCTGCACTCCCTATGCAACGTACGGGGGCTGGTCTGACAAACTTAGTCAGGGCTGCTTTGCGTTCCCAGTCCAACCCTTCTACACATTGGTAGGTGCCAACATACCAAAATATTGTCATTTCTATATCCAGGTGGACGGGTAAAGACTACAATTCTTTTTTTTGCCATTTATTCCTCAGCAGATGTCTGGGTGTCGTGCTACTCCTTCCATGACAAAGTATATCAGAGACTGACAGAACCGGCTTTTCATAACACTTATAGTCCCCTTTTCATTGGACTCTTTGGTGTGCAGTGTTTCCTCGAGGCTTGATATCAGATTTGGAACCAGTGGAAAGTTTTACCCGTAAACCAATAATTGTCAAGCAGTGCATATTTGCATGACAAACTAATGATATATAGGCTTACTCCATGGGATATGTAAAGAAAGACACATCTGCTCTATACTATACTGTATTGTCGCATGATACTTGACCAAATATGTCCTTACACCCTATATTATCAGAATTAGTAGTGCACCATTCAAACGACCTATGCATATTTTTTCTAGAAATTTGATTAAGCAAAGCTATTGCTTTTTACTCTATGACCCCAACTTTTACACGTCTTCAAAAATGGGGATACAGCAATCTGGCCCACAGCTGCAATTACACCTGTGGGACTTCATTTACTAAATTTTAACGAGTGGCAGCGCAGCAAGCCTTCCTGCTGTGCTGCTGTGTGTCAAAATAAAAGGGCAGGAATGCGCCATAACTACAAGACACAATGCATTCCTGTCCTTCTCCCCTCCACCAGCACACAAACAGCAACCGTGTGCCAAAGCAGATATCCTTGCACCATGTTGCAAGGGTGCCTGCATTGAGGGGGTGAGTGTTTTTGTGTCGGAAGGGACACCTTCCTGTGTTAAATGGTAGCGGCAGTTTCAGTCGATAACCTTTCAAGTATTTGCCCGGCGGTAATCGCCTCTCATACCACTCGATAATTTACCAATGAAAGAGGCAGGCGCCGGAGACTGGAAGGCAGGAAACAAAGTTTTATTCCGTCGGAGCAGAACACATCAGATCAGACAGCAAGGTATCGTCACGAGGTGCTCTAACCGCATCTCTGAGACCTGGTCTCTTATACTCCGGTTTATTGCTTTATTACACATAGTACATTCTTGAGATTCTCTTGATGCATGAAAGAACATCCCCTGAAGCCCCGGCTCAGATCCGATCCCACACATAGTTACAGTAGAGGTTCCCACCCTACCCGCAGTGGGAGATGGCTATCGCGCAGCAGGGAATTCCGCTAATTCCCGGGGGTGTGTGCAACCGGCCGGGTCTCAGGGGGTAGGGGCTTTGATCTACTGTAATCCCTTTGATGCGGGGTGTTTCCCTTACAGTAGGGGCAATAAACTGCATCCGTAGGGCTAGGTGATGGCCTGGGACCAGTTCGGACAATGGGGCGCAGAGGAAGGGGGTTATCAAAGGAGAGGCATGACCATGTATGGGATGTCGGTCGGATGTGGTTCCGTAGCAGGGTCGCGCAGAAGGAGAGGGTTTATGGCCTGTATGAGAGAGCGGGGATGCCGGCGCGCGGGGGATGCTCGCAGCGCCAGGGGAAAGCGCTGGCGATCGAGAGTGAGCGGGGAGAGAGTGGGGTGCCTAAAATGGCGGCCGTGCATTCGCTGTGCGTGGCGCTGGGGAGAGGCAAGATGGCGCAGATAATGTTCAGTTTGCACGCTAAATTTCCACAGTCCTCCCTTTTAACATATCTCGCCAGCTTGCCTGGCCGTCATTTATCTTCGTTAACCCTCAGCTATAATATCGTTAATGTCTTTCGTACATTCCTTAAAGATACAGAGTTTTTAGGGCATGCAGGAGTAATCTGACACATTTGCTTAAAGTTACTTACAGGTGATAAAGTAGGCGAGGAGGTAGTACATACAGAGTTACAGTATAGTCGTGTACATGGCTGGTGTTGTATGGATGTTACTATACAAAGTTACATTTTCTTAACTTCTCAGTGTACAGTCGGAAGTGATTGATGCAACACCATGAAATTTTGATAAGAAGATAGTTAGTATAAAAAGGTGGTTGGGAGAGGATTTTCGACTTTGACATGGGTTCTTCTTTCCAGTGTCCTTTTTATAAAGAGCTATCACTGGTAAGCTCTCATTGTTGTTCTTCTTTCGTTGGCACTGTTGAGCACCGGCGGTGGAGCTAAGGTCCAGCTCAAATCCAATTTCTCACGTTGCAAGGTGTGATCATTCGTTGTTCTCCGATCACAGCCCTGTTCCTTAACACAGTTCACCATAGGTACTTTGAGACAGGGTACCTGCCTTTTGTTCTTCTGTGGGTAGGTCAGATTCATAATCCATATAAAAGATGGTGAGAGAGAGAAGGGTGTGACGTGCTTCGGGACGCCGAGGGAAGGGGGGGTGGAGTGGGATCAGATCAAAAATGTGGACCAAGGGGAGCAGAATCTTCCAGCACTGGGCCCATCAATCGGGCCCGACGGGTTGAGACTTCAGGCACGCTGGTCGGTGAGCAGGGGGCCTCGATGTAGCCCCTCGCGCTTATCATCCTGAAAATGGTGTCTCGTCCCATGCCCTTTTTGCTTCGTAGCCTCCCCCTTGGTCGATGTCATAGATGTTCCAAGGTCTGCAGCCAGGCTGTGCGTCACGTCCGACCCCTCCCTTCCGATGGCAGCACGTTATCTTTAAATGGGTACAAGAAACAAAAGTCTTAGAGAGTTGGCAGGGAAGACATTTACATACTTCATCCTCTCTTCCAACCACCGAGTAGTTGCGGACATGTTTTTATCGGTTGCTGCATGATTGGTGTCTTTTAACTCTGATGTTAGTGTGTGCGTTACTAATCTATTAATTATTGTTGTGGTGCAAGTTTCTGTGGGTGTCCCTGTCCATCGTCTGGCCCCCTAGGTGCCGATTCCTGTGCCCGATACTGGTTGCAGGAAGCCTGACATCTGTCAACCTTCTAGTCTATTAAAAATTCGAACCGGCTTCTCCGGCAGAGGCTCGTTCGTCTCAACACAAGTTTTGTTATTACATATTCCCTTCCGAGGATTGTTAAGTTTACAAAAAGAAAGTGCGAGGTGCTGCTGTCACGTGTTCATGAGTATCCATTTCGGGGAGGAACATAAGCTAAGCATTATTTTTGCTGGCGACAATAGATAACCCTTTATCAGTTTAGGCGATGTTTTATTAGTGAATAAGGTTGTCAGCTGTGTCGTTCGAAATACTCTGAGGCGGCTAGTATAGGGCTGCGGTTATCTTGGGAGAACGGGGTGCTTTTAGACATTCTATTTCGGGGTAATTGGGCGGGGGTAATTCTGGGCGGTGGAGATGGTGTTGTTAAAGCTCTGAAAAACGGAAACCACTGACATATAGTCCCCGTGATGAGGGCCAAATTGGGAGACATCAGTCGTCTTACCTGTCCTTTCTTTTCTCAGCCAATTAAACTCAATATTTATAGAAAGGAGAGGTAGTAACGTGGCAAAGTACGGTCGTTTTGTTTCAGTCAATTTGTTCGAACACCACCGTGCTCCAGGCCAATTATACACTTACCGAGGAGGTATGTGTCGTTAATCGTTAATTTATTCAAACAGAAAAGAGGGTAAGAAGGCTTTTTAGTGAGGGAGGGAGTGAGAGGGAGAGAGAGAGAGAGAGAGAGAGAGAGAGAGAGAGACAGAGAGAGAGAGAGACAGAGAGAGAGAGGGAGAGAGAGAGAGAGAGAGAGACAGAGAGAGAGAGAGAGACAGAGAGAGAGAGAGAGAGAGAGAGAGAGAGAGAGAGAGAGAGAGAGAGAGGGAGAGAGGGAGAGAGGGAGAGAGAGAGAGAGAGAGAGAAAGAGAGAGAGAGAGAGAGAGAGAGAGAGAGAGAGATAGGTGTGCGTCAAGTAGGCTATTTGGCATACATACGATACAAAACGAGAGAGACATGGGTAAGATAATAGGCCACTTGGTGCACACACAACATGGAGTAGCATGGATCTGTTCCATGTAAGAAAACACGAGCGGGGAAAAGACATAAATTCAGTGACCACGTACACACAAATGCCGGATAGGGTGTGACAGTACATGCATGCAAGACGGAGACTCAGGGCTACGTTGAGTATGGGGACCTCTCCTTTCCTGTCCTCTTTTTCTATGCTGCGTACTTTCAGTATTTTGTAGTTCATTTTAGGGGGTGTCGGACTCTGTATTCTCCTCCCTTTGATCGATGGTGAGCATTTCAATCATACAGTGACGCTCTCTCTCCAAGTGACCTAAGCATGAGATGCACACACATTCATACCGTGTAATTATAGCACACACGTACAATCATGCCATACAGTTTCTTATGTTCTCAATGGTGGTCTGCACTTCACGCACTATCTCACAATGTTTGTCTAAATTTTCCCTGATATTGAACTCGGTATGGTCCATGTCCGCTTCATTCTTCAGTCGGATCTTCGCCGTGACCTATAGAGGGGAAAAAGAGGGGAGGGGATGTGCAGCATTCAAAGTACCCCAGCGCGCGTAGACACGAAAAAGTTCTACTTACCACGTACCAGGCTAGTCGCAGGAATGGGTGATACCACAGACCTATTATTCTCTTTGTCCGAGACAAAGATGCTCTAATTTATTTCACTTCCTAAATTCGGGTTCCCTTGTCATATATGCATTTCTCAATCGGTCGTGTATTAGGGTGCAGGATACCATACCTTGCGTTCGGCATATACCCTGAGCTATGGTTGACCATGGTTTAACGACTCTTGGAAAAAAGATAAGTGCGATGGGTACAAATTCCGTTAATCAAAAAGATTCAGGCAAATGGGGACTGCATTATCTGTTTTCTATTGCTTGGGGGTAACAATCATTTATTCAAATGAAGAAATCTCTATCAACCTATGTGATTAGTCATGGCACTGATTCCGTAATTCTTTCAAGAGACCCTTTATTTAAAACAATGTCAGCATACAAGATACGGGCCTACAACCGTTCAGGCCGGACACGTGGTGGGGAGGCGTCGAGTGTCATGAGCAACGCTACTACGGCATAAAATCGGTTCCCTTCCCGCCCCTCCCCGACCATCATGTGTGGAAGCATCGCATATATATCTTTTTAACACAAATGTCACGTGACTGGGACGCCACAAGGGTGTGTAGGCCTCTCCTACATCGGCGCCATCTTGGGGCGAGGTCGGGCCAGAGTACAGTCTAAGTCTTTCCATGAATTAGCTGTTGGACCAGAATCCCTTTCAGTAGTTCGAGAACCTTCGTTAGCGTCAATGTTGCGTCAGCATGGCGTCACTGCGACCCCGTAGAAATGCCATGGTTCGTTCTTGGGGCGGGGCAGGAGGCGGGTTCTTCCGCCGACGCTTCGAACCAGTCTTTCTCACTGCACCAAGCGGAGGCAAGGTGGCTGCCGTCCGGGGCAAAGAGCAATGGCGGCGGTTTGTCCTTACCGGAAGTCCGCGGGAGTCGAGTGTCAAATGACTCCAGCCGATTCTGCAAGGCTGAGGGGAGCATCTTGTCAAGGGTGGGGCCCATGCCCAAGCAGACAAGCTTTCGAGTCCAGAATTGTCTCACGGTGGGCTTTAGGCCTGGATCCGGAGGAGTCGACCGCCGGAGTTCAAGGGCAGCAGAAGCAGCAGCTCTTCGGTACAGTCACCGGAGAGGAGCCAGCAGCAGTAACAGCGGCAGTTCGGATGGTACTGCCACCGGGGTGATTCCAGTAGCAGTGACGACAGCAGTTTGGATGGTATCACCACCGGGGTGGGTCCCCGATTACCTTGCTGCGGGGGCCCACTCCTCACATCGGGTGCTAGCGGCAGTCCTGGTGAACCCGGTGCTTGGGTGGTTGCCTGGCGGCCGCGTGCAGGGGCGCTGGCTCAGCCGAACGGCGAATGAAGTGGCAGGGCGCAACTCAGCTGGCTGACGTGTGAAAGATGCGGTTGGGGTGCCCTCATCTGCTGGCGAGCCTCCACCTGGGGAGGCGGGGGAGGTCCGTCCGCGTCGCTTCCCCCCGCCAGGGCATCAGCCCTTATTGAAGAAAGAAGAGAAAAGGCGGGAAGATCCGCACAGCGTGCCAGGGTGAAATTCAGCAGGCCGATGAAAAAGATGGCTGGGGCGTCCTCATCTGCTGGTGAGCCTCCACCTGGGGAGGTGGGGGAGGCCCGTCTGCGTCGCCTCCCCCCCGTCAGGGCGTCAGCCATCATTAAAGAAAGAAGAAGAGAAAACGGAAAAGGCCCGCACAGCGTGGCGGGCTTCGCCTTGGGGTTGCCAGAACTTCGGCGCGTCGTATAGCCTCCGGCCTATTCGCACAGTCGTCCGCCACTGATGTCAATGGATTTTTGCATGGCTTTTATAGCCCAAAGCCGACTAAAAGAACCGCCCAAAACAGGCCAATGTTGCAATTTCGAGGAAGGAGAGGCAAGGACGGTGTCACGTGGACGTTAAGGCTTTGGGATGGAGGTTGCAACAGACTGTCATGTAAATAGTTGTTTTAAAACGTGTTTTAACCTGGTTACCCTGTTGGTGTGTTCGTTATATCTTATAAGTTATTAAAATGTTATAACTATACTACTTCGTTGGAGTGTTTGTACCTACTTGCAATTTGATGACGAGCACAAGGAGGTTACTGTGCAATCGGAAAAATAACAGAGACCAATTGCGCGCGATTCTAGCCCTAGTTTGGTGACGTCGGTGGTGGGTGTCAGCAGGCTTCCGTTTGTGCGGGATCTTGTCATGCTTATTGGGCGGGGTGGGCAGTAGGGCAGACAGGTTTAGGTAGCGAGAGTAATGGAGTCGGGCTACCTCGTGGCTGTCTCGACCGTGAGCTTGACTCCTTCCCTTGGTTTCATATGTCCCACAAAGGGCTAACTCCTAGCGTTACTTTAGTTTTTGTAAGGTCAAAAAGGATCCTACCAGTGCCTTTACTATCTTGTCGATTCCTGTTCGTTCATCCTTCGCTAGCCGATTCATTCTGGTGGACTCTTTCTTTCTCATCTCTGGGTCGTCTAACATTATAGCCGACATTGTGTTCAGCACAGGAGGCTCGGCCGGCGCGGAGGCCGTGAGGACCGAGGCCCCTGTACTGCTTTCGCTCGTGTTCGGGGGTTGTGGGTGTTGCACTACTGACTGGGAGGGTGCATATGGAGGGGGCATGTAAATGATCGGGGGACCTAACAGTAATTCGTCATTCGTTCGCTGCTTGGAGGACAACTCAGGGTAGAGCAAAGAAGGGGTCCTAACAGCGTACTGTCCTGATGTTTCGGGCTCCTGTCTTAGTTTAGTTTCCCTTCTCTCCTTTATTTCTTCTTCTAACTTTCTAGCGGCAAGGTGAGCTGCCTTTCGTAATTCCTTTTCTGCTTTTACTTCTTCCCTCTTTTTCCGTTGCGTTGCTTCTTTGCGCCACATGCCAATACTGTCAAGCATAGTAGGCGTGGTCTTATTGCTACGCAGGGCTATTTCTAGCACTTCTATCTTATGGTCGTCGAAGGATCCCATCAGTGGCCACTGACTCTCGGGGTCCTTCTTTGTATATTTATGCCATAGCTTGGTATAAGCTACGGCGACTAGTCCATATTTAGTGAACATGTCCTTATTAGGGGTGCCCTCCAGTGGAGCCGGATGGTTCACCTCTAATAAGCGGTCCAGGCAGAACCAACTACCAATCAGTGGGGAGAAGATAGGCATGACGGGTTTCAACGGGGACAAAAGTCAGCACTACCTATCTTTTCACTGCTTGCAAAGACTAGACAGAATATCTCTATTCTTCGTTATTTGTAAGCAGAGAATACCTCCAAAGAACCAATATCGAACAACTAGTGTTCGGACAATCAATCAATCAATCAATCAATGGGAGATAAAGATAGGCATGACGGGTTTCAACGGGGACAAGAGTCAGCATTACCTACCCTTCACTATTTGCAAAGACTAGACAGAATATTCCTATTCTACGTTATTTGCAAACAGAGAATATCTCAAAAAGCACTATTCTCCAAAACAATCAATGTTCGGACAATCAATCAATGGGGAGATAAAGATAGGCACGACGGGTTTCAACGGGGACAAAAGTCTGCGTTACCTACCCTTCACTATCTGCAAAGGGAGAGAGAGAGAGTATTTCTACTCCTCCCCGTTTGTAGACAGCGAATATCTCAAAGAGAACAATCAATGAGCACAATCAATGAGCAATACTAGTATTCAAAAAGCTTGATGCATGAAAGAACATCCCCTGAAGCCCCGGCTCAGATCCGATCCCACACATAGTTACAGTAGAGGTTCCCACCCTACCCGCAGTGGGAGATGGCTATCGCGCAGCAGGGAATTCCGCTAATTCCCGGGGGTGTGTGCAACCGGCCGGGTCTCAGGGGGTAGGGGCTTTGATCTACTGTAATCCCTTTGATGCGGGGTGTTTCCCTTACAGTAGGGGCAATAAACTGCATCCGTAGGGCTAGGTGATGGCCTGGGACCAGTTCGGACAATGGGGCGCAGAGGAAGGGGGTTATCAAAGGAGAGGCATGACCATGTATGGGATGTCGGTCGGATGTGGTTCCGTAGCAGGGTCGCGCAGAAGGAGAGGGTTTATGGCCTGTATGAGAGAGCGGGGGTGGCCGGCGCGCGGGGGATGCTCGCAGCGCCAGGGGAAAGCGCTGGCGATCGAGAGTGAGCGGGGAGAGAGTGGGGTGCCTAAAATGGCGGCCGTGCATTCGCTGTGCGTGGCGCTGGGGAGAGGCAAGATGGCGCAGATAATGTTCAGTTTGCACGCTAAATTTCCACACCTGCACAAAAACAATCATTGATGGCATTTTCCTCTTTCCAGCATGCACAGAAAGAGGAAAAACAAGGAGAAATAAAAGTATTTCTCCTCGTTGCGCCACTTCTATGCCTTCCCTGGGGAGGCGTAGGATTCTCACGCATTCCCAGCTTTACAAAGCATTTGTAAATCTAGATTTCATGGATGCTGCGCGGGAACATCCACAGCAACACCCATTGAACATCCCTTTCACCCAGAGTAATGCGTGAAAGCAGCCGATATTTACAAGGCCATGAAAAGTCACGCTGGGTGACTTTATGTGGACTTGCAAATATGGACAAGTCCATTGCGCTGCTGGTGCGCTAAAAAAGGTGATGAACCGGCGGCGCAATGGACTTGTAAATGAGGCCTGCAATGTTTAATTTGCATCATTGTTTCACTGTTCCAAGATATCCTCATGTTTGGAAGCATTATGCTGGTGTGGTTGGATCTGTAAGACATTTTAAACTTTAGCATTTGAAGATGGCTACCCAGTGCAATGTTTACTGAGCTGCCATCTTGGAATGTCAGACACACCATGTAATGATGTGATGTGCAGCATTATGATGTAAGGTAGGAATTGTATGAGGAAGGTATTCTAGGATAGAAGGTTGGGGGTCTTTCAAAGGAATACAAGTGTCAGTAGTAGTTACAGACTTAAAGAGTTAGGGTGCTAATCTGTACACGCTGTACAATAAATAATTAAGAACTTACTTGATGCCTGGAGTAAGTTATTATACTGGCGACGATTTGGAAGAACCCTGTCTGGAACGTCAAAGCTGCCTCTGTCTGAAGAAATGAAGTATCTCTGTAACAGCGTTGCTTGAAGCCATTTTTTGGAAAAAGATGCGTCCTCCTGCTCTGTATCGGCGTTTCCAAAGTGAGTCATAAACAATCGCCTTCGATATTGCAGTAGGTGATATGCAAATTACACTCTTGTTTCAAATAGAGTGGACGGTACTAAACATTTGGGTCAGTCACGATCCGTTCCGCTTTGTATTTATTTGACGAGAGCTGAAAAACTAAGGCGCATAAGCATTAGGCAGTTTGTTTGAACTCTTAATGCATATGCGCGTAAATAATGAGATCAGGCCTATGAGGCTTATTGACTGTGTACGAGCACGCCCAACGCACGTCACGCTGGTCGACCATCTTAAGGTCAGGCATTGTGATCGCTATATTACGATCATTGGAGAACTGTGCATAGCGCCACCGGGTGGATTACTTAACATGCTGATGCACACAGCCACATACAAATACAACGTTTTGACACGCAAATAATAACAAAAGGATTATTTAAAACGCTGATGCACACAGCTATATGAACATCTCATATGTATGTTATAATACAATAAATAAATAAACAAAAGGAATATTTCATCATCTTTGTTATATAAACAATAACTTTGCTGCTTACTAGCTTCTGGTGCTTTTTACCTGTTACGAGGGTGTCTCTGAGGGGAAGTGGAAGGCCCCTGCTGCTGGTCGCTTCTCGCCATCGTTCCTTGCTACCTGCTGCCGTGAGGTGAACGGCCCTTTATGAACTACACTTCCCAGCACCACCCTGACATCGGCGCTTGCGGCGACGTCACCAGGCCGTGCCGGAACACTACTTAGGCCGCCTGGTGACACCGCAGCGCGGGACGCTTTGCGGCTTACTAGCTTCTGGTGCTTTTTACCTGTTACGAGGGTGTCTCTGAGGGTAAGTGGAAGGCCCCTGCTGCTGGTCGCTTCTCGCCATCGTTCCTTGCTACCTGCTGCCGTGAGGTGAACGGCCCTTTACGAACTACACTTCCCAGCACCACCCTGACATCGGCGCTTGCGGCGACGTCACCAGGCCGTGCCGGAACACTACTTAGGCCGCCTGGTGACACCGCAGCGCGGGACGCTTTGCTGCTTACTAGCTTCTGGTGCTTTTTACCTGTTACGAGGGTGTCTCTGAGGGGAAGTGGAAGGCCCCTGCTGCTGGTCGCTTCTCGCCATCGTTCCTTGCTACCTGCTGCCGTGAGGTGAACGGCCCTTTACGAACTACACTTCCCAGCACCACCCTGACATCGGCGCTTGCGGCGACGTCACCAGGCCGTGCCGGAACACTACTTAGGCCGCCTGGTGACACCGCAGCGCGGGACGCTTTGCTGCTTACTAGCTTCTGGTGCTTTTTACCTGTTACGAGGGTGTCTCTGAGGGGAAGTGGAAGGCCCCTGCTGCTGGTCGCTTCTCGCCATCGTTCCTTGCTACCTGCTGCCGTGAGGTGAACGGCCCTTTACGAACTACACTTCCCAGCACCACCCTGACATCGGCGCTTGCGGCGACGTCACCAGGCCGTGCCGGAACACTACTTAGGCCGCCTGGTGACACCGCAGCGCGGGACGCTTTGCTGCTTACTAGCTTCTGGTGCTTTTTACCTGTTACGAGGGTGTCTCTGAGGGGAAGTGGAAGGCCCCTGCTGCTGGTCGCTTCTCGCCATCGTTCCTTGCTACCTGCTGCCGTGAGGTGAACGGCCCTTTACGAACTACACTTCCCAGCACCACCCTGACATCGGCGCTTGCGGCGACGTCACCAGGCCGTGCCGGAACACTACTTAGGCCGCCTGGTGACACCGCAGCGCGGGACGCGCGCGGGCAGCGCCCGGGTGAAGCCCGGGCCAAGGGCGGGCCCGTCCCTGCCCGTCAGTGGCCGTGAGAGGCCGGGCAGGGCCTACCCTTTTGGTTTTGGTTTGTACGATCGATTTGTTCGTGCAGGGGTCCACTACAGCATCTGGACGCTTAAGTGTAATACTTGCTGGAGATAACTTCATTTTTCACTGGGCTGTTGCTGTGCTGCCTCGTCCCCATCATGAGCAAAAGGAAGGCTGAAGGTAGGCTAGCTGGCACTCTTGACGATTACTTAACAAGGGTCGAACTTGAAATCTCTGATAAGATCCTAGCTGTAGAACGTAGGCTCTCACTGGATCCTATTATCTCCCTGTCAGGTGCCCCACCCACAGCCGCCAATGTCACCTCGGCAAGTGTACCCTTTTGTCCCGGTGCTTCTGACTCTCCCTGCACTTCTAGCCCCCCCTCCCTCTCGGCAATGGTTTCTACACGAGCAAACAAAAGAGTAGTAGCCCCTAAACTTAGCGAACCCCCATGTAAAAAAAGGAAAGGCAGGATCCAAAATAAACCCCCTAATCCCCGAGTTGCCGCGGATCTGCTAAGTACACACTCTTCTGTTCCTCTATCCGCCCCTACAGGCACCATCAACAAGCAACCCATTGATTACCAGAGCATCGACATCTTAAGTTCTGCACTTAAAGACCAAATAGTTACACTAATACAACCAGTCTTGGAAAAGTTAGAAATTGTGTTGACTAGGCTCAGCCATATTGAAACTACCTTGTCTAATGGTCCGCCGCTTGTGCCAACAATCACTGTTACAAATATTGAGGATGAGGTCCGTAGACCTAGTGTTAGGACTATTACTGGTCAACCTGTCTTGGGAACTAACATTAACATTCTTCCAACTCCCCCTGCAACAGGGGTACAACTTTCTAGGCCTATTGCTGCCCCCATAGCCGCCAGAAGATCGCTGATAGATCAGCAGCTCTCAGTGAACCAATTAAGGCCCATGCCTTCTAATGCAGTAGATCCCGAAGTTTTCAGAAGCTTACATCTCCCCTCTGAGGCCACCCCGTATACAGTCATTTTAGCCAATGTTCCCCAACTACCGGAAGGGTGTAGTGAGCACTGGTCCAACTTAAAAAACAAAGCGCTGCACTTCCTCAGCAGGAAATGTGGGGTACCCCATTCCTTATTTGAAGAATTTAAAATGGTCAGGCGGGTGCCCTGGGTTGGTCACACTCAAAAGGCTTTGACAGGTGATTGTGTGGTGCTAAGTTTTGGGTCCCGCTATTTGGTCGAACGTATCTTGGAGACGGCCTCATATCATGTACCCTTGTTAGATGAGATACAGATCTTACCCCTGGGCTACTTCTATAGACCGGTTAGGCCGGTGGCTCATATGCAATCACGTGCCCCCCATCGTAATTTCCATCTTGGTTCTCACCCAGTTGGGTTAAGTAACCGGTTCGCTGTTCTCTCCTCCTTGGAGGACAACGATTGACATGGGGATAGCTCTGCACAGCCCTGGGAATTCCAGACTAGGAGCCCATTGTTTGTTAGTAGGGAGCCACAAGCTCTAATACAGCCCATTGTACCTGTTGTGGACTCCATCCCACGTACCACTCTTGATCATCTAAGCCCCTCTAGTGGTAGCCCTACAACTAACCCTAATATGGAGATTCGAACGGTAAAACCGCCAGACACCAACTGCCATCTATCACTCTCCTCCTGGAATATAGCTGGCCTCCAATCTAAAGTAATTTCTCCTGACTGGGTGGCCTTTATCGACCAGGTGGATATTTGGTGTTTCCAGGAGTCGTGGGCGGCTGACCCTATTTTTCGAGTAGGGTATATGAATTACTTTAAACCAGCCACCAGGGGCTCCAGAGGGAGACCAACGGGTGGTCTGACAACCTGGGTTCGCCAATGCGAAGGCATAGTTGCTGTGGAAGTGCCGATAGATAGCCCTGACATATTGGCCACTCGTATTACCTCTTCAAAGGGTCTAAATATTCTCGTTATTAATATTTACTCTAGGAGAATTCCCGGTGGTAAATGCTCCCCTACAATTCTTGTATTAGAACAGTTTCTTTGTAATTTTACAAGAGACGGTCATTGGGTTGTGGCAGGTGACTTCAACACCTGTTTTGAACCACTGGGGTTAGACGATGAAAACTATCTGAAGCGGAGGACTCCGTGTGGGGTATACCGCAATTAGGTCTATCACCCATTAGTAAATGGACCCAAGCAGCCCTCTTTCTGAAGGGGATCTGCCTGGAGATGGGGTTGAGGGCCGTTAATGGCAGAACAACATCTGACAGGCAGGGGAAGATAACTTTTAATAATGGTAGATGCGGGAGCAGAATTGATTATATTCTAGTGAATTGTGAGATGTGGGTCGACGTAGTCGATATGGTTGTGTCTGATAGATTAGAAAGTGACCATAACCCCCTGATGTTGACCTTATCGGACAGTAGCTTTGCCAAGCCATATAGTGATGTTGGAAGTGTCCCGCATGTGCAAGCTACTCTGTCTTTGGATATGAGAAGGGTTCGCTGGCCTAAAATTGCTTCGGACCCCTCTACCCGGGTCGCTATCAGGAATTTGATTACTGCAGCAACGCTTAAGTTATCTAACTGTGAATCAAGGGAGGGGATCATAAACTCCATGTCGGACATTCATAGTGAACTGTTTACAGGGCTTAAAACATTTTTTATTAAAACTGTCCCTGCCACAACTAAACTGGTTCCCAAGCCAGAAAACTCTTGGTTTGATGGTGGTTGCAGAGCCTCACGCAAAGCACTGATCTCAGCAATTAAATCTAGACACCCGCAAACGATCAGGAGCTGTAGAGCTGCTTCTAAACTTGCCCAAAGCCTGGCTAAATCTAAATGGGACGAATCACGCTGGCAAGAGCTACTCGAGGCCTGCGAGGGCAGAAACATGACCCACTTTTGGCACCTTTTAAAATGGGGTAGGAACCCACATGCTATGATACCGGCTAACCATGTAGCTCCTGACCAGTGGGTCAGTTATTTTGAAAACCAATTTTTCTCTAGGGAGTCGCCTTTAGAATCCCCACGGGTCTTTAGTGGTGCTGCTCCACTAGAGTTTACCTCTAATGAGGTAGTGTCTGTTTTGAAATCATTGCCGTCGGGAAAAGCCCCAGGCCCCGACGGTATCCCCGCCGATCTATTCAAGCAGGAACAGGATCTATGGGTTCCCTACCTTCAAACCTTAGCAAATGCCCTGTCTGGTGGCGCGTCGGTCCCGGTGTCTTGGTTTGGGGCAGAGATATTGCCTATCTATAAGAAGGGTGATCGCTCTGCCCCTGCCAACTACCGCCCGATTAGTCTCATCGACGCAGTTCAAAAAATTACCGCCCGTCTGCTTTTGGGTCGTATTACAAGCTGGATCAACGAACACGACATTCTAACGCCCCTCCAGGCGGGGTTTCGGACACATGTCGGGACCATAGATCAAGCTTTTAGGTTCATGCTTCTTTATTGGAAGGTAGTTCATTTGGGGGGGGAAGCTTTTTGCAGCTTTTGTGGAT
Organism: Triturus cristatus; assembly: GCF_964204655.1. Lineage (NCBI taxonomy): Eukaryota > Metazoa > Chordata > Amphibia > Caudata > Salamandridae > Triturus > Triturus cristatus. The sequence goes on along the minus strand of NC_140589.1, from coordinate 585,945,496 downwards.
CTCAGGTCCGCATTTGATACGGTGCCAAGAGCTAAATTGTGGGATGTCCTCCGTGAGATGGGCATGCCGGCTGAACTATTGAGGTTCTTAGTTATTTTACATTCTCATACATACGCACAGGTCCGATGGGGCAAACCAGGCGAGGTGACAGCGAGATTTAACGTGACCAAAGGGGTCAGACAAGGGTGTGTACTGGCCCCCACTTTGTTTTCCCTGTTTATCAATGGTGTAACTAGGTATTTTCTTGACTTTCCAACAGATGCACCCACGTTAGCAGGCATGAAAGTTCCCCTGCTCATGTTCGCGGACGATACTCTCCTTATTTCTAAAACCCGCCAGGGGCTTCAATTAGCACTGACTCGGTTTGAGTTATTTTGCCGCGACCATGAGCTCGAGGTTAACGTGGGGAAGACAAAGTTTATGGTCCTTCGTGGCACCCGCCCAGTTAAAGCCAGGGTTGATATGGGTGGCGCAACGCTTGAACAGACCTCCACCTTCACCTATTTGGGGGTCACATTTAGTGACAATTTAAGCTGGAGGCCCCAGATCGACCTCCTTAGTCTTAAGCACTCACAATTAGGTGGAGCGTTGTATAAAGAACATAGACTATCTTGCACCAAACCAGTAGCTCCGTTGATCAAAATCTATGGATCTAAAATTATCCCAGCAGTCATGTATGGTGCTGAGTTATGGGGGTTCAGTAAACTGGACCCTCTGAGGGTGGCCCAAAATAACTTTTTGAGGTCTATAGTTGGGCTACCCACATCAGCCCCACGAATTCCCTTGCTATACGACCTAGGATGTCAGCCTATTGAAGATATGACCCGGTATAGGCCTTTGGCGTTTTGGCGTCGCCTATGGACCACCCCGGAGTTATCTCATTATGCAAGGGCACTGCTGGAGGTAAAAGACATGGGGGGCTCCCATAGAATTAGCTGGTTATCAGAAATTAAATCTATCTTGATAGATATGGGTACGGGCGATCTGTGGTTTAACCCTGTGACGGCTGTTTTTCCCCCTAAAAAAGTCTTCAGGGATTCCTACTGGCTTTGGTCACAGCATAAACGTCATTCCTCCTTGACTGCCAACTCTTTGACAACATGCTACCTGTCTATTAAGGATCAACCCACTCTTGAGGCATACTGGGATGTAATAACCAAGAAGCTGGACCGGAAACTGTATCATCAATTCAGAATAGGGTCCCTCCCATTATGCTCTTTCACTTCTGGTTGGTCTATTAACGGCAATGACAAATGCCCAAACTGTAAGAATTTAGTCGAATCAGACGATCATTTTTTATTTGTCTGTCCGCTATATGACCGACCTAGAAGAGTTTGGTTGCGGCCTGTGTGTCGTGAACTAGGTGTAAGATCTGCCCAGGCTGCCAAAAGGATTCTTAAGACGGATACATCCTCCCTTGTGGTTATTGGTTTAGCTAAATACATTAGATGGGCTTGGCTACTACGGAGTAGGCATAATTCTTGTAACACTTTGCCTCCTACCACAGAATTATAGCAATTGTTGCTTTCTTGGAGTCTGTTTTAACCAATTCAAGTCGTGTTCTCTAACCATTTAATACCTTTTTATTCCTGTTTTTAAAGAGTTATGTATTTATAAATGGTTTTTATGGAAATGATGTAAACCATCGCATATTTTTTAAATGTATTTTTTATCTATGTCTTTTAAGATGAAATATTCGAAATAAAGACTTTCTTGACTTGACTTGAATAATAAAATATATTTATTAACGAAACAACCATGACAACAGAAAGAGAAGTAACAATAAACATGAATTCTGATATACATGATGATGAAAATAATGCAGGGAAAATATCGAAAACTGTTTTTAGAAGGCCCCTGCCATTTGATCTTTCAGAACAACAAAATGTTGCCCAAAGGTGGGAGAAATGGACAAGGAGATTTGAGCATTTTCTAAATGCAACATGCAAAAACCATACTGATAAACAGGCAAAAGATTTGCTGCTCAATCTTGTAGGAGATGAAGTAGAAGACCTAATAATTACATTTCCTCAACAAGAGCGAAACACCTATAAGGGACTCATGAAATGCTTAAATGACAAGTTTGATCCTCATAGAAACCTGGATTATGAAAGATATAATTTTAATGTGGCATGTCAAAAAGAAGATGAAACAATGGATGATTTTGTAACCAGACAATTAGCAACGTTTTGTTTATTCGACAAATTCAATAATGAAGAAGCGATAAGCCTAAGAGTTATACGAGGCTGCAATTAAAAAAAAAATTGAAAAAAACTCTTAGAAAAACATATTACCTTCAAGAAATTTTGCGCATGGCAAGAACAGAACTACGAGCCGAAAAACATGCCACGAACATGGAAGAAGGAAGAATAAAAACTCAAGAGCAAGTGAGGCAAATGTCACTGAAAGTAAACAGAGAAAAAAGAATGGAGACACGTTAAAAGGAGAAAAGACTATGTTACAGATGTGGATTTCAATTTCCTCATCAAAAATTCTGTCCAGCTATTGGGCAACAATGTAAAGAATGTGGAAGATACAATCATTTCGCCAGTGTTTGTAAATTTAAGAAAGAAAAAAAAGAAAATTGGACAAGAAAGAAAGTTGAAATAAACAATTTAATTCAAATAAAAACGTGAAACATATAAGAGAAATGGAATTAATTGAAAGAGAAGAAGAATCTGAAGAAGATTTTGAACATAGTGAAAGGTTATACATTGTGCAAGAAAAAGATGAAGTTCAACAACTTAACATGATAAGAAAAGAAGACATCAAAAAGACAACCTCAGTTGATTTATTGGTAGGCTCTCAAAAAGTACTTTTTATCCTGGATAGCGGAGCAACATGCAATATAATGTGTGACTGAATATGCAAAAATGTCTGAACAACCTCCCTTAAACCATCAAACGTAAGTGTTTTTCAATGGGGAGCAAAACATCCTGTTTCTTGTCTAGGAAAATTTTAGGAGATTCTAAAACATCAAGAAATAAGCAGCAAAGAAGAAATACATGTTATAGAAGGAGAGGTTCCAGGACCATGTCTACTGAGTAACATAACTGCAAAATGTATGGGACTACTAGCAGTCACCTGTAATTTAACAACTGATCATCCTGTTCTTCGAAACTATCCAAAACTATTTGATGGTCTAGGGAAATTGAAAGACAAAACAATAACTCTACATATAAATGAAACAATAAAGCCTGTAGCTCAGTCCCACAGAAGAGTTCCTGTTCACATGCAAGCGAAAGTTGAAAAAGAAATCAAGGCATTATTAGAAGAAGACATAATTGAAGAAGCAACAGGCCCAACACCGTGGGTATCTCTCATCGTGATTGTTCCCAAGAAAGACACTGAAGATATCAGAATTTGTGTGGACATGAGGCTACCAAACACTGCAAGTGAATGAGACAGATACCCAGGTCCTCATTTAAACGACATGATTAGTAGTATTAATGGTGCAGTTGTTTTTTTCGAAACTTGATTCACGTAAGGGATATCACTCGCTAGAAATCGATACTCAATCGAGATACATTACAACATTCTCGACACACATGGGTCTTTTCAGATATAAACACTTTAATTTTGGTATATGCTCTGCTGCTGACATTTTTCAAGAAATTATAAAAAGTGTCATAAGGCCTGTACAAAACAGCATGAACTATAGTGATGACATCCTAGTCTTTGGCAAAAGTCAAGAAGAACATGATCAAGCCTTAGATGGTGTATGTCAACAACTCCTCAAAGCTGGATTGACTTTAAATCTAAAAAAATGTGAATTGAATAAAACCGAATCAACGTTCTATGGGCATATATTTTCTCATGAGGGAATAAAATCAGATCCCAAGAAAATAATTGCGCTAAATGCAATACAAAGACCCAAGGACATAACAAACTTGAGATCGTTTCTGGGAATGGCCAGTTATTGTGCGAGGTATGTTAATAATTTCGCAACTTTAAGCTCACCTCTCAGAGAGCTAACAAAAATCGGTCAAAGATTTGAATGGAATGAAAGTTGTGAACAATAATTCAAATAAATAAAATCACAAATAACTATGGCAGCCAACTTAAAATAATTTGATCCACATCTATGTTCGCAATTGGTAGTGGATGCCAGTCCTGTAGGGCTAGGTGCTATGCGTGTACAACATAAGCCTGGAAGAGAAACTCAAAGATATGTAATATCTCATGCCAGCAAAAGTCTTTCAGAGATTGAACAAAATTCTCTTAGCCTGAAAAAGAGAGTTTTGCGGTTGTATGGGCATGCGAACATTACCATGACTTCATCTATGGAAAGCCTTTTGTAATAATAACAGATCACCAAGGTCTTATTTCCATTTTTGGGAACCCAAAAACAAAGATGCCTCCAAGGACAGAAAGATGGGGAATGAGTTAATGGACTACGATTTTAGAATCATTCATAAGCCTGGAAAAGACTACAATCCAGCGGATTATTTATCTAGACATCCTTTTGATTCAAATTGGAGGCAGAAGAGTACATCTGTTTTCTTATAAAGTCAGTAATACCTGAAATTATCTTACAAAAAGAACTGATTGAAGCCACATGTTTGGATGATACCATTCAAGAGGTAGTCAAAATAATACATGAAAATAACTGGAAATTGATAAATGCTGCAAGTCGTTTTAGGTGAAATGTAAAAAAAAAATGTCATTTTGGCTTTTAAGAATATACAATCAGAATTATCAGTAGCCTCTTCAGGCATATTGCTTAGAGGTGACAAAATAGTTGTCCCAGTTTGTCTACAAAGAAATGTTATTGATCTAGCTCATGAAAATCATAGAGGTATATCCAGCACTAAAAATGTCTTAAGAGAGAAACAATGGTTTCCAAGATTGGATCAGCAAGTAGAAGAAGTGGTTCAGTCATGTCACATATGTCAATGTACGTCACAAGAAAGAGAAACACAAGAACTTCACATGCCAGAATTGCCAGATGCTGTATGGGCTAATGTGGCAGCAGATTTTTATGGTCCCTTGGATTCAGGGCATTATATATTAGCCAAAATAGACGAATATTCTCAATTTCCCATTGTTAAAGTAGTATCTTCAACGTCGACTTCAGTAGGACTTCCAGTTCTTGATGACATTTTCTCTACATGGGGAATACCTAATGTGTTAAAAACTGATAATGGTCCTCCATTTAGTGGAAGTGAATTCCAGAAATGTATGAATTATCTTGGAATTGTGCATCGGAGAGTGACTTCTATGTGGCCTCAAGCCAATGGAATGATGGAAAGGTTAATGGCCACCATTAAGAAAGCTGTGCAAAGCTCGAAATTGACACAAGTGTCAATAAATCAAGTGTTATGCCAAGTGTTAAGAGACTATAGGAGCACTCCACAAACGTCTACTGGAAAGTGTCCATCGCAATTAATGTTTGGAGAATCAAGGCATACTCGTCTACCAAACTTGCCAGCAAATCCGCCAGAAACTCATAGTGAAGTGTTAAAGAAAGACAAGGAATCAAAGGAAAAAATGAAGTATTATGCAGAAAGGAAAAGGAGGTGTCAGAGCCAAGAATATCAAGTGGGTGATCTGGTTTTGGTTCGACAACAGCAAGTAAAAAAGTCGCAAAGTAGATTTCACCCAATGCCATTGGAAATAACAAAAGATCATGGAACAGAATTAACTGCGGAAAATGAAAACAAGAAAATAACAAGAAATAAGACATTCTTTAAAAATGCCAATCTTACTGAGTGTGGAAGCATTCAGCCAAATACTTCTCATGACAAACATTTAAGCAGAAGATCTGAACGAATTTTCAAGAAACCTATTTGTTTAATTGAACATTGCTAAATGTTTTTTTTTTCTCTCTTTTCTTTTTTTTCTTTTTCTTTCTTCTTTTTCTCTCTTTCTTTTGTTTCTTTCAAAAAGGGGGAGGGGGAGAAATGTAATGATGTGATGTGCAGCATTATGATGTAAGGTAGGAATTGTATGAGGAAGGTATTCTAGGATAGAAGGTTGGGGGTCTTTCAAGGGAATACAAGTGTCAGTTGTAGTTACAGACTTGAAGAGTTAGGGAGCAAATCTGTACACGGGGTACAATAAATAATTAAGAATTTACTTGATGCCTGGAGTAAGTTATTATACACGGTAATGAGAGGAATGCCTGCAAAAAGTCTAACCACTGCCAACCCATTGTTTTTTGCCCACTGTGCCACTCTAGACAAAGGCAAATCAATTGAGACAAATCTTTTAACATGGGCACAGGAAATAGATCAATTCTCACAACATACATGGCAACAAGCCCTTTGCGCCACCACAGCATCACTTTTATGATGCTCCAGTGGTGCAGTTTGTTGGCCCATATTTACAAGGCCATGCAATGCCACCCTGCATGACTTTTCATGGCCTTATAAAGATGGCCCCCTTTTATACATTACTCTGCATGAATGGGGCGTTCTATGGGTGTTGCTGTGTGTGTTCCCATGCAACACCCATGGATTCTGACACATTCCCAGATTCATAAGGTATTGTAAACCTGGGAATGCCTTAGACCCTAAAGCCTCCCCAGGGGAGGCGTAAAAGTGTTGCAATGAAGAGAAATACCTTTATTTCTGCTTGTTTTTCCTCTTTCTATGTGTGCTGCATTCTGCATTCTGCAGCACACATAGAAGGGGGAAAATACCATTAATAATTATTTTTGTTCAGGTAGGTGTCCCTTCCTGCACAAAAACAATCATACCTGCAACGCAGGCCCCTTTGCACCATGGTTCAAGGGTGCCTGCATTGGCATCAGGCAGCATATTGTGCACCAGTGCAGAGGAAAACACAGGGATGCATCGTATTGTTGTAAATTTGATGCATCCCTGCACTTTCCCAATGACGCAGTTCGGCACAGCAAAATGGCTTGCAGTGCCATGCTGCGTCTTATCTTGGAAATATGCCCCTGAATTGGCTGGGGCATAGCTCATTGAAACATCATCATGAGAGTGCTGGTGAGTAGCACACTTTACAAGTGCCGCCTTTTCTGGCAATTACAAGGCATTTAAAAGATTCAGAACATACTTCCCATTTTATATAGGGTTACCGCTTTGGATCCAAAGGAGCCCAAAGCAATGTGTTGCTCCAAAAGCATACCTTGAGTCTGTTTGCACAGTAACATTCTTTTCAATGGCTACAATTCAAGTCAGGGTAAGAGTGATGAGCTCTGCAATTCGGGTTGATTTCACTGTGGGTAAATTTCAGCTTTCCACAACTTGATATACAGTACAAACATCATAACCAACAACTAGAGTAACTTCATCCTTTCTGAGACAGGTTCCATCAACAAAATGAGGTGCATATTATCAAGGACGGCGTTACAATTATCGCCGGTTTAGCGGCAGAAAACGCGATAATGGGCTTGATAATATGCCCTGGAGAATTCCCATAGAAGCCCATGTTCACACCAGAACATGGACTTCTATTTGGGGTTCTCAAGGGCATATTATCAAGCCAATTATCGCCGCTTTAGTGGCAGTTTTCTGCCGCTAAACCGGCGATAATTTTTAACGCGGTCCTTGATAATATACCCCTAAGTTAGTTCATACTCATTGAGAGTCACATCAATTAATTCAATATGTGGTTTAGTAACCAGGCAGTAGTTAAAATACAGTCATGTGGTTTTATATCTTCGTTGGTAGGCATCAGAAAAGCGATTTCAAAGCAGGGCAGCGGACCAAAATAATATGAGAGGCAGACAACAAAAGTATTTCATATCGGGACAATCATACTATAAAAAGATGCTGAGTTTTGTAGTGAGGAGAAGCGTAGCCATAGAATTGGGAACATTAACCGTTAGCGCAGAACATTACTCAGTCTTCAACAAGATGTGCAGCAGACACCACAGACTGTAAACAAGCTGGGAGTCTAGTCATGACTTTATTCAAACTTGAGATGTAATAGACTATGGGTTTTTTATGATCCCCAAAGCTTTGAACCAGCATCCCAATTGCTTTATGTTTACAAATGCATTTTTGTCTTCACTAGATCACTGCAAGGGGTGTCTTTCCAAACTAATTTTTGTAAAAGCTTGGCCATTCAGCATCTGCAAAAATACATTGTCTGCAATATCCCACTATTCTCAAAATGGTATGTACCTGGGAAACAGTTAATGGGTGGGTTGATTTATGGATGGCTTTAATTCTTTCAGAGGACAGGTGGTGCCTATACATGGAGATCTTGTAGCCATGGGTTCATGCTCAGACAGGCAAAACTGCAAGTTTTGCTTGAAGGCTTATGCTCTTTCTGAACCAATTTAGTGATGAGATCGAGTGACTCTTCCTTGCACTGAACTAGAGTAACAGATGCCAACATCTTGTCATCTTAATGGATTAGAGTAGACTCCGTGGGAAAACCAATGTGTCAATATCCTTCGTTAGGGCTTGTGAAAAGATTGAGGGAGATTCTGTAAATCCTTGAGGGAGACAAAAGTTGGGACCCTCAGAGTGTGAACGAAAAGTGATACTGGCTCTCCTCATTTATGGGAATGGAAAACAAAACAGAATAAAGACCAACCACAATAAACCAGTGAACACTGCCAGGGATGCAGGAAATAAAGGTGGCGGGTTGGGGAACTACAGTGACACTCAGGATCACCACATTATTGATATCCTTGTGGCCTTGTAAAACCTGTACACATTGGCTTTCCCCACTTTGTATACCGGAAGAATCTGGGTGTTACATCTACTAACAATAGGTACTAAAACACCTTTCCTAATCAAGTCAGCTATTACAGGACAGATGCCTTCCTCCGTCTGAGGTTGTAATGGGTATTGAGGTAATCTGGGTAATTTCTTCTGTAGGTGAACCTATACCTTTACAGGTTCCATCGAAGAGATGAATCCCACTTCTTTGGCTCCTCTGGTGATTGAAATTGCTCTCTGGACCATTACTGTTGTCATACAAGTGGAAAAGTGTCAATGCAATTCTATAGCTCGCACGCCCTGGTCTAGGTTTGTAGGCAGGCATAATTTCCCCATTCTGCCAGAATGTCCTAGGGTCACTTTCTCTTAATGCATATAGCATCTATTCCCAGACTCTATGTTGGAACTCTTCCTTCTTTTGATTGATTATGCTTTCCTCAGTTGTTCCAAAATCATCTCCCCAGGGGTGCCTTGAGCTTTTGATTTTTTCATTTTATAGCAGTTTTCGTCTTACCATACATAAATGTTAGATAAAAAAGCTTTAATTAAAGAATTCGAATTTGAATTTGTGTTGATGTTTAAATTTAGATTTTTGTATCTGATGGGAGTCACACGTAGCCAGAGGGCCTTGCTGTCAGACTCAACATATCCTCAAACATCTTAATTGCCTCTGCCTCTAGTTTAGCTGGTTTGAAGGTCAAGGTCAAGAGTTGTGATTGGCAAATGTCTATCTGATTGCACTTCAACATTAACATCCACATTGCGAGGAGCTAGATGATAATTGTGACTGTTAGGTGTGGGCCCCAAAGTGAGCATTTCCAATTTAGCATAGAGAGGGCCATGATCCCTTTCCACTCCTGGAAAAACACACGTCATGCACAATGTGCCAAGAATCCAAGTCAATAAAGATATACTAAGACTACTCTAATTCCTTGCCCTGTAGATGTTATTGGCTGGAGTATCATAAGATGCAGTGGTGTTACAAAACTTGAGTGGGCCCCCGTGCAAAGTACATGGAGGTGGCCCCCCCATGCTCCGGGCACAGTGCCGGAGGGGCTGCAGGGGCTAATATTATGCCACAGAAGATATGCGCTCAGTTTGGCTCCGTAGTCCACAGGATGCCAACCATTTGGTAATGAGTAGGTCTTCACTGGTATTCCTTGGGGACTGCATTGTCAGTTCTGGAATCTCCTTGGTAGTTTCTTCCGCTGCAAGATTTGGCTCCAACATCATTTTGTGAGGCCTTTTGTTAAAATCCCCACAGGCTATCATATGTCTTTTTTGTATTTGTTTTTATTGATGTTGCTTGTCTCACTTCTGTTAGTAATACAATCATACACATTTGTTAGTGTTTCCAAGTCTTTCAAGGTTTAAGACCTACTATGGCTTCTGTCTGTAGGTAAGTAAGCATTGCAGATTTTCCAGTCTGCACTCATTTTCGAGGATAATGTGGTGTAAATTGGTATTTGAAATAGTGTTTACTTTAACCCATACAGCAAGGCCCACAGAGATACAAATAGCTAGACCACTCTTAGGTCGACCCATTCCTGATTTTACGGCAGGCACACTATATGCTGTGTATCTCTTCCAGGGCCCAAGTCTCCTGAAGGCAACATATTTCAAATATGTTTATGAAGCTAACATAGTCCTTGTCTTTATTTTTGTCTTAGACCGGCAATGTTCCAGCTAACTAAGCTGGTCATCCTCATCCTTTCCTGTAGACTGGCACAATCTTGCATTATTTAGACATACTTATTGATGTAATCATGATTGTAAGTCAGACCAATGACCACTGAAGGTTGATTCCTATGCCCGAGGTTTCTCATATGTAGAAGGGCTGTAGCAAGTCAATTCCATCATTGAGCCTTGCCCTCACACTATGTTGGCAAGACCGCTATGTTCTTTGGTGACACATAGATTGTCTTCCTCCCACTATGGAGGTTCACCAAGACCCTCAAATTAGACAGGAAGGCAAGGGTTTTGTAATTCTGCTTTAGGGTCCCAGATGGATCTTACAGTAACTTGGTACAAGCAGTTTGATGTTTCGGAATTCCCTCCTCCGATTGGCACCTAGATTGTTAAGACGGGTTCCTTGCTTGGGATGTGACTTTAATTCCTCTATATTGGTAAAATCTTGCTGTTACTAAGAATTGCATTTATTACAGTCTGAGAGGACTACAGTGTTTCTGTGATTTCATTATCCATCCACTGCTTTTGGTTCAAGAATCTTATCAACAGGAGGTCGTGTGAAGTGATCTTTAGCACACTCAGTAAGGCTTTAAGTATTTTCCTGATGTTTCGTCTGTTCAGACCATCATGGGGCTACTAGAGGTGTAAAGGGCAGTAAAGGAGTTAATATTGCAACAGTTGTCTAATGATGGATTATGAGCAAATAGCAGCCGGTAGGAAGTACCAACGAGAGATTTTCTTAGGCAACTTTCAGTGGAAATCTTAGCATATGATGCATCCATAAGCTTGTTTGATAATTGATTCTTTCATAGACTTAGTCATTGAAGGACTGTGATTGTCCTTTACATTTTCATTATTTTTTAATGAAAAAGTGGAATCAGAAGGATAACGGGGGGTCCACTAATATCAGGAAGTTGAGGCAAAGTCTTCTCTGCTCTTGTTTGCCCAAGATCGCTGGGTTCAAAGACCTATGCTTCCAGATTTACGAAGATTGGGGCTTGTGTATTTTTGCTAGGGCAGAGTCATGAGCTGCAAGTAGTCAAATTGAGGGCAACCTTTTTTGTAGGTCAGAAGGCTCAAATGTTTTAGTTTCCTCCTAATACCACTTGAGTTTCAATAGATCCTTTGCTTGTACTGGTTGCATGGAGGAATTTTCTGGATTTATTTTATTGCAGTTAGACTTTGGGAAACTAAGCATTTCAGTTGTTTTTCATTGCCTTGACTACTGATATTTTTCCAGTTTGTTAGAAATTGGGTCTCAAGTTGGCAGTGGTTTGTACCCTGTCCAAGTTGGGACCCTCACTCTAGTCAAGGTAAGTAAGTTGCACCCTCAGAATAACCTATGCTCAACCCCTTGTTATCTTGGCAAGAGTAGTCAGGCTAATCCCATGTGTAAAGTATTTGTACATATAGACACACACAACAATACAGTGATAACACTACAAAAGGACTTCCCATCAGTTTAGAAAACTAGCCAATATTTATATGATTAAAACTAGACCAAAAACGACAAAAGTCCAACATACACAACTCAATATATGAATATTCAAAGTTAAATAAAGTTATAGTTCTTAGGAATCAATGGCTGCGCTTGACCAACACTTAGTACCTTAAATACGTTAAAAATCAAAGATGGCGCAGGGGAAGTGAGCAGTCAGAAAAGCCAGTAATGTGTCGGTTCCTTATCGGTATGCAGGACGTTGGCACGGTGATGCTCGGGGACCATGCGTGCGCAGAGGATGTGATGCGTCACTGTAAACAGGGATGTGTCGGTTCCTGAAGTTAAGGCGGTGCAGAGTCGTTGAGCCGTCCATGTTTGGAGATGATGCCTGGTGCAGGGGAGGTGGTATGTTGTTTGCGGACACGATACCTCGGTTCCTTACTGAGGTGCAGTGTCGATGATGAAATGGGCACCCAGAAGCGATGTGTCGATGGTGCGTCGAAAGTCAAGTCGCGCTGCATCGATTCCACAGCGTTGAAACTGGCGCTGCGTCGGAGTCGAAGCGGTGCGTAACAGGCATCAGTAATGCTGTACTTTTCACCCTAAGTGGGATTTGTATGTCCAGACGTGGTTCCTTTGCTCGCTGTGCCACTGGATTCCAGTTAGCCTGGCTGATGAGGGGTGTCACCCTGAAACCGGTCCCACTTTTTGCTGAATTGCTGATGTACTTTGACTGAGTGTGCCCTGGGCTCCTGCCAATCAGGTACCCAGGGCCTGTGTTCCTTGCCTAAACTGCATGAAGCCTAAACCCAATTGGCATCTCTGGCCCCATGTCAGCCCCTGGTAAATGGTACCCTAAGTACCCAGGGCCCTGTGACCAGAGAAGGCCCCTAAGCGCTGCAGCACTTATTGTGCCACCCTTAGAGGCCATGTACCCTTACACACACACACTGCCTTTGCAGGCTGAGTGTCTTGGTGCAGAACAAAACAGAGAGTCGACATGGCACACGTCTCTGTGTGCCATGCCCACAACACACACTGCCCTGGCATACCTCTGTCACCACTCTAGCTGGGTGCCCTATGCCAGTGGTGTGGGTACAGGTGCATGAGTCCTGTACCCCTACAGTACCCAGGTCCATTCCTGGGCACTGTAAGTGCAGTGCTGCCATTAAGGGTATATGGTGCTGGGAGGTCATCATCACAAACTCCACTGCACCATGATGACTGCACTGAAGACTGAGAAGTTTGATATCAAACTTCTCAGCACATTAAACCCACACTGATGCCAGTGTGGTATTTAATGTAAAATGCACGACAGAGGGCATCTTAGAGATGCACCCTGAACCTAACCAACAACCAGCGTCCTGGCTGAGAGGCTGCCTAGGCTGCCACCCAGCAGACATGTTGCTGGACCCCTGGGTAGAGAGCCATCCGCTCTCGCGGGTCTGCAACAATGCACGTCCTGGGGGAGGTGCTAGGTCTCCTCCCCCAGGATGGGCAGGTGAAGCTTCAAAGGCATGCCGCCTTTGTGAGCTTCTCCAGGCCACTTGCTGTACTCAGCAACTTGCCCCTACCGGTTCTGACCCCCCCTCTGGTGGGAAGATCAGTGGAAAAATCAAAGTGAAGAAAGGGGGAGTGCCATCCTCTGCCAACCACACCCCTCAGGTGGTGGAGGCGAGGTGAAGCACAACTCCGGACTCTCGCCATCTTGAGGATGGGGATCCCTACCCAATCGGGACTAGGCTCCTGCCCCCCCTCCCACTGGAGAGTGGCAGGATAGGGGGTGTACCCACCTTAGGGAAGAGACCCATTGGTCCCTGAACTCTACCTACTGTAACGTCCCTAAATTTAGTATTTAGGGGCACCGTGAACCTTCCTTCCTCAGATCCTGAATCCGAAACAAGAAAGAAGAACAAGAAGAAAGAAGACCTGCCTTGCAGCTGCTAACAAGAGGACGACACCAACTGACTTGGCCCCAGCCCTACAGCCCTATCGACCTTCGAACCTGCTCCTGCTAAAACCCGGCGTCTCCAGTGGTCAGCAACCTCAAAAACCTCGGAGGACCTGACTGCCTTGCTCATCTACAAAGACTGGGACTCCCACAAGCAGTGGTTCTGCTCAAAGCAAGTAACAAACCCCTGGTGCCAACCAGGAACCGTGACTCCTGCACACTCTGCACCCGCCAAGCCCGGCCTGTGCCTGAGCGGACAAAGACCCCGAGGACGTCCCCGGCGACTGTGACCAAGAATCCAGCACCCAAGGACCCACCTCGACGCTCCTGACGACGCCTGCAGCCTCAGAACCAGGGACCCCTCCAACCGCGACCAGCAGAGGGTAAGATTTCCCGACGCGAAAAGACACCCCTGCACCCGGTGCCCTGCGGCCCACTGTGCCCAGCTCCTGGGTGCCTACCTAACCTACAGCTTCCCAACTTGCCTCTCGAAGTGGTGGTCGCACCTGAAGAATCTTCGGTCCCGAGCTTGCAGCCTTTGTTCGTCTTGTAGTTTCTCCATTGAAATCCACTGAGCGCCCGACAGTTCAAAAGCACCCTGCACCCAGCTGCCTGAGTGCCCCTGGGAGTGCAACGTCTATCCTAATCTACTTCCCCACTTGCCCTGAGTAAGTGACCAGGAGCCCAGCTCCCACAGCCGCGTGGCGTACCTGCCTGATAGCAGCCACCAACCAAAGGCCCCCTGCCTGCCATAGGCTAACATTGGGCCTAACTCTCTCTGCACCCGGCTGCCCCTGTGCCGCTGAGGGTGTAACAACTGTACCTACCTGACCCTGGGTCTATGCCCAGAACCTTAACTCTGCCAGTCGAGTACTTACCTGAAAACCGATGACCTACATTTTCTCCATAGGGCAACATTGACTGGTTTCACTTGGAAATTCTTGTCGAGTTTTGAAACTTTTAAAATATTCACTAAAAATCTGCCGATCAACGAAAACGAAATTACTCACCTGTTATCAGGAGAGATCCCAGTGCTGGATCTTGGTGCCCAGCACTGACCCGGAAAAGTAATTACAACCGTACTTACCGATAACTTGATTTTCCTCCATAGAATAACATTGCCTGGCTTTTGCCAGAAATTCTTCTAAGTGTCGATTTTTGAAACTTACAAATATTCCTTAAAAATCGGCTGTGTAACAAAAACGATTTCTTTCAACTGTTTACAGGAAATGCACCAGGGTTGAATCCAGAATCCAACCCTGAGTAAGAAAATCACACGCAAAGTAACTGAAATTGCATTTACTTAAAAAGTCCCATTGAGCTCAATGATATAATTGTGTTTGAATTGTGTTGCCTATTGCAACAACTGTAACTATTGCATTCAAAAGTCTATTGCCTATTGAAAGTATTTACCTAAAGCATCTCATTCTGAGAAAGTATATTTTGATACCTACTTGTGGTTCTAAAATGAAACAACTCTATATTTTTATATACAAACCATTGGCCTAGAGTTCAGTTCTTAAGTGTGTTAGACCATTTGCTGACTGAGTGTGTACAACAAATGCTTTACACTGTCCTCTGATACTGCCTTACTGCTCGACCAAGCTACCACTTTAGAGAGCAAGGTTATATCTAACTTTAGCCTCAGCCAAACCTCTGGGGACTGTGGACTCTGTGCACATTGAACCTTACTTTGGTGCAGTATATACAGAGCCACTTTCTTACAATTAATAATTTTTCCAATGACAGCACCTGAGGAGAGAAAGGACAGAGAGCAAGTACGGAGCATTTACCCCTACAGATATATTTACCTAGAATGGTGTGAGGACCCCGACATCAGAGAGTCAAGGATTCAGGACAGGTTCGGGACAGGGAAAGGTGACCTCCTCTAGTGTAACGCCAGCGTTACACCCCTCTCTGGTGCTACTCTCTGCGGCTCGGGCTCGTCCGGACCCCTTCCTAGATGTGCCTCCTTGGTTGTTCTGCGAATTTTCCCTTGTGTTGGATTCTTCAGTCAGATTGCAGCAAAATCGGGCAGCATCTCAGCATAGCATCAGCATCTCAGCATCAAGTGTGACTAACTAACTAGAAATTACCTCTGTTATACCAATTTCAAATGTATCAATTTCACGTTCACCCACAATTTGATTGGGCGAAGCAGTGGGGTGAGGACATCACACCATACTAAGTGCAATAATTTTCTTTAGTCTGTTGTCTAGTTCCCCCGCCCCTTAATTTTAATACCCACAAGCTTTATTCCCACAAGCATTTGATATGTGGATCGATAAGTCTCTTTTACAATGTTGCTTCTATTTCCTCTCGTAGGGTCAAAAGTTGGTTTCCCATGTCCTTGCTGGGCTTAGGGTTTGGCAGCAAGTCATTTTATTTCACTTGTTCAGACTAAGCAGTCGTTTGCGCATGCGGAGAAGCCACCAGGAAACAGAGATGCGGTCACCCTCCTAGACCCAAATGTGAACTATTAATAAAGTCAAAGAAAAACACGTTAGAATGCAAACTTAAATAAATTCACTGTATACCACTTACTTCTACTCTAACTCCATTTACTTAATAAATCTTTTGAATAAATAGCTTAGTAGAACTTGCATGGGTTAGTTTCAGCTCAGCATGTGCGTTAGTGCTTTACATTAAAGCGGCCATTTTAGAAGCTATTGCGCAGCTGCAAAGTTTTTCCCCAAAGCGACAGGAAACGTCATACTACGTAGATGTAGTAGACGCATGCGCAGAAGAATTCCCGCATTTTCGGTGGCCATTTTAGAACACTCGGGTTATTCATTAGTAAGGCACATAGGAAAGCATCCCCTAGATACAATATGTTGAATGTGGTGCACTGTTAGTACTCACGGACAAATTAATTATAGTGTTACAGGTTATTCGAGAGGATTGCATACAAGCAAGTTTCTTTTTATGCGAAACCTTGCTCCATCACGTCAGTTTGAATTTAAGTCCTTTTGTCTAGTCAGCATGAGTCACATGTGCTGTTCATTGGGTAATGTCACAGGGCTAAGTTCAAAACAGTTTACTTCAATCTAACGAGGTGATGCTGGTTCCTTTAGCTCTGCGATTTCGGATGTCAGAAGCCTGCTGTAATGTCATAATTAGACATCATAGTCATTGAACTTCACTGTCCATCGTCAGCTGAAAAAATCCTTCAAATAACTTCTGTCCTTTCCATGATTCTTTTGCGTTAATGAAATATACCCTCACAAAGGCCAGAGAAAGCCAGATTACTGAAAGTATTTACAAATGTCATGTCTTTGAGATGTGTTTCTTTTTAGGCGGGGTGATGTTGGCTTGAGGTGGGTGGATCTTCAGTAAGCCGGAAGCTTAGGAGTGGAAAAGACCATTAGTTGCTTTTTGTTCCCTGGATACCCAAACTTGTAACGTGATACCTTTATCTTAAGGGTGTACATGATTGGATAAGCTTAATGGGTAGGAGTGCTCACATCCTTTCAACTAAAGCCCCTACTTTATACTAAGCTAAAGTGATGCCATTTTGTCTTGCAACAGTGCCATCCACGGACTGGTGTCATTACCAAGAAGACACACACAGCTCCCATAAGCTGGGATACTAAGGTGTGTAGTTTGTGTCCTCCATAACATTCTGTTCTCTTGACATTTGTGTGCCTGAAAATGGAATCTGCCCACCTGCTTTGCAAGCTCTTCCGAGATGAGGCATGCATGTTATAACCCCATGAAATGAAGAAGAGGTCAGTGTACTGGAAAATAATTTTATTTTGCCCACATTCAGGGGCAGTACACAGTAGGGGCTCTTGACCAAGAAACATGTTTAGAAAGGCTATTCAATGAGCTATTTTGCGTGTACTAAAGCAGAGCGCAGACAAGTCTCAGACCACTGCCTACAGAGGCTTGGGTGCCTTGGTGGCCATCCCCTGTAGACAATACATTGCATAACGGCTGCAGAATGTGACTGACGTTCTCCTTCACACCTCTGGGAAGACCCAGCTTTCTTGCCCTTCAGAGCTCTGTACTTATCCAAATACTTCTGTGAGCACATCATCTAGGCCAGGGTTTGTATTTGTACTCTGGAGCTTGTAGCCATAATTTTATAATGTGGCATTCAGGACTACAAGTCACAGAATATAAAGCAAAACTCTTTTTGGGTGGCCTACTGAAGCATGATTTGAAAAACTTGAGAGCCCTACCATTTTACCTACTGGAGTAGGCAAGATCACAACTGTTTTATCCCTATGATAATGTAGCTAACAGAACAGAGGATTACCTTAAGAATTAAAATGTCATGTGGTAATTATTTTATTTTATTGTATTGCTGCATTTTACATAGTGCTTAACACTACCTAGAGGTACAGTTTAAAAGCCAAAAGGCCTATCCCCTTTATTGTTGGCTCATCATTATAACCAGCTTTGGGCTACTATATTGAGCATAAACGTTCCTAAAAGGTAACTATAAAGAACACGGTTACCAAATTACATAGAGCTGCCAAAACAATATACAAGCCCCCCTAAGAGACCCTGACAAGTATCCACACATGCAAATACTTTCCTTTCAGGGTTGTGTCAGAGAGCTAGCCAATACAAGGCCCCTTGCCTATTGAAGGAATCTATGAGAATCCATGTAACACTATAGGCTGTGTAATAATAATCTACTCTAAAAATCTATTTTCTCTGGCATATGCTTTTCACAGAAAATATGCCAGGAGTAATACTTGTGTCATATCTTTTCATAATAAACAGATGAGACGTGGCATCTGATATAACCTTTCCAAAAGAACCAATCAGGTGTACAGTGGCATGTCACCATTATGAACTCAGGCTTACTGAATTCTGCATAAGCTTTTCCACAAGCCACCCTTCATGGAACAGTCAGAAAATTATACATATATAAAAGATTACAATGGCAAGATATATTTAACCCGTCCTTAAAAGGATAACAAGAATTATGAAAGTGCAAATTGTCTACCCGCAGAGTTTATCAGAGGTGGAAACCAGATGGTAAAACCAGCAAAAAAACATTGCCTACTACAATACTCAGTGAGAATCCATGTAACACAATACAGGTGTAGAGAAAAAGCCTGTTGCCTCTTAAAATAAAATCAATAGTTCCATGTGAGAAATTCGGTTGTTGGTTGACGGGGGTGTGAGCCCTGGTCAAGCAACAGCCACAATCCCTTGTGGGGTGGACCACAAAAAGTCACTTAATTAACCTGGGCTTAACCTTGGGTAAATTGGCACAACAAGCAGTCAGGCTTAGCTTAGAGGCAATGTGTAAATTATTTACACAACACAAAAACAATAATAAAGTGAAAACAGAACACAAGAAAAATCCCAAGCCAATTTAGAAAAATAGAGTAAATTTTAATAAATTATATGACACCCAAACTGCATTAATTTTTACATTTTTTAGTGAAAACTTGCACCTAAAAAATCAATGCACCAACCGCTGACATCGAGTCGCGTGAAACCGGGTCAAAGTCTAAAAATATGTCTGACCACGAGGAAGCGTGGTTCAGCTACAGGAAATGGATCGGGCCCGGTCAGCGCTTACATTTGGACTTAGAACAATTCTTGAAAAAAGTATTCTGAGTTGGTAAAGTTCAGTGGGGCAAGGCTGCAGGAGGTGGCTGAGGAGGGAACATCATCATCGGATGGCCTTGGGTCGAAGCCGTGGTGAAGATTTCTGCATTCGGTCTTAGTCGTCAAAATGGAAGTTGGAAATCTCCAGCCAGACGGCGCAGAGGGCTGAATCTGAAGACAGTTCCACGAGGTCAGATACCCCTTTGGTGAAGGACAGCTGAAACGGATTTGATGCTGTGGAGAAGAACGTCGTGGGAGAAGCCGCCATGTCAATCCGCACAGTGATGTAGCTCAGGCGGATAGGCAAACAGGTTGGTCCTGGTCTCCTCCTGGTTCTCATGGTAGTTTTTGGCCAAACATTTTTTACATCCTCAGTTTTGGGATTTGACTATCTGGGCACCTTTAGCACCACATCCAAGGGTCTAGGACTGCTGGGACACCTCTTTGGGATTCAGGGATAACTCAGGCTGGGTCCAACTGCGGGTTCAAGATGGAGGGAGCCTTTTATGTCTGTGTGGCTCTGAACAGGAGGCCAGCAAACTAGCCCTTGGAGTCACTTCTGGTAGTCCTGGGTGCAGTTGAAGATGTAGGGCTCAACAGCAGGGCTGGCCTCTGAGGGTTCAAGGCAGGCTCCAGGTACCAAAGCAATCCTTCCCTGCTCCGGACTTTCGCTGGCACACCAGCGGTTTCCCGAGGATCTGCGCATACTTTCCAGACCTCTGGTTTTCTACAACTAGAAGTTCTCATGTCCCCAACGACTGATTTGCTTTACAAAACCTCGACTTGGCAGCCACAATCCACGGTCACCTACTGAATTCATTGAACGGAGTATCCCAAACCTGTCCCTGTTGGAAACGTTTTACTCGGTATCCCTTGACCACACCATTCTTGGGAACCATGTGCCTCAATCCAGATAGAACTCATTCCCAGGTCCATGACAAAACCGGTAACCTGGTCCTAAAGATGACCTGAACTTTAAACAGGTAGAAACGCATTTGCCACTCCAGTGTAACTTCTGGCACTTCTTTTGCGGTTCCACGAAAACACATGTTCCCATAATTATGCATTAATACATCGGAACCACTTAAAGCTCTTTGTATATATCGATATTCTTGTTCTCATTGTCTTGCACTGTCTTATCGCTGTATGTAGTATATATATATTTTTTCACTTGTCACTTGCGCCGTTCACTTCATACCTCACGAGCACCATTGTGCACAAGTCTTTATGGGTTACATGTACATTTAATGTAACTAAGTGCCACAATATTGTCCTTCTCCAATGTTGCTACTCTTGCCTAAAATACAGATTGCATTTAACTGCTATAATTATTGTTGTCTCCCTGTTTCCTTCTTTTTTTGCAACTATTTTTGTACATGCTTTCTTGAAAGCAAAATTGACCTCCACTAATACCTGTTCAGACATTGTTGCTTGTTATACATATTATTTACCCAGGTCTCTACTGGATTGATGGGTACCCTCCTGTTGTTTGATTCTGTACCCTTCCAGGTACAGCAGCACTCTGTTAGACTGCACAGCAGGTCACAGCAACAGGCAGTCCTCTGAGAGTCCTTCTACATGTCTATTAGTGAACTGAAGAGTGGGTCTGAAGGTACTATTTTTATACCCTGGTGCCCTTCTGGAAGGTGTGAGCAGCTTCTGGAAAGGTTATTTGAAGTGAATGGAATTTCCCAACTCACCTGCCTTGGCTCCAAGCTGGCTGCAGTGACAATGCAGGGTAATTAGGCCCTTTGTGTATAGGCAGAGCACAGGCTATTCAGTTGTAAGTGGGGCTGTGCTCAGCTCCGCACCCATCCTGCCAGCAGATGGCCCCTTCAGGCACACCTAATCCCTTAGTTGTGTGACTGTCTGGGAGGAATTCAAAAAGTCAGCTACACCCAGTCATGTGACCCAAGACAGGCTGCAGGCACAAATGGCAGGAAAATGCCAACTTTCTAAATGTGGCTTTTTTAAATTTGTAATGAAATATCTGACTTTACCATTATAGAGGGTTCATCATTACAATGTTATAGGTACCAAACATGACATATCTACCTGCTTCCAATTAGGATTTATAGCGTATTCAATGTAATAAGGATCTCCAATGTTATCATAAGCGAGGTGTAGGCCTCACAGTAGTGAAAAACAATTTAGGAGTTGTTCGCTACCAGGACATGTATAACTTCAAATTACATGTCCAACCTTTTAATTACACAGGACCCTGACCTATGGGCTACCTAGGACCTCCCTTAGGGGTGACATAAATGTAATAAAAGGGGAGTTTAAGGCTTGGCAAGGAGTTTCTTATGCCAAGTAGACATTGCAGCTTAAAATTGCATTCAGGCTGCAGTGGCAGGTTTGGAACATGTTTTGTGGTGCTACTTAAGTGAGTGGCACAATAAATACTGCTAGCCCACTGATAGTATTTAATGTATGGGCCCTGGATATTTGGTATACCATTGTACAAGGGACTTATAAGAAAATTAAATATGCCAGCCAGGAATGCCCCAATCAAACCATGTTGAAAGGAGAGAGCACAAGCACTTTAGCACAGGTCAGCAGTGGTAAAGTGCACTGAGTTCTAAGACCAACAAAAACTAATTCAGCAAAAAGTGGAGGGAAAAAGGCAAATGTTTAGAGGTGGCCCTGCAGGGAGGGTCAGGTCCAACACTCCAGGCCTACTTGAAGTCTGAATCATGTTTATTTAGACACAAATTAAAAAAATAGGCACTCATAAAGACAGCGCTTCACCTCTTCAGAGATTGAGTTTATAACGCAAACCCCACCCACAAATCACAATTTAAAAAAATAATAATAATCTGTTTATTGGTTTTAAACATGGTACAAACAGTGTTGATGCCCACCAGAAAACACAGTTAAAACTCATGGTTACATTTTACACACCATGTTATATAGTGATTGTTACACAGCAATTGAAAATTTACATTCTTTAACATTAAAAATACTGATACAAATCACAACATATTATGCATTTTAGTTCCATAGGCAGCAATGATACATGTGGCAAAAACTGAAACTCAGACAGTGGGAGTTTCAACAAGTAAACGGCTTAGTCATGAGAAGGACAGGTGCAGAAACATATGTACCATGCAGGCCTGTGTATAAAATAAGCATATAGAAATTATCCAATTCAACAAAATAGTGTTTTGTTAAATGCACTATAAATTGAAAAACATCATTGAAAAAGGCAAAACGAGTTTGTTGGCTTTGACATTGACTCTTCTCCTTAAACCCATAAATCTACTCTCGGGACTACTACGGAGGAACAAAAGGCTAAATTCTGAGAACACTAAACTAAGCCTAGGCAAGCATTTCCAATTAGGTTCTGAGACTTCCATATAATTTACAGTTATGCTGAGAGTTTCCTGAGTGAAAAGTATGTGAAAAATAAACCATACCCTCTATGAAAATTGAAAATACGGAATTCAAATTACAGTTTTGAGACACCATAAAATGTGTTTGCTTATCCCTCAATAGTTTAAAATGTTTTTTTCGTTTACATTTTTTAAACAATACTTTACAAACATTGCTAAAGCCAAATGATCGGTTCTTGCACTATAAAGGCGAGACTTAGGGCCATATGTACAAAGAAGTGGCGTAGTGAGGCGTTAGCCGTCATGGCTTAACGCCTCACTCCGCCACTTCAGAAATGCAAGGCTGCACCATATTTACAAGAATATGGTGCAGCCTTGCGTTTCCCCCTGCACTGGTGCTAAGTTTAGCAGATTAGTGCCAATGCAGGAACCCTTGCACCATAGTGCAAGGGTGTCTGCATGCAGGAGAAGATTGTTTATGTGCAGGAAGGGACACCTTCCTACACATAAACAATCCAAGGCATTTTGCTTTTTCCATGTGTGCTGCACAACAGCGGGGGCTGGTGAATTTTGAAAGTGGTGCGGCTAAGAGCAAGTCCAAAATTAGACTGTGCAAGCGAATATAGCATGCAGGTGCAACTGCCACCAAAGGACTTTATGTGTGGGTGTTTCAAAGCATGTTGGTTTCAGAATTAAGGATAGTAAATTTATACTTACCTATATATACTTACCCAAACTAAAATGGCTATGCCTGATATGATTGACAACAGAATCGTAATTCATGCAAATAAGCTGTTTCTTGCGCTGTTCTACTTGAGCTAATGGTAACAATGTTCTGCTTTATGTTATAACAGCCATACCTCTGCCTAATCTGAGCTTAAAAGATGTAATTATTTCATCCTCAAGAACATGTCAGCTGCAGTTCAAGGGCAGCAGATAGTGAGCTACCAATTCTTTGGCTGAATTTTGGAATGAACACAATCCCACTGCTCTGAGAAAAAACACTCTTATAACCTCTGTCCGCCACCTGCCATTCCAGGTTAGTCCATCAGGTAAACACCAGTAATAGAGTATGGAATTAAATGTTGATGCCACCGATACAGTGTGCATGGTTCTGTGAAAAAGAAACATGCACGCTGCATCTGTATGATTAAGTGTGAGAGAGGCATCCAGTTCAGTATAATCAATGAAAGTGCAAAAAAGACAACCCCCATTGACAACCCCCTCAACCACCCCCAGAGCATTACTGGGTTAAACTCAGTCAGTAGTCAAACACAGCACTCTTGGGGACATTAGGTTGTCTTGTAGTTGTATTTCTACAGTAGAAAGCCACCATGTGCACTCTCATAGCCACTCTTAAATTAAAGGACTATTACAATCTGTATAATGTTTCTGATCACCAAAGAAACCAGGTTTAATAAAGCATACAATACTTACCTTGAACTACTTACCATATTAAAACATAGAAATATGGGGAACAATATCTCTTAAATAACATATTTAGGAGGATAATGCCCAACGTTTCGAAATAAACTTTTCTGAGGAATGAAAAAAATGCAGTATTTACCAGACTTTAATATTACTAACTCTCCTACTCTCTCTCACTGACTCACTCTCCCACTCTCACTGACTGGCTCTCTCTCACTGACTGATTGACTCACTCACTCTCACTGACTCACTCTCACTGACTCACTCTCACTGACAGACTCTCATTGGCAGACTCTCACTGACAGACTCACCCACTCGCTCTCACTGACTGACTGACTGACTCACTCTCACTGACTGACTCTCACTGACAGACTCTCACTGACTGACTCACTCTCACTGACTGACTGACTCACTGACAGACTCTCACTCTCACTGACTCACTGACTCACTCTCTCTCACTGACTGACTACCTCTTCCACTCTCTCTCACTGACTGACTCTCCCACTCTCACTGACTGACTCTCTCTCACTGACTCACTCTCACTGACTCACTCTCACTGACAGACTCTCACTGACAGACTCACCCACTCTCTCTCACTCACTGACTGACTCACTCACTCTCACTGACTGACTCTCACTGACAGACTCTCACTGACATATTCACCCACTCTCTTTCACTCACTGACCGACTCTCACTGACTGACTGACTCACTCTCTCTAAAAGACTCTCACTGACTGACTCATTCTCACTGACAGACTCTCTCACTGACTGACTCACTCTCACTGACTCACTCTCACTGACTCTCCCACTCTCGCTGACTGACTCTCCCACTCTCTCTCTCTCACTGACTTACTCACTCTCACTGACAGACTCACTGACTCACTCTCACTGACAGACTCTCACTGACAGACAATGGTTCGAATATAAAACCCGTACATGTTTGCAGAGTTTAGCGATTTGTGGCTATTCCTAATGCTCTGAAGATACTACATTATTATATGCAAATAAATACATGCAGAACAAATAAAAGAAACAATTATAGTGAAGACTTGAATCCGCATGTTCTGAAAACCTGTAATTTCCCATCTTTCAAAAGAGCACAAGCAGCTGCTGTTTTAAAGCACTTGTGCTTGTGCTCGTCATTGCTAATTTATATTAATCGATTTAATTTTAAAGTAATTCAATTAAGATAGAGAGACAGCACATCGGGTAAGGATTACGACACATCTGAGAAAACACATTAAACTCTTATCTTATCAATCCCGGGAGTGGTGCGTGCGCATGTGCGCAATCTTCACTTTTTCAAGCACTGCACTCGTGCTTGTTGTGCGCCGCTGTGCGCTCCCGCATGGTGGATGCTGCCACAAGCACGAGTGCAGTGCTTGAAAAAGTGAAGAACAATGGCTAAAGGCCCTTCTAGGAGCGCATACGCGCTGCGTAGGCGAGACCTAAAAATGGGATCTTATACTGATGCCGGATGGGAAACATAGTTTACAACGCGGGGATTACATCGCGATGCCATTACATCGCGGTTTTTACAACGCAAGTCGTTACAATGACTTGCGCTAGATGGCGCTCTAGGACAAGGAATAGTATAATTTACTATCCAACATCTTCCCTACTGTACGTAGACTGGAGTTGGAATAGTAAATTATACTACTCCTAAGTCCTATTCCTTGTCCTAGAGCGCCATCTAGCGCAAGTCGTTGTAACGACTTGCGTTGTGAAAACCGCGATGTAGTGTACCGCGATGTAAATGTATGCGTTGTAACATCATACATCCATGCCGGATATCACTGACAGGTTTTTATAGTGCCTCTTCTGCCAACATGTCAGAGTTATAACCTATATAAATAAGTTCCACAATTGCATATGAGGCTCAGAATGCAGAAATAATACACGGGAGTAAAACACAAATACCAAATATGCAAAGCTGAAATAATTTAATTTTGGATTATTTTATACAAAAAGAACATGGTAATTCTTTCTTCTGAAATTACCAACATTTGAAACAAAGATTAACAGTAGACTAGGGTTCAGGGTTTACCGTTCTTGTTAGTCATTTGTTCGCTACACAGGAGTGAATAGTTTAAGCAGTAGCATATGTTTAGCATTAGGAATCGAATCAGGCATAGGGCTGGCAGTACGTTTAGCCTCAGAGCTATGGTTGGCTTAAGTTTAAGGATAGCATTTGACAAACCCTGGTTTATAGTTAGTTGTGGAAACCCAGACTCTGAGGGACAGGTGAGGAATATTTGGAATCACATTCTTGATGTGAACTACTTAAACTGATACCCAGCAAGACCCAAACAATCTGACTCTTATTAGGTAAACGGGTTTATTTGCGGAATACCCTTCTCACCCCTCATTGCTTGACACAAATTGCAACATAAAGGGCATATGCTTTAATCCCACAACTAAAACACAGCTAAGAAATAAGAAAACATAAAATTTCCTAAACACTTTTATTTGGAAAAAGAGGAACATATATAAGAGTAATGACATCAACTTGAAGAAAATAGAACACAAAGACCCTTAGTTACTGCAAAATGGAAAACCTTTCCATCAGAAATAATAGGACATTAACATCAATGAGGCAGATTTACGAGGAAGTGCCACTGTGTGGCAACGCAAGCCCTTTGGCTGTGCCACGCTGCGGCACTTCCAAAGCACAGGAATGCGACACATTTACAATAATATGTCGCATTCCTGTGCTCGCCCCTGTAATGGCACACAAACAGCTACCATGGTGCAAGGATGCCTGCGTCATGGGGAGATTGTTTTTGTGCAGGAAGGGGCACCTTCCTGCACAAAAACAATCCCTACAGACATTTTCCTCTTTCAATGCGTGCTGTAGAATGCAGCACGCATTGAAAGAGGAAAAAATTAGGGGAAATTAAAACATTTCTCCTCGTTCATCCTCCCTATGCCTCCCCTGGGGAGGCGTAGCATTCACATGCATTTCCAGATTTACAATTCCTTGTAAATCTGGAAATGTGTCTTGTTCCATGCGTGTTGCATGGGAACACCCACAGCAACACCCATGGAACACCCCTTTCACGCAAAGTGCTGCGTGTAAAGGGGCCATATTTACAAGGACAGGAAAAGCCACGCAGGGTTGCTTTTCCTGTCCTTGTAAATATGGAGCAGTAAAATATGTAATTAGTACGTTACAAAAAGTGACGTACTGGTGGCACAGGGGGCTTGTAAATCTGCCCCAATTTATTTGTACAGGGTGAAGTAGAACGGGACATAAGCACACTATGGGGCTCATTTACAAGCCCCTTGCGCCGCCGTTGCTTCACTTTTTTTGCCTGAACAGTGAGCTTTATTTGTCCCATATTTACATGGATGCAGATGCGTCACTTTTTTTCCTGCATCGTAATTGGCTGCACCGTGTTAGTTTTTAATTTATGCAAGGTAGAGTTCTGTCAGAAATGCCGCCCGTAAAACTGACGCAGTGGTATTTACCACTTTTTCAGTTTTTGGCGCATCTGGCCACTATGCTGCTGCCAATGCGTCACATTCCCTATGCCTGCTAAACCCAGGCATAGGAATGATGCATTGGCTGTGGCCAAGGGATCACACCAGCTGTAGTGACTTGACTGCAATCATATCACATGGCTAGTGGGCCACAGAAGGTAGGTGTGTGCACGTAATGTCACATTAAGGACACTACGTACTTATCTCACACGGATCACTGACATAATATCGACTACAAAAATATAGACTTACAAAAATATCGATGCCAAAATATAGAATGCCAAAATATCGAAGTCCTATCTCCAAACAGGAAATTACAAAAATATCGAATCCAAAATATCGTTGTAAATAATATAGTTAGTCAAAATATCGAAATTTTTAAATGTTTTAAAAGTAATGTTAAATTAATGAAATAATACATATAATTAACTGACACATACTTAAAAATACTTAAATAACAGTAAACTTAATGAATAATTAAAGTAAGTAAAAAAAAAAAATTAATACATATATCTTAACGTGATATTAATTAAAAATATTCAATATTTTCTGTGTAGGATAGCGGGCGCGTAAAATTTACTATTACCACTCCAGTAAGTGCAATAGTAGGGAACGCGTTGGATAGCGGGAGGGTAAAAATTACTATTCCCACTCCAGAGAATGCAACAGTAGGGAAAGCATTGGATAGCGGGAGGGTAAAAATTACTATTCCCACTCCAGAGAGTGCAATAATAGGGAAAACATTGGATAGCGTAGGGGTAAAAATTACTATTCCCACTCCAGAGAGTGCAACAGTAGGGAAAGCGTTGGATAGCGGGAGGGTAACATTTACTATTCCCACTCCAGTGAGTGCAACAGTAGGGAAAGCGTTGGATAGCGTAGGGGTAAAAATTACTATTCCCACTCCAGAGAGTGCAACAGTAGGGAAAGCGTTGGATAGCGGGAGGGTAACATTTACTATTCCCACTCCAGTGAGTGCAACAGTAGGGAAAGCGTTGGATAGCGTAGGGGTAAAAATTACTATTCCCACTCCAGAGAGTGCAACAGTAGGGAAAGCGTTGGATAGCGGGAGGGTAAAAATTACTATTCCCACTCCAGAGAGTGCAACAGTAGGGAAAGCGTTGGATAGCGGGAGGGTAACATTTACTATTCCCACTCCAGTGAGTGCAACAGTAGGGAAAGCGTTGGATAGCGTAGGGGTAAAAATTACTATTCCCACTCCAGAGAGTGCAACAGTAGGGAAAGCGTTGGATAGTGGGAGGGTAACATTTACTATTCCCACTCCAGTGAGTGCAACAGTAGGGAAAGCGTTGGATAGCGTAGGGGTAAAAATTACTATTCCCACTCCAAAGAGTGCAACAGTAGGGAAAGCGTTGGATAGCAGGAGTGTCAAATTTACTATTCCCACTCCAGTGACTGCAACAGTAGGGAAAGCGTTGGATAGCGGTAGGGTAAAAATTACTATTCCCACTCCAGAGAGTGCGACAGTAGGGAAAGCATTGGATAGCGTAGGGGTAACAATTACTATTCCCACTCCAGAGAGTGCAACAGTAGGGAAAGCGTTGGATAGGGGGAGGGTCAAATTTACTATTCCCACTCCAGTGACTGCAACAGTAGGGAAAGCGTTGGATAGCGGTAGGGTAAAAATTACTATTCCCACTCCAGAGAGTGCAACAGTAGGGAAAGCGTTGGATAGCGTGGGGGTAAAAATTACTATTCCCACTCCAGAGAGTGCAACAGTAGGGAAAGGGTTGGATAGCAGGAGTGTCAAATTTACTATTCCCACTCCAGTGACTGCAACAGTAGGGAAAGCGTTGGATAGCGGTAGGGTAAAAATTACTATTCCCACTCCAGAGAGTGCAACAGTAGGGAAAGCATTGGGTAGCGTAGGGGTAAAAATTACTATTCCCACTCCAGAGAGTGCAACAGTAGGGAAAGCGTTGGATAGGGGGAGGGTCAAATTTACTATTCCCACTCCAGTGACTGCAACAGTAGGGAAAGCGTTGGATAGCGGTAGGGTAAAAATTACTATTCCCACTCCAGAGAGTGCAACAGTAGGGAAAGCGTTGGATAGCGTGGGGGTAAAAATTACTATTCCCACTCCAGAGAGTGCAACAGTAGGGAAAGGGTTGGATAGCGGGAGGGTCAAATTTACTATTCCCACTCCAGTGACTGCAACACTAGAGAAAGCGTTGGATAGCGGTAGGGTAAAAATTACTATTCCCACTCCAGAGAATGCAACAGTAGGGAAAGTGTTGGATAGCGGGAGGGTAAAAATTACTATTCACACTCCAGAGAGTGCAATAATAGGGAAAGCATTGGATAGCGTAGGGGTAAAAATTACTATTCCCACTCAAGTAAGTGCAATAGTAGAGAAAATAATAAATGTATTTTTATTTTTAAATTAATTAATTATTAATACAAAAAAAAGTATTACAATTAATTACCAATCACACAAGAATTGATTATTTATAAATACCAATACATTTTTGTTTAATTAATTAACAATTAATAATTAATTAACAAACAATTGTTTTTCAATAACAAACATTTATAAATGCAAATAATACCAATTAATAATTAATTTATAATATATTAATTAAGGATATACACAAATTATTTAAATAATTATTTTTTTCCAATTATATTACTTCCCACCATATTCCCGTATAAACACAATACCCGCTACAAATATTAATTGAATACAATTAACATAATTATCAATTTACCTATTAATACTAATTAATTACCAATTAATACTAATTATTTACCAATTAATAATTAATCAACAACCAATTAATTTGCAATACCAATTAATAATTAACTAATAACAATTAAATTACTTCCCACCCTATTCCCCTATAAACCCACAACCCGCTACAGAAGTAAAATGCAAAATTAAATTAAAGATATATTAATTAACAATATACACAAATAAATTAAATAATTATTTATTTACAATTATATTACTTGCCACCATATTCCCCTATAAACACACTGCCCGCTACAAATATTAAATGAATACAATTAACATAATTATCAATTAAACAATTAATACAAATTAATTACCAATTAATACTAATTATTTACCAATTAATAATGAATCAACAACCAATTAATTTGCAATACCAATTAATAATTAACTAATAACAAATTACTTCCCACCCTATTCCCCTATAAACCCACTACCCGCTACAGAAGTAAAACGCAAAATTAAATTAAAAATAATTAATAATTCCTATAAATTATTATTTAATAATCTATAATTAAATTACTTCCCACCCTATTCCCCTATAAACCCACAACCCGCTACAGAAGTAAAACGCAAAATTAAATTAAAAATAATTAATAATTCCTATAAATTATTATTTAATGTACTATAATTAAATTACTTCCCACCCTACTCCCCTATAAACCCACAACCCGCTACGGAATTAAATTACAAAAAAATAAAAAAACATAAAATTCAATAATTTAAAAATATTCTAACATACATTCCAATATTAATACATACTTTTAACACATATACTAACACTTAAAACACTATAAAAAATTCGATATTTTTAACAACTATATTATGACTGTCGATATTACTTACTTCTATATTATTGCAATCGATATTTCTTACCTGTTTTTCGATATTCTTCACCACTATATTTTTGCAAGTCGATATTCTGTCCATTCGATATTAAAAACTCGATATTCTGGCTACTCGATATTTTTTTTTCGATATTATGTCCAGTTACCATCTCACACATATAAGTGGGCACTATGCCCACTTGTATGCGTCACATCCAGGGCCAATATGTTATAGTGCAAGGTGACTTTGTCACCTTTTCCTGCTCTAACAGATTGGTCCTGTATTGTGATGCACATTGCTGTAGTTGAGTCGGTTTTCCCACCAACTACAGCAATGCACCACTTTTGCGCCGGAATTCTTTATGTATCCTTGAAACATTGCACCATTGATCTCCGTATTGTTAATATGGAGCATCCATGGTGGTGCAACGGTTTCTGCCACAGGCGCAAGTAGAACTGATGCATCGCTGCTTTAGCGCAGTGATGCGTCAGTTCTCGTAAATGAGGCCCTTTGTGACCAATGCACAAAGGAGCTCAGTTGGATGAAATCTGGTGGCTCGTCTGAGAAAAAAAGTATTACCTTCATACTTTAAAAAAATGATGGAAGTCAAGCATCTTAACTGAAACAAGACTTAAAATTGCAGCCAAGAATATCTCCTCAAGCAAGCCGTCTTGCAGCCCTGCTGCAGCCCTAAACTTCAGAGGCTGCATTTTTTCAGGGTAGCTTAGCACCTTGTCCTGCCCTCCAAAGATGGATTTTTTCTAAGTTATAACTTTTTGAAAAAGGTAGGTACACTTGTTCCTGGTGGTCCATAAGTCCTTATTTTTCAAGAAGAATTTATTTTTTGGGGCAGTCTTTTAATGTGCAAACCTGGTGCAAGGGCATTAGAACATTTACAACAAAACCTGACGTTGCACGTGATTTCCCTTAGGTAGAGGAAGATTAAGTTATGTACCCAGAATTACACAGTGTTGAGCCACAGTAGGATTCAATCCTGAGTCCCTATACTACGAGGTTATCAGCTCGAGCCAATAGACTTCATCTACTCTCCTTCATCCTTCATCTATCACCTGTCTATATTCTCATGTTAGAAGGTTCCCCACAACTCCAGTTTAGGTCCACAGCTAAAATCCACAGTTACAGTTGGTTCCTGGGGTCAATCTTCAGCAGCACCCTTAATCCACAGAGCTTTTTCACTCAGCAGTCTCAGAGGACACGTTTTTTAGGTGCATTTTGCATCCTCCAGCTTCTGTAGAAAAGTTCCGTCGGACAACCAGGCTCCATCAGCAGAACCCAGGCCCTTCTTTTTTATTTATTTATTTGTTTAATTAAAGTGTTTTTATAGTGTAGACCTTTCCACATAGTGGAGTGCTTACAAGTAAGCAGAAATACATTCAAAGGTTCGGACCAACATAGCAGTATTGGGGATACGTTAACATTTAGGGTGATGCACTTAGTCTTAAAGATATGCCTTGAATATGTGAATCTTCAAATTCCTCTTATACTATAATAGATTAAAAGTGAGTCTCAGCCCCTCAGCATACCTTTCCACTGTCTTGGGGTAAGGCATGACAAGATGTTGTTTTTGGGGGGGATTTTCAGAATGATTTGTGATTTGGTTATGGTGCTTCTCTTATATCTGTGATTGTGAGTTTGACTATCAAGAAGGAAGGTTGTCCAAGGTATAAAGGTTTATCATGATATAAGCTATCTTAAAATGGATTCTAACATTTAGGGGCAGTCAGCAGCCGCGGCCGGCATGGCTCACAGGTGGGGGGTGGCGGGCGCGGTTTCGCGCGGTGGGGGACAGCGAGTGGGGGTTTAAACAATAAAAATAAAACAAACGTACCTTTCCCGGATCCCACTTCTTTGCTGCTCGGTCTGCTCCTGCTTTCCTGCCTAAGCAGGAACAGGAAGTGGGCATCCTCCCTCCCCTCCCATAAGCCAATCACAACGCTGCAATGGAAGCGTTGTGATTGGGGCCGACCAAACAGTCAGCACCCTCAGCAGTGGGCAAGCCACTCCTCCCCTGCCCTAGAGCAGGCCCACCCACCTGCCCACCCCCAACCAAACCCTTCTGCAATTTATAATACCATTTTATGTTTCTGCCCACATGGAGGAGCCGCCCCTGGCAGCCAGTAAAAATTACTCCTGATGAGGGTGATATAATCTGATTTCTTGCAACATTTGATTTCTTGTTTCCCTATGCCTTTGAGGATCAGCAGGATGTAGGAAATCTGCCTTTCTACATGATCTCCTCAGAGTGTTTGCCTTATGCGGGACCCTATATTTTTGCTGGCTTAAGTCCCTACTATATGGTACCAAATGTACCCAGGGCATTGAAGGCAAAGGCCCAACAGACTGTAGCACCTATTCTGCCATCCACTGTCGTGGCAATTCAAACATGGCTTCAGGCCTAACTATCAACTGCGCATTTTCCAACTGCCCCGCAGTTCCCTACTAAACCATGTCCTTCCTATGGAGCTCTCTGGGTCTCCCACTTGTTGAACCGTTTGGCGGATGATCCTGGTTCTCATCTCTGGATGCATTGTATGCCTGGGTACTGCTGCGCCTATGTATCACTGAAATCATGATGTACATTACGTAACATTGTACTATGTATGTCTTTACACTTGAGCAGGCATTTCTGTATTGACCTTTGTACATGGTAAAAGGCCGTTTGCTTTTACAAATATGCAGCCATTTATGTATGAGCCTTCATCCGTGCAAAAAATGACACCTGCCCGGGCTATGGCCCATGAACAATTCTGTGGCTTCAAAGCACCTGCAACCCCTGTGCTATGTTTAGCGAGGGCTTGCACTCTCATGCCAAGTCACGTGACCGAGCGGGCATGTTGGGTGGCAACACGCATAAAAACAGGCATAAAAGTCATGCCCCAGCCACTGCCTATTGTTTGGCTGTGCTGATTCTGGACGGAGCAGTCTTTTGTCCTCTTGATTAACTGCATTTCCTCTCCTGAACCCCACCTACTTCCACTCCTTCCTGCACCTCAACTCAGCAGCTCACCTCGATGCACTTCTGACACTGAATATTCTCCCACAAAAGAAAAGGAACAATGAGAACCTGAATCCAACCGTATGTAATTTGTTTGTTACCGCGCCATTGCATCCAGTGGACAGGGCGATTGCCTCGTCATAATAACAGCTCTCGCTCAGTCCTGCAGCACTCTTTTTTGTAACTGTATACGGTCATCATTCTCCCCATAGACTATACAAGTACCATCAACCAAGGGAATTGGAATATTTGAGGACTGTGTCTTGAACAGCTCCTAGCACATGAGTCATTGGGACAATTGATAGACATTGGCATGACAGTTACGAGTTGCTGCGACTAGAACAACTGCTCTCCCTGTTTTAAGGTGATGCTAAGAATAGTCTATATACTTACTATTGTTGGTCAAAGAGGTTGTTCGGGTTGCTAGCATAGTAGCTGCTGTCCTAGAGCACCCAGTTCTAAGAGTCCAACCCTTGACACATGCCCCGAAGGAAGACAACACCATCAGAGGGTCACTTGTGTGCCCAGTAGAGAAGAGAAGGCTCGAGGCTGCAGTTTTTCCTTTATTTCTCTTCTCATATCACCCCTTCCCTCTTGAGACACGTGCCCGAACTCCATGAATCTGTGGTGGGAGTGCTGAGAGATGTTTTAGGATGTTGTGCGACCTGGCATCGCCTTTGCAGAATACCATCCATTCAGGAAAGTGGTTGCTTCACTACAATTGTAGCCTGAATGACTGCAGTTCAACCTGTCACAACCTTTATGACAAATAAAAAACTCCTTTTTAAATATTAATAAGTCACCCCATGTATGCCTTGTAGGCCACAAAGCAGAGTGCATGGTATTTAAAAGTAGGAAATGTATACATTGAATGTCAACATATGTTGCCAGTGACTAGCACCCAAAAGCTGTTTTCACGTTGGCAGGTCTAGCTGTCCTATGTAGAAAACCAGAGCACAGATTAACATACTAATACTGTATCTCGGGAATGGGACCAGTTGGACAAAAGTTAAAGAACTATTTGTACTATTGTTTAAGACCACAATTCAATGGTGAAATCAGATTTTTTATAAATATTGAGGAAACCTAACTTTTAGAAAGTTACCTTTTCTCTGCATGAAGTCCCTGGAGGCTGATTTGTATTTGCTGTCCAAACAGTAATTAGCCTAGAATACATGTCAAATGCCTACTAGGAGCAAGCAATAAGATGACCTGAATGGCAGCTATGACTTCTTTGAACTCTACAAAATATGAAGGTTGGGGGTTTGGGACATGCGTTTTGACACTGCAGTGTCAAATCCTGCTTGAGTGTCCAATCCTGCTTGACAGGACTGCTAGGTTCACATATAAGACTTGGGGCACTCTTGGAAGGGAAGAGAAAAGAATGCCAAGGCAATTCTTGTGGATCCACTGTCTGGCTATGGAAGGACTCTTCTTTTGTCCTACCAGACTTCTGTCTCTGGATTTATTATGGGTACAGTGACTGCCTAAAAATGGATTTTAGTGTTAGCTAAGTTCCCAAATTTACTGTGCCCATAGACTTTTGCCATTGTCAAGGTGGGTAAGAGTCCCCTCTGAAACGTTCATCCCATTGTTTAGGGCATGCTCAGGAGCCATTCACACCCACTAACCAGTGCCAGGTATAAATGTGGCACCTCCAGGCATCTACTTCAGAGGACTTCCTGGATCTGTGGAAGATCAGAATCAGAATGGACCTGCTTTCTTTGACCTGAGAGGAGCCCTGAAGGACTGGACCTGTTCCCGCTTGTACCCAGAACAAACACATTGACTCTAAAGGTGATAAGGCTGATGACTGAGCTACAAGAGCCCTTTCCTTGAACTACCTAGCTGACCAGTGGCAACTAGACTTGGATTAGACACTGCTGTTGGGTTCTGTCTGACACCCTGTGAGTCTCTAAGTGCCTCCCCTGATGTCCTGGGGAGCTTTGGAAGTGTACTCCTGTAGTGGATTGGGACTTAAAGAACTAAGTTAGAAGACAAACTCTTTGACTAGGATGCACCTGGTTAGAGTATCCGGCATGCACTCCATTGCGGCTAGCTTCAAATTGCTCCTGGGTCCTGGTCTATTGTGACCATCGACTATCATTAGTGACTTGAGCTTTTTGGCACTATTTCTTCTTAAAAACGTAAAATGTCATATCAATGTTTCCCCTTACTGAATTGTTATCATTTTGTTTATTAAATGTTAGTATACTTCCTAATTTGGTTTGCAATTTTTATTCTTTTGACTTTGCTACTGTTTTGGTATTGTATAAATACTTTACACATTGTCCTAGGTCAAGCCTGTCTGCTCTGTGTCATAGCTACCAGGAGTTGAGATCGGTTATTTTAGAAACTTTGAGGGTTCGCCCTGACAAGGGTTGTGAATGTTCCTTGAGGTGGATAGTCACCCACCCCAAATAATAATCTAATGTCTTACACTGCCCTACTCCTTAGAGTAGCCTTCTAGTCCCAGAGATCCAAGTCACACCAGGAGGCACAATTTTTCCCCAGTCTACGGTAAAATAGATAAAGAAAATCAGTATGCAGGCAAGATGCAGACAATTTTTTTTTTCTCAAGGTCCATTCAGCACTCTTCGGGCACGGAAATTTAGACGTTGTGACCAGTGCTGAGCAAATGAATATGAATTGGCAAATCAAACTAAATTGTTTGTTCGTTCTCCATCTAAGATAATGAACACAAATCTTCATGGTTAGACATGTGTGTTATGGCAAAAGTAATACCCGAGTCCTTTTATCACTGAAAAGAAGCACCCAGTTTATTTTCCTTTTCATAATCTCTCTCTCCCTCTAAACTATTTTGTAGGCAGGTTATAATAGCCCTACCATCCTCTTATACTATTTCTCATAACTACTTTCCGTTTAACATTTGTTTTAAGGCATACATTATTAACTTTATATATATTTTTTGAACGTTGTATTTTATACTTCTTAGTTTAATAACATACTGCTCATGGATTGGCTTGCCGAAGTTATGTTTAATTCTGTTCCTCCTTTAATAAACATTTTAAACTGAAAAATTAAATAATACCCCTACCAATTATCAAGGCAAATCTTGCCTTCCCAGAGCCTTTCTGTGGATCTCTCCTTTTTTCCATGTTGTGAGTGGCTCACAACTATTATGGTGTTGTGGATTTCCTTTCACAAATATAGATGGTCTAGGTTTGACAGAGAAAGTTTCCCTCCATGCCCATAACTTTTTTCAGAGCTTGTGAAAAGTGTAGATGAGGTGTGACCAGCAGGAGGAATGTGAATAGCCTTTGGGTAAACACTGCTACTAGTCTTCAGGCAGGCCACAGTTAATAATGTAAAACACGAATAAATGGTATACTAACTAAATTCTAAGGATTTGATTGATTTTTCTAGCGTTTTTCTGGCAGACGTTAGTGAATTAGGGGGTCATTTAGACCCGGGTAGACAACCCGTCTGGCCACTGGGTTGACAGAGGCGCAGTGGCCTCTGCCCCGCGGTGGAGTACCCCTGCCATATCGAGAGATCCGTGGATCCGCCAATGCGGTGGAAGCCCTTTAAGTAAAGTGAATGTTGAGTTTGGCACCATCTTGAACTGTCCTACTTCCTGTTCATTTTTCTTTCCGCAATGAAAACCCCAAAGTGAAGATTTCATTCTGCAGAGCAATAATAAAATGTCCCTGATGGGAAGTGGCATTTCTCCCTGTGCATTAGATGAAGCATTGTAATGTTAACCCTATTAAAAGTACCTGTGTGCCACAGTGGTCACTGCTGTCAGAGCCACGATGTTTCAGACTTCCACTATTGATGTTAGTATGTTGTAGTGGCATTGTATTGATTCCAGGACTTCACTGTGGCGTCAAAGCCCCCCCTCACGCCCTGAACATCTGTGTGTGGATTTCACAGTGACCTCCTGTATTGCCCCAAAAACTTACAGTATCCCTATAGTGCTAACAGCAGGCTGTAAAATGTGGCCCCAGCAGGGCTTTAAGTGGGCCGGCAGTTATTTTCAGGGGGCCTCAAAATGGGTCTCTATTGGGCTCTATTATCGGGCCTCGCAGAGGTAGTCCGGTTTCTTTTTTTTTCTTGCACCAAACTTATTTTGCTCTAGCTGGAATTGCCAGGTTAGATACTGAGGCCGCTGGCCTTTGTGCAGGCGCGCAACGCCCATTGGGATCAAAGGGCTTCAGCCCCCCCCCCCCCCCCGCCGTGTGTGGCAGCCAGCTTCCCCGGCACACACACAGCCGCACCCGAGTACTTCACAGGTCTTTAAAAGACCATTCGCTTGTAAATGAGGCTTTGTTGTGTTTTTTACCCCTTCTAGAGCACCTGCATCTCCACTCTGACTATTGCTGGAAGAGTCAGCCACCCCCGAAAAAATGTATTAGCTCCACCCCCGAAATTTGGCTCTAGTTGCACCCCTGCCTTTGTACACGCTGTAGATCCTTTCATGCAGGTTTGTATCATATGATGCGGGACTGTGGGGAAGTATCACAGTTTAGGACAGAAAGTCATGAATCATTACATTTACTGTCATCGGGGAGCAGGCAAGAATGTCTACGGATGCTCTTGCTGTTCAGTCGCATGAATGCATCATCACCGCTGCGATAAACAAACGCCTATTAAATACCGTACTTATGTTAATGGCTGCGAACTGTCGCAGGGTGAACCTGCTGCAATATTGATGATAAATTGCGCATTCCAGAGTGCCTGGCATCATAACTCGATCAAAGGCTACTTTATCATCAGTGCAACTTGAGAAGTGCACTGGAGCACACCTGCAGGTAAAACACATATGATTGAAATGCAGAATAGGCGTTTCTGCTGACAGAGAAGGACTGAGAAACAGGCGTAGTACAAAGAGGCCATCTTAAGAAGCGGCATCTTGCAGTTACTGGCGCACTGTGTATCCTACTTGGGATATCCTCATGCGCAAATGGTCATGAACCCTAGACTTTAGGGGATGCCGAGGATTCAGTCAGAAAGAGGGGTGGTGGCCTTCGTAGTCACACATTCATCAGAAGAGCCGCCACGTCGGAGCACCTACTCCTTCTGCTCCTTGCCGGTTGGTTCCTGCTCTCTTCATTTGGAGCATAACAGCACAGCAAGTTGTCTTGCTGCATTGTGCCAAACCTTAGTAAATTTTGCTCTAGCTTTTAATAATATTCACTCACTGAAATAAAGAAAAAATTTCTGCCTGGGATGTGTACTAGAAACTAGGAAAGCCTTCAGTCAGTGATAAACACAAAACATCATTCTAAGAGCTCAGATGAATGCAGGTTTCTGGTGCAAACCTGGAATCCTGACAGGGGCTGGACAAGCCATTTGAAGCACGTGAAAATATTCTGGTGGCGCAAGGTGTGAATGTTTGCTGCTGGCCACAGTCACTTTTACTCCAGTCTGCCAGCAGCGCTGCATTGGCTACCACTAGTGCATGTAAAAACCACCCCCACACAGGCGTCGTGGGGTGGTTGCAACGGGGCAGTGTGGCCATCCCAATTAATTTACTATGTGTCTAGAAGTACTGCAAAAGCAGCAGAGCAGTGTGCGGCTGTACCTAGAGCTGCATAAATGCATACCCATGCCGCCACTACACAGGTCAGTTTTAAAAGCATGGTGTGTGATGCATATGTGAAATGGGGAAATGCAAGGCTCCTATGCACTTCTACCCACCCATAGCATTGAATGCGTGTATCTGTCATCGCATCACATGTGGGACAGTAGATGTGAGTTGTTTTTCACCCCTTTGTAGAGCCCCTGCAGCTCCACTCAGCCTATTGCTTGAAGAATTAGCCCCCCCCCCCCCCGAAATGTTTTCTTTCCTTCCCCCCTCGAAATTTGGCCCTAGTTGCACCTCTTGGGAGGGTGTATGGCGTTACCTATACATGTCTTTATTTAGACCACGCCCCTACTTGGACAGGCCACACCCCTTTAAGAGGTTTGCCCCGCCCTTTTTAGAGCACCCCCAGAAGTTTCTTCCCACTTAAAGCCCTGGGCCCCAGTATCAGTTCACGGACCTCAGAGAGACCACCCATCACGATCTGAAAGGAGGGAATTGCAATACAGCCGCAGAGGAGGTGCCACAAGGCCACATATGTACTTTCACGATTCATCTTTACCCACTCGTTCGATGGCAAGGGCAGACGCTTTTTGTGACTTTTGTGAAGCATGCTCGTGAACGGACCTTCTTCGAGAGTTGCACTACTTCACCGAAATTTTGAATGCTCTTTATACATGCCCCTAAAAGTGTGCCTCCAGAGATACTTACAGAGTAATTAAAGAACCTTGTCACAGGAAGGCTCTATCTATTAATTGATTTGGTCCTTTTAAAAAAAAATACCAGCTGCTTGATGGCCATGTTTAAAGATTGTTAATTAGGTCTGCTATTTCGTAAATCCAATTTCTGTATTTGTGTGATAGTGTATTATTTAAACTAACGTTCTCCATAAACATAATTTATGTTCTTGTTTGTCATTCTTATCGTGTCCTCTGCTAACCCATTGGAACGTCAGAGGCCTGTGGGAGCTCAGACCCCATTATGATTCACTGCCTACGTGCTTATTCTAGTGACCTATTGTGCTCAGCAGAGCTACACTAGGGTAAGACTAAGTGGAAAATAGCAGATATGAATGCATACTATCATAAAATATGTATCTGTGTGATTTCCATTTGCTGATATTTAGTATAGATGCAAGAGAAAAGTTAATTTTAAACAGAAAATACAAACATCTGAGCTTTTAAACATTTAGAAGAGAAGGTCCCAGTGGATATGTAACAGAGACTTGTTGACAGTAGCTGTAGCCTGGGAAACAGAAATAGCGGCAAATATTCGGCATACCCCAGCATGTCAAAATCATGACCTAGGTTTATTAACACTTACACCCGGTTTGCTTCACAAAAGGGGCGTAAACCCAGTGCAAAGTATTGAGGTGGGATTTCCTATCCAACACAAACCATGATTTGTGTTGGAAAGTTCCCCAAAGTAGCACAAACATGAGCTATGCGCTACTTTGCATTAAGGGGCCGGTCCTTGAGTTGCACATGAGCGTACCAATGCAACCACCCATAGGTTTTAATGAAAATCCCAGTCTACTAACATTTGTAGACAGGAATTTGTGCCAAAGCCTTACGCCTCCTCAAGGCAGGCGTAACGAGGATACATGTTTTAATTTCTCCTTATTTTTCCATCTTTGTATGTGTGCTGCACTGTACAGCACCCATACAAAGTGAGAAAAGTCTTAAAGGATAGATTTTGTACTGGAATGGTCACATTCCAGTACCTAATATATGCCGTAGAGAACATTAACAACCTAGCACTCTGGTGCAAGGGTGTGTGGATTGGCATATGGCAGCCAAAAGGGCACCAGCACTGGGGAAGAGAAAAAAATGTGCCATCTCTTAGTAGACATGGCACATTTCTTTCTCTCTTCCTTTGGTGCAAGGCAGCGCAGCAACTATGATTTGTGTTGCAAATCATTACTTTATTTCTTGGTCCTGTTGGAGATGTTAGTTGCAATTCTCTGCTAAAAGTGGTAGGCTGGACTATTAAACAGACTTTGTAAACATTCTTCATCTTGCATTCTTCTCCCTGACATGTTTGTGTGATCGCTCAGTCAGTGTATTGTGGACAGTAGGAAAAAGGGTGGTTCTTGTGACCTTATTCGTGAAAAAAAGTAATAGTAACACTTTTTGGAATGAGCGGAACATAGTGGATCTATCTAATATTAGAACAAGCATTGGCTGTACTTAATACTAAAAAAATGCTAGAAAGATTTGCATTGTTCATGAATAAAATGGTAGGAAAAAACATGATAGATAACTGAGGTAGAAAAATTAAGGCCCCAGAAGAAAAATGTCTTACACATATTTGCTAATGTGACAAAGAATATCAATGGCCTAGGTAGATGGCAATTTAAATATTACTCTAAGAAAAGGGGAAGCATAATTAATTATTTGAAGAAAAAAAGAATTAGGCACAAGGCATGGTGTAGGAAACTAAGGGCAGATCTTAAATTGATAGCAATACGGGAAGCTGGGAAGTTAAAGGATAGAAGTACATTTTGGAAACTAGATACAGAAGCATCAGGAAATAGGTGGGCCTGCCTATCAGTGACTATTAGCGGAGACTCATGGATAGAGTACATTTTCAAGTTGTCCGCTGCAAATAAGTGCAGTCAAGTTCCTAAGGCTGAATTAGCTAAAAATCCAGACCTATTAGAGAACTATGGGCCTCATTCCGCAACACAGGTATGAAGTTATATAATAAAAGCTAGATCTTCAGCAGCGGCTATGGGCTCAGATAAAATACCAATAACAGTTATAAAAAGAGACATCCAGCGATGGGCTAACATTTTAGCGACGGTCTTCAGATTTTGTTATTTAAGTGGGTACATTCCCGCATCTTTGAGGGGCAGCATATTAATTCCCCTGTACAAAAAGAGGGAAAACCTCTACCATCAAATTATAGGCAAATAGCCTTATTAGATACAGTGGGAAAAATGTTTGCCAGAAGTATTTTGGATCATTTTCAAAACTGGGTAGCAGAAAGAGAGATTCTCCCTATACGTCAAACAGGGTTTAGAGAGAGCTGCTCAACACTTGACATTATTGCAATTTTGCAAGTAATTTTGGAAAAGTTTGTTGTAAATAGAAGGCAATATTTATATGCAGTTTTCATACATTTTGCCACCGCATTTGATATAGTGGACTGGCCAACATTATAGAAGAAAATTGTTAACCTAGGAATTCTCTGTCCCTTGTCACATTTCAGTTAATAGTTGCATTATATTCCTCAACCTGGTGTCAAGTGCTCATGGTATTGGGTCACCAGGAGTTACTCCAAAAATAACAAAAAATAAAGGCCTAACACAGGGGTGCCTATTGGCTCTGTTATTATTTTCGCTTTATAGCTATGATTTACTAGTAGCTCTATCCAGTTCAGTTGGTGACTCGTCAACAGTTAGTGGAAAAAATCATCTTGCTTACTATATGCAGATGATATAGTAATGTTTGACCTGATATAAATAGGCTTACAGAGAGGCTTGAATATTTTGAAAGCTTTTTCGGATAGCCACAATTTGAAAATTAATGCAGCAAACAGTAGAATTGTAATGTTTAAGAGTAGAAAGAATCAGGTGTTGATGGCCCAGTAAGTTGCCAGTCTTGTAATCATAACCCCCACCCACAACTCCCCGCCCAGTACACCCCGCTTGTTTTGTGTGTTTTTTAACATTTGAGATAATTCACAATTAAATCTCCATAGTGTTATCTCCATGTAAGATGTCCACACAAAATCAGCCTTCATTTTTCTGCATGTTGGGGATTGTGAAGTTACCCAAAGCTTGTGATATAGCAAGGAGGGGCTAGAGAAAATAGCAAAACATGGCAAAAAAACCTTGTTTTTGTCAAATAAAATTGATAAAAGTGTTGTACAAGAAAGTAGGTATTTTGGTTCTTAAAATGCCATGAACACCTGTTTTGCTGTGCTAAAATCTCTTTCTTCCCAGCTTTCAGAGACAGGCAGAGAAGAAACCACTGTTTTTTTAACTTTCTTAAGTGGTGGTCAGTGTTTCCTACTTTTTTGGTTTCTACCTACTTATAATTTGTGGGGTAAACTGGTGTGAAACAAAAGGTGTAACCCAGAAAGGTGTAACCCAGAAGCTGTACATTTTTTAAAATAAAACCTATTTCAGAATTCAGCTAACCGGTTATTTGTATAGATTGCTCAAGTTTCTCAGAATGAACTAATCATGTGTATAACAAAATAGTGAATGTGAGTGGAGAGCATTGGCGACACAGTTTTCACCTGTAACTTTTTGCTTTGAAGACTGATATCCAAATGTAATGTACTGTTCTGTTCTGTTCACCAGACTCTTTCTTTTGCAGAGATATATAGTACTTTTCCAAAAACTGTGAAATTCATACTCAACAACTGAGTTGTGTTTTAGAATGATTTGTCACTATGTACTGAACATGCATTGTTAAATAATAAACAATTATTTGAAATTGTGCATGAAAGGAAGTTAACACTTTTGCAAGAATCTGAATGTAGGGATTGCATTTATTTGTGCCAGT
This sequence comes from Triturus cristatus, assembly GCF_964204655.1. NCBI lineage: Eukaryota > Metazoa > Chordata > Amphibia > Caudata > Salamandridae > Triturus > Triturus cristatus. The sequence continues at coordinate 585,901,292 of NC_140589.1, read as the reverse complement.
CCTAATTTTAAATTACCCATAAGGTAGGTGTTTATAGGGGGAGTTCTTTTTTAAATAGTTTTTGATGTCCACATGTCAAATTAAGTTCCAAAACTATAGAAAGAATCAATAGATAATAGCAATGCTCTGTTGTGTAAACTGAGTCCCTGCTTCTGCTCTACAAGGTTTGCCTTCACTCCCACAGGATATGAGTGAATTCAGTTCAGTACACCAACGCTTGAATGTGAAAGCCAGGTTTTTGTAGCCCCGCAGAACTCCACCCACTACATACTTTAAGTGGCGTCAATGCTTTTGTGTTACTATCAGTCCCTAATCAGGGACACACTGGTGATTGGAAACAAAACATATTTTGTTCTTCTCGATACCACACGCAAACTGTGCTAAGAAAATGACGCTTTAACTTAAAAAACTTGTTTTTTTCAACAGGTATACCCTGTTGCCCAGCACATCTAAAAGAACCACTAGGAATATGATTAAAACAGCAGAAATTCATTTTGTGAGCAACATGAATAGATGAACATTTCTACCATTGTTAACATCCCTTCTAATAAAAACACCCTAAAACCTACTTATATGCTCTACGGTACGACAGCATGGAGTAGCATAACTTGCATCTAGAGTTTCTTAGGAGAATGAGTGCATACATACCTGTTTGCAGTCAAGCTCTGTAATTATCAGTAGTGAGAGAGACCTTGTTCCCTGCGAAAGGCAAATATGCGTTGCATCAGTTGATCTCAGAATTAATATCAGCTTTCAGTAGAAAGTGCAATACAGCAGCATCTCTGGCAGTCACAATTTTCTCAGGCCGTATTTTGCACTTTAATCTGGGGTGAAGGACCTTTCCTGACAAGTGGTCAAGTGCCACTCCTTTTATTGTATATCTTATCTCGGATGGAATTTCCAATATCTTCTTAGGAATGTCCGGTTTAATCAATGAGCATCAAGGTGCTAGTCTAGAAGCAGTCTTATAAAATATGAAAATTCAGACTACATTATTTTTGCTATTGTTCATATTTGACCTTGAAATAGAGACATTCAAGGCACTTGTTCCAGACAGATGTGAATTCAGGTGTCTTTTTGGTGGCTATGTCAGAGTGGTTTAACACTTTCACAGTTTGTTGGAAAGATAAGGACAGATAACATCTGTGTCAAAGGCAGACATGCTGATGATTCTGCAGAAATACAGAAAATTGAGTCTCTGTCTGCTTGAAATGGTGTCAGGCCTTATAGACTTTACGTCACACTGATGCCAATCAAAAGATAGGGGCTGTCGAGGAGCACCTTGCAGTTGATGGTGTCGAAAAGGGGGCAAGAGGCCTAATAACATAAAGGTGCAGAGTAAGCCTTGGTCCCGCTGATTGAGTAGCCCTTCACTTATAGTTAGCAATGTTAACTGTGTGCCCCTCAAGGGTTTGAAAACCCAATCACATGAAAGCCATTTTATTTCAGGTTTGAGAAACATTGTTGGATTCCTAATGTTTCAAGTGCCTTGGCCAAAACTGAGATAATCCAGCAGTTTGAAAGATTGGCTAAGTCCACTATAGGTTTCTTTACTCTTTGGGAGATGTCAGCCTCTTGAGGTCTTGAACCCACAGACAGGGAGGTATTTATTATTCGTGTGATAAAAGGTAGCAATGCAGTCAGACCCAGGCTAACCACCTTTTCACTCCAAACATCCCATGATACAGAGGATGTTTTTGAAGGACATCAAGTTTTTATCTGCTATCATTAGCCACTGATGAGAACTGAGGAGCATGTTTGAAGAAGGCAGGTAATATTGAATGAGGATCATCAGACCAGGTTGGGTGAAAGAGATACTGTCTTATACAGCAACAATTTTGCTGTTGGAGAAAGCAAGGAGGGTGTCACACAGATTATTTGATGGTACCAGAGGCCTTGGTAATAGAGCCAGAACCATCACTAATCTACAGATTGGTACCTTTCCCTGCTTTCTTCACCCCATTTTTAAATATGATCATTGCCAAAATATATATATATAAATGTTTTGCTTACAACCAAATACTCATCAATATTAAATTAGGTTGGAGTTCTAGATGTGTCACCAGCTGATATTAAGAAAACCATAATTCGGCAAACTAATATTTAAAATAAGACTTCAAGCATTAACACGTTGAGATGCAATATTAGTTCTGAAATAGCTAGCAACAATACAAATGCTAAAAACCCATGGTATGACTTACTTACGACTTCCCTAAAATTACTGCATTTGATAAAAAAAAATATTTTATCAAAGCTAATCACTCTTTCAGCAAACCATTCCATGCATGGACTGTGATCAACTCATACAAGATGTTCAGATGCCAGGAATATTTGCAACATACCTATGTAGCCAGAATTTGAGTAAAACTGTTTCAGCATCAATTTAGGATGTTCTCTTCTAAATACAGAACTATTCCGTGGGTGCTCAAAGATTCAGACCTAAGTTGCTGATTTTGGGCCTGATTTGACTTTTGGCGGTGCGGGCGGCATGCCATTGCCACGCCCCACACCGCCAAAGAGTAGCTGCCGCCCACCAGTCAGATTACAACTTAAACGTGGTCTGGCAGTCGGGCAGCATGGCGGTCCGTCGGCGATGCCGCTTTCAAAGGCGGCGGTGTCTTTGAAAAAAGGCAGCACAATGGGAACACCACACAAGGTTCCTGCACGGCATGGATATTAAGTCCAAGCCGTGCAGGAACTGGTGTGCATGCACCCGGGGGGCACATGATGTGCCCCCCGTGTGCATTCACATGGCATGAGGCACCCTTTGTTTACTCTACACCTCGGTTTTCATGGTTGTGGAACCACCATTAAAACCATGGCAGAGAGGAAACTCGTAATATGCTTGCCGGGACCACGGCGGTCCTGCCAAGCATATTGCGGCTTTATGACTGCTGCGTCACCACCAGGGAACGTGATTCCCTGAAAGTGGCGGTCCCATGGTGGTCCGACCACCCAAGTTGTAATGGGGTCGTCAGACCTCTGGTGCGGCGGTGGCTGGACTGCCATTGCCGTGCCACCTCGAGTATGGCGGTCCTCAGACCATCAGACTTTTAAAAATAGGTCCTATGTTGTTATCCTTCAGAATCAGTCTTGCATCTGTTATGCACATTGTCTGACTTTAACGTGGAAAGAAGATGCCTTCTTAAACCACTTTTTTAAATTGATTAACATTTGTACCTGCAGCTAAGTCTAATTGCATGCTTAGACTGCTCAAATATTCAGTTCAAATGCAGGTACATAAACTTTTCCTCAGCAGAAATCAAACACAAAGATATTGTGGTATGATAATATTTTATGTAGGGCATTGCACCATCGAAGGGTCACTTTTTCTGACACTCTGGTGGCGCAATGACCTGCTCCATATTTACAAGGTGGACCTACGCCACATTGCACGACTTAACGCCGCGCTTGTGAATCTGGACCTTCTCGCTGCAGTTTTCTGCCGCAAAGGGGCATGCAACGGATGTTGCAGTGGGTGTACCCATGCAGCACCAATTGCTTTTTGACACTACTCCAGATTTGCAAGGAACTGTAAATCTGAAGCAGTGCCAAACACTAACTCCTTTGAAAAGGAGGTGTTAAAGTGGCGCAGCGAGGAGAAATAATTTTATTTCTCCTTGTTTTTTACTCTATGTGTGCTGCGTTGAACGCAGCACAAATAGAAGGAGCAAAACACCATTAATGATTGTCTTTTTGCAGGAAGGTGTCCCTTCATGCACAAACACAATCATCCCTGCAACGCAGGCACCCTTGCACCATGGCTCACCCTTGAGATTACTGTTCGGCTTTGGACTGGCCGATGGACTCTCCGAGCCCGTTGGAAGACAGCCGGAATGACTGACTGGTTTACTTTCCGACTGCTTACATCATGATGAGGCAGTCAGAAAGTAAACCGCATGGCCCATTACAATGTGGCCCTGAAAAGCCTTTACGGGCCTTATCGTTATGGGCCACCCAAGTGATTGCAAATCTGGCTCTCTTGTTTGGGGGTCTGGTGCAAGTTATCTATAGCTCTGAGAGTGTACTCTGTAGGTGGTATGATGAAATTTTAGGTTTGATTTATTCCAATGCCTTTCAAGTGCTCTGCCTTGATACAATTGTCAAATGTTTTCTGTGTACCATTTATTGGTCTTCATTTGATCAGGCTTGCAGGTTGACAACGGGGCAAAAGTATCGAATGCACAGGAGCATTTTTCCAAGATATAATATTATTTCTTCTGGTGCCTCCAAATTGGGTTTGGCTATCTGAGAAGCAATTGTGTGAAATTGGAAGGTTAAAGGTTCTGTTTCTCTTGAGCATAGTGTTCTAGGACTAAAGAAAGATTTTTATCTTTTACAGAACTCATTAGAGAAGTTAATTAAACTATGGTAAGACCAAAATAATTGCCGGGAACAGATAAGGAGTTCGGTAATTGTGAATATAAGTGATGGCAATGTTCTAATAAGTTAGTTGGGACATTACCAGTTTGGGAAAAGTCAAGAGTGCCCATTTCTTCAGTGATATTTTGACTGTACAAGTTGGAAGCCCAGACATTCAGTAATTGGCAGACTAGACCCACCAATGGCTGTAGTGTCACACTTCTCTGGTAGTGGGATGCAGAGTGGTACAGCAAGGGGGCCATGGTCCCTCACGTAAGAAAGGAATTCATCTCCACAAGCCCACGGCTAACCACCACATAAGACACCTAACTCTCATCCCTCTTCTTTTGCTTCATCCCCATATTTAATATCTCTTTTCCCCTATATCCCATGTTCTTCCCCTGGCAAAAGTGCTTTGTCCTCAGACCAAGGAGGGAAAAGTAAGGAGAAAAGATGTAAATGCTGAACTACCCACTGCGTCTTTCTGATTAGTTTAGATGAGGTGTTTATGTCTTTGGTGTGATATGTCCACACACATGAGAGGCAGGTTAGAGAAGGCATAGCGGGCATTCTCCCAAATGTCCCTAGTAAATGGGAAATTGGGGTGGAGAAGACATATGACAATCATATCACTGCCTGCAGTGCTATACCTGCAATGTTATTGCACTCTGTCAGGTAGTCCTAGGCCCTGCACTCACCCTGTGCTGCTATGTACTATTTGTTTGGATTCTGGTGACTACAGGGCATGCAAACAACCTCTAGGATGGATTGAGGTCTTAGGCGGTGTGGTGGCACCCCGCCACTCCACTTGTTCTGACTTCCTTTCCAGCCCACATAGTATTTTCTGCTGGTCAAATCTCCAAGACTATGTTACCCAGTCTCCAGCCCAACCTATCTCCTTGGCCACTCCACCCCTGACTTCATGATCTACCTGTTATTTTTCAAGTGGCGTCCATGCAGTCAGCAATGATGTCTTCTGCTCTTTCTTGAGTTGGGAGCTGTCACCTGCTCCATAACCAGTCAATGCAATAAATATTTTACAGAATTACACCTAGTACACATGCTGTGCTACTACCCACCCTAAAATCTGAGATATATTTGTTTTACATTAGGGCAGGGAGGATTTCCGGTCAAATTCTAGAACACAAGAAAGAAAGAAGGCGTGGCCTGTGCCCATCCTCCCGTGTCTACCTCTGCTTTCAGTCTTCTAAAATGGCAATTGTCAGCCACTGTTGTAGGAGGTAGAAGCAAAGCATGGACATGTAGTAGAGTGCTGTTAAATTTTCCTGGAGTAGGATTACCACTTTGGCTGCAAGAGAAATATAGAGTACTTTATCTCCACACACTAAAAGTGGTACTAGCCTTTGCATTATACCTTTGTAATATGAAAGCAGATGCATCTGGAGACCCACAGAGACACATGCCTACCTTTACCTGTTTCTAAGTACAACGTGTTACCACAGTTGCATGGTTTAGTATCTTTTTTAATAGGTGTTACCAGCACCCAACTCAGTGCTGCTAATTTCATTCAACATAGAAGAAGAAAAGTCTGAGTTTGCAACAACAGGATTTGAGCCTGTCACCTCTTTGTTGCCCCAGAACCACAATAGAAATATAGACCACCAAGCTATCTTACCCGCTTTATCTACTGGACAAGTATATCTACTAGTAAACTGATTAAAAGGTTAAGACACCTCCTACAGAGACGATCCTTGTAACAATCTGTGCTTCCAAGTTATTGCTTGTGTTGTTAATGCACTTGTTAATGCGCTTGTTAAATAGATCTTCGTGTAATCTCAAAATTATTCAAGTTTGTGATCAGCAAACATCTCAGAGGATTGATGTACCTGCTGCAGAGCACTGATTGTAACTTGCTGGTGACATTTTCAAATCGAGAATAAGGTGACACATTTACCTAGAGCACTGAAAGGAAGAGTAAAGGTAGAAAAGAGGACCAAAAGGGAGAAAGAAGGGGGACAAGATTGATGGAATGAGGAAGGTGCATTGTGGATGCTATTATCTTATTGAGGAAAGTGTTGACGGGCTAGTATCACTTAGTGGGTACTACAGGAGAGATGTATTATCATTTTTTTCAATATCTAAGCAACCTAGAGAATCTCACTGCTGCATTTCCCTTTTACTACAAACATTGCATTCAGCAAGCGCAAATGTATTAAGTACCTTGTTTGTCTCAAACCACCCAGGCAGAATGTCTTAAAAAATCACTTGCCCTGATTACTCTTCAGTAATTCCACACCTGTTTAGTTGATGATGGGAGATTTATTGCTGTGCACTTGTACATAACTGGGTGATGGACATGTTATAGCAGTTTTGTCGGTGAGTCTGAGTTTGGTAAGCAGTATAAGGGAAAATTATTAAACAGTCTGTATCAACTACAATCGATTGCCCAACCGCTGAGCGTTATGGAATTAGTATTAGTATGAGGCGGGGGGGGTTTACATATTGTATTGCAATGTAATTGCACTTATATAGTACTACCTACCCCTGAAGATATATTGTAGCACTTTACGCCGACAATCACACTGCTCTTGAGCCCAGGGTTAGTAGTTTTTTTTGTGGGTTATTGTTGTTCTCTTAAAGAAACTATGACATGCATTTACTTCAGTTTCTAGATGGTAGGCGGTATTAATAGATGAGCTGTAAGAGATTACGTTTTGTTAGGTTGAAGGGCTAGGACTAAAAAGGGGAGAACTTGTGATCTTTAAAATGAGGTGTGGGCAATTGCAAAGATACTATAATAGGGATTAAGGCAAACTTACATGTGACTTAGAGTAGGCTGTGCTCAGAACAAGGAGACATGCAAAGGATGGAAAGGAAGGGGAGAGTGTTTTGAAAGAAAGGAAGAGTGTTTCGAAAGAAGGGGAGAATATTTCTAAAGAAGGAGGATAATAGAGATCAGTGCTTAATTTGAGCCGGGTTCTGTTAGTGGAGGGCACGAGCACTTATTTTTGGGGACCGCCACTTATCTTTCAGGCATTCACGGGAGCAATAGAAAGACAGAACAGCGATCACAAAGGGAGAAAGCAGGAATCTGAAAGAGTGAGATTAATTGGCTGGAAGTGTCTGGTAGTGGATTAAAGAGGCCTGAGGTGAATTCAAGATTAACAAGCATTCGCAATGTAATCGGTCTCGCCTTCGGGACCTTATATGTATTTAGCTATGCAGCACATTAGCCTGGGTGTTGAAACATCTACTGTTCTTTAACATGGAGGGAAAGTAAGCACCAAACTGTGGAACACGCTAGGTATGGGAACACATGGAGAGAAATACTGCCTATCAGTGGGAAATTGTTTGTCCAAAGCTCTGTTTGTAATATAAAATCAGCCCCTTTGGCGGTCATATCACTGAAAATACAAGATTTGAAAAAAATATTATTGTCTACATACAATAATCCAAGTTTCTATGGCCTGGAATCTAGGGAATGCTAAAGTGATTCTGGTATTTTACTGACCTCTGCTGGTTGTTTTCTTTTAAGAAAGTTAAATAGAGGCAGTTGCCAGAACAATTAAAAAAGAAAATCCCTAAATAGAAAGTAATTCAGGTATTTTACTGACCTCTACTGGTCGTTTTCTATCAAGACAGTTAAATAGAGGCAGTTGAACAGAAAAAAAGTCCCTAAGCAAAGGTGGAAGCTGACAAGTCCTAGGGCTGATCTCCAGATCCCACTAAGTACATACAACAGATCTTCCAGACAGCGCAAGCGCTGTCTAGGCTCAACCTAAAAAGCCTTGGTAATAATGCACTGATGTTTAATTACAACGGTCGAGTGCTTCTGAGCAGAGCCCTGGGCACCAGCACTCATTATTTTACAAGTTAAGTATTGGTAGTGAATTGGAAATTTTAAGTCAAAGTCAGTTTTCATGCACGGGTTTTAAGAATATTGTGGAGGCTTTCTGAGATTGCATGTAAAGCTGTAGAATGAAATATTATTTGGATGTGTTGCAATATCACTGTAGGCCATGAGAACACCATTGCATACGCACACTAACATCAACCGTCAAACAGTTTTAAATAAATATGTTTTTATTTTCCCATAAAATCCAATAGAAGGAAACCTCAGTAACAGGAACTTTGTATTTTAAATGTTTGGTGTTAGAAGTGCTCCTCCTCGTTCCCTCTGCTGATCAGGGTGGGGTGAAGGAGAACAGAGTCTGTTTTAGTGAATGTGACCAAAGTAATGCTTCTCAGGGCATGTAGCACTGGGGCTGTGTCTAATCTGGAGCACCTACAACATAGGCACAATGAAGTTTGAGATTTTATGTCATGTGTTGTTGTTGTGTGTATGTTATAAATGCTTTAGCATACAGGTAAAGCTGTCTTTAGGCCAGACCTAAAAAGGCATCTTCCTTTAAGCATAGTCAGCATTTTGAGATGGGCAATAAAGGATGATAACTGGTTATGTGTCTCATGCTTATTTTCCACTTGATTCAAATTCGAGCCAGAACTGCCTCACATTACCACAAAGAGTGATGCCTCAATCAAGTGTCTGTGCTTCCCAAGGATACTTTAAACAAATAGGGCCTCACTTACAAGGCCCTTGCACAGTGTGCCTGCTCATATATGGAAGGCCACGTGAAGTCATCATGCTTGACTATTTATGGCCTTGGAACTCTGGGCCACTCTGTGTGAAAGGAGTGTTCCATGGGTAAACCTGGGAATGCATCAGAATACTACGCCTCTCCAGGGGAGGCGTTGGAGTGGCGCACCGAGGAGAAATACTTTTATTTCTCCTAGTTTTTTCCTCTTTCTATGCGTAGAAAGAGGAAAATACCATCAATGATTGTTTTTGTGCAGGGAGGAGTCCCTTCCTGCTCAAAAACAATAATCTCCGCAATGCAGGCACCCTTCCACCATGAAACAGGGGGGCCAGCACTGGCACATGGCAGCCAATTGTGCGCCAGCGCAGCAGAAATCACACAGATGCATAGTATTGTAGTTAATACATAGCATCCATGTGCTTTTCAAATGACGCAGCTCTGCGTCATTTTTTGGTAAATGAGGCCCATACTTTTTATGTAATCATTTCAAGTGCGATTTTCTTGTATGTAAAAGGAACTATTTTCTTCTTCCTATGTTTTTCTATTTTGTTCTTTTCTCGGTTTAAGTAGAAACTCTTATAGGCGATGGCAGAGCCTCTTCCCAAAGGGTTGCTGCCAAGAAACTTAAGAATTCTCAAGTCTATAAAGTTTGTTAGGGTGATATGATAACCCCAACTCCTGATAACGGATAAAGACCAAACGCATCTCACCTCTTTATACCCTAGTTGACAGACTCATAGAATTAGAATTGAGGCACACGTCGATGAGATCATGTTCATGTTTTATTGCTATAAAGGAAGCTTGATAGGTAGAATCTCAAAGTGCACACCACAGTGGGTTTACCATCGAAATATAATTTGAAACAATAGGAATCATACTTGTCTGCTCCTCCAGCAATCTGTCCCTACCGGTAAAATCCAAACCAGCCCAGTAATGAATCATGATACTTAAGATAGGGCGTATTTAAACATCCTAAAATAAGGATGATAGGTAGAAAGGCTACATGTTCACTCAAACAAGAAAGTAGAAATGGGTGGTCACTCTAATGGTGCAATTCCACTTATTTCAATTCTTTGTTTTCAGTAAAAAGTTAATTATAATGTGCCCCCTTGCCTACATTCATGAATACATTTATAAAGGAAGTCTGAATTACTAACTGCCTATCAGAGACCAGCCTTTTGCATTTACGTGTATACGTTTGAATATATCGCTAATTGCCTTGTTCTTTAAAATACTTATTGTTCCTTTGTACACATTTATAACCTAAATATGTTTTAAACAAACTGCATACAGTTGCCTCAGTGAAAGTCTGGATAAATCATTGAACACCATAATAGGCCATTTTTAAACTGGATTAAGTTCATGGGTTTAAAATCTACTAATGAGAGTATAAACGTATTATTCAGACTTTCTCTAACCTTTTTAAGGTCTTTACAGTGATTGGCCAGACAGTGCCACTTGTACTATTAACATTCCTCCAGACGCAGATGTGCTACAGTCATATGACTGGTAATTCTATTCAGCGTACTGTATTACATTTATTTAAAATGACTTGCTTCGATTGCAATAAAAAATTGTTCAAAGGTATGCATAGACCAGATGCATCTGAATTCTATAACTGCTAATGCTATTAAGTTGGCCATTTAAAGTGCATTCACAACCTTCTACTCCATTCTTCTGTTCAGAGATAGTTTCTTTTCAAAATTATTTTTTGTCTTTACACATAGACGCTCTGCAAACTAAAAAAATTGAAATGTGAGAGGATGCAAACAAACATTTGAAAAATTAAGCTGTTACCAAGCAGTTGCCATATCTTTAAATATTGGTGATCTACCCTATTCTATTTGAATTTTAAATATGACAAATTGCAAACATATATGTTTAAGGTATAAAAATGCTAAGGAGGATTTTTCAGGGAAATACGTTTTTGAAAGCTAGCAGAACATGAGACCTCTTGCGATTGTTAGAATGAGCACCTCAAACCATTCAAATCGTACAAAAGGAATGAGTAGGTGTAATGCTGGAATGACCAGAGGTAGCAATACGATCCTCTTTCTTAAGCAATCTTAATAAGAATTAGGGGTGGGTGTAACTGGTGCAATTTGCTGTACCGTAATTACGCAGAATTACAGCAAAATTATGCAGTATTACGTGAGAAGAGAAACCCTGCATTTTGCGGTATTTTCTTAATGCACAATGCAGCCTCGTGTTTAAAATTAACCCGAGCATCTACTTTGTGCTAGGAAAAGGGTGCTAAATGCAACAGAATAGGAACAGCAGCAGCCAGAAGCCACTCGAACTCTGTTCCAGTGCTCTTGGGTTGGGATTTTGGCTGAGGTTACTCCAAAATAGGCAAACTGGCATAATTGCGTAATTTTCAGTTATTTTGTGTCACAGGAGTAACGTGAAATTACCAATGGGATAGTCTTCACAGTTGCCTTTTGTTTCCCATCTTTGATTGTCTTGTAGTTAAGTCTCCATCTGTATCAAATGGCAGAAAAAAAATTGAAAATATGTGATTGCTCTGCCCTTCGACCTTCGAGGAGCTTGAGATGTCAAATCCACAGTCACGTTTGGAGCCTGCAATGTGTTCCTGCAGAGACATGCTTGTGCATGCACAGACTGTTGATATGTAGTGATATGCAATGTCTATGTCTTTGCATACTGTGGTATCTTACATGTTCTCTGGATGTACTGGCAACACAGCACCTGCTATCAATTTGTATCATATGATCACAACACCGTAGTCTACAAGGCACTCTGTCATACATTGTATGTATTACTTAAAGAGCCAGTTCTAGTTTTTCCATACATTGTCCTCTTCACTATAGTATGCCAGCCACTCTGTTTACACCTGCACAGAGACAACACTAATCACTCTCTTTGGGCCTGATTTATGCTTTGGTAGATGGAGCACAGTCTACCAGGATGGCTTAGGACATCACCTCTGCCATCCTGATGGATTACCATCCACCAAATGTAGAGATGACTGTTGCCTTACCATCATCTCTGCATGTTGAAAAGGACCACCATCACGGCGGTTCCCTTCAAGGTAAGAAATGATTGGCGGTTAGTTTCCATTTGTTGTGGCGGCAATTCACCATACTTTTAACATTCTCTTCCAACAGCCCCTACTCCATTGAGCCACAGAGGAAGCTTTCTGTTGACAGAACCAAAGAAGGCAGCAGACCGAGAGTTGGCAGATAGGGTACTCTTTAGCTGTTTGCAACAAAGTGCCCTCTCTTCTAAACTCTATTTTAAACTTCTAAACTCTATATTCTAACTCTCTCTGACTGGGAGATTTTTTTAAAGTGCAAGGGAATGAAAAGTGAGAAGGTTGGTATATGTTTGTCCTAAATAATTTAAGTCAATGGGTGTTAAATTTATCCCTCTATGCAGGGTCACACACAAACATTTTGCCTTTACCCTTCCTGTTTTCTGAACCTATTTTTGTTGGGGTTTAGGACTCTCTGCACGTTACCACTGCTAACCTGTGCTAAAGTGCTTTCTTCTCTAAACATGGTAAAATTCGCTTACATACAATTAGTACATTTAATATACTTTTAAGTCCCTAGTAAAGTGGTTGTATATGTACACAGGGCCTGTAAATGTAATGCCACTAGCAGACTTACAGCACATATTGACCAGCCACTAATTAGCCACTTACAGCATGTCTCAGACATGCCACTGCAGCCTGTATTGCAGTTTTAAACCACTATTTTGACCTGGCAAAATAAACCCTTTTCCAGGCCTAAACCGTCCTTTAAATGCATGTAGGTCACTCCTACGGTAGACCCTAAAAAGCCTATAAAGTACATTGTATTTAAAAAGTAGGACATGCATATTTAAGTTTAATATGTCCTGGTAGTAAAACACTCCTACATTTGTTTTTCACTACTTGCCTATCTCTCCCTTTGAATAACGTTGGGTTACCTTATTACATTTAATAAAGGATCATCTTTGATTGAGAGTAGGTAGAAATGTCATATTTGGTGTCTAAGGGATTGTAATTTTAAATCATTCTTTTTAATTATGTTTTTATTGGTTTTCCAGTACTGTTCACATATTCAGTAGTATTACTACATCTCTTGATCAATAAGACACACATCTCGAACATCATAATGTACATGTTACTTTGATTCCGTTCAGGTATTGGATACAGTAGAAATGCCTTATATATAGACACGGTTATGAGACAGCTGTAATTGTAATAGTAAAGATACGACACATGTTAGAATCTCGAAGCAAAGTGCTCAACTCCTTTCCCCCTCCCACCATAAACCTGCTTGTATGCTCTGGTTGCGCTGGCATGTATACTTCACTTGGAGGGGCCATGAGTATTTGGGGGGCAATGGCCCGAGGCAAGTTTTCATTTGCTAACATCCCAATGTGTGGTGGTCTGTTATGAATGGGTGGCTCATTTCGTGCGTTTGCTAATCATCATGTTTTTATTGGTTTAACAGTACTGTTCACATATTCAGTAGTATTAGCACATCTCTTAATCAATAAGACATACATCGTGAACATCATAATGTACATGTTATTTTGAGTCCGTTCAGGTATTGGATACAGTAGACATGGCTTATATATAGAAATGGATACGAGACAGCTGTAGTTATAATAGTAAAGATAGGACATGTGTTAGAATCTTGGAGCAAAGTGCTCAATCTTCCCCCCCCCCCACCCCCCCCACCATAAACTTGCTTCTGTGGTCTGGTTGGGCTGGCGGGTATACTTCACTTGGAGGGGCCATGAGCATGTGGGGGGGCCCAATGGCCCCGAGGCGAGTCTTCATTTGCTAACATCCCAATGTGTGGTGGTCTGGTATGAACGGGTAGCTCGTTTTGTGCATTCGCTAATCGTCAGTGGAATAAGCTTTGAATTGTTCTAAAAGGTGGTCCCACTCCATCAAGATGGGCTTCTTTTGGAGCCCTCTATATTCCTCCTGCTGTAGGACCTCCCTTTCTGCCATGGCCCAACGTATTACTTCCTCCCCCCATGCTCACTCGTTCGGTGCTGAATGGGATTTCCAACACTGTGTGAGCATTCTTTTGGCCAATATTACGGCGAGATCAGTGAAGCGACGCAGTACCATTGCCTTCTTCGGAAGTGAGGACAAGCCCAAGATACACTTCGATAGGTCTTCTGGATAGGTGTGACAGGCCTGCAATAACTTACCTGCAAGGGTATTGGAGGGAAGTTAATGCAGGCCTGTCACAACCATACAAAAGACCTTTTAAAAAATCTTCTTTAATGGGAAAGTTGGATTTTAAGTCGCAATTCTGAAAATGCCACTTTTAGAAAGGTGCAAAAGAAAGGTGGCATTTTCTTTTCTCAACCATTTGATGCCTGCAGACTGTGTCCTGGATCACATGACTAGGTGTAGTTGGCAGTCGGCCCTGTGTGTATTCCTCCCAAATATCGAGACAAGTGGGACTAGGTTGGCAGGATGGGCCATCCTACCAGGATGGAAGGGGAGGAGCTGTTCCCTGCCCCAATTACATTTAAAAGGGGCTGCCTCCAGCACACTCACAAATAACTTGACACCAGCCTATTGTCACTTCAGACCCATTGGAGTCTGGGCAAGGGAGGGAAGCAAATTCCAAAACCAGATGTGGGGACGAAGTCTAGAAGATTCCCCATCTTTAAACATGGCACCAGGTGTAAATATTGGGCATTCAGAAAAACTCTTGAGCACACTCCTAGACCTGTGGATAATGCAGGAGGAGGCCTGCCCTGCTATCAGAGGATTGCCCTGCTGCTTGAGGCCTGCTCTGCTCTCTGAGAAGGAAGACTGGACCTGCTCCCTTCATCCCAGGCAGAGTGAATTTAACGGTCAGGTGGCTGACCTTCTGTTCCAAGCTACTGGGACACAACAAGCTCCAGAGGCCTCACTGTAACTTCCTAACTGACCATCTGCAACGGACCTGCCTGGACCTTCAACTGGACCTGCCTAAGTCCTGTTGGCCTCTGCTGGAGGCAGTGAGGGAATCCCTCACTGCCTCCTCGGGTTTTGGGCCCTTGTCTGGCATCAGTTGAACTCCTCCCATGAAGACAAGAAGAAATCCTGACATTTTGGGCTCTTTGCGACTGTGAATTGGCCCATTCACACCAATATCTTGACGCCCGTGACGACCACCAATGCGAAGCTCCAGTAGTCCTAACTCTTCACACTACAGCAACCGCCAGCAACGACCAGCGATGCGAGATCTGCATGTCGCGCTACAGCATTGACAGCACGCGGCGAATGCCAATGTGAAGTTCCAGCAATGACTATATTAAACGCGAAACGGAGTCTTCACACTACAACGATGATTGTCCATGACACCCGGTCTGCTCTTCACATTACAGTGCCAACTATCTGCAACACTCTCCCTGTTCCTCGTGGCTTTCTGTACCACAAACTGGACACTTCGTGCCAGACTTTGAGAAGGTAACCTTTTCAGCAGGACTAACCTGGTTCCTATATCCAGTCCGCCTTCCATCTCTTATCGGCCTGAACTTGTGACTTAACCCCGGTTTAGCATGATCAGACAATTGCTTGCTTTTGGACACTATTTTACTTTTGAATGACATATTTCTGGTTCTACTGATTGGATTGTCGTCATATTTATTACATTTTACTCTATTTTTCTAAATTGGTGTGGGATTTTTCTTGTGTTGTGTTTTCACTATATAACTGTTTGTGTGCTGTATAAATACTTTACATATTGCCTCTAAGTTAAACTTGACTGCTTTGAGCCAAGCTATCAGAGGGTTAAGCACAGGTTGATTGAGTGACCTTTGTGGTTCACCCTGACAGGGATTGTGGTTGTTTCTTGAAAAAGGTTTTCGCACCCTCAACCAAAAACCTAATTTTCCACACTGATTATTTTGCATGAGATTCATTTTGAAAGAGGTTCTGATAAAGTTACATGTAAAAGGTAGAGAAAATAAGAGGTTATCTGTGCTGTTCTTGAACTTTACCAGTAGCTAAATTCAATTATCTACAGAGGTGAATGAAAGTCTGACAAAGGTACCACTGTCTGTAACTTCTCTGAAATCTAGCTTAAACCTGCAAGTAGAAAAGGGGATGCACCGGGTAAAGCAAACAGTGCGAAACAAACTAAGAGAGAATATACTATCCAGGAAAAGAGAATTCCAATATTTAAAAAAAATATTAAAAGGGTAATCAGTGTACGGAAAACGTTGATTTCTATTTACCCAGATGACTGTGTATAGTATCGAGAGACAGTGTGAGTGAAAGTGTCTGCTGTAATTACTGTTTTAAACTTTTGCGCGCCGAGAGGTGCTGATGTATTTCGCTTTTTAACCTGTTTTTTGCCCTGTTCGGGGCCCCTGCCTTCCAAATACTTAAAATTAATCCACAATCTATGACATTTATTGACGCTCCGCTTACCCGCACCATAAAAGTATTCTTCACACGCTGATTTAGCATGACGATCACCCGCTTCCACTCGCAGCGCCATCTTGGGTGTGGGAACCTGATCTCCTGCCACTGTCGGCTGCCATCTTGGGAGGCGTTCTAGCTGTTTGGGGAAAACCCACGCCTACCTTCTTAAGTCGCTCAATGCAAGCGCGCAGCCCAGATGACTGTGTATAGTATCGAGAGACAGTGTGAGTGAAAGTGTCTGCTGTAATTACTGTTTTAAAATTTTGCGCGCCGAGAGGTGCTGATGTATTTCGCTTTTTAACCTGTTTTTTGCCCTGTTCGGGGCCCCTGCCTTCCAAATACTTAAAATTAATCCACAATCTGTGACATTTATTGACGCTCCGCTTACCCGCACCATAAAAGTATTCTTCACACGCTGATTTAGCGTGACGATCACCCGCTTCCACTCGCAGCGTCATCTTGGGTGTGGGAACCTGATCTCCTGCCACTGTCGGCTGCCATCTTGGGAGGCGTTCTAGCTGTTTGGGGAAAACCCACGCCTACCTTCTTAAGTCGCTCAATGCAAGCGCACAGCCCAGATGACTGTGTATAGTATCGAGAGACAGTGTGAGTGAAAGTGTCTGCTGTAATTACTGTTTTAAACTTTTGCGCGCCGAGAGGTGCTGATGTATTTTGCTTTTTAACCAGTTTTTTGCCCTGTTCGGGGCCCCTGCCTTCCAAATACTTAAAATTAATCCACAATCTGTGACATTTATTGACGCTCCGCTTACCCGCACAATAAAAGTATTCTTCACACGCTGATTTAGTGTGACGATCACCCGCTTCCACTTGCAGCGCCATCTTGGGTTTGGGAACCTGATCTCCTGCCATTGTCGGCTGCCATCTTGGGAGGCATTCTAGCTGTTTGGGGAAAACCCACGCCTACCTTCTTAAGTCGCTCAATGCAAGCGCGCAGCCCAGATGACTGTGTATAGTATCGAGAGACAGTGTGAGTGAAAGTGTCTGCTGTAATTACTGTTTTAAACTTTTGCGCGCCGAGAGGTGCTGATGTATTTCGCTTTTTATCCTGTTTTTTGCCCTGTTCGGGGCCCCTGCCTTCCAAATACTTAAAATTAATCCACAATCTGTGACATTTATTGACGCTCCGCTTACCCGCACCATAAAAGTATTCTTCACACGCTGATTTAGCGTGACGATCACCCGCTTCCACTCGCAGCGCCATCTTGGGTGTGGGAACCTGATCTCCTGCCACTGTCGGCTGCCATCTTGGGAGGCGTTCTAGCTGTTTGGGGAAAACCCACGCCTACCTTCTTAAGTCGCTCAATGCCAGAGGCAAGCCCGTCTGCGCCCGTCCGCGCCCCGGCCGCCCCCAGCGCCAGAAATGCTGCCCTCTCAAATGGCCATCCAGGACGATTGATCTATAGCAGAGAACAACTACTGCAGCTGAACCTACCTAAGAGCCATAACTTATCCGGTGATAGCCTCTCCTGTGGACTAATAAATAGCCGGTCGCTAGTTAAACATTCCTCGGAAGTCTATGGCCTCCTGGAAGACCTGGAGCTAGACGCACTTTTCATAACGGAAACATGGGCCACGGCTGAGTCCACAGTAGGCTTGAGCGGGGCCTGTCCTAGTGGATATAAAATCTTCCCCAAAGCCCGAAGCACGGGTAGAGGAGGTGGAGTGGGTATGATTTTCAAGGATACTTTAGATTTTAGACCTTATCAGATTGACGAGGTAGGGGGGATAGAAATCATGGGCTTCTCTTTACAGTCTCCCGGTGGGAATCTACTGACGGGGATGCTATATTATAGGCACCCGGGCGCGACCACACAATTCCACCTCCTCGCTGATACCATTATCAATTTAAAACTTGCCCACACCAACATGATTGTACTAGGCGACTTTAACCTCACGGAGGATGGAGGTCTCGGTAGCCAACAGAGACAGCCTGCACACCTGCTCTAACTTGAATCTCCATCAACTGGTGGCCAGTCCAACCCATCAGAAGGGGCATATCCTGGACTTGGTATTTGCTAACCCAGCTACAACTGGGATATCAAGTATTCTGCCCTTGAATTGGACGGACCATTCTCTTATACATCTGAGCATGGCGATGCCCTGTCGGGAGAACAAGCCCAGCCAGCAGTGCTCCTATAGGAAGGATAGAGAATGGGCCAAACTGGCCAAAGTTGACCCCCTAACCATATCGCCGGATGTCAGCTACTTCTCTCCTGCTAAGTCCGTGGATGAAAATTACAGTTCATTCACCGAACAGATAATTAAGATCCTTGATCATACTATTCCCATAAAATCATTAAAGAAGGTGAGGAAAAGATCAGCGCTCTGGTACAATGAGGAGCTGCATCAACTTAGACTCTCTCGTAGGCAAGCAGAGAGGAAATGGAGAAGAAACTATGCCGAGGACGACAAGAAAGATCTGAGATTGATCCAACAACAATATAAAGCTCTTATCTTGAGGTCCAAGGCAGATTTCTTTGCTAGCTCCATTACTCAGGCCGCAAATGGGACCAAAGCTCTTTTTAAGATTGTCCGCGACCTTTCTACCCCGGATTGCATGAACAACAGAGTAGCTCCCTCACAAGCCCTGTGCAATGAAATTGCCTCCTTTTTTCAGGAGAAAATTGCCAACATCGTCAATACATTACAGGACAACACTCAGGACGGCTCTGACGGAGATCTACCACTGACCGTGGCCCTAGACAGCTTTCAACCACTCTCCCAGATGGTTTTTGACAGTCTAACAGAAAATGTGTATTCTGGTTCTCCTCTAGACCCTCTCCCCCACAAAATTTGGAAACTACATGGGCGGAACACCTTCCCATGATTGAGGATGATCTGCAACCAGTCCCTGATGGTTGGATCCGTGCCGGAATGCTGGAAATTAGCAGTGGTAACCCCACTGATTAAGAAACCGAATCTGGACCCTCTGGTACCAGCTAATTTCAGGCCAATCTCACTTCTGCCTTACCCGGTGAAAATCCTTGAAAAGTCAGTAAGTAAGACACTGTCCTGCTTCCTGGAGGAGAACCTCTTGCTTGACAGGGATCAGTTCGGTTTTCGTCCTGGTCACGGGACCGAAACGGCTCTGATTACCATGCTGGACAATCTTCGAATGCGTGCCGACAACGGGAATGCCATGATTCTAGTGCTTCTTGATATGTCGGCAGCATTCGATACAGTGAGCCATCCAGTCCTGGCGAAGAGATTAAAGCAGATAGGTGTTAAAGGCAGAGCGCTGCATTGGCTTCAATCCTACCTAGAAGGTAGACAGCAGGTAGTCACCTTGACCCCTTTCTCCTCCAGCAGGTCTCCAGTTGCGTACGGGGTGCCGCAGGGTTCTGCAATTAGTCCCATCCTTTTCAACATCTACCTACGGCCCCTGTTTCCTCTAATTAAATCTTTTGGAGTCAGCCTGGTGAATTACGCTGACGATACGCAGCTGGCCTTCTCTTTAGAAGGGGATGACGCACTACCTATGGATCGATTCCAGCAATGCATGAAGCAGACCACGGACTGGCTTAGAAGGAATTCTCTCCAGTTCAACAGTGGCAAAACCGAGGTGGTCTTCTGCTCTCCAACTAGGATCCCAAAACATCTACCTCCCGAATTTAGACTCTCTCCAGAGGAAGGTCCCCTGATACCGGTCAGTAAGGTACGTAATCTTGGGGTGATCCTTGATGGCGACCTCCAGATGGTATCCCAGGCCAGTAAGACCGCTTCGGTCTGCTTCGCCCTGCTGCGACTGCTCCGGAGTATCCTACCCTTACTTCCTAGGGAGTCAAGAGCCATGGTAGTACGCAGCACGGTATTAAGCAGGATCGATTACTGCAACTCCCTCTACTTGGGGGCCCCGCAGTATATCTTCCAGGGATTGCAGCGGATACAATCAGCAGCAGCTAAACTAGTGCTCGATCGGCGACGCAGCTCCTCGGCCACCGGAGCACTGAGGGACCTACATTGGCTCCCTGTTAAGGAGAGGGTCTCTTTCAAGTCCCTATGTCTGACATTCAGAGCAGTGCATGGTCTGGGCCCAGCTCCTTTGCAGGATAAGTTTGTTCGCCATCTACCAATCAGGCAGCTTCGATCCTCTACAGCAGGCCTACTGGTAGTCCCGAGATTTAAACGCTCTAGGGTAGGCGGAAGGGCCTTCAGCACAGTAGCTTCCGGTATGTGGAATAAGCTTCCTTTGAATCTGAGACAGTGCAATTCTCTATTTGAATTTCGCAAGGGACTCAAAATCTGGCTTTATCCCAAAGTCTAACCCAGGTCGCTTTCCCTGTCCCTCTCTCTGTCCTCCTTGGTATGGATCTTCAGTCTAAAGCGCCAAGATGCCCGTAGGGTGATAGCTGCGCTATACAAGTTTCCCATCAATCAATCAATTTACCTAATACTGCATTGTGACATCAATCACCACGTAGCCCCTTCAAATAGAAACTGCTAGGGATACATAACTTCAAGTAAATATAACTTTTGCTATCCACCCAAGACAAGCCATGATTATTCTAAAATCTTTAGAAATCTTATGAGTATTCATGGTAAACTCTGTGGCGAGTGAGTTAAGTGATAAGAATTATTCACATTGTTTCTGAGATGTAGTCTGCAACTAGCACAATTTATAGGGAAGCCTGCATCCATTTGACGGCAATTGCTAGTCCTAAATATAACACATCAGCAATGCCCTTAAAATAAACCCAATCTATTGTAGCATAGGGTAGGCTCAAACAAAACAATTCTAGTAAGTCATCTATTTAAAGTACACATTCAACATTATCGTTTCTTTGTAGAAACTTGAGGATTGTAATACTGCTGACTCATCTAATGCTGTCTAGAACAAAGAATTGTGGGGCCAGATATACTAGGATTTCATTAGTAAAAAGTGGTCACAATTTACACGCTGATGTCTTGCAAATGGAGTAAAAGTTTGTAAACCAAACTATGTACTATTAGGTCAGTTCACAAAATTCTGAATCGGAGTGAGACACAAGCCAGCCTAACTCATAATATTCATAAGGTAGGTTGAGAATTGAAACTCACTCCAGTTGGTGGACATCACAAGGGTTGTGTCATGCTAGGGGCAGCAATCCATCATGTCTGTGGTTGTCTCTTTAAGTAAAGTAAACTTTTTTTTTAAATTCAGCCCATTTTCCTTTAAGAAAATTGGGCTGTGTTTAAAAAAATAGTTTACTTTTTGGGAAAGTTTCTTTGAGAGTTGGCAGTGAGCCCCTGGACCTCTATCTACTCCCCAACAACCTTTTGTTTTGCATTCACGAAGGGGAAGATCTCCCAAATTACCCCTACTGTTTTGTGAATGTGTTACTACCCCAAATCAGGGTTTCTAAACCCACTTCAGGAGCTGGTTGTTTTGCAACTAGATCACAGTTTCAAAACATTGATAAATCTCATACCGATTCACGATTTGGAAGAAAGGCCTACAACAAGACTCTTTCAAATAACAATATTCATTCTGTATCCCATTTTAGGAGTCTTCAAAAGATCACAGACTCCTAAAATGGTGGTAATATAATTGGAAAAAACTTTTTGCAGTTTGAAACAATTCTATTTTGTGAATCGCAGCATTTGTAAAGGGTGCTCTAATCACTTTCCCAATTCAGGCAAGGAGCTGGTTACAAGATGCACACTGGCAAATAGCAGGTTTTATTCCTCTTCAAAGAATTTCATTCAAAAGATCAGTCGAAATGATGATCATCATTCGCTGATCAGAAAAATCTAGGCTCCTATCATATATATCATATTATTACATGAATACGCGAAGGCAGCCTGGCTGTGCAAAATGTGGAAAAAGGTATTACACTCTGCAACAAGATTTGAAAATTTAACAATAACTGTGTTTACAATATCTTAGGAAAGACAACATTTTGTCACTGCAGAAAAAGGACAACATATCACATTTAAAACATCTGTAGGATATTATGCAACAACAATACCGTAACAAAAATTGGAGTATTAGTTCAAGGGGTTGAGTACCCACTTTGAATAATAATCCCAATCCCTGTCAGGGTGAACCTCCAAAGTCACTAAGTAAACCTGTGATCAATCCTCTGGTAGCTTGGCACAAAGCAGTCAGGCTTAACTTAGAGGTAAAGGGTAAAGTATTTTTGCAGTACTCAAACAGTAATACAGTGAAAACACATCAGAATAAAAATTCCAAAGCAATTTGAAAAACAGATAATATTTCAATGAATAAAATAACACCAAAATCACAAAAATCCAATAAGAAGAACCAGAGATAAGAATTTTTGCAGTGTCAATTAAGAATAGTGTCAAAAAGCACAGAGCATCTACCACGGTTATCGGTTGCGTTAGACCGGGTCAAGGTTAAGGCCCACCAGTGGAGCGTGGATTGGATATAGGGACCAGGTTTATCTCAGTGGAAAGTTTACCGTCGTACTTATAAACTTTAAGGAGAAAAAGTGGTAATTAGAAAGTCGCCGGTGGGGGAACTACAAGCTGGATCCAAAGCAGAGCTGAATTATGACAGGGTCTAGTGCAGTCATCGATAAGGTTGGTAAAGCTCCAAATGGAGGAAGTCTGGAGTTCATTCCAGGGAAACTTGTTGCGTCCTTCTAGATCAAACAGGAGATCAGCAAATACTTCAGAGTTTTTCACTGCGAGGACATGGGAAACATTAAATATATATGCCCTGGAGTTTAAATACCATGCACCTTGCCCTATGGGTTGTTAAGGCTTACCTTAGGGGTGACTTATAAGTGTTAAAAATAAATGTTTCCCCAGGGACCATACAGCTATTACGCAAGTAAGAAAGAATTACAATTTAATACTGGCTTCCAGTAAAAAGGTTCTTAGAGTGGAGGCCTGGTCAAATTTGGCCCTGGTAGCCAAGACGAATTATGTCACCTTGTTTTGGACCTTCTTTTGGAAAGCGATACAGTACCCATATTTACATCATTTGTTTCTCAACAAGCATGGGTGGATCATTTCTCGGGCATTTTTGATTCCCATAAGGATAATGCCCACCCGATCGAGGGTGAGCATGTGAATCACTCATGTCATAGTCCTTTGGATATTTCTCTGTAAAGGTTCTCCTTGCCTTAGAATATAGTGCCGGGGGCAAGGCACCCGGCCCTGACGGAGTTCCGGTTGATGCCTTCAGAACAACGGGGGAATTATTGGGTCCCATTTTGACCCGAGTGTTTAATTCAGCTTTAGAGGGCATGATTCCATGTAGATGGGCAGATTCAATTGTAGTGCCTATTTTTAAGAAGGGGGATACATTTGACTCTAAATGCTATCATCCCATCTCCCTCCTGGATTTGTTGGCTAAATTGATGGGTAGGGTTCTTCTGCAGAGATTAGAGGAGTGGGCAACGGGTAACTCCATCCTCTCGGAAGCCCAGTATGGATTCAGGATGGTGTTGTGGACTGCGGAGCACTGTGTGAATCTTGGTTTTCTGACCTCAGCAGAGCCTATGACTTGGTGGACTATGCGATCCTCTGGTCTACCTTGTTTTCTCTCAGTGCCCCTCTGAATATTGGGGTATATTCTGAAGAACGCATGAAAACTACTGCAAAAGTAGCATTACGCAACTCTTCACATTGCAGTCCATCGCGGGAAAATAACTCCGTGTCAACGTGGTATTCCCAAGCCGGCGGCACCATGCGATAGTCCCACGACAACGCGTCAAACCAATGCGTTAGAATCAATGCGACGCTGCAAAAATGCGAAACACCAAAGCGAAAAAAGCGGAGATGACGCCAATAGCGATACAAAAAACTGCAAAAACCAACCACAGACCTGCAATCCCCACGCTACATGCGGGAAAATGCACTACAAAAGGTGAAAAAAACACATACAAAAGCCAAACAGCGAAGCACAATGGAGTCAGCCGGAGCAAGTGCAGAGAACAACCAGAACCCCACAAGCACTCCGGAGGACCAGCCTGGGACTTCGGGGTCAGGGCAGGGCAAGGAGAAGAAGAGAAGGAAGAAAAGGTTTAGTCCGCAGGAAAACAGGATCCTGATAACGGAGGTGATAGAACACCATCAACTACTGTTCGTCACCTCCACTGTGTCACTGGCAACTAAAAATTGAATATGGCAGACCATCGTGGACAAGGAAAATGCAGTCGGAGTGCTGAAGAGGACAATGGACGAGGTCAAGAGGCGCTGGAATGATGTCAAGCACAATACCAAGCATAAGCTCGCAAACAACCGGAAGGCAGTAATGCAGACTGGAGGTGGGAGTCCAGCGCCACAGGAGGAGCTGGACAAGATGGAGGAAATGGTGTCCACAGTTATCAGTGGGGAGATGGTGGCAGGAGTTTGGGGCCCAGACACTGCTCAAAAGGATTGGGCACAACAGCAACAGGGTGAGTAACGACCAGGGACAGGGGGACGAGGGGAGATGGCCACAATGGCACACATGCACAAGTAAGCATAACAGAGCTTCAGACAAACCACGCCCCAGACCCCAAACTCCCACCAAGACAACAATGCACCCAAGAATTCAACGTCCCAACACTGTAGAAGCACAGAAGTCAAAGGCACACCACATGTAAAGGATCAGGGGTAGCCAAAACAGAGCTGCAGGGGCGACTCCACCAAAAAGCGGCACACACATCACATGCAGAGCACATCAACATTGACAACGATGTGGCACAATCCGCAACATGCCCACAACAGAACAGGGGACACAACTGGTCCCACTTGTGTGCAGTAACTGGCCAATCACATATGGCATTGCAGGGAAATGTGAGTTGACAATGTACAAGTACAAACACACATCCGTGAAGTTGCCGAAATGTCCACTGTCCCACATCACATAGGCAGCTCCCCACAAACAGGAACAATGTACACTGTCATTTAGTCTGCATGTAAACATGTACAATGCATCAACATACATGTGAACACAATGTTAAACTGCATCTCCCCTTGACATTGCAGAGGGAAATTCAACTCCTCCTGCAGAGCAGTCCCAACCTCTCTTCTCTGATGACAAAAAGGGTAACCAGACCTTCGACTCCGACGCTCTCCAACAGCTCGTGGACAGCTTCCACAGCCCACTTCCAGGAGCAGGACAGCCCAGCTGCTACGAGGAGAACCCACGCCCTGCACAGTGCACACAGCAGGCAGCACCCACCACCACGGCTGCCTCACAGGACCCCCACGACGAACACATGGCTTTCCAAATCCGTGTGTTGGGGTGCCAGGAGAAGCTGGCCGAACAGGTGCAGGTGGGGTTTGACCGCATGGCAGCCAAACTAGACGCCATACGTGGGTGTCTAAGTCCCATCAGGGACCACTCACAGTCCCTAACGGACACTGACAGTCCGCTCCATGCTCTCCAATGAACCATGGCTGACATCGCCAGGGTCCTGACTCAGAGGCAAGAACGACTGGCCAGTCATAGTGGCTCCAGCGAGCTCACCCGGGAGTTGGGACTCATGCAGAGGCTCATGGAGGACAGGGAGCATAAGCCTGCGGAAACAGCAGCTTACACAAAGTCCATCCTCATGGCATTGCTGCTACAAAGCCTGGTGCTGATGCATGCTGCTGATACCACTCCATCCACAATTCTGGCCCCTGATGTGTCAGTGCCACACAGTGTGGCGGACATTCCCCCTCTGGCCCTGCGGTGTCACTGCCACAAAGTGCTGGAGACAGAACACCAGCACCCACATGTGAGGCACTTGCAACAACTGAGGACGAAGATGCGGATGAATCTGCCCCCGTGGTCAGAAGGAAGTGGTAGCATTCATGTCCGCCATATGGCCTGTTTCTGCTTGGTTCTGCCCTCAGCATCATCCCCTTCCACTGTCCCCCGATGCACTCTGCGACACTCACCTTGGACCTCGACGTGGACTGCCATATTCTGTTTTGTCACCAATGACACAGATATCAGATTGCGACTGATCTCCTCCACTGCTGATGTACATGTCATTCCATGAAGGACTCCGGCTGGCCCTCCACGGCCCAGTGCTGCTAGGTGGGGTTTGCATGGCCTTGTACTGCTCCAGCTACAACACTCCATTAAATATGCATTAAGCATTCATTTACACAATGGAGTGTCATGTCTATGATCTTGCAAGTGTGGAGGTATGTATGCATGTAGGGTCAATGATTTCACCTTACCTCCATGTTGCCTATGTTGTGGGACTTGGGTCACAGGGTGACACATTGCTGATTGCGTGCCGGGTGGCGCACTAGAATGGGGAAACATCCATTCGTTACTTTCTAGTCCAGGTCAGAACGGAAGCACGCCCACAGCCCTGGGGTCATTGTTCACACCCTTAAGCTGGGGGGCAGAAGTCTGTGTGCGCAGGGGCGGGCATGCGATGATGGCGTGTGCTACTGTATGGACTCTGCCATTCATGTCTCTGGCAACTGTTTCAGAAGAGTGACCAACTGGGGGACTGCAGTGTGTACTGGCACATGGTTGGAGTCACACCGGTGGCTGCAGGTGAGCAGTGGGGCCTGGGTCCGCAGTGTCCACACTGTCCCTCCCTCTCTCCCCCCTCCCTCTTTCTTTCTCGCTCCCTTTTTCTTTCTCTCTACCTCTCTCTGTCGCTCTCCCTCTCTGTTCTTTGATGGGTGCATGTCACACCTTCTTATCTTGCAGGCTTTGACTTACGGAATTCCCGGAGAAGACGCGCAGTGCCTCTTCATGATTGTTTTTTTTTTGTGTCATCTGTAATAAATGGTTTTTTTTGGATATATGATGTGGATGTGTGTTTCCATTTTTGTGGCCACACCTGTATGCTAGGTGTTGTGGTTGTGCGATTTCAGGTGATTTGTTTGGGTCCTGGTTTAGAGGAGTTGATGCGCATTCTCTTTGTCGGAAGGGAGGGGGTAGTGAGTTCGGGGGGCTGGCGGTGTGTGTTGTTGCCCTCTTGGTGCTCCGGGCTGCATGTTCAGTTGCTGGGGGGCATCTGTTGTTCTTCATGTTTGGCTATGGGCTCTGCTTCCTTGGCTGCTGCCGGTTGTCGTCCGACTTTGCACCAGGTCAGAGCAGGTGTTAGTTTCCTGCTGCCTACGCGCCTTATGGCCTGTTTTGTGTTCTTATCGCAGATCAAGCTGGTCGTTGTGAATGTTGCAGAGTAGTGTTGTCGTGGCTTTTTGCTCGGGAATGCCTACTCTGCATCTCATTAGCGATAGTTGCCGGGGTCATCCGTGGCAATGTTTTTTGAGGATGCTATCTCCGGAAAACTGGTGGTATCTGCGGTTTGCATCAGCTTGTGAATGGGGCGGTAATTTTATCACGACTTTGGCTGCGCTACAGTGCTGATAACTCGGCGTTAGCTTCTTGAGAATATGCCCCATAGTTTCTTATCACGGTTGTATGAGAACCTGTCTGCCAAGGTTCGTTACAGCCCCAATGGGGAAAGTTACCCTTCATTTAAAAGCAAGAGGGGAATTAGACATGGCTGTGTTTTGGCACCTTTTTTTCTCTTTTTTTAAATGGGGTTGATGATGCCCATCAGGCTCTGTGGGCCAATGCGCCCATCATCGCCAGCCGATCAATCCCCATATTGTTGTAAGCCGACGACTCTGTGTTGTTGTCTAGGACTCCTGTGGGCTTGCAGAGACTGATAGACTCATTTGGTGAATTTATGAATGCAAGGAAAATGAAGATTAATAAATCAAAAACCTATTCAATGGTCTGTGGGAAAAAATTCAAAGTGTCGTTTTTATATTGGGGGTTCGCCAATTGAGAAGGTGAATTAATTGTGTTATTTGGGAATCTTATTTTTTAAATATGGTTCATGGTCCCAACGGATGCAAATGCCTTTTCAAAAATGAACCGAGTATGTGAAGGAGTCTTTACGTTTTCCCACAAACTTGGCAGTCACCCAGCCAAAGCATTGCCTACTATATATAGGGCAAGAGCGCTGTCGACTGCCACGCTCGGTAGTGGGCTTTGGGGTTATACACCCAGCAGACCCCTTCAGGTTAAGGAGATCGGCTTTTATTAGGTGTCTGTTATGTATTCTAGCCTCCGTAACAACTTAAATTATCCTAAAGGAGGCTGGATTAACTTACCTAGAATACTCTCTCTTGTTGAAGCCTATACAGCTTTGGTAGTCCATCATGGCAAAATTTGAAACACGTTTACCAAATCAACTATTTTAGATTGCTTAGCCTTAGACTATGCTTTTAAAATCCCCTGGCTCTCCTACATTCAGGAAATTTTCAAACTACTGTTTAATTTGCCTATGACCCACATAGTATTGTAGCTCTTAACAAGAGTGAAATTAAGGTGTCATCCTTAAGAAGTAGATGAGAAAATAGAGGCCGTACAGAATCAAAGAAATCCTGGTAGTTTCTTACATTTTGAACTTTTCTCAGGAGGGATGCCAACCATTCTTTTCTTAGGTGACTAATATTCAGCATCATTTTGTTTAGGCTGGGATTGACCATAGCGCATTTTTAGTTGCTTTCCCTGTTATGAAGCAACAGCCTATGGATGTGACCTCTTGTCTATGTGATGGCATTTCGAAACAAAGCACACAGCACTTTATTTTATTCTGTAGCTTTTATGAAGGTCTAAGGAAATACAATTTTCCTTGCACAGAATATTAGGGACCATAATGCTGCTCTACAATATCTATGTGACCTGGGAACTCTAAGGGGCATTTCAGCAACAACCGGCGATAATCATCGCTCAGCGCTCTTAGCGTGAGGATAATTATCACCGGCTAGCGTGGATTTTTATAGCTGCGATAGCGTGCTATTAGTAACGCTTATCTCCCCAGCGATACAAATCGTCACGCTAACTGCCTAACGTGAGATTATCGCTGGAAACCCTGCGATAATCTCACGTAGTGTGGCGTTAGTTTATTGATAGGGACTCACAAACTTACCCATGATATCCACCTTCCATAGAATATCATGGCTAAGTCAGTCCTGAAGCAGGCGTATGGAAAGTAGCGATAACAGGGGTTATCACTACCTTTCCTGACGCTATGCTTCATAGCGTGGGGCTTGATGATAGGAGAAATGTCGCTTAGGGACATTTATCCTGTCATGTTAAGTCAGGAACGCCCACTTTGCATCTCATTAGAGATGCAAAGCTGGGCGTTAGGAATCCCCACGCTAAAGCAAGGTTTCACACGTTAGCGTGAATCTTGCTAATTAGGTGAAAAAATTATCGCCGCTTTTCGGCCGAAAACGGCCGCAAAAGCGGCGATCATTTTTTATCGCCAGCTTGTAAATATGCCCCTAAATGTCTTAGCACTGCACTATATTTGGGGTGTGATTGAACTTAGGTAAATAATTATATTTTAACAGTTAGTTTGAGAGTGTGGTAGGAGATTTTTTACTTAATTCCCTTCTCTTTGTATACTGTGCATGCTTTCATAACTTTAATTATCTATTGTATATTGTTTTTCTATGTAGTTTTATGGCCCTTATGATTGTGCCGAATAAAGATTTTGAATCAAATCGAATACCGTACGTTAACTATAGAAATAATAAACACTTTTTTTTAAAACACATAATTAAAAAATGTTAGCAATTTATAAAGTTTACAAAATTAATATCAACAGAAACAAAAAATACATTCAAAAGTATATCTAATATAAAACATAATCAAAGTACTACAATAAATATACAAATAAATAATTCTGAAGATAATAGAAACATTAAAAGAAGGAACTAATAAACAAAACACAAAAAAAAATTAAACAACAATATTAAAAAGAATATCAATTTACTATTCCTGCCCTAAAGTATTCAACAGGAAGGAAAGTGTTGAACTTTGTAAGGATTACATATACCATTCAAACTCATAAATATTCTCTAGAAAACATTGAAATACTTAGCTACAATAAACATTTAATTCGTATTTTATGTAACAAATGCAAACAGTATAAACTTCAAAAAAAGCAAAATAATTTAAGAAAGGGTAGATTAATATAAATTAAATTACCTTCTCTCCCACCAGCTCAAACAACCACAAATACCACCCTAAAAAATATTTACATGAAAATATGACTTAAATGAAACAAATAAAATATAAAGAAATATTTAATAAATATTAATATACAAAACTTGCAACAATAAATGAATAAATAATTCAAACGGAAAATATGTATATAACAACAAAAGATTATAAGTAGCAAAAAATGTATTAATATAAAATATGATTTAAAAAATATAATTTCAATAACTTCACAAACTTTTTCCCTACATGCCCAACAACCGGCTACTGAAATATAAATTACTAATAAAAGTATAAAAAATGAAAATATAGATTATAAATGACAAATTAAGCTAATAAATAAAATAATAAATACACAATTTATGTTTATGTGAAGGTATTTGTAGAGCACGTGGCTACCCGAGGGCTTCCCAGTGCTAAATGAGAGAGTTCGAGCGAGGGTTGGATATTGGACGGCTAAAGTGGGAACAGTCAAGCCTTGACTTTCTTCCTAAAGCTGGGTTCCTCTTCGAAAAGTCTTAGCTCCTGGGCATGGAATTCAACAGCTTCGGGACCAGATGTGAAAATGATCTGCCTTCCCATCTTGATCTCGTTGGTGCAGATTTACGAGCCACCTGGGCC
The DNA here is from genome assembly GCF_964204655.1 of Triturus cristatus. NCBI lineage: Eukaryota > Metazoa > Chordata > Amphibia > Caudata > Salamandridae > Triturus > Triturus cristatus. The sequence continues at coordinate 585,870,415 of NC_140589.1, read as the reverse complement.
ACCAGTACATCACTTTTTGTGACGTACCGGAGGCGCATTTCACTTCTCCATATTTACAAGGAGAGGAAAAGCCACCCTGCATGACTTTTCCTCTCCTTGTAAATATGGCCCCTTCACACGCAGCACTTTGCGTGGAAGGGGCGTTCCATGGGTGTTGCTGTGGGTGTTCCCATGCAACACCCATGGAACCAGACACATTTCCAGATTTACGAGTAATCGAAAATCTGGAAATACGTGTCAATGCTAGGCACAACGAGAAGAAATGTTTTCATTTCTCCTCGTTTTTTCCTCTTTCAATGCGTGCTGCATTCTACAGCACGCATTGAAAGAGGAAAAAGCCTGTAGTGATTGTTTTTGTGCAGGAAGGTGCTCCTTCCTTCACAAAAACAATCTCCCCATGAAACAGGCATCCTTGCACCATGATACAAGGGTGACTGCGCCGGCGCATGGCAGCTGTTTGTGCGCCAGCGCAGGGGACAGCACAGGAATGCAACACATTATTGTAAATATGTTGCATTGCTGTGCTTTGGAAGTGCCGCAGCGTGGCGCAGCCTAAGGGCTTGCGGTGCGGCGCTGCGGCACTTCCTTGTAGATCTGCCCCTTAGTTCTTAAAGTTCCCATGAGGTGTTCTTGTGAAGATCTTAGACAACTGGTCAGTACATATGGGGAGATGATCTCTGATTTTAAGAAGGCCCCTGCCATTCATTCCTTTATGAGCCAAGCAAAGTGATTCTGGCATCAATAGGCAACCAGTGAAGCAGTTTCAAGGATGCCTTTACTGATTTGCGTCTTGGGATTTTGAGAAGTAGCCTGGCCGTGTTTTGTGCGACCTGCAGTCTATTTGCAACATATTTAGGTGAGCCCATATACAGGGAGTTGCCATAGTCCAGGCAGGACACCACCAGGGCTTGAATCCCAATCCTTCTTAAATGTTCTGGAATAAGCCCAATAATCTTCCAGATCGTTCTGAGTAGGCCAAAGCATGTGGCCGCAATTCTTTTAGCTTCATTATCCAACATTAGTGCTTTATCTAGCCACATACCCAGATTCTTTATAGAGGATTTGGGAACGGGAGGGTTTCTCAGGCCCGTCGGCCAGCTAATCACAGGCCTGGGACAATGGTTATTCCCCAGAATCATCAGGTCTGTTTTGTCGCAGTTTAATTTTAGGCAGCAGTTGTCCATCCAGTTCGATACCCTTTCCAGGCAGGGCCCTAACTGATGATGTTTCCAGTTCGCGCCATTCGCAAAGGAGAACACCAGCTGTGTGTCATCTGGATAGGAAACAATCGACAGCCCAAACTCCTGTACAATTTTCGCCAACGGGCACATATAAACATTGAACAAAGTAGGGCTGCGTGACGAGCCCTGTCTTACTCCACCTATTGATGGCATAATGAAAGAGAGACAACTGGTTTCGATGATCTGAAACGATCTCCCAATCAAAAAGTAGCTGAGTCATTCTAGGGCTTTACCTTGGATCCTGACTTCTCTAAGCCTTCTTGTTAGACCTGGTACCATTGGCGTGAGTCTCCCTTCCATTTTTTCTGATTGCATCCTCTGTTTTTGATATGTTTTGCTGGTTTAGATGCTTTGGGCACTGTGCCACTGCTATTCAGTGCCACAGTGCAAGTGCTCCCTATGTTAAATTGATGTATTGATTAGTGACTCCATGATTGGCTTATTTGATTTACTTGTCAAACCTTAGTATAGTGCACCATGTGTGCCTGTAAATCAAATGCTGCTGGTGGGCTTGCAGCTCTGATTGTGCCACCCACAGAAGCGGCTTGTAAAGTGTGTCTCAGGTCTGCCATTGCAGAGCCTGTGTGCAGTCTAGTACTTACCAGTCCCTAACCCTTCCCTTTTCTTCATATCAGACATCCCTAAGGTAGGCCTGAGTGCAGGGTGCATTGTAAGTACAAGGTAGGACATGCCCTGATGTGTGTGGCATGTCCTGATAGTGAATTACATCCATTTTAGTTTTTCGCTATTGCAAGGCTACCAGTCCACATAGGCCAGAATGGGCAGTTTGATTATAACACCTTATAATCTTAACGGACCCAAGGAACATGTTAGAAATTCGAGTTTAGTATGCCTGAACTCAGAATGATAAAATACATCTTTTAGTGAAGTTGGTTTTAACATTCTGTGTTTGACTTCCCCACTTACAAATTTGTTAAATATAATTTAATTTGAGAAGGGGAAACTTCCTGATTCATGGAACGACGCTACTATAAGCATCCTGTTAAAACCCGGTAAAAATCCAGTTAAATGTGAATCTTACCGTCCCATAAGCTTACTTAATTGTGATTATAAGATCTATACACAAATTCTAGCAAAGAGGCTTGGTAATATCGCAGGAAAACTGATAAAAAAAAGATCAGAAAGGCTTTATAAGGGGTAGGCGTTTACAAGATCTTACACAGGAGCTTATCGGGTCAATAGACATAGCAATAAGCGAAAAAATTCCCCTGACAATAATAACACTGGCCAAAGCATTCGATAGAGTGAATTGGACTTTCTCGAATGCAACTTTAGTGAAATACAACCTGGGAGAAAACTTTCAGGGAGCAATTAAAGAAATGTATCGAGCACCAAAAGCTAAGGTCCTAATTAACGGGAATTTAACAGAAAATATCCCCATATTCAGAGGGACCCGTCAGGGATGCCGCTTGTCTCCCCTTCTTTTTAATTTATATATTGAGCCTTTGGCAAATAGGCTCAGAGTTCATCCTGAAATAACTCCATTTATTTATCAGACCTGGGAAAAAAAAATAGCCTTGTATGCAGATGATGTGATGATTTTCACGAATAACTATGCAGGTTCTGCCCAAGCTATTGATGACACTTTAAGAAATTTTGGGAGGGTATCAGGCTACCAAACAAATCAATTAAAAACGGAGATAATGAGTTGGAATACCCAGGTAAACAATATCTATACCAGGGAGGAAATCAGATATTTGGGAATAGACCTGATTAAAAACCTAGATAAGATACCCAATCTAAACTTGGACAGGGTAACAGCTGACGTGAAAAAGTTATTGAAAGCATGGGGGGGCCTCCCTTTAACCTTTCTCGGTAGATCCAACATAATTAAAATGTCTATCCTTCCAAAATACACATTCCTATTTAGTGCAATTCCATTGGAATTTAAGAGGGAAACACTAAAAAAAATTACAAGGAGAAATAGCGAGCTTCATTTGGATGTCTAAAAGTACACGGATAGCCTAGGGTAAACTACGAAGAAAAAAAGTAGAAGGAGGAATTGCCAGTCCAGATTTAGTGGAATACTATAGAGCCTTCCAATTCAAGCAAATGAGGGTTCTACTAAATAATTATGACTTGTATCCGGAAAATCTTAGAGCAATGACGGGATATACAGGTCACCCAAAATATTTCAAAAAAGTGAAACTGAAGACTCTGAGAGCAGCAGCTAAGCTATGGTATCAAATTAGATGCACTTTAAATATCCCATATTACAGTGAGTTTGCGCCCATATGGGACTCTCCAGGAACACCGGAATGTCTCAATGATAATCTGGCAATACCTCTCAAAACATCAGGTTTTCGAGTATGGGGCCAGCTCTTGGTTGGCAACAACATAACAGATTGGGAAACTCTGTGCACGAATTCAAGTGCATCCCTCTCAAAATTCAAATAGTATCAGCTCACTAGTTAGGCAAAAACAGTGAAGGAGAAATATACCGGAAACAGGATCGTGGAAACAACTATGATAAAGAATCCCCCGAAGAAGAAAGAAATAGCAACATGGTACTGGGCACTTGTGAAAGCCAGAGAGGATGAGTTTCTGATTCCCGATGCGATCTGGGGGAAAGATCTGCCGGCGCTGGATCTCCAAGACCTGTGGCAAATATCAATGAATAAATGCTGGTCTATTGTGAAGTCTGCTACTTTAAAGAGAAATCACCTCTTTACTTCCCATAGAGCTTACTGGACGCCGAAGCGATTTTCTAACTTTGGTGGACCCATTATGAAATCATGTCCCAAATGCGGTTTACCAAGAGCGGATGATGTGCATATGTTCTGGCAATGCCCCCATATCGAAGGCTTCTGGCAGGAAGTGAGTAAAATCATAGATTCGGTATTAAGAAGACCAGTTAAAGTAAGTACAGATTTTGTTATTTTTGGGGTCAGTAGACAGGATGTGTTAATAACGTTAACTAAGAAAGAAGAGAATCTTTTGTTTATAATGATTTTGCTTGCGCGAAGGGAACTTTGTATAAAGTGGATAAGATCAGTCCCTCCCACACACTTGGAATGGGTGGCCTCAATAAACAAAATAAACAAGTGGGAGAGGAGAGGGAAGCCCAGTAAGAGGTATGAGTATTGGGCAATATGGGAAGACTCTCAGTTCGCTAATTAATTCAGCATTTTCACGTCACAATTAAGCTATGACTCATTTAATTCCAATGATTATGCAATGGCAATAAAACCACAAGCAAAATGCTTGTGTGAGTGACCAGAATGGTCAGCTCCCCCAGCGCGTATGGATAATTATTGGAGGTGCTATGGACGAAAGGGGACCCTACTCTACAGAATTCGTAGACCGAATCTCTCCGAAATTGGGAAATTGGGACAGTTTCAGAAAACAGAGAAATGGGTCCCTGATAACTCCAGATACACTACATTGCAGTATGAGGAATAAAAAAACATTCTGAGTTTGAAAATACCACTTTTAGAAAGTAGGTATTTACTTCCCTAACTAGCCAGCCTGCCTCTGCTAGCTTGTGTTCAGTGTGTCTGGAAGTTGTGAGTGACAGGAGCTGGGAGATTCCAGGAGACAGGGTGAGTCAGCATAGGGCTGAAAATACCTATCTGCATGTAGAGTAGCACCTGGGTCTGAATAGGGCTGTGCCTGCCTTCCACAATGCTGGCTCCACCTCCTGTGGTGCGTCTGATGACCCTGGCCCACACTGTCAAAAGAAAGAAGTAGTCCTGTAAAAAAAGTGCCCCAGGACTGCACAGAACTGGTTTGGACTAGGTACAGGCCCCTCTGCCTTCAGAGGACAAAGGATTTAGTAGTATAAATATGGGGACCCAGACCACAAGACTTTAGATCACTTCTGGAACAAGACGAACCTCTGCCAAGGAGTTGTACTGCCCCCCTGCCAGTGTGTTGTGTTGCTGGGTTGGCCTACAGTGGTGTCTTCAGTGCCAAGGAGAGGAGAAGGAACTTTCAAAGAACTTTCATCATCTTGCAGAATATTACTCCAAGGTCTTGAACTTGTGCTTGCCTCCTTCGTTCTGAAGTCTCAGGGACAAAAGACTTCACCACCTCTGAGTTTCCTTGCTGGGAATTATGTCTGCAGAAGCCTGCGTGTCGCTGGGAGCGGGAAGCGTGACTCAGCTAGAAAAAGCGTGTCGCAGTCGCAGCTGTTGCCGTCACATCGCCGGAGAAGCGTGTCGCCGCCGCAGAGGTGGCCACTGCATCACCAGAGAAGCGTGCCTTCCTCAAAGCTGTTGCCTGACACATCACCGGAGAAGCATGTCGCAGGCCCTGTCGCAGCTCCTAAGTTACAGAGTTCGCCGCACGACCGCCGGGCGTTCACGCATCGTCTTCACGTCGTCGCATCAAGGGCGCCATCTTATCGCATCGCACTGGATTGTCGCATCAAGGCACCATCTTGTCGCATCGTAACCGGAACGCAGTACGAGAATCAACGCATCACCTCTTCTCCGGTAAGGGCCAAGACGCATCCCCTGCATCCAGGTACTTTTGTGAGAATTGTGTCCCATTTATCATCAACTTGAACTAAGTGACTTCTACCATCTTTAAGTCTATTTTGAGTACAATATTGTGGATTTTTGTCGTTTGTGGTCTTGTGTTAAGTCTATATAAAGAATACTTCTTTTTATAAAACCTGTGTGGTGTCCATCTGTAGTTTTTTCACTGTATTACTATATGTGTTCACAAATGCTTAACACGCTGCCTCTGAGATAAGCCTGTCTGCTCGTGCCAAGCAACCAAGGGGGTGAGCACGGGTTATCCAGTAGTTTAATCCCCTTTTCCTGACTTAGAAAGAAGGGTCCCTATTTGGTTAAAGGTAACTACCTCTGCCAACTAGAGATCCTCAGTTCTAACACTTCTTAACAGATCTGGGTGTTCTACGGTGTCAAATGCAGCCTTAAAATCTAGGAGCAGAATTGCAGCAGAGCCCCCCTGGTCCAGGATGCTTTTAATCTCTTTTGTGACCACCAGTAGAGACAATTCAGTGCTGCGCTGTGGATCGAAAACCATCTGTGTCTGATGTAAATATTAGTTCTTGAAAATTGGGATAACATGTTGTTGATGTCTTTCTCAAGTAATTTTTGGCTGGCAGTAGAGAAACAGGGCAATAGTTGCCCAACATCACTGGATCTAGGTGGGGCTTGTTCGGCAGGGGCCTGATGATTGCATGTTTCCACTTCTTTGGGACTGTCCCGGAATCTAGTGAAAGTGTGAGTAGCTCTACTATGGTAGGAAAAATGGATTCCATATCCTTGAGTAATATCTGGGGTGCAAGATCTAGGGAGGAGCCTGATTTGAATTTACCGATAAGTCGCCGAGTATTCTCCTCATTCAGAGATGGGAAGTGAGTCAGGACTGGTGAGGCTGAGATCACTGTAGAGTCCGCTACTTAATTCTGATCTGTACCTATGTCACACCAAAGTGTATCATCGATATCTACCACTTTTTTTTTTTTAAAGTGGCAAACTCGTATCATTTCTTAGTGGGTTTTGGAGGGGAGTTGCGCTGCTCAACCATTGTCAGGGCTTTTACTATCTTAAATACTTCCCGAATTAGTGGCCTGGTTAATATTATCTCCATAGAACTTAGGGCCTCATTAGGATGGCAGTTGGACTTTCGTCCGACCGCCATCCCTTTGGAAACGGGACCGCCCGACGATATGTCGGCATTCCCGCCAATGGAATCACGATGCGACCAATGTGTATCCTTTGTATTGCGGCGTGAGCTGAGGGCTACAGCACATGCCGCAGTACAAAAAGTAAATAATTCTGCATATCCCTGCACTATGTGGCAGGCACCAGCCGGTGCCTGCCTCATGGTGCATGGATATGTAGGGGGACACCATAGGTGCCCCCCAGGGCACATACTGGGGGCCCAGGGTGGAAGGGGGGCCCGCTAGGGGCCCCCAAATCACTTTCCGCCAGCCTTCTCATAGCAGGTTAATGGCCATGAAACCTCTGCCGGAAACAGACATTGTAATGCCTACGGCGGTGCCTGAGCAGGCACCGCTACCATTGTAGGCATTAGAGACTGTCCGACGGTCTTTAAGCCCCCAACCATCTGCCCGCCATCCTAATGTGGCGTGCGGCCTTACATGGTCTGACGGCGATGGGACTGCCTCCAACGGGCTGATGGTGGCGGTCCCATCGCCATTGTAACCAGCCCCTTAGACTGGGCTTGTTTAATTTCAGTATGGTAGTGTCTGATTCAATTAAATATTTAATATAGATAATAATTAATTAATATACCAATTACATTTATTAAAATGTACATAAACACAGTTCGCAGCCCACACCAGAATTACAGTCCAAACGTATATAAAAACAAAAGTAGACAATCAATTAATCTTCTTGCATTTCTCTTTTCTATATTCCTTTTTTCTCCTTTTACGTTGTACTGATTTCTTAGCCAACAGGTGTTTCGTCGCTAGGTGGGCACACTGTCCCGCGACTTTTTCAAGGCTCAATCTTCTAACCATGAGAATTCTCCTTTGGTGATAATTCCATCCCAAACGATATTCAGATTGAAATATTTGTCTATATAATATCAAGTGGTCATCCATGCAGTTTCTGCTGGTCATCAGTAATTATCCAAAACGGTTATAAAGTGAGTGTGCAGTGAATATCTCTATGGCCTCTCTGCAAATAAGCTGTGTCCCGGCCCTGCCCCCGGCAGGGTGTTAGAGGGTGATTTTAGGGTGGTCTTTTAACACCTTAATTTGAGCAGGGGTGTGCTATCTAAAATAACAAGACATACGTGTGAGATGCAGGAACTGAGTCGGAGTGGCACTATTTACTCAAAAGAACAATTTAAACAATAAATGTTAAAAGCACATCATTAATCAGAAATCACTCTAAGCAATCTGGCAAGTAGCAAGTGTCAGAGACACATCTTAGACAAAGAGCCAAAACATGCAATCTTAGTAAGTTTAGAATCATTTTAATGAGGAACTGCTGACCACAAGTCCTGATTATGTCAGATGTTTGACTATAAATCATAACAAAAATTTGAACATTTATTGAAAACAATTTGTGACACTTCTCTGAAACTTTTAAGAAAGCAGCGGATTACAAAAGGTGACAGGTCACTTGCAATTTCTAAAGCTGTGTAAAGTCCCAGTTTGCCCCCACTCCTACTTTTAGCCAATTTTGTTCTTCTAATTGACACACGCATCCTGGTATTGCTACCTCTTGATGTTAAGAAAGATGTACACAAAGAGGTCATAGGAGAGATACATCTGAGTATACAGGAGGGCATGGGGCCTACTGCCTCTGCAGATGCTCAAGGCAGTGTGGACAATTTTAACACAACCCTGCCTATGGGCTGGCAGGGACAATTGAGACTCTTATGCTTCAGATGTGGACAGAATGGACCTAGGCACTATATGGTAAAACTAGACCCTGCTTCAAGGAGATGTATATGCAAACCCATTTCAAAAAATGGGGATAAAACGTCTGTCCCTTTATCTTCCTCTCTGCGTTCTCATGTACGAGAACACAGAAATTTTCTAAACAGGTTTGCATGTACATCCCCTACCGGGGGCAGTGCCAGGCCACAGCTTATTTGCAGAGAGGCCATAGAGATAGTCACTGCGCACTCACTTTACAACCGTTTTGAATAATTACTGATGACCAGCTGAAACTGCATGGATGACCACTTGATATTACATAGACAAATATTTTAATCTGAATATCATTTGGGATGGAATTATCACGGAAAGAGAAGTCCCATGATTAGAAGATTGAGCCTTGAAAATGTCGCGTGACAGTGTGCCCACCTGGCGACGAAACATGGGTTGGCTACGAATTCAGTACAACGTAAAAGGTGAAGAAAGGGAATAAAGAAGAGAGAAACGCAATAAGATTGATTGATTGTCTACTTTTGTTTATATATATGTTTGGACTATAATTCTGGCGTGTGCTGTGGACTGTGTTTATGTAGTTTTGTTGGCCTAGGCCACACTATAAGGAGAAAGGTGGCTCTCTCTACCCTGCAGCACCCCTGACAACACTAGGTATAGGATTGTAAATGTTCCTGAGAGGCGTCAAACCCTTATAGTACCACGCACCTGTATTAATTAATTAAAATGTAATTAACTTCCCACCGTGTCCCCCTACAAACCCAGCAAACTGCTACTACCATGTAAATTACTTACATGAATTAAACTAAAATTACAATTAAAATGAAGACATTAAACCTAAACAAAAAAAAAGAAATTGATCTATTTCATAATCAATAATCAGTAAATATGTAATTAGCAATAAAACAATTAATCACCAATGAAATTAAATAATTATAATTAATTAACTTCCTCCCCTTACCCCTACATGCCTACTAACCTGTGCCTACATTATAAGTTACTATTTTAAATAGAAAAATGCGGATACTATGTTTAAAAAAATAAATAACAAGTATACTAACAATTCACTCGTCGCTTCCTCCTCAAGTGATCGCTCCCCTGCCTGCGCTCTCTGTGCAACGTGGTATCGTTATTTCAAAGCTGCACTGTTTGGCGATTTTAAAGCGTGTGCATTTCTTTGCCATTACTCGCTCATTTTAAGTAGACCTGTGCATTGTTTGTGTGAGCCCCCGGCGCCCTGCTCTGCCCTCCCCTCCATTTTGAGCTTGTTGTTGTTGTTGTGCTCCGTCCCTTGAGCCCGCCACGCCTCCCAGCTGAGCCGCCCTCGCCCTTCCCCCTCCACTCTCCATATATGACAGTAGTTCCCGCGCGCAGCGCCCGCGCCCAACCCGCGCCGAAGGTGCGCCAAAGGTAAGCCCGTCTACGCCCGTCCGCGCCTGGACCGCGCTCAGCGCCAGACCCCCTGCCCCTCGCGCTGCGCTGCCCTCCCGCATCACCTACGATGCCGCCACCCTCCTAGCCCTCAACCCCGGTCGCGCCCCCAACTGCGTCCAAGCCGCTCCTGGACACACTCATGGACCTTTCTCCTGCTACTCCTGCAAATTCAGCGGCACCGACAACATCTCCGCTACGACCACACCACAGATTCCCGACCCCAACCACCTACAATGCATCCTTCTCAACACCCGCTCGGTCCACAGGCACACCATTGACCTATGGAACCTACTAGACACCATCTCTCCAGACGTCGCCTTCCTAACAGAAACATGGATGAACGCTTCCTCCGCCCCAGACATCACCATTGCCATCCCTGAAGAATATAAGATCACACGCAAGGACCGTACCAGCCACACAGGAGGAGGCATCGCCATCGTCCATAAGAAATCTATCCGCATCTCAACCAGCTCTGACGCCAACCTCGCCAACTCCGAACACCTTCACTTCCAGATCCACATCGACCCCAAGACCACACTCAGAGGCACCCTCCTCTACAGACCACCAGGACCCCGCGCAAAATTCAGTGAAGACATCACGGACTTCATCACTCCACACGCGCTCCCCTCCAAAGACTACATCCTTCTGGGAGACCTCAACTTTCACCTTGAAAAGACCAACGACCGCAACTCCACCACCCTGCTGGACAACCTCGCCAACCTCGGACTTAAACAACTAGTCACTTCCCCCACCCACATCGCAGGGCACACACTCGACCCCATCTTCACCTCCAGCAACCATGTCTCCTTCAGCCACACTACGGATCTCCTCTGGACTGACCACAGCTGCGTTCACTTCACCTACAACAAGCCAAAACCCACCAACCACCTCCAACCAACTCTGCAAAGAAACTGGAACAAAATCACCACCGACCAGATCTCCGCATCGCTCCTTCTAAACACCCCAGCCCACTCTTCTAACCCAAACCAAGCCGCCGCCAACTTCACCCTATGGCTATCCAACACCGCCGACACCCTAGCACCACTGAAAAAACGTCAAAGCAAACCTGGCAGCAAGAAGGCCTCATGGTTCAACGATGATCTTAAGAAGTCCAAGAAACTCTGCCGCTCCCTTGAAAAGGCCTGGAAAAAAGACCCATCCACTAGCACCAAGGACGCCTTCAAAAACGCCACCCGCACACACCACCAACTAATCCGAAAGGCCAAGAAAACAGCATTCAAGGATCGACTTGACAACAACGCCCACAACAGCAAGGAACTTTTCAACATCGTCAAAGAATTCTCCAACCCCTCAGCCAACTCCAACGACATCACCCCCTCTCAAGCCCTCTGCGACTCCCTAGCCTCATTCTTCCACAACAAGATTGCAGACATTCACAACAGCTTCGACAACCAACCCGGAGACCAACCCACCCAACCATTTGCTGAACATTCTCCCCCCGTAAACACCCTCAACGACTGGAACCCAATCTCCACTGAGGACACAATCCGCCTGATGAATTCCATCCACTCAGGATCCCCCACAGACCCATGTCCTCACCACATCTTCAACAAAGCAGACTCCGTCATAGCACCGCACCTCCGAGACGTCATCAACTGCTCCTTCAACTCCGCCACCTTCCCGGAAAACTGGAAACACGCTGAACTCACCGCCCTTCTGAAAAAACCCACAGCGGACCCCACCGAACTCAAAAACTACCGCCCCATTTCGCTCCTTCCATTCCCAGCCAAAGTCATCGAGAAAGCCGTCAACAACCAGCTCGCCGCCTTCCTCGAAGCCAACAAATCCCTCGACTCCTCACAATCTGGCTTCCGAGCAAAACACAGCACTGAGACCGCCCTAATCGCAGCAACAGACGACATTCGAACTCTATTGGACAATGAAGACACAGTCGCCCTCATCCTCCTCGACCTCTCTGCAGCATTCGACACAGTCTGCCACAGCACCCTGTTACAACGCCTCAATAACATCGGAATACAAGGAAAAGCACTTGAATGGATCACCTCTTTCCTCTCCGGAAGAACCCAGAGAGTCCGCCTCCCACCATTCAAGTCCGAGGCCACTGAAGTCATCTGTGGCGTACCACAAGGATCATCACTCAGCCCCACCCTCTTCAACGTCTACATGAGCCCCCTCGCGGCCATCGCCCGCCAACACAACCTCAACATCATCTCTTACGCGGATGACACTCAACTAATCCTTTCTCTCACCAATGACCCCAGCACCGCCAAAACTAACCTACACGAAGGAATGAAAGAAGTTGCCGAATGGATGAAACAAAGCCGTCTGAAACTGAACTCAGACAAAACAGAAGTCCTCATCTTAGGTACATCCCCCTCTGCATGGGACGACTCCTGGTGGCCGGAAGCCCTTGGAAAAGCACCCATCCCGACAGACCACGCACGGAACCTAGGCGTCATCCTGGATTCTTCACTCTCAATGAACAGACAAGTCAGCGCCGTATCCTCATCCTGCTTCAACATTCTTCGCATGCTCAGAAAAACATTTCGCTGGATCCCCACCGAAACAAGGAAAACAGCCACCCATGCTCTAGTCACGAGCCGACTGGACTATGGAAACACCCTCTATGCAGGTACTACCGCTAAACTCCAGAAGAAACTCCAACGAATCCAAAACGCCTCAGCCAGGATCATATTAGACATCCCGCGCAACGAACACATCTCCAGTCACCTGAAAGACCTCCACTGGCTACCCGTCAATAAGAGAATCACTTTCCGACTGCTAACTCACGCACACAAATCACTCTACGACATCGGACCAGAATGCCTCAACTCACGACTGTCCTTCTACACCCCCTCCCGCCAACTACGTTCTTCCAACCAAGCCCTCGCCACTGTACCTCGCATCAACAGGACCACCATGGGAGGCAGATCCTTCTCATACCTGACTGCTAAAACATGGAACTCACTCCCCGCTTACCTTCGCCTCACCCAGAACCACCTGGCATTCAGAAAACAACTTAAAACGTGGATATTTGACAAGTAATCCTCCTCCCCTTTCTAAGCGCCTTGAGACCCTCTGGGTATGTAGTGCGCTATATAAATTCTCTGACTTGACTTGACTTGACTATTAGCAGTAAAAATTAATAGATCATTGATTGGTGGATGTATGGGCCACTTATCATCTGCAGGACCCAGGTTATACTTTTTTTTCGTGTCCTCATAAGAAGTTAGTGCGGTTGGATTATTTTTTTGTAAATAATGCTTGGGCATCTGAAGCCTCAATGCAAGTATATCCTAGGGTTACATCGGACCATGCTCCGGTTGTCATTAAAGTTTCTAATATGTCAATATATAGACCTCCTGAATCCTTTACGTTTGACAGGAAGCTCCTTTTGGATCCTGCCTTTGTCATTCATATGAAGAGTTGGATAAAGGAGTATTTCCTAATAAATAGAAACTCTGAAACTTGTAATATCATATGGGACGCGTTTAAAGCCTGTTTTAAAGGGGAGGTGTTGAGCTATGGACTTTTTTTACAGAAACAGGCAAAATTGACTATTACAGAACTTTATGATCAACTTAAGAAGGCAGAAGAAAGGTTGTCCGGTGGTTTGGGGACTGGTCAGGATGTAACAAATTTATTGGATAATTTGTCACATTGCAAGGCAAATATAAATCGATTATGGTCTCAGGAGATTGCATGTAAGCATCAGGTGTACAAAGAACAAATGTATGAATACGGGGAAACCGCTGGGAGGTGCCTTGCTCAGAAAATTCGTGCCAAGGAAGCTCACCAAAGAATACGAGTTTTTAAAGACACGGGGGTACCTTGGTTTATGATCCGCAGGAGATTGTAAACGTTTTCCATACATATTATACAAATCTATATACAGAGCAGGTTTCTGGTGAACTTTCTCCAGACTTGGGACTCCCGCCGTTATTATGGGAACACCTCGATCGGGCAGATTATGAAATGCTGGAAAGCCCTTTCACTAGAGAGGAACTGGCTCAAGCGGTGAATAATGTGGTGGGGGGCAAAGCTACAGGGCCTGATAGGCTTCCCGTGGAGATATATAAAGTATTCTTTCAAGAACTGAGGGAGGATATGTTTACTGTATGCCAGAGCGCTCTCCTCGGCAATGCTCCGAGATCATGGCAAGAAGCAAATATAGCGATCTTTAGAAAAAAAGATAAACCTGCTGACCTCCCAGGCTCTTATCGTCCAATTTCCTTGGTGAATTGCGATGGCAAGTTATATGCAAAGATGTTGGCTAACAGGCTATCTGTGGTAGTCCCTTACTTAGTTTCGAAAAGACAACACGGCTTTATATTAGGACGTAGCACGGTCAATCATGTTAATAGGGTCGTGGCCCTTCTCGACATCGCGCAGGCCGAGTCCAGGATGCAGGGGCTCGTCCTGCTCGATGCCGAGAAGGTGTTTGACCAAGTGGCGTGGGGATTCCTTTGGGGGGTTTTACAACGTATGGGATTTGGTCCTGGGTTTATTCAGGCTGTGCAGGTCCTCTATCGGTCTCCCACTGCTAAGATATGTTCAATGGGATTCACCTCTGAGGACGTTGTGATAGCTAGGGGTACGAGACAGGGGTGTCCGTGCTCTCCGCTCTTGTTCGCATTGTACATCAATCCCTTTTTAAATATGCTGGAATTAAGTAATTACATTCCTCCATTTATGGTAAACAATGAACATTTTTCTGTACTGGCATATGCAGACGATATTGCTGTTATAACAACTGATCCTGACACAGCTATTCCAGAGATTGAACATCTAGCTGGTAAATTTGGGGCGGTGTCTGGATATAAGCTAAACATTACTAAAACCCAGCTGGTCTGCACAGATTGCTCACTTGTTAAAACACAGAAAGCGGTTGAGGAAGCCATGTATTTGGGTATCAAAATCAGACCCTGTTTAGAGGATCTAGTACAGGTGAACTGGGATGCTATAATGGATAAAACCAAAACAGCTCTGACAAATTGGGAAAGTCTGCATCTGTCATTAGTGGGAAGAGCTAATCTATTGAAAATGGTTGTTCACCCGAGAGTCATGTATTTTTTTAGAGCTGTACCTCTTATGATCCCTAAAGATAAAATACAAGATCTTCAATCATTATGTGCCAGATATCTTTGGGCACCAGGGAGACCGCGGAGGGCCGTTCGATATATGACTTTACCAGTGGAGCGGGGTGGCTGGGCAGTGCCAGACATCTTTTTTTATCATATTTCTTGTTTGTTGGCCAACATGCGTATATTATTGACCGGAGAGGAGGTGAGTAACCTTGCAGAAGCACCTTCTATTTATCAGATGGTATTGGGCCTGGTGACATATAACTGACTCTTCTCCAGACCTGATGGAATTTAATATAAGAGGACTCGATTTAAGATTTTGAGGGCTGCCTTTGGGGTCTGGGACACTGTTAGGAAAGCATTTCAGATTCCTAGACTTTCTTCATATACCCCGTTATTAGCAGACCAATTATTACCTTAAATTTTTTGTGATCATATAACGAGGGACTGGAAAATAAAAGGTATTACTCGTTTAGGTGACTTCTATGCTACTGATGGGGTTTGTCTGTGCTTTGCTAAATTGAGGGACAAATATAATCTCTCCAGCACACAATTTTTTAAGTTTTTGCAGATTCGAGATTTTTTATTGAAACATGTCTCGATGGTTAGGTCTTATGAAATAGTGGAGGTTATCAGGCGTAAGGCAAAGATAGGAGTAATTTATCAAATATTATTAACATCTAGAAAGGATGACATGTTGAAAGTCAATCTTAAATGGAGAGAAACTTTGGCAGACAATGGGATTTTGGTGGAACATTCTATAATTGTGGCTCGAAAGGTATGTCTCACAACCTCATTAAGCGGACCACCATTATAAAACGGTTTTTAATTTGTATCGGACTCCTGCTGCTATGATGAAATGGGGTGGGGCGAGAAATCTTGTAAATAATGGAAAATGCTTTCGCTGTAAGGGAGATAATGCAGATATGCTGCATATTTGTTTTTTTGTGTCCTAAGCTTGGACAATTTTTTGAGCATATTGAAAAATGTATTTCATTAGTCTTAGGAAAACCGATCCGACTTTCTGCTAGCATGATGCTTTTAGGAATTGGGAAGGATCTGATGGAGGGTCAAACTTTGTTGAAATATCGTTTTTTACTTTTTATAGTGACAGCAGTGGCACGGCTCTGTATTGCCACGTTTTGGTTACAGCTGGACGCTCCCCCGTTTGAAAGTTGGCGGGCAAAGTTTTATAATATCTTTAATTTAGAGATTAGTTTGTATGCACTTAAAAGACCCAGTAGAAGAAAGTTTGGTCTGGCGATATGGGAACCTATGATTGAGTACGGTAGGGGGTAGCTATATATCATGATTTATGATGTTGAATGTATAGGAATGTATATGAATGTAATAATCTCAATTTTTCTTTTTTTGTGTGTCTGTGATAACAATGGATAAAAAATAAAATTAATAATAAAAAATAATAATAATATAGTAAGACGTATATAGTAAATTAATAAAAAAACATGTTTATTACAACTATATTAAAGTCAACAATATTAAATATAATGACATTCTTAAAAGTGATATTTTACAAAAAGAAAACAATATTCTTACCTTAGATATTCTGTTACACAATATTTTGGTGGTCACAATATTAAAATAAACATACTAACGTGAATATGTTAAATTAATTAAAAAACAACATGTATTACAGCTATATTAAAGTAAATAATATTAAATCACATGACTTTCTTAAAAGTGATAATATATTACCAAAAAAACTATATTTTTACCTTTGTTATTCTGTTCCACAAAATTTTGGTAGTCAAAATATTCAATCCAATATTTTGGTCACTCACCTGTCCTCCAGCATAGCATTTAAGCTGTATAGACTCTCCAATAAAGGGGAGCAAGGAAGAGGGAGGTGGTTGATTTATCTATCTCAGTTTTTAACTGCCCTAATTATACATAGAGTCAGCATGCGCTACCATGGATGAGACTAGCAAAGGTATGTAGCCTGAAGTGCTCAACGTTTAAACAAAGTGTGTTAAATCTAGACCTTGGTGAATAATAATGTCAGATATTTAGATGTTATTGGCATTAGCCATGTGACCACAGTAGAAGAAGCTTTGGGGATAAGAGATCATTTCTTTGATGATTGATATGGCTTTTATAATTGAAATGTAGTAATGTTTGCTTGCTGGTGGTTGAGTTTTGGACGCATGTTGATGGTTGATGGTGTGTGTTGGTTGTGGTGGGTCTGTATTCTTTTTGCAGACCTTCTGTTCCCCATTTTCTGATAATCATTCGCATGAGGGATGGGCACTTTCATATAATTGTTATTTTTTTTATTTTAAAAAAAGATTTAAACACTGAAGAATGTTTTACACCGACTTGAATTGCTTACAAAGGTATACCTTGCAGAGCCTGAAGAAATTCAGTTGAGAACACGTAAACACAGATGCTGAACCATGAGGTTCACTGTAAGACAGTCCCTGATATGGAACAGAATTTTTTTGGTATTGTTTTGATGCCTTTGTTGTCTGATCAACCGACTGGAAATTGTTAAGGCTCACTCAACTACTGGCCACAGGCATAAAACGACAGTCCATCTTGACACTTCAGTTAATGTTTACTTTAGGAACAGTGTTCTGAATTGCTTTGGCCATGCACCACATTCCCATGACACAGAAGCCAGTGTTCAGCTATGCACATATTGTATTCCACTGATTGCATCAGGCACCTACAAAGAAACGTTGATATCCAATATTGAGCAACCTTGTGCTGAAGTACTGCCATGTGACATTAATGTGCATTGATGTTAAAATCCTCCTTAGAATGTTTGGCAGCCTCCCAATTTATGAGCGGATGTTGAGGGTCTTCAGGAGTGTTTGTTTTAGTGTTCCTGCTTCTAAATGTGTGTAGAATGCTTTGTAACTCCATGATTTTTCAGTGTTGTCAGCAGTCTTGGGAAGTGTGTTTTTGTTTGTGCTTTTCTGTTGCTAAATGTATGTGAGCGTTCTTTTTTTTATTCATAATAAATTTGAAAATATATTTTCGTTTCATCCTATTGGATGATATTGTGTCTCATTTCTTTGATCTATGATTGAACGAAAATGGTTCAGAGAATCCATTGAGGATCTGTATATTATCCTAGAACGGAGGAAGGGATCAAGAGAAAGCTCTGCTATCCACCAGGGATGATTTAGTAAATAGACATCACATATGTATCTTCCAGGAGACCTCGCCTATATATCATTCTGGTGTTGTGAACTTTAGTATTGAGGCTGAACGTTCAGATGCTGGTAGTCCATTAGGATGGCTCTTAATATTGATAAGAAACTTGTTATTGTGTAAAATCAAAATCATAGCTCTTGGGCCAAAGGATATCTTAGACATATTATTTACCACCAACACAGGACCTTTTTCAGGTTGTTTAAAGTATATAGGTAGCTCCCCCAGAAATAAAGAGTCTTCCACCTTACATATCTAGATACTCATCTTGCACAAGTAAATGATAGTTGCCCCATATTAGTTGCAGGAGATTTTAATTCCACTTTTAAGTCCATAAGTATGTTAACTTCAGTAACAAAAAGTGATGGTGAGCAATCGGGTACTCCGGAATTGGCACCAAAACCACTGACCAATTTGTGTAATATAGTGCTACAAGTGGTCTCTTTACCCATGACTCTTGTCCTGCGCGCTTGTAATGGTCACACCACCTCCGATAGGGATGCAGCATATATAAAAGAGGAAATAATGATAGTAAAATTGGTTATATCTTATTAGATTTGCGATTATTGTTCTTCCTGTCTGATTTCGTAGTTATCGACAGGATTGATAGTGACCACAGTGCACTAATGGTCACTCTTGAAAATGTAGCCCTTGGAGATTTGTCTCTTCCTGATAGTTCTGCTGTCTTACCAATACATTATACAAATAATAGAAGAAATGTTAAAAGGCCAACTATAAAGGAAAGACCAGAAGTCTTTGCAAAAATACATGATCAGCTAGTTACTGCCCTAGGTCGCTATGAAGAATTTGGGTGAGGTGAGATCCTAATAGCAGACATGCATTGCACTTTATTTGAATCCCTAAAGGATATATTTTAGAATGAACGTAAGAACCGCTGTAGGTGAGACTGCCGTGGTAGCAGCAGTTGCATCGTAATACAGCTGGGGGAACTTTCCAAGCCTCGGCCGTCAGAATCGGATCGCGGCCCCGGCGGTCCGACGGTCGGTCCGACCAGCATCTTAATCATGCCCTTTATCTCAAAATAAACTAAACTATTGATCGAATGAAAATTCTTTTTGAATGACAAACATGTTTATTTAGGCTAACCTCAATATCTTTTTTTCTGCAGGTATGGCATGAATTGCCTTATTCAGTTTGAAGATTTTGCTAATGCAAATGCGTTCCGACTTCTTAACAAATATCGCAACCGTTACTGTACTTTCAATGATGACATTCAAGGTAATAACAAAACTAACATTTTTACAGAGGAACCTTTTAATCTTTGTAAGAAATGCGTTAGGAAATGGTTCATGAAAATTTGTATCATAGTGCCATGTTGCAAGATGTTAGTTCATATGTATTTTTCAGGTTATTAGTGCCATGAGACTTCGAACCATCAAAGATAAACTTTTAACTTCTTATAATGTACTAGTCATGACATTACCTTACTGAGACTGCTATTCAGACATTATGTTAACTTTCCGTACCCTGACATGATACATTTCGTCTTCTTAAAACAGATCAGACAGTTCCCTTCATGCCCACAATGCATCAACCTCCTCACTAATCAAAGTATTCAATTGTATAATTTGCATGAATCCGATGTACAGGGTCATGTTTTTTGTTCTTTAAATATATCTTTATTAAAATTTGTGGCAGACATTTACAATAATCAGTATGTATCCTTCATCTTCATACATTAATAAGTAATACATTTGCGTACACATTAGGGTCAATAAATCAGTCCTCTTACAAGTACATACAGCAATCCAGTTAACATCTATTATCGTTCCATCTTTATGCATTTTTCTTCATTACCGTCCAACACCACAAGTGTCTACCATGATACATTTCCGCCTCCCCACTCACCAACTACCCCACCTTTGCCCTCCAGGCCTGTAAGTCGTCTTCTAACTTTTCGTCTCGTCTGGTCTGCTGCATTCGAATCACCTCAGCTGTTGCCCATTCCTTCATGTATCTTACCCATTGAATCAATTTAGGAAGTCTACGGCTCAGCACTAATCCCAGGAGGACAAACTTCCTGCTAATGTTCTTATTCTTAGGTCGGGGCAGCAACCCCAACAACACTACCCGGATCTCCCCTGCTATCTCCCAACCTGTTACTCTCCGGAATGCAGTCAGAAGTTTGGTCCAATATCCTTGAAGCATCGGGAAAGGCCCAAACCATGTGAATAAATGTAGCTTCCATCTCCCCACATCTAGGACATTGTCCTGAACTTTCAGGGAAATCTTATGCAACAACTTGGGGGTCAGATACGTTTGATGTACGTAGTTAAATTGGATTTACTTGAACCTTATGTTTGCGCTTACTTGCTTAACCCCTTCATGGATCTTGACCCAGTCCCTTTCAGTAATATTGTCATCCGTCAGTGCTTCCAACTTGGCTTGAATTGGCAGTATGTTATGTTATGTTATGTTATGTTATGTTATGTTATAGTGTGTTTATATAGCGCACGGCTACTCCAGAGGAGTGTCCCGGCGCTTTCCACAGGCAGCTCAGTGTAACACAGCAAAACAAACAAACAGCAGAGCACAAGGCAACAGGGGAGAAAGAAAAACCTAAAGGTTGAAAAGCCAGGTCTTCAAGCTCTTTCTGAACTGCAGCAAATTAGCAGAGCTGCGTAGAGCCAGCGGAAGCGAATTCCAAAGCTGGGGCGCCTTAAAGCTAAAAGAGCGCCCCCCAGTGCGCGCCTTCCTAACCC
This sequence comes from Triturus cristatus, assembly GCF_964204655.1. Taxonomy (NCBI): domain Eukaryota; kingdom Metazoa; phylum Chordata; class Amphibia; order Caudata; family Salamandridae; genus Triturus; species Triturus cristatus. Next base: position 585,849,408 of record NC_140589.1, on the reverse strand, counting down.
GCGGCACCACGGCCAGAAAGAGAGAATCTGACCGCAGTGAACGGGCTGGACGGTAAAAAGACAACCTCCGTTGCAAATATCTTGCACCAGTGCCAAAGAGTGCTTTGTGCATCAGCGTCAAGGATTTAAACATAATCCGCTTCCGGATAGGGAGCCAGTGGAGCGTCTGCAGCAGCCCAGATACTCGCGCTCGCCTATGAAGGCCAAAAATGGCACGAGCAGCAGAGTTCTGGGCCACCTGCAGGCGCTGTACCAAATAGTCCGGGAGAACAAGGAAAAGGGCATTCGCATAATCCAGCCTGGATCCAATCAAAGCTTGCACAGTAATCCGCCTGTGCTCCACAGAAAGTAATGGTAAAAACTTGCGGAGCATCTTCAGAATGCCAAAACAGGAGCCAGCCAAACCAAGAACATGTGCTCTCAGCAAAAGTTTATTGTCCAGCTTAACTCCCAAGTTTTTGGCAACCAGCGATGACTGTGCAGGAGGACACATATCCGGCGGCCACCAATCCTGCCACTCCGGGTCGGTGGCACAGCCGAAGAATAGGACCTCCGACTTACTGGAATTGGCCTTCAGGCTATTCTGTTGGAACCAGTCGAAGACCATCCCCAGGCACCCCCGAATGCTCTCTCCATCAAATGCCTGATCTTTCCCGCATGTGAAGAGGAGTTGCGTGTCATCTGCGTAGGACACGATCTGGGCCCCATGAGCCTCCACCAAGGCCGCCAGGGGAGACATGAAGATGTTAAACAATGTCGGGCTCAACACAGAACCCTGTGGAACTCCGACTCCCAATGGCGGCATCTCGGCGGCGCTCTGGGAAACCCAAATCGTCTGGCGGCGGCCCTCAAGGAAAGATGTAAACCATTTGAGCACCGTCCCCCTGAGGCCGATGGCATGGAGCCTGGCGAGGAGCGCCACGTGGGGGACGGAGTCTCGCGAATAACCTCCGAGACCTCCAACAGAGCCGTTTCCGTACTCAAATTAGGGCGGAACCCAGATTGGGAAGGGTGCAGTAGATTATTGGTTTCGAGAAAACCCGACAAGATGCCATGCACATGTTTTTCTGTGATCTTCGCCAACGCCGTGTAAAATACTGTGCGTTGTCGTAGAGGCCACCCATAGTCAAACAACCCCCCTCCTGCCACCTCCGCACTGACATGGATGCAGCGATCTGTTGAAAAGGTTGGGCGACCCACAATGCAATGTCCGGGGCATACGGAGCTCTCTTCAGCACTCTCCGGACCACCAGTTCCCACATTTCTGCCACATATCGAACAATATATGGGTATGTCGAAGGGGCCTGTGCCCCCATCATTAACAGCTCAGACAACTCCCTGTCTCCCAAGGTACCGCCAGTGGGGTATTCTTTCAATTATCATCCCCAACCAACCAGTGTGTCACGTGTTGTAGTTGTGAGGTCGCATAATATGGCTGTCCAGTGTAATAAAGAAGTGTTAGGGGATCTTAAAGAAGGAGTGCTCCACCGCATACAGACATCGAGGTAGGACCACCATTTTAATCAGAGATATCCTCCCTATCAGTTGTAAAGCCAACTCCTGCCTAAAACGCACAGAACCTCGAAGTCCCTCCACTATTCTACCGAAGTTAAGCTCCAAGTATTGGTCGTCTGGTTCCGCCAGTGTGACCCTCAAATATCAAGGTACAATCCTTTCCCACGGGAGCCCCACCACCGGCAGTTCCTCATCTGGGCGCAGGGCCAATCTCTCCAATGGCACCAGCTTGGACTTTCCCAGGTTTATCCGCAGGCCCAACACATGACTGAACCTCTCCAGGGCCTCCACCAGAATCCTTACCGCACCGGCCAGGTCCCAGACATGCACCAAGGTATCGTCCGCATATATGGACACCACATGATTAGTCTCGCCCAACGGAATCCCGAAGGCCTCCAACCCTGTTCGTAAACCCGCCACCAGGGGCTCCATTACCATGGCAAAAAGTAGATGGTGACAATGGGCACCCCTGCATGGTACCCTAAAGGCCTGTAACACCAATCGTCCCACTCTGATCCTAGCACTAGGTGCTGAATATAACAACTGCACCTACTGCAAGAACTGTGTCCCTACCCCATCACCCGCAAGACCACTCAGAGGTACACCCACCCAACTGAGTCGAACGCTTGTTCAACATCTAAGAGTGCCAAAGCGCACTCCTCCTGGTGGATCATGGGCGAGTGCCAAGCATGAACCAATCGTCGTAGATTAAGGGTCGTGCTACGCTTGGGGATGAAACCCACCTGGTCGGGATGGATCAGACACTGCATGTATGGTTGCAGTCGTGCCGCCATGATTTCACGGAGGACTTTTGTATCAATATTTAGCAGGGATATGGGCCTATATGACCCCGGAAGCTGAGCGGCTCTATCCCCCTCTGAAGCATGACCACCACTGCTTCGTTCAGAGAGGACGGGACTGTCCGGTGATGGAACGCCTTATTATATACCTCCATGAAGCGGTCTGCTAGAATGTGTGCAACTTTCTTATAGAATTCGGTAGGTAGGCCATCATTCCCCGGACTCTTAGCCGATTTCAGGGATTTGATATCCCCCAGTATTTCCTCCTTTGAGATCGGTTCATCCAACACTTGGCTGGCATCATCCACCAAACGAGGGAGGTTCAGAATAGTAAGAAACCTCCCCATCTCCTCTGGGGCCGGAGAGGGGCGCCCCGAGTATACTCCGGCTAGATGATCTGCCAATGTATCCAGGATGCCCTGCTGGCTGAACACCGTATGCCCTTCTGTGGTTTTCATCTGTACGATAGGAGATGTCGGCATCTCGTTGTGTATCAGTCTCGCCAACAGGGCCCCATAGCCGTCCCCCTCCGCTTGTAAGTGCTGTCAATATGCGATATAGTGGAACTTCTCGAGGCGGCACAGAGCCGCCAATAATTCCTCCTGTGACTCCCGCAATTCATTTAAGCGGTCCGGCGCTGTAGGCAGCACCTCTTCCAGCTCAGCTATCCTCCTCTCTGTAATCTGAATGTCCTGTTCAAGCTGCTTCCGAACCCCATAGGTCGTGCTGAGGCAAAACCCATGTACCACCACATTCATTGCCTCCCACTCCACTCCCCTCGCTGATGCCGAGCCACAGTTATTTAAGAAATAATTAGTCATTTCCTCTTCTAGCTTCCCAGCGTAGGGCAGGTCTGTAATTGCCTCCATTAGCCATGTAGTGATTGATGCTTTGGGTCTGCTCATACCTAGGGTTAACAGCAACGGAGAATAATTTTATATATATCTCGGGAGGTATACTATCTCCTCCACCATGTGCATCAGAGTCTGCGACAAGAGGAATTGGCCCAAACTGCTGAACCTACCAGTTGCAGGTGTATGGCAGGAGAACACCCTAGACTCCACTAGGCCCAACTCTCTCATCACGTCCCCCAACGCCCAAGTCATACGGGCTTGGTATTCTCCCAGGGCGTTCACGATCCAAGGTCCCATGCAGGACGCAATTAACATCCCAAAATGAACAATGTCCCCACCCAGCTAGGGAGTCGCTGCCGTCAGTACCTCATAAAAAAAAGTGTGGGCATCCGAGTTAGGGGCATACACATTCATCAGACACATCTCCTGGCCAGCCAACCTTCCATGCAGTATAACATAACGTCCCTCCGGATCAAATACGTGATGTAGGTGTTGAAATGGGGTGCCAGGAGCCACCCAGATCAGTGCTCCCCTTGCAAATCCCGAGAATGAAGTGGCATACAGCTGCCCCTGCCACCTGCGTCTAATGTATTTTCATCTCACCCCAGACATGTGTTTCCTGCAAACCTGCTATGACCATTTTATACCGTCTTAGGTAGGAGTACACCCTTCTAAGTTTCTTAAGCGTCGCCATCCCCCGTATATTCCACGTAAGGTGCTTCATCAGGGAGGGAGCCATAAATCCGCACATCTGGCATCCCACCTTTGTTCCCATGCCGCCTGTACAATATCAACCTGAGCACTCCTTAGTGAGTTGCACCCCAGACATGGATCCCTTGAACTTCCCCAATAATGTTGAATAACAGTGAAAATGAATTGAACTCCCCGGATCCCACCCCCACCCACTGGACACAACTATCCCTCTCGCCAACATAGCGAGTGAACAGCGCCATCCTCCGCCCCATACCAGCCAAACCAAGAACATGTGCTCTCAGCAAAAGTTTATTGTCCAGCTTAACTCCCAAGTTTTTTGGCAACCAGCGATGACTGTGCAGGAGGACACATATCCGGCGGCCACCAATCCTGCCACTCCGGGTCGGTGGCACAGCCGAAGAATAGGACCTCCGACTTACTGGAATTTGCCTTCAGGCTATTCTGTTGGAACCAGTCGAAGACCATCCCCAGGCACCCCCGAATGCTCTCTCCATCAAATGCCTGATCTTTCCCGCATGTGAAGAGGAGTTGCGTGTCATCTGCGTAGGACACGATCTGGGCCCCATGAGCCTCCACCAAGGCCGCCAGGGGAGACATGAAGATGTTAAACAATGTCGGGCTCAACACAGAACCCTGTGGAACACCGACTCCCAATGGCGGCATCTCGGCGGCGCTCTGGGAAACCCAAATCGTCTGGCGGCGGCCCTCAAGGAAAGATGTAAACCATTTGAGCACCGTCCCCCTGAGGCCGATGGCATGGAGCCTGGCGAGGAGCGCCACGTGGGGGACGGTGTCAAAGGCCGCCGACAGGTCCAGCATGACAAGCATGGCCTTATCTCCAATTTCCAGAGTCTCGCGAATAACCTCCGAGACCTCCAACAGAGCCGTTTCCGTACTCAAATTAGGGCGGAACCCAGATTGGGATGGGTGCAGTAGATTATTGGTTTCGAGAAAACCCGACAAGATGCCATGCACATGTTTTTCTGTGATCTTCGCCAGAGCCGGAAAAGAAATAGGCCTGTAATTGGCCAGGACCTCAGTATCCAAACCGGGCTTTTTCAGGAGGGGGATCACCATCGCCCTTTTCCAGGTGCGTGGGACACTCCCTTCCCTCAACGAGGCATTAATAAGAGGATTAACCAGTGGATTCACCACCGCTGCCATCCTAGCCAAAAATTTGGCAGGGCAGGGGTCTAACGGCGAGCCTGATTTCAGGCCGGCCAGCAGCAACAGGGACACATCACTGGAAACAGATGGAAAAACCGATAGTGCAGCGGCAAATATGGGCGGTGGAACACAACCGGCCCTAGGGCCGCAACACCCCTCCTTCGGCCTGTCCAAGAAAGAAGCCTGAATCGCCTTAATCTTGTCAGTAAAGAAACTGGCCAGATCACGCGCCCACAGGTCAGGTAAGACTGATAGGGGTAGGTTGGAACTGGGGGTCGTGAACTCCTTCACAACCGTGAAGATCTCCTTACAGGAGTTCCCCGACTCCTCAATCCTCCTAGCGAGATAATCCTTCTTAGCACACAGGATATCCCGGTGATACGCCTTCATAGCCAGCCTATAGGTGGATTTGGCCTTCTCGTCATACTGACGGCGCCAGGCCCGTTCGGCAACCTTACATTGGCTGCGCACCAATCGCAACCCCTCCGTAAACCACGGCGCAGATCGCCGGATTGCCGTGGACCGGGGGGCCGTTCCAGGGGCAAGATCGTTTAGCCTTTCAGTCAGCCAAAGCTGCAGAGCCTCAGTGTCCTGTTCCAGAGCGCCCGAAAAGGGGCAAGGATGATTCACAAGCGCCTGCTCCAACATATCGGGCGTTACTCTATGCAGCGCTCTCGCAGCTGTTCTGGGCAGTATGGGGGCACTACTGTTCGTTCGCCCGTTCTCCACCACGGAGAACCTGATCAACCTGTGATCCGTCCAGAGCACAGGCAGAGTCTCAATATCCGCAATCGGGACCGACGAAAACACTTGGTCCAGGGTATGCCCTTTCTCATGTGTAGGACCAACCACAAAAGGTACAAGGCCCATCGAGGATGTAATATCCAGCAGTTTAATTGAGTCCGCATCCCCCGCCACATCGAGGTGGCAATTGAAGTCGCCTGCCACCACACAATGCTGTGTGGACAGCGCCAGATCAGAAATAGCAATCTGCAGGTCCTCCGAAAAGGAGCCCATAGGACCAGGAGGCCTATAAACCAATAACCCCTTCACGGCTTGGCATGAAGACAATCTGAGCGTGAAAGCAAGGGACTCAGAACCCCCGATAGAAATCTGGGGGAGCACAGAACAAGACACGCTCTTCTTCACCACCACAGCAACCCCACCACCCCGACCCTTCACTCTGTCCTGCCGAAAGATATTATACGCCGGCGGGATGGCAGAGAAGATGTCCGGATTAGATGCCTCGCCTAGCCAGGTTTCAGTCAGTAGCAGACATAATGGATTTTCCCTGACAAGAAGATCATAAATGTACAGGGCATGGCTACCTACTGACCTCGTGTTGAGCAGCAGGCAGAGATGTTTAACATGAGCCGCGGCTGGTCGGCAACCGGTGACCGAAGTCCACATAGGGGACCAGCCACAGCCCGGGCAACGCCTTTTGCCATTAACACGGCCCGGAAACACAGAGCGACAGGAGCAAGAAAATGTCTGTAGGGCGCGCAGCGTCGCCGAGGAGTAGCAAATCATCTTCGGCTGAGGCTGGCCGGGCCAGAGTCCACCCTCGCTCCGGAGCTTCCGAGACGCTGACGGGCGCAGACGGGCAGGACTCTGGCGCGACTCAGGCGCAGCGAAGGCGCCCACCGCTACGCGTGCAGGTGGCTGGCTTATATGCACCGACCGAGCATAGGCTGCAGGTCTCCTCCCCCAATATGGCGCCCGGCAAAGTCCCACCACTACCCCAATCCAAGATGGCGAGCAAACACTCCCCGACGCTACCCCAGAAGGACAGGACCCGCCAAACAGCGGTGCTCAAACAATTTAAGGTGCAGGTAAGTGGACAACGGCGCAATTAAAAGCAAGGAAAAACGAAATAAAAGTTAAACGCAAATATTAAAGAGGAGATTTAAAATAGTACTACAAACAGCGCTGCGCTGAGCTGTGCGCTAATATCATGCCGGTCAAAGCTGAAATACCTTATCTGGCTGACCCGTGCAACTGCCCGCCTTATATGCACCGACAGAGCATTGGCTGCAGGTCTCCTCCCCCAATATGGCGCCCGGCAAAGTCCCACCACTACCCCAATCCAAGATGGCGAGCAAACACTCCCCGACGCTACCCCAGAAGGACAGGACCCGCCAAACAGCGGTGCTCAAACAATTTAAGGTGCAGGTAATTGGACCCCGACCACCTTTTCGTCCCTTATTGCCCGATAAAGATGGGAAATCAGTCTGCGGCCCTTGCCCATTAATAACAAGGTCTGTAACACCTTTGAGACAGGTGGTTCATCCGGGAACATAGTTCACAGTTCCCTCGCCACCTGCGCTATCTTTCTGTATTGTAAGAACTGGCATGGACCCAGCTCAAAGGTTTCTATTGCCTGTTCACGTGTAAAATACTGTGCGTTGTCGTAGAGGCCACCCATAGTCAAACAACCCCCCTCCTGCCACCTCCGCACTGACATAGATGCAGCGATCTGTTGAAAAGGTTGGGCGACCCACAATGCAATGTCCGGGGCATACGGAGCTCTCTTCAGCACTCTCCGGACCACCAGTTCCCACATTTCTGCCACATATCGAACAATATATGGGTATGTCGAAGGGGCATGTGCCCCCATCATTAACAGCTCAGACAACTCCCTGTCTCCCAAGGTACCGCCAGTGGGGTATTCTTTCAATTATCATCCCCAACCAACCAGTGTGTCACGTGTTGTAGTTGTGAGGTCGCATAATATTATTCCAAACATGGGACCTCTAGACCTCCGTTTTGCCATGTTCTTTGTAAAGTGGTCAAACTGACCCGCTTACATTTAAGTCCCCTGAGTAAATCAATTGGCAGGCTGTCCAGTGTAATAAAGAAGTGTTAGGGGATCTTAAAGAAGGAGTGCTCCACCGCATACAGACATCGAGGTAGGACCACCATTTTAATCAGAGCTATCCTCCCTATCAGTTGTAAAGCCAACTCCTGCCTAAAACGCACAGAACCTCGAAGTCCCTCCACTATTCTACCGAAGTTAAGCTCCAAGTATTGGTCGTCTGGTTCCGCCAGTGTGACCCTCAAATATCAAGGTACAATCCTTTCCCACGGGAGCCCCACCACCGGCAGTTCCTCATCTGGGCGCAGGGCCAATCTCTCCAATGGCACCAGCTTGGACTTTCCCAGGTTTATCCGCAGGCCCAACACATGACTGAACCTCTCCAGGGCCTCCACCAGAATCCTTACCGCACCGGCCAGGTCCCAGACATGCACCAAGGTATCGTCCGCATATATGGACACCACATGATTAGTCTCGCCCAACGGAATCCCGAAGGCCTCCAACCCTGTTCGTAAACCCGCCACCAGGGGCTCCATTACCATGGCAAAAAGTAGATGGTGACAATGGGCACCCCTGCATGGTAGCCTAAAGGCCTGTAACACCAATCGTCCCACTCTGATCCTAGCACTAGGTGCTGAATATAACAACTGCACCTACTGCAAGAACTGTGTCCCTACCCCATCACCCTCAAGACCACTCAGAGGTACACCCACCCAACTGAGTCGAACGCTTGTTCAACATCTAAGAGTGCCAAAGCGCACTCCTCCTGGTGGATCATGGGCGAGTGCCAAGCATGAACCAATCGTCGTAGATTAAGGGTCGTGCTATGCTTGGGGATGAAACCCACCTGGTCGGGATGGATCAGACACTGCATGTATGGTTGCAGTCGTGCCGCCATGATTTCACGGAGGACTTTTGTATCAATATTTAGCAGGGATATGGGCCTATATGACCCCGGAAGCTGAGCGGCTCTATCCCCCTCTGAAGCATGACCACCACTGCTTCGTTCAGAGAGGACGGGACTGTCCGGTGATGGAACGCCTTATTATATACCTCCATGAAGCGGTCTGCTAGAATGTGTGCAACTTTCTTATAGAATTCGGTAGGTAGGCCATCATTCCCCGGACTCTTAGCCGATTTCAGGGATTTGATATCCCCCAGTATTTCCTCCTTTGAGATCGGTTCATCCAACACTTGGCTGGCATCATCCACCAAACGAGGGAGGTTCAGAATAGTAAGAAACCTCCCCATCCCCTCTGGGGCCGGAGAGGGGCGCCCCGCGTATACTCCGGCTAGATGATCCGCCAATGTATCCAGGATGCCCTGCTGGCTGAACACCGTATGCCCTTCTGTGGTTTTCATCTGTACGATAGGAGATGTCGGCATCTCGTTGTGTATCAGTCTCGCCAACAGGGCCCCATAGCGGTCCCCCTCCGCTTGTAAGTGCTGTCAATATGCGATATAGTGGAACTTCTCGAGGCGGCACAGAGCCGCCAATAATTCCTCCTGTGACTCCCGCAATTCATTTAAGCGGTCCGGCGCTGTAGGCAGCACCTCTTCCAGCTCAGCTATCCTCCTCTCTGTAATCTGAATGTCCTGTTCAAGCTGCTTCCAAACCCCATAGGTCGTGCTGAGGCAAAACCCATGTACCACCACATTCATTGCCTCCCACTCCACTCCCCTCGCTGATGCCGAGCCACAGTTATTTAAGAAATAATTAGTCATTTCCTCTTCTAGCTTCCCAGCGTAGGGCAGGTCTGTAATTGCCTCCATTAGCCATGTAGTGATTGATGCTTTGGGTCTGCTCATACCTAGGGTTAACAGCAACGGAGAATAATTTTATATATATCTCGGGAGGTATACTATCTCCTCCACCATGTGCATCAGAGTCTGCGACAAGAGGAATTGGCCCAAACTGCTGAACCTACCAGTTGCAGGTGTATGGCAGGAGAACACCCTAGACTCCACTAGGCCCAACTCTCTCATCACGTCCCCCAACGCCCAAGTCATACGGGCTTGGTATTCTCCCAGGGGGTTCACGATCCAAGGTCCCATGCAGGACGCAATTAACATCCCAAAATGAACAATGTCCCCACCCAGCTAGGGAGTCGCTGCCGTCAGTACCTCATAAAAAAAAGTGTGGGCATCCGAGTTAGGGGCATACACATTCATCAGACACATCTCCTGGCCAGCCAACCTTCCATGCAGTATAACATAACGTCCCTCCGGGTCAAATACGTGATGTAGGTGTTGAAATGGGGTGCCAGGAGCCACCCAGATCAGTGCTCCCCTTGCAAATCCCGAGAATGAAGTGGCATACAGCTGCCCCTGCCACCTGCGTCTAATGTATTTTCATCTCACCCCAGACATGTGTTTCCTGCAAACCTGCTATGACCATTTTATACCGTCTTAGGTAGGAGTACACCCTTCTAAGTTTCTTAAGCGTCGCCATCCCCCGTATATTCCACGTAAGGTGCTTCATCAGGGAGGGAGCCATAAATCCGCACATCTGGCATCCCACCTTTGTTCCCATGCCGCCTGTACAATATCAACCTGAGCACTCCTTAGTGAGTTGCACCCCAGACATGGATCCCTTGAACTTCCCCAATAATGTTGAATAACAGTGAAAATGAATTGAACTCCCCGGATCCCACCCCCACCCACTGGACACAACTATCCCTCTCGCCAACATAGCGAGTGAACAGCGCCATCCTCCGCCCCATACCACCCCCATCCAAATTTCCAATTGAAACATTAGCACATTGCAACAATCCCCCCCCCAGTACAATATACAGTACACAACCTGCTGGGCCATTCCCTGCGTAAATCCATCCACACAAATGCTAGGCAAGCAATCGGCTCCCACACCGGGCACCAGGACTAAGCCTCCAGGTCCCGAAGCGGGACCCAGCCGCTAGTGAGGGGCGTGTCCCTCCCTCTCATAGCAAACATCCCCGACTTGATCCTCCCCCACAATTACAAAAGTACAAAAGAGAATAAATTGACACCGCAGTAACATAACTTATGCAAGTCACTTATCTGAGTGCCCATAGTCCTGAACCAGTACTCCAATCCCATTCTAGGATTCAGTTAACATTAGTGTCTGGGATGACTCCCGATGAGGCCAGGTCAGAGTCTGGCGACCCCTTCACCATCTTCAAGGTCCCATCCTTACACACTGGAACTCTTCCGCAGGCACTCGTGTCTCACAGTCACACTTTACGGGCACCCGGAGCGTCTCCAGTATCTATGGCTCGGGCTCTGGGTCCCAGTGCTGCTGTCAGGTGCCTGCAGGTTACCATTTGCCAGCTACCCCCAGTGTGCATTATTCCAGTCCGGGCGACTCCTAACTGCATAACTCCACCATTGAGGGCCTGGCCTATCCCAGAATCTCTGGAGCTGCAGGCGTGGGCTGCACACAGGCAGCTGCGCATCGCTCTGCGGCCCGCCCAGCCCCCAGTCAGCTCACCTGCTTGACTCCTGTACTCCGGTCGCTCATTTTTTGAGAAATCCCCGAATTTTTATGAGTGGATGGTTAGATTCATAATGCCGGAACTTGGAACTGAAACATTATGGGGGATATTTACAATAAAATCTCGGAGTGCGGTGCTACTCCAGAATTGGCAATGCAGCGCTCAGACATTTTTTAAACGTGGGGATGCACCGCATATACAAGAATATGGCGCACCCCTGCGTTTTCCCTATTGCTGGTGCTAAAAAAGCAGCCTAGCACCAGCGCAGGCACCCTTGCGCCATATTGTAAGGGTGCCTGTGCTGCAGGGGCTATAGTTTACGTGCAGGAAGGGATACTTCCCGGCACAAACAATCTTGAAAGGCAATTTGCTGTTTCTATTTGTGCTGCACACATAGAACGAGCAAAATATGAGGAGAAATTACAAATTTCTCCTCGTATCGTCCCATTTTTGTAAATATGGGGCAGCGTCAAAAAGAAATGGGTGTTGCGGTGGAACACCCACGGCAACACCGATTGCCTGCCCCTTTGCCGCAGTGGACTGTTGCAGTAAGGGGCATATTTACAAGATGGCATTAGGCCACTCAAAGTGGCTTAACAACACCTTGTAAATATGTGGTAGAGAGCAACACCACCTGAGCATCACAAATGGTGATGCTACGGTGGTGTTAGGGGCTTGTAAATATTCCCCTATGTGTCTATTTTATGCTAATGTCAGCTTCTGCGCTGTAATTCACTAATTTATCCTAGGTATCAGACTATTTCTAAGTAATTATTAGTATAATGACATTAAATAGCGAAGCAGAGCTCTACATTAAACAATAACGGTAAGGAAATGTGCCTTGCTGAAAACACACATCTATTTTACATTATACACACTGCATAAAGGCTGTGCAGTGGTTTCACTCATTTATTTGATATCACATGAAACAATTACACTGTCTATGAGCAGTGTTCAATTTACAGTCTTCAGCCTTCTGTGTGGATGTCATTTTCTGGAAAAGGACTACCTGATTTACTACATAATTTCGTACTTTTAGAGCATGCATCCCAAAATGTATTACTTTTTGACTCCCAGAAATGCTCCAACAATTCTATTTTTGATTATCTAGATCAGAGGCAATACCTATTTTATGGAGCGTTCCTGCAGAATATGGAGTAATTATGGGATTGCTGGCATCTTCCTCAACCTGCATTTCAAAATGTACAAGGATGGCAGCTAGATAAACTTAACATCCTTCAAAGGGTGTAGGGGTTTCAACCCATTCCCTAGAAAGATCACATCATGCACATGCAACAGTAGATGCTAGAAAGCTTACATCTAATTGGATGACCTAACAGGAAAAGGAAGTCACAATGTTTTGGAGTTTGGGTTCTCCAAGTCAGAGTACCAGTATCCTGGAACACTTCTTTCACCACAGGATTTAAGAGCATGAAGTGACCAATGAAAATACCTGGGGCCTCATTTATGAGGTTTTGACGTAGGCCAGAGTCACAAGGAATCTTGCTGCACTGCCCTACATCAAAACAAAAGGGCAGAAATGTGCCATATCTATGAAATACGGCGCATTCCTATCCTTTTCCCCTGCGCTCGCGCACAATGGGCTTCCATGCGTCAAATGACCCAGAAAAAGGCTAGGCTCCAGGGGAGGGTCAACATGCAAGATGAGCAAGAGAAGCCATCAAATAAGAAGCAAGCATGCGAGTCACAATAAAGACTATCAATGGTAAGCAATGGATAGGTTGTAAGTCCACTGGTAAATTCACAATAGGTCTTTTGCAACCAGTTAGCTTTTCTCTGTTGGTAAGCTTTACGTAAAGCACACTTTATTTAATGTATGACAGTTGCTTAGGTAACCTTTTAGAAATGTCTCGATTTTTTTTTTAAACTAGCGGGCAACATAGCTGTCACTTCTGAATCAACTGGGCAAAACATTGTAAATTTGCAGGGCTATCATAAAGGGACAAAAACCCGAATTTTCCTATATACATAACGTAACTAAATGTAGATCTGTATAGTTTTGGGGTGGTTATAGTGGGCAGCATTAAGACTGTGCGTGATGTCACTATACAAGTTGAATATTACAATTAGAAATACAGTCGTTTCTTTTTATCAGAGTAACTGAAAGGACCTCTTAGATCATTCACTGACAGCAACCTGTCTAAGAGAAGTAAAATAAATGTTTTTAACAGTTACGCCACAGATGTGACTGAGAAAATCTTCATTACAGTTGTATTGTGATGGTAGGAGATCTCAAAGTTCCTTCACATCACTATTCACTCGCTCCGAATATACACCAGAAGGCAATTGAACGTTTAAGTCTCCTCTAAGGGGCCGATTCCGATTCCGGTCGGAAGGGCCAACTGATTCGGATCATGTCGGCCAGATTCCTTTCCGACCGAGCCATTCCGATGGGCTTGGTCGGAAAGGAATCCGACACGGATTTCCGGATTGCGGACGACAGGCTCGGAGAGCCCATCCGTCGTCCGGAAATCTCACAGTACTCCCCCGGCCGCCTCTTTGCGACCGAGGGAGTACGATGGCAGTTTTTCACTGCCTTTTCGTGCCGGTTTTTCAGGCATGAAAAGGCAGTCGGAAACTGTCTTTGGGGGTCCCCAGTAGGGCCCCCTTGGTTGCGAGGGGCACCTATGGTGCCCCTCTGTGGATCCCTGCACCCGGTGGCAGGCACCTTGGGGTGCCGCCCACAGGGTGCAGGGATGAACTGCACCCCTGCTTTCAAGGATGCAGGCATGCATTCCGCTCGGAATGCATGCCTCCATTGACTTGTATACGAGTGCGACCAAACCCTGTTCGGTCGCATTGTACTAGCAGGGCCGTTACCGACGACAGCAGGTCAGTCGGTTACGGCTCCTGACTGATGTCGGACTGACCTGAGTCTGTCCGACATCGGAATCGGCCCCATAGTGTCATCCGTTGACGATATCTGTAGCATAGTATACAATAATTAACATTGTGAAGGTTGGGTCAGGCGTGTTAGAAAAGTCATGGACTTGAGCACATGGCAATAAAGACACACATCTGAGAAAACGATCCAGTCAATATTGATGTGTTTATTTGCATAGCACTTTTACCCAAAGTATTCACGGAAAATCATGTACAAAAACTTATACCTTAATGGGAAAAAGACAAAAAGCTGTATATGGATTCATTGTTTATCACGAGTTTCAAGACATAAAGTAGGAACTAGAAAGTTTTAAGTTTGGAGTGATGGACACCAATGGAACAAGAGTTAAAAGGTAGATCATTGCAGAGAAGAGTAGACAGCAAGAATAACAAAGAAGTAACAAGCATTTGCAATGCAATTGGACTCGCATTTGTGACCTGATAAGTATTTAGCCATGCAGCACGTTATCCTGGCACTCAAGCACAACTGTAATGTGAGAGTGCTGGTAGCATAGAGTCAACTTCCTAACTATGATAACTATTCTCAAAGCAAAGAAGTGTGAGGTTCTCACATATTTAAGTAATGAAATGGGTCAACAGTGACCACTTCCCTTCGGACTTAAGAACTCCACAGATGCCCTCTCCTAGACTGCTCTCAAGGAAAAGCACGGTGTTGCCTGGTGGGTTAAGAGCCCAGCTTGACACCACTTTGCAAGTATATATGGTGCTGAGCAGTTAGGCCATGTGTGCAGTGGAGGGAATCTGTACCCCTGTGTTATTCCTTGGCTCAGACCACGTAGGCAGAGGTGACAAGGGGTTGTGTAGAGAGGAGGGGAAGAGTGTTGAACAGTAGGAGGGGGTTAAGACTGAGAATTGGTGGCAGAATGAGGGGGGAGATCTTCAAACCCTCCGTAAAAAGCAAATAACAACAGAGAACGGTGGGGGGGGGTGGGTAAGGAGCACACAGTGTCAGAAACAGAATTACATGGAATGTTAGGGGGCAGAAAAATGGGCTGGCAAGATCAGGCGAAAGGTAGAGAAGGAGGAGGGTCAGGAGATGAAAGATGCAATGGAACCAGTACCAGTACTATTATAGCCAATGAAGGGCTACCGGGCCCAATTCAGCCGTGCATAGACAGTGGAGTTCTGAACTGATTTCAGGCACCGTACACCGCATCTCCTCTGTTAGGTGATCATTCCTGTGGCAAAATGGTGAAGCATTCATTTCCATAATGTGAAAGAATAAGTCACCACTGATCACAATGGCCAGATCATCATGCATGCATTACAGAGGAAACACTCCTGTGGCCCGTCAAAGAAATTAGATTGATTTAGTCAAACTCTTGAAAATGAAACTTCATTTTTTTCCCCTGCGCCAATAAAAAGTGGTGGGTTTGAAAAAAAAGATGCCTTAAACGAATTGAAACTTCCTAAACCCACATTGTTTCCTGTTGTGGGCAATTCAATGAACAGCAACTTTGTCAGTCAGGCATGACTTATTCCCCATTCAGTTGCAACACGAAAAGGAAGGTGACAGTTGCTGCCAGGTCATATACACAAAGATGCCAGAGTCAAATCAGGTGTTTGTTAAGTGCGGCTACTCACCCGTAAGGGTCTCAAGGTGCTGGAGGGTGTGGGGGGGTTCGCAGGTTCCAGTCCATCAAGGAGGGTGTCTGTCGAAGAGCCAGGTTTTGAGGTTTCTTGCGAAGATAGGGAGTGATGTTATCTGTCTGAGGTGGAGCCGAACGTCGTTCCAGGCTCTGGCCGCGAGGCAGGAGAAGGAGCGGCCTCCCGATCTGCTCTTTCAGGTGCAGGGGACCACGGTGTAGGAGAGCTGGGTTGATCATAGGGTCCTTTGGGGTGCGTGGAATTTGAGTCTGCTATTCAGGTATGCTGGTCTGGTGTCGTGGAGGGCCTTGTGAGCTTGGGTTAGCATCTTGAAGGTGACTCTAGCTTCGATGGGGAGCCAGTGGAGTGTGCGCAGGTGCTGGGAGATGTGGCAGTGTCTTGGCAGGTTGAGGACCAGTCTTGGGGCGGCATTTTGGATGTTCCGTAGCTTGCGGGTGAGGTTTTTGATTATTATGACATAGAGTGCGTTGCCGTAGTCAAGCCTGCTGGTGACCAGGGCATGAGTGACGGTCTTTCTGTGTTCTAGGGGGATCCATTTGAAGGTCTTACATAGGAGGCGGAGGGTGTGGAAGCAGGAGGATGATTCCCAGGTTGCATGCGTTGTCCATGGGGGTGGGCGGGCTTCCAGGGCGGGGGGCCACCAGGTGTCGTTCCAGGCATCTGGGTTTGGGCCCATGATGAGTACTTCTGTTTTGTTGGTGTTTAGTTGTAGGCATTTGTTTTTCATCCATTTGGCGACGGCTTCCATGCCTTCTCGAAAGTTGTGTCTGGCGGTGTTGGGTTCGTTGGATAGGGAGAGGATGAGTTGGGTGTCGTCTGCGTATGACACAATGTTGAGTCCATAGGTTCTGACGATGGGGGCGAGCTGAGCCATGTAGATGTTGAAGAGCATAGGGCTGAGGGAGGACACCTGGGGGACTCCGCAGGTGGTAGGTGTAGGGTCCAAGAGGAAAGGGGGGAGTCTGACTCGCTGCGTTCTGCCAGAGAGGAAGGAGCGGATCCAGTCGAGGGCCTTGTCTTGGATCCCTGTGTCATGAAGTCTGCATATTAGGGTGCGGTGAGAGACTGTGTCGAACACCGCTGAGTGGTCGAGGGGGATGAGGGCTGCTGTTTCTCCTTTGTCCAGTAAGGTACGGATGTCGCTTGTTGCGGTGACGAGAGCAGTTTCCGTACGGTGTTTTGTTCTGAAGCCGGATTGGGAGAAGTTGATGATGTTGCGCTCTTCGATGAATGTGGCGAGTTGGCTGTTGATGGCTTTCTTGATGACTTTCGCTGGGAATGGGAGCAGGGAGATGGGGCTGTAGTTTTTAAGGTCGGTGGGGTCCACGGAAGGTTTCTTCAGGAGGGAGTTGATCTCAGCGTGTTTCCAGTCGTCAGGGAACGAGGCGGTTGCCATGGAGTGGTTGATGGTGTGGCAGAGCATGGGTGCAATGGGATCTGTGGCTCTGTTGAAAATGTGGTGGGGGCAGGGGTCCGTGGGGGCCCCAGAGTGGATTGACTTCATCGTCTTCAGTGTGTCTTCGGTGGTGAGGGCTGTCCAGTTGTCGATCACTGGCTTCAGGGTGTCGGGGGTGGATGGTGAGGGTTCAGTGTGTTGGTTGTCTTCATCGAAGTTGTCGTAGATGCTCTTGATTTTGTGGTGGAAAAATGTGCTGAGTTTGTCGCAGAGGTCTTGTGAGGGAGGGATGTCGGTGGACTCGCTGGTGGGTTGGGTGAACTCCTTGATGATGTTGTAGAGTTCTTTGCTGTTGTGTGCATGAGTGGAGATTCTGTCTTCAATCGCTTTTTTACTCGTTTTTTATGTCTCGCCTAGCGAACGCAGCGCATGCGCTGCATCGCCTTGGCGAGACTCTATTGTGGTGGGTTTTGCTAGCGAAGGGAGACAAACCATGTGCACGCACGGACAGTCTCTTTTGCTCGCGGGCTTGTTTTTACAACCGTGCGCTCTGCGGCGATTTTACAAGGCTGGCTTGTTTGGTTCCAGAGTAGTAAGAAAAGCTCTCAGACGCCTCATCAAGGGCATTAAGTGCTATATAAATACCAATTAAAAACCTGAGTTACCCCTCCCCCACTACTCCATTGCAGTTTAAGTGGATGGAGCACACAGCCATCTTTACCTGCCCACCCCCGAGTGTGCCAATTTCTCTGCAAAGGCTATCAGTGGGGCATGCTTTCGTAGCCCCCGTGCTGCCCGAGTGTCCCCCATAATCTCAGCGCTCTCTAGCTGACCAGCTCCTTGCACGTCACACACCTCTACTTTCGACACGCAGGTCCTCAGTAGATGTCCCTGACATTTGCCCAGGCCTCCACTGTGTTGTGATTTATTTCAGGTCTCAATGTAGTTACTCAACGGAGAGTCTGACCTATCTCTAAAATAAAGACTTCCTGTTTCATAAGTAAGTGTTATAATTGCTCTTACAGCTTCCTGCATGTGGCTGCAGTTGTCAATGGAAGCAGGCAGATAAGGGTGGTGTATCAGAGTGTGCTGCTTAGTCAGGTAAGAGTCTATTAGATACATAATTACAGTGAACTCAGGGGCACATCGAGTCCATCCCTAAATTGCTGCGATCACCAAACCCTTTCAATTGTGGTGGAAATTGTATCCGAAATTTCACAAATCGTTTCTACTGATGCCCTCGTGCTCAATCACGCACACCGTCTCATTTAGAGTAATACAAATCTGGACAACGCCCTCTGCCTCATGCTCCAAGTCAACAATTTAATTTAAACCTCCTCCTTCCTCGTCACCTTAAGATGTGTCTTCTTATTTCTAGAATTTCCACAAAAGCTCTAGCAATAACCACCAATCTTCTGCCCTGTTCTATGGTGGAACTGGAATCAACAGGAATTTTCTCCAAACCAGTTTGTTCACATGCCAAAATCACATATGACAAGAACTAGCCAAGTTAAAATCATCCATAACTGATCAAGTGAAAAGCACATCAGAAATTAAAGCCAGTGTGCCTACCAATTGTTCCTTGATATGCATATTGTGTGAAGGATGACGGGGAATGAAGCACACTTTTCCAAAACTTTATTATACCCACTATGTTCTTCCTTGAACAGAAAGGGCTCTATCACTGTAAGAGAAATACTGTTGAGAAAATAGAAGACAGACTGCAGAAGTCTAGAAATCCAGTACACTTTTCAACTCTGGCCTTTAAGGAAGTTTTAGCTACCTTTCCAGACTGTTGTTTTTGATAAAAAAAATATCCTCTCGCACACATACACACTTGTCATTTACATTTTGTTTCCACCCACCACAGCATACTTCATGGGGCAATGGGTCAGCCTACTTTAGACATGGTTCTCTTCAGTTTCAGTGCCTGCACAAAGCATGTGCACATTGTACGCATGCGCCCAAAAGACTTCCCTTTTCTTAACTGACAAAGCTGGTTCAAAGTGTGCTTTTTATTTATTTTGAACTGAAAATTAAATACCAGCTATTTATGATCCCCGCACTTTGGGTGCCCAGTTAGATGGAAATCCGTTTTCTGTTGCTGTTCTAAAGTGTTTAAGTGGCACTGTAACAACGCAGATGCCTGCGTTTCAGTGTTTGGTTAGGTTGTGATTTATTCTGGTCACCAGCACAAACAACGCTAAAAAATGCATGCAGCAGCTAGAAGGCATGTTACTCAAAAAGATTACTAGTTAAAAACCACATTGTTGAATTTTTTTTTAAATTACTAATCTGCATTGCAAACATATAGCAAGCATGTTACGTGGCGCCATGTTTTCTTGTTTTCCTGTTTATTTCTGAGACATATGCTTGCAATATTGCTTTTTAATTAACCATAACACCGGCCTAGCAAAGCCAGATCTTTTGGCTTTTCCCATGCATGTGTAGGTTTTGAGGGCACGGATATTTTCTATGTGTAGGAGACACGAGGCAGTAGAAACAGTATATGACTTTAATAAGTCCAATCAATCGCTTGAATCTTTATTGTAGGCTTTCGGTCCTTGCAAAATTATTCAAAATTAACTATCACTATAGCTGAAACAATTACCCACACATGCAATAAAAATGTTTACAAAATTACAATGCCTCTTTACAAATTCTTGATCACTGCAACAATATGAAAAGATAGTTACTGTCCCTGGAATTGATAACGTAAATAACAAATTAATCGCCATATACGTTCCTGCACATGCAATTCTAGCAGTTCTGGGTTGTGCATACAATTTTCTCCTTTTCTGATAAAAGGCGGATGTTGAGAAGACCACTGTCAAAGTGCAATTCTTCGTCAACTCACTTGCACAGGTCAGTTTATCATCGGCTCATGCCAATTGCCATTTGCACAGTGTCTCCTTAACGTTCCCATTCTAAGCTAGAGTAGAACCAGTTGAAAAGCTGGCCGAGAAATAGTATACAGACACAGTTTCATAGAACTATTTTTAGCCTCAAGAAACACCTGTAAGGCAATATTTGGACTTAGGCACAGAGTAGCTTCACCAAAGAGACATTTTTTTACCACTGCTGGGTTGTCAATTTGTGAGGAATTTTCTATATATAGTAAGTCCAGATCTAGGGTTGTAGTCAAGGCCATTGGTTAGTATTGTGACCAGCAATACTGAAAGTGAGGTCCTCCCCAGGAACACAACCATCTGGGATGTCCCTTAAACCCGGACGTATTTAGAGTGCTTGGGGTCTATAGGGAGTAAGTGAGGGTGCATTTTGTAATCAAAAATTTCTGGACGTTGACGTCATGTCACATTTTTTATTTGCAAATTACATTCGGAGCTATAGAACCAACCACAACAGACTGAACAAGCATTTGCAATGCAATAGGTCTCACATTTACGCACGTTTGAGCTATTGGCATTGTAAATGACAATGCCTTTTATATTTTGGTTTTTAAAACATAAATAAAAGGCAGTGTCATTTACAATGCCAATAGCATAAACGTGCGTAAATGCGAGACCTATTGCATTGCAAATGCTTGTCTGATGAGTTGGTGGTGGGCGTTGGTGGCGGCTCTGAAGTTGTTGTGGGCTTCTGTGGATTTGGTGTTCCTCCAGGCCTTTTCAAGGTGGCGGCAAGTGCGTCTGGACTCTCGAAGTTCGGTGGTGACCCATCTAGCTTTCTTGGCATGGGTGTTGTTGTTTTTCTTGAGGGGGCTATGGTGTTGGCGCTGTCGGAGATTCATCTGTGCATAGTTCGGGCTGCGGTGTTGGCGTCGTCGTTTTGCGCGATGGTTGGGGTGGAGTTGCTGATTGATGAGGTTAGCTGGTCTTTGGTGATTCTGGTCCAGTTTCTTCGTGGGAGCAGGTGTTGGTGTCTGTGGATAGTGGGTGTACTGAAGGTGAAGTGAACGCATCGATGGTCAGTCCATGGGAGTTCGGTGGTGTGGCTGAAGGTGATGGAGTTTCCTGTTGTGAAGAGGGGGTCAAGGGTGTGTCCTGCTGAGTGCGTGGGTTCGGTCACGATCTGGCAGAGTCCAATGTTGTGGAGGTTGTCCAGGAGGGATGTCGTGCTGGGGTCCAGTTGGTTGTCGAGGTGGAAGTTGAGGTCTCCCAGTAGGGTGTAGTTGGTGGACGCGATGGCAAGCGGGGAGATGATGTCCGTGACGGAATAAGCAAAAAGTCTGCAGTGTCCAGGGTGTAGGTAGATGAGGGTTCCTTGGAGGGTGGAGGTAGGGCTGGCCAGTATCTTGAAGTGAAGGTGTTCCATCAGGTCTGTGGGCTCATCGGGAAGTGTGCTCAGGCAGAGGGTGCATTTGTGGACGATGGCGATTCCTCCTCACGGGCTGGTGGGGCGGTCCTTCCTGGAGATCTTGTATCCTTGGGGAATAGCAATGGCGATGTCCGGTCCCAAGGTGGTGTTGGTCCAGGTTTCGGTAAAGAATGCTACGTCCGGGGTAGTGCTGTCGCGGAGGTCCCAGATTTCAGTGGCATGTTTGTGGAGCGATCGGACGTTGAGGAGGATGCATTGCAAGGTCTTTGGTTCGGTTTTGTTGTTGCGGGCGGATTGCGCAGGGTCAGTGGTCTTGGCGGCGCTGCAGGTGTTGCGGCAGCGGTGACAGCTGAAGGGCCCGTGGGTGTCGGCTGGTGATGCTAGCATGCAGTTGTTGTTGCGGCCTGGGTTGAGAGTGTGGAGTGCCGCTGGGTCGTAGCGTTGGCGGTGCAGAGATCCAGGGTTCCTGGCGCTGGTCACAGTTGAGTTGCGGAAGGGTGCAGACGAGCTTGCCTTTGGCGCCCCAGCGGCACCGCCGCACAGCGGCTGTGCAGTGGCCGCCATTAAGTAGGTGTTGGGGAGGGCTGGACAGCTGGGAGGCGGGAAGGGGAGCTTTATTGGGACGGTCGCACTGGTCGTGCTGGGGGGGAGGGGCCGCAGGGGCAGCAGCAGCGGGGAAAACAGGCTGAAAAAGGCAAAAGGAAAAAGGCAAAAAGTGAGAGAAAAGTGCAAATAAGGCAGCAAAAGTGCAAGAAAAAGTGGAGTAAAGACACAGTGAAAGGGGGAGATTGAGATGAGGGTAAAAAACGAGTGAAAAATGAAGGAAAGACACAGAAGGAGAGTGAAGGGGGGAGCTTGACATGAGGGGAAAACGACAGAAAAAGTGCAAGAAAGAGTGGAGGAAAGACACAGAGGACACAGGAGAGTGAAAGGGGGAGATTGAGATGAGGGTTAAAAATGAGTGAAAAACGGAGGAAAGACACTCTGGAGCTTGAAATGATGGGAAAATGACAGAAAATGGAGTAAAGACCCAGAAGGAGAGTGAAGGGGGGAGGTAGAAGTGAGGGAAGAAAATGAGTGAAAAGGAGAGAAAAAGCGGAGCAAGAAAATGGAGACAGAGGTCCACTGGACCACCAGGGATGAGGTGCAGGGGAAACCTGCAGATGGAGGAGGGCCTTGAGTCACAAAAGGGAGGGGCAGAAGAGGTGGAACATGATTGAAAGCAGATGCCCAGCACAGGCCTGGTGGCTCGAGTACACTTCCTGCCAGCTCTTTCCCAGCTCCGCAGAAGCAGGGAGGAGATAGATTTCCTGATTTTAATTGAGTGAAGGCCTGAGAGGGAGGACCCTGCATGGCCCTTTGTCACTCCTGCCTTTTCAAGGAACAGCAAGGAGAACATTATACATTGTCTTTCCAGGGGAAGGAGAAAAGTGCACACTTTCAGAAAGCTGAAAGGAAGAGCCTGGGAGATACAGGGTGCCCCGTTGATGGCATTTCTAGTGGCTGAGGTCTACTTGGAGGGGAGGGGGTCAACTCCGCTAATTGCTCAAAGACATTACTCTCAGGTAAGATCCAAAGAAAAGAAGGGGAATCTCAAACTCGCAGTCAGATAAAACCAAATAGTACCAACGTAGGGGATATGCACAAGCCGATAACTCTATAACCGCCACCGAACCAAATACTCAGTCTCTCTGTACCCAAGTACAGACTACTGTGGGGGAACCTCTAACCAATGCCCCTTGCACGCTAACCCTTTGCAACGCCTATGCCACCATCTCAGACATCTTGAGAAAGAGTATTCTCATTGACCTCTACTGAATGTAGGAGTATTTTAGCAAAGAAAAAATAAAGAAAAAGATAAGAACCATCACCAATTTTTCTAAAGAGTCCACTAACTCCCTACTAAGTATGCAACGTTTGCAGACATGTACGTTGCAGTCTTGCTCCAGTCACACAATCACCCAGAGTACTACTGTCTTCCGAGTTCCTGTCGCAAGCTTCCACAGCAATCATTCAGACGCAAGTCTCTCTACAGTATATTACAGGGACACCGCAACTGTCTTCCCGGAGTGCAAGCATAATTGCTCACCTGCGGTATAACCTTACCTTGGACTGATATTCAGTCAGTGAACCTGGGAGAAGAGAACGACTTTTCTGCAGACCCAAGGAGCCACAACTAGCCACAGAGGCCACTCCTCTTTCACAACAGACCAAACAAGGTAATGACCAAAACCTATTAGAGGAATGACCATTAGCAATGACGAAGTCTCACATGCGAAACGTACCACGTCACATTGTAGATGGCGAGTAAAGTCTAATGATAATGTTGGTTTGAACATATTGTGGTGAGAAGGAGTGGTTAAAATGCATCATGTAGTCTGCAGGCAGGCCAAAGCGCGGCAAAAGAGGCAGCAATAATAACACTGTTAAACATTAGGCTATGAATCACTTTTAAAGTATTTTAGAACTATCTAAACTAAATTATTTCTAAATCAGAGGCATAACTGCTATGCTAAACAAGGGATCGAGCAGAGGGAGGAGCCGGGGAGGAGGGGCTTTAATGGGACTCGAAGAACGCATTGCGATGTCCAACCAAAAGCATCACTAGCCCTATTGCCAGATGGGAAGATTGTGGAAATATGGATTTTTCTGGTCAGTTATGTCCCCTATCTTGGACCCCAACAGTTCTATGTGCATGTCACAAGTACCTGTGTGTTCCCTCCAGTTCCAGTTATAAAGACGCAAACACATGTGCGTCCACCATCAACATGTCCTCTGTCAGATCCGCCATGAATAGGCCGGATATTCCATTCCTAAGTATGAAAAGCCACCGGCTTTATATGGTTCACTTATGCCATTTTACAGTCCAGGCAAGTAGGCCCTGATTCTGTCATCAAACTCTTCTTGCCTTCTGCCTCTGAAAGCTCCAGTCTGAGCCTGCATCTGTGACCATGAACTTTGTCTCATTCTCTGCGCGGCTCACGAAGCCTGACATCAGCCTATTCTCTGCCAAGAACTGTATTTCACCTTCGAATTATCTGCTTCCCCCTCAGCCGATGCATTCCTGCCTAGTAGCTTAAGTAAACATTCTTCCAGTTACCGAGCAAAAGGCCGGCTTCTCTGTCCTCATGCAAGTAATTCATAGCCTTGTTACCATGGAATATTCCTACCCCCTCGCATTTAGTGTAGACACTTAGACGCTTGTACATGCACGCACAGTCAGTATAGAATAGATTCTGTCCGAGAGTCCTTCTTTTATGGATAACATAGTTCTTTAAACATAGGATGTTAGATATGATTTGGGATTAGGTTGACTTGACCCCCCAGACTTCTTGTCTCCACATGTAGAGCTAAATGTCAAGTCCCCTTCACCCCCTAGTTACACGTCAATTACACGTCAGACCGCTGCGCGCGCATCCATGCCAAGTATTATCTTATAGATCCACCTATACATGACATCACAACCAATTATGTTCCTTTTTTCGCCTTATTACACCCATTTCTGGTTACGCAGAACAACTCGTCATTTTCCTTATCAATTGTTACGCCTACTGCATTTACTTCATTGTCATGTATGTACTATAAAAGTCATTTCTTGTCAATAAAGTGTGTGCTTCACTTCCTGAACCTTCGTGGTGACGGAACATTGGGAGCAACCGATTATAATCGAATTAATGGAATAAAGCCCATTCCGAACCTCTAATACCACGGATTCTGCCTCTCATTTTATTGAGCTATTTTACTATGTTCCTGTATCAAATTCAGTCCCGGTAAAGGAGAAATATTTACCACATGATGGCGCCCGAACAGGGACACTTTCTCATCTCACGCGCCGGCGGTGCGTTGCAGGCCCGGTCTCCTGCCACAGCTGGACGGACAATAACGCGTACCAGCAGGATTTCCTGTATCTCCCTCCGGTCAAGCGGGGGCGACTGAGACTGCGATCAACACCCAGACGAGGCGGTGAGAAGTGCGAAGTATCCCGACCAGAGCCTAGCTGAGAGAGCAAGATCCGAGGTATACAGAGACCCACCAGTCCGAAGTCAAGCCCAGTGTCCGACGAGTCGAGTCGAGTCGAGTCCAGTCCGGTTCAAGTTCAAGTTACTGAGGCCTTCCGTTTCCGAAGCTACCCGGTGAGTACCATTGCTGGGGAGGCATTTCTGACGTGCACATAGGTTGTGCCGGTCAAGACGGGTTTGGGTACACAAATCCGGTCTGCACTGTTTTAGCAGTGTATCTGTACTGTTTAGCAGTATATCAAGTATTCCGAAGTATTCCGAAGTGTCTAGTTATTGTCTAGTTATTGTCGAGAATTAAGCTTGGTGATTAGTTATGCAGACGATCATCATTGTTGTTTCAGTTAAAGGTTTAATGTTTAATGTTTAAAGTGTTTAAGTATGTTCTGTATATCGTGGTATGAATGACTGTTCATTATCGTGTTTATTGTATTAAGTCTGTTCAAATTCAAGTATCAGGTCAAAATCAAGTATAAGGTCAGTTCTCAATATGCCGCTCTTTTCGAAATTAAGACAGATCACTACCAGAAAAGGGGTTCTCGAAGAAGCCGTCCCTATTCCTCCTAGGGACACTCCAGGGCACTTTATGTATCACAAACATGGCTTAGACGCTATATTATTTCTTGATTTATGGGTAGACTATACCAGGGATTTACCAGAAAGTCAGAGGTGGCCCACAGCGGGGACCTGGGATGCAGAGTGCATCATGAAAGTCGAGGAAGAGTTATGGAAAAGGAAAGTCAGACAGTCACAGAAAGACGCCGTTGAATTATGGCGTAAAGAATCACATAGACGAACAGAAAAAGCACGTAGACAGGAAGAGAAGAGTAAAGAGAATTCCAATAAAGTTCGAGAGAATCTATTAATTGAGGAAGGTATCCGAGTGAAATCAGAACAAGTAGACAGACAAAGAAATGCCCTTATGAATGGTATGTATCCCCTTCTGGCCGAAGGATTACCTAAGGCTACTCCAGAAACACCAAAAGACTTGCCAACCCCATTGTTCCCAATAAAGGTACATCCTAAGGGGCATCCTAGAACCGCAGAAGATGTTTTCCTTTCCTCATATTTAGATGACGCAGCTCCCGAGTATGCTAATTCCGCCCCACATAGACCGCATACCAGGGAGGTTCAACGCCAAGATCCAGTGCCCGTATCCCTACAGCAACAAATCGAGTCACAAGTTCCGGCAAGCACATCTGTTTCTGTATCCGCTCCTACAGCTACTTCTATGGCTGTGTCCACACCTGTAGTTGCTGTGTCACGTTCGACGAATCCTTTTACACCCGACGCCCCAGATGGGGCCGCGGGAGGAGCTACCAATATCTTTTCTACGCCACCCAGAATAAATAAACTTACTTTTCAAGAGTCAGCGCATTCACGTACACCCAAACTCCTTAGTGCCCGTGCGCTTAAGGAACTTCTTATAGATTGTAGATATGACCCGGTGCCTGGAAAGGAGGACGAAATGACCCTAGCATCATTGCGTATCAGACGAGCCGCAGTGTATTTAGCGAAGATACCAGGAATGACTGCGCATCTAGATAATATATATCATTTTGTCCAAACAGGGCGAGATCCAGAATGTATTTACAGAGCTATGGAATACCAGAAAGTAGAGATACAGGGGGAACTGTTACGTTTCCTCATAAACTGTGTGATCAGAAATCAAGACCGACCGGGGGTAGACCCGGAAGCAATGAAAATTCTTACAAGATGGAGCCAGAATATATCAGAAGGGAGACATGATAAACAAAATTGTATAATAGCCATGTGCCGAAAGATCCGTAAAGAAATAGAACGCCTACACGAAGAGCGATTAGAGGTAGACGAGTTCGAACAAAACGAGGAAGAAGGGTCAGGACTGCCCACAGGACAGTCGGACACCATAGCCTATGTAGGTAGAGGAAGATCTTGTAATAGGAATCAGACTAGATATCATACTGACTCAATACATCCGATATGTCCAGATAATAACAGGAATTTTCAAATACCTATAATTAATATAAGGTCTAACGAGCATTCGTTCCAAACCGCCGACAAACTACTCCGAGAACGAAGGGGTTATCATTTCCTCGATTCTATGGATGAACAAGATTTAGCCAGGGCAGCTGTCCATTGGGTGGACAGTCCCGGAAGATATAGTGATGATACAGTAGTACGCACATTTTTGAATCTTACCCCAGATGAACAAAGGTTAGCTGGGATTTATATGATTCAACAACTCATTATACTATATCGGAGTCAGCATTCGGACCCTGGTCCCTTGCCTGACATACTGACTGAATTACTTATGAATAAATGGAGAGGTCCAGGTACTGAATTAATTAAAGAAATTCTAGAATCAAGAAAGCAGTATATTCTTTTTGTATGTTCAGAACATGTTCCATTGTCCGTCAAGGAAAGAACTACGTATCACATAGATAGACAGAATCCCTTACGAGAAGTGCACCCAATAAAGGGTGAGGACAATCAGTTTAAACGCGTATTTGTATATACGCCCATATCGAAAATAGAATTGTTACAAATGAAGAAAGTGGTACCCAGTCATGACAAAGACCCAGCGGGTTTTCACCGAGAAATTAAAGACATGTTACTCATGGGAGAGTATACCTACCCCGACATTATGACAATATTAAAGGTATTGATGCCTGCTGGCATTTATGAAAAACTCAAGGAAAAAGAGTGGGAGGTAGGAGACCAAAAGATAGAATGGTCAGTGTTAGAAGCTGAAGAAAAGGCCCGAACTGCAGGAGCAGGGCTTGGGGACAAAACTAAGGCATTACCAGGATTACTAGTACAGGTACTGCCGCGTTTATTAACTACGAAAAAGGAAGATTGGGGTACAATTTCAGCCTGTAAGCAGAAGCAAGATGAAGACACTAGTGATTACTATGCCCGATTTGAAAAATGTTTTTGTATAAATAGTGGCATAAAAGCAAGTAGCGAATCATACCCACATCTGTTTGTAACAAAATTAGTAGAAAATGCTCTGCCCCCAGTAAAGAATAGAGTATTAAAATTCGAGAGTACCTGGCAAGGTAACACTCCATCACAAATGTTACAAATGTTACAGTACCATCACAATAGAATTAGAGAGGAACAAGAACATGAACACAGACGCATGAAAGACACGAAAATGAAAATGTTAGTTTCCCAGACAGTTCCAGCTGAAGGGCATAAAAGGGGTATGACACATTCCGATTCAGCAGGACCTGTAAAAGGGACATGCAATTATTGTAAAAAGCCAGGCCATTACGTACACGATTGTCCAGTTTTAAAACATAATATCGCCATAGGTAAAACACAAGAAAGATCACGGCCACTCAGACAAGATCAGAATGAACAAGGAGCTATGCAGCATGCCCAGGCCATGCCAGCCGCACAACAGCCAATACAGTTTGTGCCAGCTGCACCCCCATTGCCTGTTGCTGCCACACAAACAACAACACGACAAATGTATCAGACCGCACAGTATGAATATCCCGAGTATCAGCGTTACGCATGAACAAGCCTAGAGAGGGAAGTTGACTTACCCCTTATTGAAATCCCAGTAGACCAAGAAGGACCTTATGTACATAGTGAATTATTAGGCCAAGATAGAAAATTTCTACTCGATACAGGGGCAAGTCGAACGACCATAAAACGTAGTGAAGTTCCAGGGGCACCCCTCTCAGGCTCACAGAATATTTCCCTTGGTTTTTCAGGAAAACCTATTGTTAATGAAGTGTCACAACCTCTGCCACTTACGATAGGACCTTTGACCCGAACTACAGATTTATTGCTTACTAAATCATGTCCAGAAAATCTATTAGGAATAAAAACGTTAAAAGCTCTAGGAGCTATAATATGTTGTTCTCCGGAAGGAGTAAGATTGTTTTTACGTGATTTTAAAGGTCACTATGTGTCTAGAGACATGGATCCCCGATTACAGATTTTACCTACACGTCTATGGGCACAAGGCCCTACTGATGTTGGATGCATGAATATTACACCATATCGAGTCACATTAAAGGCAGGAGTGGTGCTACCACGAATGCGACAATACAAGTTACCACCAGATGCTGTAGTGGCTTTACTACAAATCATTGACGAGCTCATTGCCCAAGGAGTAGTTGTGGAAACAGACTCCAATATATGTAATTCACCGATAATACCGATTCTTAAACGAACAGATCCGAAGGCCCCGCCAGTATATCGATTGGTTATTGATCTGCGCGAGTTAAACAAATGCATTGTGCCACAATTCCCTGTGGTCCCAGATATCTCGTCATTACTGACAGCTATTGATTCCGAAGCGACATTCTTCACTGTAATCGATCTCAAGAATGCCTTTTTCAGCGTCCCAATAGATCCGGAAAGCCAATATTTGTTCGGATTTAGTTTAAATGGACGTAGCTTTAAATTCTCACGCGCACCTCAAGGATTTACAGAAAGCCCCAGCATCTATAGCCAAGCACTGAAACGAGAACTTGACAGTATCCACATGCCAGTTAACACTGCTCTGCTTCAATACGTCGATGATCTGCTGATCACCGCCCGAAGCGAACCTGAATGTGAAAAAGCATCACTGACAGTTTTACAATTTCTAGCCGAAAAAGGGCACAAGGTGTCCCCTTCTAAGCTGCAATTCTGTGTCCAGCGAGTTATTTATCTTGGACACTCGCTGTCCAAGGAGGGAAGGCCGCTTACACCAGACCGCATTCAGTTAATAGCTAACATGCCAATACCCAAGACACAAAAGGAGGTGCGGGCTTTCATAGGCCTCACTTCATACTGTAGACAGTGGATCCCGCAATATGCATTTCTAGCAAAACCACTCATTCAGTTGACAACCCAGGAGGCAGCCATATCGACTGTTCTCCCTTGGACTCAAGAACATACACAAGCTTTTGAAAGCCTAAAGAAAACTTTATGTCAAGCACCTGTTTTAGCAACACCATGTTACAGAAAACAGTTTACACTCTTTGTTACAGAACGCGAAGGTACTGCTTTGTCAGTACTCACACAGGATCAAGCAGGAGCACACAAACCATGTGCTTATTTTTCTAGTACATTAGATCCCGTAGCTCAGGCTTTGCCTGCATGTCTGAAATCAGTGGCAGCGACAGCTTTAGCAATCAGACAAAGCGATGCCATAGTGTTAGGACATCCATTGACAGTTCAAGTACCACACGCAGTAGAGGTTCTTATAAATAGAACACAAACACAACACTTGACCATAGCACGACTTACAGGGTATGAACTTACATTGTTTCAGCCACATATAGAAATAAGACGCTGTAACACATTGAATCCTGCCACACTTTTGCCAGTAACCGGAACAGACCCACTAGCCCATGACTGTATTGAAGTTATTACTGTAACGACAAAACCCAGACAAGACTTGACCGATGTTCCATTGTCAGATCCAGACTTGACATTTTATGTAGATGGTTCATGTATGAGAACAAGTACAGGAGAATTAGTGGCCGCTTATGCAGTCACAACAGATACTGAAGTCATTGAAACTAATCGTATAAATACTTTGTCAGCTCAAGCCGCAGAGCTCATCGCTCTGACACAAGCCTGTATTCAAGCCACGAATAAAAAAGTCAACATATACACTGATTCACGTTATGCATTCGGAGTTGTACATGACTTCGGCGTGCTGTGGCGAGAGAGAGGTTATTTAACTTCCCACGGTGCCCACATTCAGCACGGACCCCTCATTCATGCCTTATTAGATGCAATACATCTACCTACTGCAATATCAATTATGAAATGTAAAGCTCATACGAAAGTTACTGATATCATTTCCCAAGGCAATGATCTAGCCGACAGAACGGCTAAACAGACTGCTCAAACTCAAACTCCCGACATGACAAAGACAATAGTCCCGATGCCGACACATTGTATGACAGTTAAAGATCCTACTCTTGACGTAATTGACATACAGACACATGCTACACCAGACGAAATAAAGAAATGGACTGAATTAGGAGGGATCCAAACGGACCAAGGATGGATGATGAAGGAAAAGTCTGTATGGTTCCTTCCTGATTCAATGGTCCAAGTTATAATTAACACTATACATAGTCCGGCACATCTAGGAGAAAAAGCTATGCTAGACAGCATTCAACACATTTGGTTTAATAAACATTTACGAGCAGCAGCCAAACAAAAGGTCCGTACCTGTATGATCTGTTGCCAGTTCAACCCAGGAAAAAGTGTTCCCGTAGAACAGGGTGGATTTCATCCTCCTGATCACCCTTTTGAAGTCCTACAGATGGATTATATCCTGACGGAACGATGTCGAGGATTCAAATATGTTCTCGTAGTTCTCTGCGCTCTGTCCCGTTGGACAGAGGCGTACCCGGTTTCAGATTACACTGCCCCGACTACTGCCAAACAGTTGGTTCGAGAATTCTTCCCACGATACGGTTTACCACGTGTTGTTCACTCAGATAACGGCCAGCCGTTCTCATCCGAATTAATGAAACACGTTTCACTTCTGTTAGGTTATCAGTGGAAATTCCACTGTGTCCGACACCCCGAAGCAGCAGGTCTCGTAGAAAGACATAACCAGATACTGAAAATCAGAATGTCCAAAATATGCAGAGAAAAAGGTATCGACTGGGTAGTAGCGTTACCCGTTGCACTCTTTTACATGAGAATGGTAGCACATTCACGAACAGGGCTATCCCCGTATGAGGTGATCTTCGGTAGACCACCAAATATGTGGGGGACGCCTATACCACGCAAAATAACTGATATTGACTGTAATATGCTGACAGATTACTTGGCTTCCTTGATGTCTGCACTACAATCTTGTCGTTCACAGGTAGCTGAAGCCTTTCCTGACAACACTGAGGTGAAACCCCATGACGTAGTTCCGGGGGATCTCGTCTTTGTGAGGAATTTCGACCGAAAGACTCAGCTGGAGCCCAGGTGGAAGACACCCAAGTTGGTTCTGCTGACCACAAGAACAGCCGTGAAGATCGAGGGCCGCAAGGGCTGGATTCATTCAAGCCATATCAAAAAATTTCATGGACAATCCTCGGATATAGACATTGTGCCCTGCACTCCCTCACAGACTGATTCAAAACTTCCTTTGGTGGAAAAAACTGAAAGCGAACTTTACAAAGTTAAGTTAAGGCCTAGGACGTCAGACGGTTTGATTGTTTAAGTCCTCTCCTAGGTGAAGCGGTTGAATCTGTCTCTGACATGTATCCTCTAGACCTGAATCATGAACAGTCGCGAAAAATGATGAAACGACAGGCGTATTGTAAATCCATTGTATAGGGACATTATTAATTTTGTTTTCCTTAAGTCTTTTAATAATTATTACCAGTATGTTGTTGCACATATATTACCCTATTGCCAGAAATGTTCACAATGTTATTGCAGAACATTCTTTTAGTGACTTATCCCCGCATGAATTGTCCTATAGACTTGCGCTGCGCAATAACACTTTCATTAGTATGTTACATCATTCCCATCAGACTAGTAATGCTACTAATTGTTGGGTGTGTGGCCGACTCCCTCCCTATCAGAATTATGAAGGAGTCCTGCCATTCTTTCCACACCCATTTACACACAATGGCTCCTGTGGAGCATGGTTCAGTTTAATCAATTCCATAGACTCAGACACAGCAGTTTACCAAGATCATTGGATATGGGGAAACCTGAACCTAGTTTTACTCAAAGTCTGCTACCCTGACAAGGAGGGTCGCCCCAAAAGAACAGGAACTGATCTAGAAAATGAAGTGTATGGATTAGGTAATTTTACACCTAATCTCATGATTCTAAATGTCGTATCCGAAGTTGAGCTAGTCTTACCCACCATGTCAGTATTCCCAGCAAAAGGTGAATTGTGTGTAAGAAAGGTTGGTTCCATACATATGGGCCATAGTCAATGCACTACTACAGTAGAATTCAGTGATCAAGGCAAATCTTCATTCAGAGCTTATCGCCACTCCTACTTTATATGTGGTCAGACTGCATATATGCGTCTACCTCTAGATTGGGATGGTACCTGCTACATAGCATTCCTTTTGCCACCTGTTTTCCTAGCTCCTCCTGATTATTATATAAATATTCATTTAGTACACAATAGAGAGCGGAGAGATCTCCCAATTGTCGATTATACTGAGACGGCATGGGACAAGTATGTAGATTTCAATAAAGGCATCTTTCCCTATATAGGTACAGTTACCAATAGTAAGCTGATACGTAGATTAACTAGAACCCTTGAAGCAGTAGTGAATGAAACTATTTCCGCCTTAGGCAATTTAACAGAAGAGCAGTCTGCTATGCGGATTGTTGTGCTTCAAAATCGTCTTGTCCTTGACGTCATCCTGGCTGATAGAGGCGGAGCTTGTAGGGTCATCGGATCAAGCTGCTGCGTATTCATACCAGAAAATTCGCCATCTGTATATAAAGCTATAACTCGCCTTCACAAGATTGTAAGCCAGATGCACCAGAACCCAGGCACTTGGACTTGGTCCAGTTGGTTTTGGAATGTGATATCAGCCTGGGGATGGAGAGTTCTATCCTTCCTAGGTATTGGCCTTCTCCTACTATTCAGTTGCTGTCTATGTCTACAATGTGGACCAGCGATCTGTGGTCTGTGTGCCACATCGTGTATTCCACCACCAAGATTTCATTCGTCACGGAAGAAGAAAGAAGAACAAATGATGCTATATGAACAGATCAATGGATTAATGAAGATTGATATCTCTTAACGGGCAAGTAGGGGACAAGGAGGGAATGTGGAAATATGGATTTTTCTGGTCAGTTATGTCCCCTATCTTGGACCCCAACAGTTCTATGTGCATGTCACAAGTACCTGTGTGTTCCCTCCAGTTCCAGTTATAAAGACGCAAACACATGTGCGTCCACCATCAACATGTCCTCTGTCAGATCCGCCATGAATAGGCCAGATATTCCATTCCTAAGTATGAAAAGCCACCGGCTTTATATGGTTCACTTATGCCATTTTACAGTCCAGGCAAGTAGGCCCTGATTCTGTCATCAAACTCTTCTTGCCTTCTGCCTCTGAAAGCTCCAGTCTGAGCCTGCATCTGTGACCATGAACTTTGTCTCATTCTCTGCGCGGCTCACGAAGCCTGACATCAGCCTATTCTCTGCCAAGAACTGTATTTCACCTTCGAATTATCTGCTTCCCCCTCAGCCGATGCATTCCTGCCTAGTAGCTTAAGTAAACATTCTTCCAGTTACCGAGCAAAAGGCCGGCTTCTCTGTCCTCATGCAAGTAATTCATAGCCTTGTTACCATGGAATATTCCTACCCCCTCGCATTTAGTGTAGACACTTAGACGCTTGTACATGCACGCACAGTCAGTATAGAATAGATTCTGTCCGAGAGTCCTTCTTTTATGGATAACATAGTTCTTTAAACATAGGATGTTAGATATGATTTGGGATTAGGTTGACTTGACCCCCCAGACTTCTTGTCTCCACATGTAGAGCTAAATGTCAAGTCCCCTTCACCCCCTAGTTACACGTCAATTACACGTCAGACCGCTGCGCGCGCATCCATGCCAAGTATTATCTTATAGATCCACCTATACATGACATCACAACCAATTATGTTCCTTTTTTCGCCTTATTACACCCATTTCTGGTTACGCAGAACAACTCGTCATTTTCCTTATCAATTGTTACGCCTACTGCATTTACTTCATTGTCATGTATGTACTATAAAAGTCATTTCTTGTCAATAAAGTGTGTGCTTCACTTCCTGAACCTTCGTGGTGACGGAACATTGGGAGCAACCGATTATAATCGAATTAATGGAATAAAGCCCATTCCGAACCTCTAATACCACGGATTCTGCCTCTCATTTTATTGAGCTATTTTACTATGTTCCTGTATCAAATTCAGTCCCGGTAAAGGAGAAATATTTACCACAAGATCGCATTGGGATGGCCAACCAAAAGCATCACTAGACCAATATTCCAGGGGAGGAGTAAGACACTAGAAGGTGGAACATAGCAGCATAATAACCCACTGAAAGCAAGCTTCTGTGAGTGACGCTCTCCTTAACCAATTAGCAATTACAATTGATCATCCTGCAGTGCAAGCGCTGTAGGCTCGACCTAAAAAGGTCAAGGAGTGCAAAGAGAAGAAGGGAACACATGCACTAGACAAAAAGTATGCACACAGAGAACATGTAGGCTGCTAGCAAGTAAAGAACAAGATAGTTGTACCAAGTCCATGAAAGGACATAGAAACAATGCACACTTCTTCAAAGATAATGTGAAAAAATAGCCTACCACTGAATATACGAAAATGGAGAGCATGACTAATAGGGCATTTAAATATAGTCCTGTACTAGGGTTCAGGTGGCAGATCTTAAAAATATCTAGGACAGACAGGGCCTGAAAGATTCACCGAGTTGTCAAAATATGTTATCTGTATGTATAAGGGTATGTATGTATGTGGTATTTATATACAGGTAAACCAGCCACAAGCCATCTGAGTCCAAGAAAAATAGACAATGTGAGACTGGAGAGGTAGTTGGTTTACGTGCATTTAGTGAGGAAAACAGACTGATAAAGTAGACCGCATAAGATAGCTGAATTTAATGCAAAGGCAAGAAGAGAAGCTCTGGCTTGAAACCAATAAAAAGTCAAAAGTAAGGTTTGCACATAGACGAGAAAACTGAAGGAGGTGTTAGGGAAAGGGAATGGAGGGAGACATGGAACAAATGCACTTGTTGCCACCAAACAAAGAAAATACAATAAGAGTCATTAATAAGCAGGGGCGTAGCTTAGTAAGTGAGATTCGAAGGCTATGTATCTCATATTTCCCAACTAAAAAAGCAGTGGGCGCCAGGGTGAATGTGTGAGGTGACCAAGTTTCGGGATGGACTGTTCGCATGAGGAGCAAAGTCAGTATTGATTTTCATTAGGTTGGGCTCTGGGGCTGATTTAGAGTTTGTTGGACAGGTCCTCTGTTGCAATTGTGACCGAATTAAAGTTGCGCGGACCACAAGGTTTACGCCATTGGATTAAAATTAGGGCTCCCCGGTTTTATGGTATTTATTTTTTGGATATTTCCATCTGTATTTATTCATATTTATTTTTTGTCAACTTTCTATGTATTTATTCATATATATTATGGGTTTTGTGAAAAAATGAAACTGAAACTGGTATATTTACACATTTATTTAATCAATAAATATGCAGTCATTTTGTAAATGCCTGACAGGTTTCAGTGATATGTACACCCGCAGAAGATAAATCAATGCACTTATATGAAAATATGCACATTTCAGTATCAGCCTTCTGCATATCTACTGCTGTTTAAGTCTCTTTACTAAAATTACTTTTTTTAACCCCCCTTACCTATCAATCCACACAGTTATTTTCCTGGCAGTCATGGCAAAGTGTATTTAGAATCATTCAAAAAGCACCCAATTTCCATTTTTATCCACATTTAAAAACAAATACAGACAAGAAAATAAATGGTTTTCTGTCTGTATTTATCTGTAAAAATCAGTAAAAACGGAAACAGGGAGCCTTAATTAAAATGTACTCTGTCAGTGTAAAACTTCCTTTGTGCCATTGAAGTAAGCCATCCGACCATTTGCCCTATTTAAAGGGGATAGTCAGATGTCATTTGTTTTTACTGTCTGTCAGCACCAGATATATCCTTGTGGTGAGGGATGGTAAAAAAATATAAAAAATTACCCACACACCATGGGAGAAAACTGTCATGGGGTCATACGTTTATCTTTCAAAAGCTAATTCCCGCTTTGGGAGTTTTTTACAAAAAAAACTAACTTTGGAGAAGTCTGATGGCCAGCCACTGATAATCTTTTCCTACATTGAAAGGAACCGCCATAATAGCTGTTCCTGAAAATATAGAGCGTGCTACTGTCAATGTTTGTGAATTCTAAAAAGTAGTAAATTTGCACCCATTCAAAACGTACATCTGTGGGTGCAGATTTGCTACTTTTTGGGTAAACCAGTCCTATGAGCAATATTTATAAAGAACTGGAGCAACGCTGAGCAGCAAGAAGAGTTGCTGCACTGTATTGTATCACCTGAAGAGAACAGAACTGCAAATTATTTTCAAAAACATGCAACAGCTCTACTCTCTCTATGTGCTGGAGCACTTTGGGCTGCCTAGCGCCAAAGCAGGTACCCTTTTGTCACAGTGCAAGGGTTTCTGTGTTACGGTCAGGAAACTTTTTGTTCAAGGAGGGGTACCTTCCTGCAGACAACCTATCCTTGGAGACTATTTCTGTTTATGCATGTGTGCCGCAGAATGCAGCACACATGCAAAGAGATAATTATGAGAAGAAATGAAGATATTTTTTCTCGTTATGCCAGCCTTAAGCAAGTGTACTATTTTTTGGGCAAACCCATGTCCACAACTCTTTGTAAATATATGGTTGCATCCAAATCCATAGGTGGCTGCATGGGAGCACCGCATTGTGTTATTTATTCTTGCAAAGTCACAAAAATCAGCATTTGCATGGCTCTGCATTTACCAAAAAGGATTTTACGTCAGGGCAGCCTCAAAAAACGGAACCAACCCCAATGCTAAATTTTTGTAGGTCTTGGCCTTAATATATTTGGGATGCTGATCAAAACAAATGAAGAAGTTAAAGCCGCTTAGTGAAATCAAGGCGACAAAACTAAACAACATTGATATAGCAGACTTGACTCAGGGTCCCCATATACAACTACCAAGCCAGGAATGTTTTTATTTGAGGGCTGTCACACCCCAAGTACCCCTCTGAAGCTACACCCTTTTAAGAACTCCTGCCGAAGCAATGTGAACAAAAGGGAAGAAATCCCCATGTCAGAGCCTTTGGGGCCCCAGTAAAAGAAATAAATTAAAGAGGATTCAGACTTTAGCAAGAAAACCAAAGGACGGTCAGCAACAGTAACCATGAAACTTGGAATGTGCAGGATCTGAGATGCTACGTCAGTGCTGGAGGACCATTGGATTCTGGAGTGGTGGACAGTCAAGGGTATGTATCTAAGAGTTGCAAATGGTTAAAGTAAATAAACACATACATAGATATCCCTGAAACTGGACAGAGGATCTCTTCAGCAGTTTGATTTTAGATACTCCTCATCCTGGTGTTTATATAGATCCTATCAGTATCAGATGATTCTCTGATAGATTGTATCAGTGATTTTCTAAATTGCACATTTTCACAATGGATATAGGTGTACATCTTTCGTCATCTTGAAGTTGGACGTGGGGTCAATTCCTCATTGCAATTTCCAGATATTTACAAATCTTGTGAGTTTCAAAATGTGTTTATATGATTATGGTATTAAAAAAATAAATTTACATTGACTCTGTGTTGTAAATGGTATACTGTTATCATGCATCTCGAAATGAACCAACTATTTCTTTTGTTTACAGAGAATTACGTTGCATCATGTTTGCCATTTTCTATTTTGGCTGCCTGTCCCTCGCATTCCCATACATCCAGCCATGGATTTTGATGCATTCCCAGACTTACTAAAGCTAGTAAACCTGGTAAAGCTTCAAAATGCTACACCTTCCCAGGAGAGGCATAACGAGTAGAAATATATTTATTTCTCCTCGTTATTTCCTCTTTCCAGAATGCAGCATCCTCTAAGGATTGCTTTTATGCCCTTCCTGCCCCAAAACAATTGCGCCTGTAAAGTAGGCACCCTTGCACTATAGAGCAAGGATGCATGTGTTTTCACTAGCTGCCCTGTGTTGTGTGAAAGATTAGAAGATATGCCCTTTAGTGTTATTTCTGGGAGATGGTTTAGAATATAATTTTGCAGAGCTGTTGCTGTTGGGAATGGAATGGCCTGTACAGTACCAAGTTTACAATCAGGAGTCCACAACAGGCGGCAGCACGATGCCCTGGCTTTCCTAATAAAAGTTGTTTAAAAATAATCTGTTTGAACCTATACACGTCTAACCTTTCTTTATTTCTTATTTGGTTATTCTGCAAAACCAGACTTAGGGCCTTAATTCTTCCATTCTTTGTAGTTAATTTTGAACCTAATTTTATAACCAAGAGCAAATTAATATTTATTGATTCAAATTATGTGAACATTGTGGAAGATATTGTTATTCACTGTAGTGTTAACACGATAGTATTATAATTTGATCGTAGTATATGTTAACTGCTTACATTCTTGTGAAATGAATTGTTAAGTGCAAGAGTAACGTAAGAACGTGTCACATTTTGTGTGTTTTCGAACACGTGGTTATGATGACGGAAAGCAAGCAAAATATGAAATATTTCATTCACAAAAACAATTGAAGAGAAAGATATTTTGACAGACTATACCTACAAGCTGGTCATTTAAACGAAACATGATGAAACAGCAAATCATTAACAGTTTCCTCTATTTACTTATGTGATCTGTTAAAAGGGTTCCCCTTTTGGGAAGTATATAAGAAACTACCCACATTGAGAGAAAAAAACTGCTAGAAGAAGGCCCCAGCCAATGCACTTTGGTAGCCATTAGGAGGACACTGCATTGGCCATGGCAGTTCTGGCGAATAGGCTTGTGTTCCATAAACATTTTTCATAGTTTCTTCGACATTCAGGTGTCAGAGATAAAGGAACGGCTGCAAATAAGCAGGAAAAGTGGGGGCATGGCATGAGATTCCAAAATCAGGGAAGACCATGGTGCTTCAACTCCCCTATTAGGTCTGGCACAGCTTTTGCGTACCTTATGTGATAAATAGTAAAATACCTTTAAGAAGTACTGCAGATAGAGGGGTTGAGAGAGGGACCCACTTGCGGGTAATTCCTTTTAGTACAGCATTTGTTTCGGAACAGTTTGAGTGCTTCCACTGCAAAAACGTTTTTGTATTGAATGTTTTGGCTTGTGGGAAAGCTTACCCTAAATATAGCAGAACTGAGCAGGTTACAGTGACAAGCCAAATATCAAGGCTATAGGCGTATTCAATTTATAATTTAAAGGAATGACTAAGTCACTAGGCCTAACGTATTTATTGCGCAAAGCATATGTTTAGGCAAATAGTTATTTAATGGTGGATTGTTATCAAGCCTATATTTAAAGATGCATTTTGTTATATGAAATCTCACCAATTACTGCAATAGGTAAATGTTTTGGTATTGGCTACCACCAGTGATAAAAATAGTTTTGCTAACTGTAAATTTGTAAATCTTTGCAATTTTCTGTATGTACACCTCATGGTTCCCTTAAGGGTAAGGTCTGTGTTCTCGAAATAAAGAAAAAAAGAGACAATTTTAATTTGCAGTAAAGCAGAGTATAATAAGCTTGCACGCAAGTGGAAGGACAGACAGCTCCTCAGAGCTGTAAGCTGAACTTCAAATCATACTGAAACAGACTGTGGTTTACATACCTTTTTAAAGGTAAATACATCACATACATAATTACTGATAGAATGTTGGAGCACATCATTGTCAAAAAAAGCAATACTATTCTACAAAAATAACTGATCACATGATTATAGCACGCAGCTTATCTACACCTGTGGTTTGATACATTTCTACACTAGCTTGGTGGTCTTGGCCTGTCTGGGTTTGAAGCATAACAGTACAACTCCTACATGTCTACTGATCTGTGAAGCCTAACATCCTGTCTGTCCTGTGCTTCTAGTCAGCTTTAACAGCATATTTTCTTAAACGTGTGTTCCCTCAACGCGTTCCTGTGGCCTTCACTGCTACAGTGGTGTCTAAATATATAAGCATGCATCTGCTTTTCCTCCCTCCAAATCTTAACCCTATTTGTGTTGATTTTTACTCTTCTATTGAATTACGGCTGGGCTTGTATCAATCTTTTAGCACGTACATTTCTATACGTTTTTCTGCTGATGTTTTCATTGACATGAACAGACTTTCTTCATTTTCTACATCAGTCATGCTCAATGCAGGAGGTCTGAGTTGGGTATGGTGACAAGCCAATGATAAAAGCTATAGTCCTGATAGATTCACTGGTAAGTGTTATGTCCAGTACCATAAATCTGTTCTTATTAATATGAAAAGTTATTGAGAAAAGCATTTTTTTAAAGCCAATAGGCCTTCAAGGGTAAATTGGTATTACACTGTGCAAAATCTTTTAGACAAGTATTTTATTTCATAGAAACTCACATTTTATCATACTGGGCAAGGATTTTGGTGCTGGTTACCCCATTTGACAAACCTTAGGGAAAGAATAATTTCACTCTGATAATCCTTTTTAACCCCTTTTAGGCAAAGTTGTATATTGTTTTGCCAACTGTACTCTTCTACATAGTTGCAATTTTATCATTGTATTTCTGATGGTCGTCATGTGGGAAAGCCTATGCTCAATACAGAGGCCTGAGTTGGTTATGTTGACAAGTCAATGATAAAAGCTGTATGCCTGATTGGTTCATGAGATAAATTATATCAGGTGCCATAGGTTTGATCTCTATATAATGAAAAGTTAAAACAAATGCAGGAGGCCTGACCTTTTATTGCAAAAATAATTTGGTAAAGCCAGTAGAATTTTAAAGGTAGACTGCTATTACACTGTTAAAGACTGTTGATTGGTATTCCGCTTCATGGAACCTCACAGACAAATGTAGTTGGTAAGAGATTTGGTTACAACCTCTAACAAAACATTGGATAGAAGACTTGCCCTGTGATAATCCTTGTTGGCCTCTCTTAGGAAAGACTGTGTATTGTTTTTCAAACTTTAGTTTTATATGTATTTGTAATTCATGTCTGTAAACCTGATGGCTGTCTTTCAAGAAGACTTACACTCAATTCAGTAGGCCTGAGTTGCTTATGGTGGCAAACCAATGATCAAGGATATAAGCGTGATTGGTTCCTTGGGATATGGTATGGCCAATGCCATACATGTGATTATGTATTACGAAAAGTTACAAAGGTAGAAGGTTTAACTTATTTGTTGAGTAAAGAAACAGTGGGCCTTTAAAAGTGAATTGGTATTAAAGTGTCTCAAAGACTTAAAGAGGCATTTTGATTCATGGAATCTCAAAGATTACCTTAGTAGGAAAGTGCTTTTATTTTGATTACTGTTAGAAATGGGATTACTGGTTGACTGAAATATGACCCCTGGTCAAGCAGCAACCACAATACTAGCTACGGTAAGAGGCAGGCAAAACCTAAATTAACCTGTGTTCACCCTCTGGTAGCTTGGCATACATCAGTCAGGCTAAACTTAGAGGCAATGTGTAAAGTATTTGTGCAGCACTTAAAGCAGTAACAACTGTGAAAACACTACACAAAAAGCTGCCACATCAGGATTAGAAAAATAGAGTACATTTTAACAAATATAACAAGACTTTCAAGTTTATTTTTGTTTATGTTATGGAACTCCGAGGAGGTTCACCTAAAATCTCAAAAGTTCATACATATAAATAAACTAAAACTACATTTTTATACACATAATAAAATATGCCCACCCCTCCAATGTATCCCACAATTATAAACAATATCATAGGTTCTAGAGTTTTCATTTAAAACTGTCTCCCCTCAAGCTGCAGAATATTGTACCTAAGAGTACATAAAGCGCCTTTTGTGCCATCAAGGCAAGATATACAGAATGTATTTTTACATAATGAACTATGAACCATCCCATAATAGGTCAAACAATCATAGAAAATATCCAATGTTCTAAAGCTTTCATTTAAAACAAATTCCCCTCAAGCAGCAGAATCTTTTACCAAACACAACCAAAAAAACTAAAATCCAATCAGGGAAACCGGTGATATTAAATTGTACCGTTTTTGGGTAAAATAGTTCCAAAAAGCACAAAGCGCCAACAAGAGCTATCTGGTCACGTGGGACTGTGACAAAGTCTCAAGTTCAGGCCAACTATGATGAAGTGCCTTAAATCCTGATTGCGGAGCGTTGTGTGGATCCTAGACGAAGAAGCATTGCGCAATCAAAGCGATGTGTTGGTTAACAAATGTGGCAAGGATGCAGTACGAGGAACTGTTGCGTCGTCGTCAAGGATCACGTCAGCGAGACTTGCGATGCAAAGCCAGGGGGCTAGGATGCAGCGTGCAGCCAAGGCAGTGCGGTGGTTAAGATGAGCTGAGAGGCTGCGATGCAGAGGCCATCGTCGATGTACCGTCTCCGAGAATTGCAAGGACCTTGATTGGTTCTAAAGACTGCAAGGGTGATGTGGACCTTCAGCGCCATGGCCAATACACGCAACAGCAGCAATGTGTTGGTTTTGCTCGAGGATATGCCTCTCAGGCAAGTAGATGAGTTGGTTCAGCTGGAGGATGCACCCCTCAGCAGACAAGATGCATCAGTTCTGCTGGGAAGCACCTTAAGCCCACTTCCAAGGGTCCAGGACAGGAGTGGCACCACTTCGCAAGGTAGACTCACAGATGGTAGACTCAAGGTACAGATGCAAGTTGGTTGGAAGATTGTTATGTCCCTGAGGCTGCAGATCAGGAGGACAGTCAATTAGTCCTTGGAGTCACTCTGGGATCTGGGTTCAAGTGATGCAGGTCTAGTTCTTCTCACCCAGGCAAGGAGGGCAGAGGGTCTGCACAGCAGAGAAGATTTTCTTCCAGGGCAGCAGTCCAGAAGATAGTCAGTCCTTCAGCAGAACAGTCCTTCTTTTTGGCAGGGTATCCACAGGTCCAAGAGTTCCCTGAAGTGGTTGTGTCTGAGGTCCAGTACTTATACCCAATAGTTCCTTTGAAGTGGGGGAGAATTCAAAAGACAAGTCTTTGAAGTGCACAGATGTTCTGCCCTGCCAGTCCTGGCTCCAGACTAACTACAGGGGCTAATGCTGTCCTTTGTGTGGGGACAGGTCACAGCCTATTCAGATGTATGTGAGGCTGGGCCAAGCTCCTCCCTCCCATCATGTCAGGATAGCCAACTCAGGCACATCTAAGCTCCCATGGTGTGTGTGTATGTCTAGGTGGAACACACAAAACCCAACTGCCAACTACACCAAGTCATGGGAATAGAGACAGGCTGTAGGCACCAAATGGATGAGGCAAGAAAATGCCAACTCTCTGGAAGGGTGCATTTTCAGAACTGTAGTTTAAAACCTGACTTCACCATAAGTTAGGATTTTGAATCGGGATTCCAGAGACACAAAACATGAATCAGTTATATCTTT
The DNA here is from genome assembly GCF_964204655.1 of Triturus cristatus. Taxonomy (NCBI): domain Eukaryota; kingdom Metazoa; phylum Chordata; class Amphibia; order Caudata; family Salamandridae; genus Triturus; species Triturus cristatus. The sequence continues at coordinate 585,804,763 of NC_140589.1, read as the reverse complement.
CCATTTGGAAATGATGCTTCTAAAATGTAATAAGGTAATCCCAATGTTATCCTATGGGAGATATAGGCCCTGCACTAGTGAAAAACAAGTTTAAGAGTTTTTCCCTACCAGGACATGTATAACTGAAAAGTATATGTCTGCATTTTAAATACATTGCACCCTGCCCTCTGGACTGTCCAGGACGTACCCTGAAGGTGACTTATATGTATTAAAAAGGAAGGATCAGGCCTGGCAAAAGGTTTATTTGGCTAGGTCGAAATGGCAGCTTATAACTGCACACACAGTCTCTGCAATGACAGGCCTAAGACATGTTTAAAGGGCTACTTAAGTGGGTGGCACAACCAGTGCTGCAAGCCACTAGTAGCATAATTTACAGGCCCTGGGCACATGTAGTGCACTCTAATAGGTCCTAAAGCTAGCAGAAGCAAAATCCAGCAAAACTGAAGGCAAGCAGGCAAAATGTTTAGGGAAACCACCCTAAGGCTGTCTGGTCTAACAATTACCCTCTTTGAAAAAATCCTGAGGGAAGAAACTTTGCACTGTGATAATCCTTGCTAGACCATTTTAGGAGGACCTGACAGGTTTAATTCCCAGCCAGTCTCTTGTAATAAAAAAAAAAAAAAAAAAAAAAATGCATACAGATATACATATTATTAAATATACACATGATGTGGAGCTTTGGGTCATCCCTCTTCTGCCACTGATCTTTTCTTGTGTCATTCATACACTTCCTCCAATCATGACAGCATATAGATGGACAATGGCCCATTTCAGCCACTAGCTCTACTGCCCTGTGAGGAATGTGTTTTTTGCCTGAGCACATAAGACTAAAAATTAGTCTGCTTCAGTGGCAGGGGTAGTAGGCCAATCCTGTTTTCTACTTTTGTTTTATACACCTTCTTTGATTTTTTTCATTTTTTATTGGTTTTTCTTTTAGAGTGCACTGCAACTCCCCAGGCAGTGCTATTGAACTGCTGGTTCGAATATCATTTCATCTGCAGTAGTACAAAAACTGATGGTTGAAATGCTTGAATTAATCTCAGCCACTGGTAATTACCTAGGATTATGCCCCGGACCATTGTTTTTTTGCCCATCATGCCACCTCAAAGAGAAACCAGCTGTATGCAAATCAGCATTAGTCCTCCTCCACAGAAACATTCCAGCCGGAACTGTCATGCCAGGTCCCTTTGAACCAGAACACAAGCAACCCCATACCAATTTCTACGCCTTTGAACTTCATCTGTAGGGTATAGCTTGGTTTCAATGGTACAGTGATTAAGGGACCTATATCTTCAATGGGAAGGCTATTAGATCTTGCCTCACAGAAGTTTTTAAATGGCTAAAGATGAATCAGCTTAAATGCAATCCGGACAAATCTGAGATTGTCCTCTTTGGCCTGCCCTATTTGAACAATTTGAGCCAGTGGTGGCCAAAGAATTCTCCTCCCCTGTGCTGCCTAATCCACAGTCAATAACCTGGGTATCAACATCGACAATACACTCTCGATACGGTCACAGGTGCAGGCACTGGTGGGAATCTGTTTTGATTTATTGCGGATGCTAAAAAATTCCTACAGATTCTCCCGGATTCCTGAAAGTTAGTGGTGCAGACGCTGGACACGTCCAGACTCGACTATGCTAACGCCCTCTTCCTGGGAGTACCGGACTTCCTTTTCCTTTGCCTCCAGCTGGTGCAAAACGCGGCAGCCAGGGCGATCCTCAGACTGAAACCTACGTCGCATATGACCCCCCCATCTTAAGGCCTTACATTGGCTTCCAGTGAGGGAGCAAATTAAATTGAAGGCCATTATAATCTTTTTCAAGGCCTTCCACGGCCAGGGCACCGGTTATCTTAGCAAGCGAGTGTGCCGCTAAACACCTTCGAGGGCACTTAGGTCATCCTCTGCCAATATGGCCTGCATTCTCAAAACACGCTTGGCCTGGAAAGGAGGTGTGTCTTTTGGCCTACCTAGTGCACAAGCAAGGAACAAACCTCCGGCGGCCTTAAAGAGCAACTACCGACCTTCCTCACTTCAAGAATCAGCTGAAAACCTGGCTTTTTAGAAGCTAAGTCTTTACTGGGCAGCCTTCTGAGACCCTCCAGTGCCAGGACACTCCTGTTGGAGCAGCTGCGCACTTTTTAAATTCTGGCCATTCATTCATTATATCTGAGCAAACCTGTCACACTTAAGGCATTGCACTGAGGAATACTAGCAAGTGATGGGTGAAATGGTTGAATCAATCGCAGACACTGGTAATTACTCAAGCTACTCTCCAGTCTATCATTTTTTCCACACTATGCCATCTCAGACAGGACCCAGTTACATGCAAATCAGCATTGGTTCTGCTTCAATAGGAACAGTACAGCCTGAACTGCCAGGTCAGGTCCCTCTGAACCAGAACACAAGCAACCCCAGACTGGGGATAACTCCTGACCGGCTTTGGCCTTATTGGGCCTCATCAATAGGCTAAGCGAGCAAGGGACCAAAGTTTGTTTTTGTTTTCCTCACTGCTTCTAAATGAGGGGACCATCTCGGTGCAGACAACATTGTATCCTTGTTGTACTATTAGAACGTAGGCATGTTGCTTCTAAATGCCTCCACCATGTTGGAACTTTAAAACAACAATATACTATGTATTATTACAATTGGAAGACCGATAGCGAGCTACCAGTGAGCCGTAACTGCTCGGACAAAGCTAGACTGACAAAAAAAAGAATTTGGATGTTTTTTTACCACAATAGAATTTACTTCGCAGTGAGGACTCTCTCCTCAAAATGAGCTTTCTAGCCATGGACTTATGATAATTGAATGACGCTGTCTCCGGGCACTTTATAACAAGTCCCATTTGCTCTACCAAATACACGTTTCAAGGCACCACAAGACTGCAGGTTGCTTCAAACCCTGTCCTGAAGAAGCACTGACGTTTCATACTAAACACGACTTTAGAGGGTCGAAACGTCGATGATCGAGCTCATTTGCCTGTACAAAAAACAGTCCTAGAGGCAGCTAAACAGAAATAAACTTCTGCCTTCTCTGTCAGATGAGACTCAAAAAACAGATTATTCTAGACAGGCCAATGAAAGTGGTGTTGATACTCTATTGCATACTCCTTGTGAAGCTAAATCCATTTTATTTGTTTTCTCTATCTAGTCACATTGTTTTCACTTGATGCACTGCATGAGCACTTTTCACTTTGCACCTATGAAGCAACCCCCATCAGTAAAGTATGTTAGTTATTACAAGCAAAAATTACTTTAAATATAACAAGTAAATTGTAGATAGAGCCATGTGTGTTATTGTTCATTAATTTTATGTTTTTACATTTTTCAAGTCCTTTTCTTTCAAAAGAAATGGATGCCTTATTGTTATAGTTGCGAATCAAATGTATATTCAGCATTGTCGTTATTCCAACAGAAACAATTGTTTCTATATACTAAACAATACCCAGGTTATGAGGGATACAAGGTTTATCCATTAAAGCTTGATATTTGATAGATTTAGGTGGCAGCATATCTTAGTTCTACTTTTATTCTTTTAATTTATCTTTCATATGGCTGTTGAGTATGTGTTTCTGTTTTGTTGTGCTTGGGTATTATATGATTTAATGTGATTTATTTCCCTTAGACATTGTAGACAAAGCCAAGCCAGAAACTGTACAGCAAGTTAAGCCACTTTGGTCCAGATTTACAATGACTTTGCATCGGTGTTGTGCTACCTTTTTACATGTATCTAGAGCAAAGTCTACTGGTTTGATTTACAATCCAAAGAAAATTGGTATTTGAGTTGAATTGTAACCCAAAGTGACACAACCCAACACAATGCACTGCATTGCGTACGTTTGCCTCAAAGGGTCATTCCATGGATATTGCGTGGGCGTTTCCATGCATCCCCTCATGGCCTTTGAAGCAAATCCCTATCAACAAGAGGGCTAGATTTACAAAGAAATCACCTAACTAACGCAGCACAGCAGGAAATGTTGTGTGCTGCTTTTCCGGACACAGCAGATCAGAGAACTGAGCTATAGCTACTAAAACGTGCTGCTGTTCTGCACTCTCTTGGCACAGTCACAATTTTGGTAGCCATGTGCCAATGCAGGCACCCTTGCACCATAGTGCAGTGGTGTCTGTGTTGTGGTCAGTGTGATTTTTCTACAGGAAGGGGTCCGTTCCCGTACAAAAACTATGCTTTAAGGCATTTTCTTCTTTCTATGTGTGCTGTAGCATGCATCGTACATGTAAACAAGAAAAATGAGGAGAAATGAAAATGAAAACAAACGCTATGCCTGAATCAGGGATTGCAGGATTTTGATGCAAATCCCTGTCTACAATTCATTGTAGATAGCAATTTGTGCTACAATCCATTATTGGTTGCACAGAAATGCCCATGCACCACCATGGAACACTTTGTTGACACAAAAAACTTTAAAGCAGCGCATTGCACTGCATTGTGTTACAGTATGTTGCAACATGGTCTCTGAAGTCTTGGTAGGCAGCCCAGGGTCAGCAAATGCGTCCCACACAGTGGGATAAGGAAGCACGCTATACAGCGCTGTTGACCTGTGCCACCTCCTCCTCCTTGCTGCAGAGTTATGTGGGTTCAGAAGTCCAGGCAGGCATCCTAGTGTTGGCAAAAGCATTAGATTGTTAATTCCACAATAGACTTTGTGTTGGGCCTGCATTAAAAAATTAACTTAAACCCGACGCAAAGTCTTTCTAGATCTGGTCATCAGTTTTTTTCTGTCTTCCACTCTCAGTCACTGCCCTTTCATTCTCCCATGCATGCTTACTTATATTTCCTAATGCCTTGTGCTAGCTGATCTCTAGTGCTTTGTTGCACTTCTAATTTCTGTAACAGATTTTAATTACAGTCTAGATATAAAACGTTGGTGCAACAAGTCTGGAGTTGGCTGAAATTCCGGTCATGAAGCTTCTCTGAGTGAATGGGATTAGATTGGTTATCTTTGTCAATGTTGATATAGGGAGAAAAACCTCTTCCTCTGGATTTCAATGACCGGGGAATCCAACGTAACAACCCAGGTTTCTACTTCAATAAGAGGTTGCAACAAATGCCCTAGAAATCAAAGAATACTTGGGAATGCATAAGGACTCAGTATGTTCTGGACCCAAACTACAATATCCATCCACGATCTGCCTTTTGACCATTTAACTGAAGGAGATTTTGGTTCACTCAGTCGTTGATCTCAGAAAGACATGCCTGGAGATGACTAAAATTGTCAGATTAGGCGCCCATATTGACACCATTATGGGTAGCGTCACCCTTGTTCAGATATGCTAGCCCTCCCTGGTGAATGATATAGAACAAACAAGGTGAGAGTGGTGAACCCATGGAGGCCACATACTCAAATTTTATTGTTGAGGACTAAAATGAGCCTAATGTTACTATGATGAACCACTTTACTATTATAGACTGGATCCATGACCCTAGTTCTAACTCGTCAAGCAGAAAGCTATGGTCTACTGCATAAGGCTGCTGACAAGTCTAACAACATCAACAATGCTAGATGTCCTTTGCCAACTATCGGTTTATGCCATCGCCAACATGTACTTAACCCTTCTTTTCCCATGAGCGTGACTAAAAGCAGATTGACAAACATCCTCTTGCTAGTCATGGTCAAGATGTTGACTTAACTGGATTACTACTGTTTGTGCTTTTAATTCACTCATTGTCATTTTGTGTGCTATCAAATGAGAGTTGACAAGCAGTGCTCAATCCCAATTATCTTATTTTTATTAATGGAATAATTTTGTACAAATATATCCACGTAGGACTATAGAAGATAGACTGAAGTTGTCTGGTGGGTTCAGGTGGAAAAGAGTTAACAAACTGCCGTCAAGGTTTCTATGAATGCCAGTGAAGTTGTTGATAAAGTATCCCACGGCGGACGACCTTTTTCTTATTTGAATATGATTATTTTGTTGAGAGACAATATATGACCCATTGAAAGGTATCACGATCTAAAAAATGGAGATTTTTATCAAATTAAATTAGGATTTTTTGAACATCAGGGTTCTAACCCAAAAGGAATATACTAAAACTCTGTTTCTTTATTGTATGATGCTATCACTTATATGGCCAGTCAGATGCAATTCTTCATTGCATTTACTACCAAACCCAAAAAACAGTCATCACCATTTGTGAGTCAGATATTTTAAGACAATTGCTGCATAATAATCTTCATAGGTTATTATTTATCTTTGCAGGTCCATAATAAATCTTTCTCTGTCTTCGTCGCTGCCATATGTGGCAGTCCCAATGACTGCATGTGGGTTAAGTCACGCCTATGGACATTTTAAGACTCACATTTTTTTCTGCACCCTTTTAAATTAAACCAGGTATTCACTTTTTCAAAATCCCAACCTTAAGGCTCCCGCCCCATGTTAAATGCCTACATTAGCACGCTAAAACAGGCCTCTTAGGGCCAGCTGTATCAACATTGTATTTGCGAGTCCTTAATTGCGAATTTTACCGATTCGCTATTATGGACTCGCAAAATGCAATGAATGTAGGTGTCGCAAATAAAATTGGGATTCCTATGCATTCCCATTCATTCCTATGGGCCCATAGGCCCATTGGAATGAATGGGAATTGGGAATTGCATGCGCAATTTGTGAGTACCCAATGGGTACTCCCAAATTGCGCATGCAATTTCAAGGGTGCCAAATGGACACCTTGTTGCACCCCTGAAATATGTACATGTGGCGCATATGCCTGCCCTAAGGGCATGTATGTACGCCACATGGCACCTAGAAAAATGAAAAACAGTGCATTGTTCTTGGAATTCGCAAATTACCACCAACTTCAAGTTGATGGTAATTTGCGATTCCTTCAAACCAGGTCGCAATTTTTTTTTGCTTCCTGCATTGCATTTAAGGAATCCCAAATTTAGATTCCTTAAATGCATTCATAAAATAGGGAATCGTAAAAATTGCGATTCCCCGTTTTGCAAATGCCTTTTGAGATGATACAGCCCAAAAGGCTTCTTACCGTTCGCAAGCAGGCCAATTTTGCGAATTAGCCCTTTTGCGAGCGGTAAAACGCTTGATACATCTAGCCCTTACTTTTCAAATGCTTGTTTTTAGAGAAAATATGGGGTTGATTTCACCACTCTTTAAATCAAGCACTTCTGTAAGAGGGATACAAAAGCTGATCATTAATCATTTTAACGCCTTTCTCATCTATTCCTTTGTTTAGTGATATGCAGCATAGTGTTTTGTAACCACAACGGAATGCTTTATTTGAAGACTGTCAGCCGCATTCCTGTAATTGTACATGTATCGATGCAGATACCATATCCTGGTTGTCAGGCCCACTCAAAGCCTCACCCCTTTAATTCCCCGGCACTGTGCCTCCAGGCATCTCTTCTTCCTCCCCGTTAGCCCCCACCCTCTGTAATCCTGTTTGCACTCCTTCTAATGCAATTTAATCTCTACTCTTTAATGCCCTTCTTATATTGTGACCCCTTTCCTGTACTCTAATTTAATTAAATACCTTTTCCCTCTCACTTTATCTTACCAGGCTCACACTCTGTATATACTTATCATTTTCACTCTTCATTTTAGGACACTCCTGTACAGCGCTCTCTTCCTTTGTAGGTAGGTGTACTGCAGACGTCACATTCATTCATTTATACATACACACACACACGTACGTTTCTTTAGTAATCTGCTTTAGATTCTACAACCTTGATGTTGGCCTTTACAGAACGAGGGACAGGCATTGCCATTTGCCACCCTACTGGCAAGGACAAGGCAGTGACCAAGGTAGGGATAGCGCTAGCCAGATTGCCTTATCACTGCCTCTGCAAGCAGCCCAATAATTCCAGGCATATAAGAAATGAGTGGCAATATTGCCCACCTGTTGTTTACATGGCTTCCTAAGGCAGAAGGATGGTGATGGCAGGTGAGGGGGCGCCAGAACCAAAAATGGTGGTAGTTCCCATGTCCCACTCCTTGGGAGTATCCCCGGCCAGGCTTGCATGTGCAGTAGGCAAGTAAGGAGTCCTTTGGGTTTCCCTCAGCACCGTGGTGGGGTGATGGTGCTATAATAATCCCATGATATTTTCCTCTAGGGTGTTGTTCCTCCCTGACAAAAGGAGAAATCCGGGCATTCTCATGCCAAGATTGTGCACACCTGTGGTACCATTGAGGGATTTTCTGAATAGAGTGCACCTAGGGAAAGTAATCTTAATGATTGCTGTGGTATGAGGAGACTCGTGGGTCCTGGAAATTAATTCTATGGTATTCTCACTAGCAGTGATCAGGGCCTTGGGAGTCTCTGCCATAGGCTGTTTTTGACTGGTTTGCTGGACCGGCGTGCAGAGGAAGGACATCAGCATGGTGTTGCTTCTACCGCCATGCTATTGTCGACCCTGCTGTTCACCCATGTAATTAAGGCCAATTACTAATGGAGGCAGTGGCATGTAGTGGCAGTGAGGTGGTGGGAACCATGCTTAGTCTACATTGAGTCCTGTTTCACATTCTGATGGGGAAGTAGGGGAGAAGTGTGACCTATACCAGACAACAGTGCTGGCTCCACAATACTAATAACCACGTGAAGATTAGGAGGTGCAGACGTTCTAAGAAACTGGATCTTCAAATATTTAAGTTACATTTTATATTTTTGTATACAAGACATTCATATATTAGTTTACATATGTGGGGAAAGGGAGGTCCTCTGCAAAACATGGTGAACTGTGGTGTACCCTGCCCCGAGTTCCCACATATATGTGAAACTGGTATCCTAGCTTTTATTTTTTCTCTAGAGTCTAGTGTCGTACTGATCTACCATATGAGCAGAGCCCATGTCCAGTCCATGACAATGCGAGGTCTATGACATGTCCTGTTACCAGGAAGTGTGCTCCAAGCATAACCTCATGAAGACAGTAAATTACTGTCCCTGTCCTGGGTATCACGTAAGGCGGTGGTGGCAGAATACTGTCTTTTGTGGTTTATAGTTTGACCTGACATTTGTCTTTGTGTTAGTGAGACCCTGGTGTTAAGGTCCACTATTATGTGAAGCCCAGAACCTTGAACTGACTTTGCATGTGCATGTTGAGTGCATGCATGTGTGTGTACGAGTGTGTGATACCTGCATAGCGATAGGACTCTGTGAGTGTTTCTGAGTCTGAAGCCAGTGAGATCCATCCTGGATGCCCAGTTTTGGCATGGCACAAGATGTAGGATGAAAACCGCTTCCCCAAACAATGGGAATCGTATTGTCTGCATTCCTTTGGCTGGATGGTGGAGAGTCAGATACTGAAGTTAGTGTGGGGTGGAGACAAGGCTGCCTTTAGAAATTTTATGAAGACTTTGTTAGTAAGGGGCTGTTGCTTAGTTCTTCCTGAGCGCTGTCCTCTACTTGATGGTAGAGATGTGGGGTGGAACTGTTTTTACTATTGTTCGAGGTGAGGAAGTTTCTAGGTCAGGCCTGCCTTTTTGTCTGTTCCTGATTTCCGCTTCAAGAAAGCTGATAAAAGCCAGGTGCAGAGAGCCAACATTCCCATGTTTAGGTACTCCTTGCTGAGAGCCAGATTCATTGATACCTGCTGTGAGAAGCACGACTTTACACAAAAACTGTGTCTGAGAAGCAGCCTAGAAATTACATTTAAAAATGAGCCAACCCAAAGAGGTTCTGAAGCATGGGAGACTATTCACATACCCTTTCTGGAAAATGTGTATAAAAGAGGGATCCAAACCACCATCGTTCCAGTTCCAAGAATTTCATTAGCTATGCAGAGCATTGAAGAACTGCTGGTGACCAGCACTAGTGTCTGCCTAACCATCTACAATTTCTGTTGGAGGAGCAGAGGTTCTGCCTAGAAACTGACTGTCTACTGAGAAAGGAAAATCGTTGGCCTGGCCCTGCAGGAGTAGAGACTGACAAGGATGAGAGGCCCATCAGGTTCTCTGTTTGAGGACCATCCAGAAAAAGCACTGTACTTGAGTGAGTGAAACCAGGAGTAGCTTGTGTTGTGAATTGGTCTCCGGATCGTGCTATGTGGTTCCTGCTGAGGACTACACCTAAAAGACATCACAAAAGCAAAAACCATTATGTCTGTCTGGTATCCGCAGGCAGCCGCGATCTGGTGAAGCCGCCACTGACAGAGAAATAAACTGTATCACTGCAGAGGTAGAGCACGTCGGCCTGGGAAGGCTGCAAAAGTCAGGGACAAAGCGTCACTGGCCAATCGGCCCAGTAGGGGTTGCAACTGTCTTGCAGTAGAACCCATCTGTATATGGCCAGTGGAGGACAGCAACTGCCAAAATCATTAAGACTCCACAACAGGACTTGCGTACTGTATTCAACCCTGTTTAAAAGAGTGGCACAAATACAGACTGCATCAAACCTTCCCTACACAAACTTTGCACAACTAACAAGCAGGCAACATGGGCCTGTGCCTCCTGTCAAAACAGAGGCATTCACAAAGTTAAACTTAGACGTTTGATCTAAACTTAGACCAAACGTCTAAGTTTACGATTTTGGATATTCACAAAGAGCATTTACGAGTACTATGTTTATGTCCGCACTCAGGGCAGAGATCTGCCCGAGTTCAGACATAAAGATAGTACTCACAAATGCCCTTTTTGACTTCCCAAAGTTGTAAACTTAGATGTTTCGTGTAAGTTTAGACCAAAAGTCTAAGTTTACCTTTGTGAATCGAGCCTGGAGTTTGTGCCAGAGAGTTTGTGCCAGAGACTCGAACTTGATAGTTTTCCACTTACATCAAACGCTGCAAACAGTTTGTGCATCTGAACCTTTGGGGACATAAAATAATCTGCACCTGTGCCTAATTAATTGCCACCAAATCCTAGGGACAATAATTGAAAAGATCACCCAAGTGGGAGAGAGTACTGGTGGCAGGAGGGTGCAGTTTCCACGTGAGATCATAACCAGGGTTACCACAATATAGTCACTAAATCAAATTGGATTGAGTAGTATTTAGTTCTGCTGTGTGGGGAAAAGTTCATTATTTTATGTGAGGACAAAAACTAGAATGGGCATTCTTATTGTGTCTGTTATCTGCCTGTTGAGTACTGATATTCTTTCCCTCCACTCTACCTTCTTATAAGCCTGTGATTGCTCAACCTCACTACCCTTAGAGTTAAATGGAAAAGGGTTGTACTTGAACCATGTTGCAGAGCCATTGCAGGAAGGGCACATGAACATCAGTGACAAACATCAACCACAATAGTTGGGGCCAAGTAGTCCTAGTCTACACCCCTCCTACCCCATGAACAGTGTCTGGCAACATAAAATATTGTCCATGAGAAATATACTTTGACAAATTTATATTTAATCCGTAGCACTTTTCTTGCTTAAAGAGATCATTAGTATTCAGAATATCTTTCAAAGTTCTTGCTTTGCTATATTATGTTCTAGTACAATGCTTTCAAAAGACAAAATAAAATGGGAGCATTTTTAAACATTTTTGTCACACCATTGAACACACAACAGACTCCAAAAGTGAGCAATGGCAAAGCCAATAAGATGAGTTTTGATATATGGCAGGGCATGCACAATGCACTTGTGCATACCTGTGGTTTGCATGTGCTAGTACACTAATGGGAGACCTATTGGGTTTGAGAATGGCTGTTTGAACTTGCTATGCACTACTCCGCCATGTAATATAATGTGCTCCTCTGGAGAATCGGTTGCAGAGCTGCATGTTAAAAGCTAGTTTATTTATTTGAAGTGGCGCCACTTATCTCACCTGGGTTCACCCTAGCATGCTCCAAAGTGCTGCCTCCCACTTCAATAACCCTCAGTGCAGTACGGAGTGGTGAGACATAACTATGGGGCATATTATCAAGACAGGCGATAAAATTATCGCCGCTAAAACGACGATAACGGGCTTGATAATATGCTCTATGGAATTCCAATTGAAGCCCATGTTAGATGTCCTTCACATCTAACATGGGCTTCAATTGGAATTCCATAGAGCATATTATCAAGCCAATTATCGCCGTTTTAGCAGCAGTTTTCTGCCGCTAAAGCAGCGATAATTTTATCGCCTGTCTTGATAATATGCTCCTAAGAGTTCAAGAATTATTATCCATATATGCACACGTTTGATCATGCAGAAAAAAATTATCTATTTTACCAAACTCCATCAACTCTACTATGTCCAACCATCGATTCATGCTACAAAAATTCATGGACATATCTGATTCAGCCATGTGAAAACCCACTCATTGCACAACCAGAAGGATCAAAGTACTTTTGTTAGGGATAAATCCCTGAGAGGTGGCAGACCCATGATTATTGCAATTGTAATTGTATTTCTATAGCGCTTACTATGCCTGACAAGGCATCAAAGCGCTTTTCAAAGAGTAGTACCCTATTCCAGAACCCAAAAAGGATTAGATGTGAATTAGTATAGAGAAATATGAATTAATTTGAATGGTGGACATGTGAGTCTGTTAGTTGGATTGGAAAGGAGAATGGAGGCATAGAAGAGGGAGGAGTCTAGAAAGTGTTTACTGGGAGATCATAGTAGTAGAAGGAGGTTTGGGATGAGTAAAGGAGCGATGGATGAGGGATGAGCATCTAGAAATGGATTAGGGCGATCATAGTGGTATAATTTGGTGTTCGATGACTCTAAGGAGGGATCCATGGGGGAAGAATTTAGAAAGGGTTGTTTGGGAGATCTTAATAGTAAGATGAGATTTGGGGTGATGCAAGGACGATATAGTAGGAAAGAGTGTAGAAAGGGTTATTTTGGAGATCATAATAGCAGAATGAAGGGGCATATCAACAAGCAGGCGATAAAAAATTATCGCCGCTTTTGCGGCCGTTTTCGGCCGAAAAGCGGCGATAATTTTATCAGCAAGGTCACGCTAACCCGTGAAACCTTGCTTTAGCGTCAGGATTTCTAACGCCCAGCTTTGCATCTCTAATTAGATGCAAAGTGGGCGTTCCTGACCTGGCATGACAGAAGAAATGTCGCTCAGCGACATTTCTCCTATCAGCAAGCCTAACGCTATGAAGCATAGCGTCAGGAAAAGTAGCGATAACACCTGTTATCGCTACTTTCCTAACACCTGCTTCAGGACTGACTTAGCCATGATATCCTATGGAAGGAGGATATCATGGCTAAGTTTGTGAGTCCCTATCAACAAGCTAACGTGAGATTATCGCTGGGTTTCCAGCGATAATCTCACGTTAGCCAGTTAGCGCCAGGACTTTATCCTGGCGCTAAGTGCGCTCAGCTATAATTATCGCTGGTTGTTGTTGATATGCCCCGATGGGATGAATCAGAGAGTGAAGTTAGAGGATATATTGAGAAAGGTATAGGGTGAAACATAGAGTAGTACATTGGAGAGAGTTAAATGAGTCCTTTTTTCATTTTTCTACACAGTAGGAGTAAAGTAATATATAGATATTTAAGTACAGGGAAGGTATACATGTATAAGGAAGGTAACATATCAATATTTAAGTTGTATTTAATAACCTCACACTTTCAAGTACTTCTGTACTTTAATCTAATTTATTTGGGTGGTCATTTTTCATTTTTCTTTTTTTTTTTGGGAGGGCAAGCACATGTGACAGACTTCCATAGCCCTACTGAGTAATGCCCACAGATAAAAATGTGTCACACACTGTGATGAGATCCATCCAAGCAATATTTTATTCTCTAATATGCCGATTTATGGCGCTAATGTAGCCATCTAGTGCACACTAATTGTTGCTTTACCCTTTCCCATGGCTGTTTTGTCATTGATGGAGAGGACAGACTAGGGGGCATATGTGCATTCCCCTATCACCACCACATTTAACTACTACTGACGTTGTAGTGGAGATAGGGGCTGCGCATTATTTACAAGGCAGCGTTAAGCCACTTATCATGGATTAACGCTGCTTTGTAAATATGGCCCCCTTTTATGCTATATTACTGTGAAAGGGGTGGGCAGTGGGTGTTGCGGTGGGCGTTCCACCGCAACACCTATTCATTTTGACACTGCCCCTATGTACAAGGGTGGCGTACATGGGAGGCAGCACCAAAATTAAGACCAGGTAAATCCTGGTCTTACGTTTGCGAAATGAGGAGAAATGCATTATTTTTCCTTGTTTTTTGCTTTTTCCATGTATGTTGCCTTGTGAGCACACTTGGAAAAAGCAAATTGCCATGCATTGTTTATGTACAGGAAGGTGGCCCTTCCTGTACATAAACAATATATTTTTATGCCATTTTGTCACTTTCATGTGTGCTGCATGAAGCAGCACTCATGAGAGTGACAGAATGACATTTTAGGACTGTTTAGGACTGTTTATGTGCAGGAAGGGGCACCTACCTTCACATAAACAATCCTCCCCTGCACGCAGACACCCTTGCACTATGGTGCAAGGGTGCCTGCGTTGCCGCTAAGTTGCTAAACTTAGCACTATCACAGTGCTAACCATATTTACAAGAATGTGGTGCAGCCTTGCGTTTTAGAAGAGGTGGAGAGAGGCGTTAAGCCAGGGAGGCTAACGCCTCTCTCCGCCACTTCATTGTATATATGACCCTAGGAGTTCTGCATTGTTGAACACCTTGAAATGGTGGCTTTTGTAAATCGCAGAACTGGTTGCTGTATGTGAAGAGGAGAAAGGCAGAATGTTTGTCACATTCAGAGATATTTCATGGATATTGTGCTATTAATTAAAAATTAAACATTTCTAACGTCTGCACAACATGCTAGTAAAATTTTTTGTATTTTCACACAGTACTAACTAGTCTGGTGGACAGAAAATGTAGAGCAGAAGCCATCCTCTATGACAAACTTGCAGTCATTAGTGTTGTTTTTGAAGAAATACAGGTTCCTGCTACAGGAGGGACTTCCAGTGAACAGGCAATGTTCTAGTTATGCACACCACCATTTCAGGGGTCTTCGGTGTTGTAGCCCTTCAAGTGTCCTTATCTTGATATAAACAAAAGAAGAAGAGAATAACCCATTGGACCATCTCTTTAGCACTTCTTTCTGAGCTCCAACAATTCACAGGAACTGTATTCTAAATCATCACACTTCTGAGGTATGGATTTAATGTGGTTGAGTCTTTTGCTTTCGACCTATTTAAGTGCATTTTCCAGATCTGTGACCTCAAATTTTATTTTGTGATGAACTTCCATAAAGGACAACTGCCTCTCATTAATGGTCCCTACTTTCTTTGCAAGTGTCTCTATTTTTGGTGCTTGCTCAACTTGCGATTTTTTAATTTACTTGGACCATTTAATATAGCTTTAAAGATAGTTGGGGGCGGGGTCGATGAGAGTGCAGCATGAGAGCTGCAGGATTCTTCTTGGCGTCTGTATCAGATATGTGATCTCTTTGGAATAGGGAGTCACATTGCTGTTGATAAGGCTAGCTCCGCAGCTTCGATCTGTGGCTCAACAAAATTGCTAAACTACAAGGGCTCAGAAGATATAGCCAATTTTCTACAGAGATTAGAGCAGGTTAAAAAATAATTTAGTTTGAAGGGTCCACCAGCCATGGATACAGCATATATCACATACTGGAATTGAGATTCAGATTTAGAGTAAGAGAGCTTGGCCTTGGGCTTTTTAATGCCCAGTAATGCTTCCTGCTCCCTGGCCTTGGATAGAATTGCTTAGGCCCATGAGGCCTCCCAGGTATAGTCACCTGCTGAGTGGGAGCCCCTATCCTTGATAGCTCTTTGTAACAGTGACAGAGGAACGCCATAACCTCCTTTCATCCTGACCTGATTTAGTTGAAAGGATGTCTTCTCCTGATTAGGTACCAGTTCTAGTAGGGATCTAGACTCCAAAGAGGATATAGGAACTAGAGGAATTATTAGTATCATAGACATTCATCTCCCATTATAAATTAAGGATGAGGGAGGTTTTCTCTAATGATTTTGGTTCAGCTGTACTTACTGCTGTAAACTGATTTGTACTCGACTGAAAAAAAAGTTTTCTTGGCAACTGTATAGGTGTTGGTTTTCTTTTTTTATTTCGTCTAGCGTTTTGGTAAACATTCAGAGGTGATTGTGATGAGTAAGATGGAGGAGGAAGGTAATGACTGAGTTACTTACCCGTAATCTTCATTACTCTGAGTCATAGTCTTCCTCATCACATTCCTGTACCCCTTCCTCCCTCCATTGGAAGTTGAGGGTTTCCTTTGTTTTTACTTCTTTTATTTTTTTGTTTGCTTGTTGGTCGTTAGGATCTATTGGGCATTGCAGGTTGTGGTATGGGTTTGCCCCACCCTTATAAGTCAGGTGACATGTACTTCCTGTCAGAGCACCATGTTGGGGGTGGATTACATAGTACTCAGAGGTGACTGTGACGAGGAAGACTATTACTTGGAGAAATGAAGATCACCGGTAAGTAACAGTATCATTACCTTGTTCTGTACCCTGCTAATGATGTTGAACATATATTCTTGCCACATGACTTCTACAAGACATTTTATCATTTCAAGAATTCTCTTTCAGAACTGTTTCTACAAGCTATGGCTCTTCGGGCAATTTTGTTGAAAATGTGCTTTCAATTGTATTAATTAGCAATGTTTTCTTACATGAGCGGGAGGGTTCCAATAGTCCTAAAACTCTGCAACCTCCACCAAAAAAGGTGTGCACACAAACGTTATTGCCGCACATCGAGAAACAAAATTGCAGGAAATGCTGGCTGGGGGTAAATATTTGTTCTGCCAGGGCCCTGGAATAGGTTGTTTGTGAGCCCACAGGAAAATAAAGGTTAAAAATGGAAAGGGGTTGGGCAGATCCAGCCGACACTTTGCCTCATCACTAGTAGAAAGTATACTCTCACAAACGCAGTTTATGAGCAAAATGCAGAAAATTTCAACAAAACAAATTTCCACATTATGTATTTTCATCATTTCACTGATTAAATATATTCCTTAGTGTTCACTAGTTCATACATGACTTACTATGTTAAAAAACATAAGAGGTATGCAAAAAGTAAACTGTTTCCTTCTAAACCTTCCACAAAGTCTCTCTTACAACGGGTCACATAAACCAGACCTACTGCTTCTGTCAATGCTTGTTCAAAATATGAAAAGTTTGCATATTTATTGACACCAAAACAATGATGGGAATATATTTTTCAGTTTTGTCTTGTCCCATGGATCCCATGGATTTCCACCTCTTTCGACCACTCCAGGCTAACAGTTATGGCTTTTCCACCTCTACTGAAACTGGTTTTGCGCGTTGATACTTTCACAAATTCTGCTACTTCCAGAGAGAGCTTTTTTAACACTTTTCAAGATAAAAATGCTATATTCAGAGTATGTGTAATGCACTGTTCGGAGTGCTCATGTAACACTGCAGCTGGTCAGTGCTTGCATCAACCCATTGTAATAGCTGAACTCGCAGCCCTAGGAATTTGATTCTTATGGGTTTCTGATGACAGATGCCTTGTTTAATTAAGAAAGTATATTTATCCGTCAAATACTAAACTTGACAGTAAGTAGACAGTTATTTACCACGCTCATCAAGCGACTAAAACATTCAAAATTCTTCAGAATACCTAATATATGTTTTCTACTCCCTTCCTTCCCTTGCACTAACAGAAGGATTGTAGCACACTATTATTACTGAAACATCAGTAAAGAGACTCCAAAATGTTGCTCTTAATTGCATCCATGCCAGAAATGGGAATGTATCAAGGACTAGATGTAAATGGCAGGTCCTGCTCCAGGGCCGGTTATTTCTTCAGTAGGAGTGTGTAGACATTGAACAATATTTCACATAAAACAGGGTGCGCCTGCTTGGCTGGTGATATTCACGTACTGAAAGAGCACATGGTTCTTAGTATGAGAAGCTATATGTGTAGGGATACCCAAATCTTCTACAGGCCTCTGAAAGAATATACAAATAGAAAAAAGAAAATCTTCGTATTTTAGGACGAAAACCCTCACCCACTCACATGCTTCATCATCGGGTTCTTCCTCACACCACCAACAAGCAGTATGGTGTGTGTTGGTTAGCAGAGTGTAGTGAGAAAAGTGAATCAAGTGAGTTAAAGAGTCCTCACAGTGGACGATATTTAAATTGTAATTACTGTCCCTGATAGGCATGATTTTTAAAACCAAAAACAAATATGAGTGTGATTAGAATGGGTCCATTCCTCGCCGCACAGTCAAGCTTTGAAGGTAGTGGACCCATAGGGAGGTATTTGGCTAACCCTCTTTTGTGTTTCGGATTTTTCCATGCATATTATATATGTGAAAAACTTCTAGCAGCTGAGGGGGATATTCACAAGGATCTATCGCCGAGTTAACGGCACTTTATCGCAGCCAAAGTTGCGATAAACTTATCGTCCCAATCACAAGCTGTTGTTAACATCCCACAGCACCAGTTTGCCCGCGATAGCAGCCGCAAAAAACATCGCCACAGATTACCCCAGCAACTCTCGCTAATGAGATGCAGAGTAGGCGACCCCGTGCCAAAAGCCACGACAACACCACTCGACAACATTCACAACGACCAGCCAGAACAGCGATAAGAACATAAAACTGGCGATAAGGCGCGTTAGCAGCAGGAAAATAACATCTGCTCTGACCGGGTGCAAAGTCAGACCACAGCCTGCACCACAAAAGGGAGCCCAGCCCAGAGCCACACCTGAAGAACAACAGATGCACCCAGGCAACTGAACATGCAGCCCGAAGGGCCAAAAGGGTAACAACACACGCTGCCACCACCCCCAGGACCCCCCCTCCCCAGCACCTCCCCCGACCAAAGACATGCCACATCAGCTACACCTAAACATGTACAAAATAATCCGCTTGATGTCGCACAATCACAACTGGTGACATGCATGTGTCGTCACAAAAATGAGCATCACACATTCACTTTCGAAGCAACAAATGAAACTTTATTAAAATGAACACAAATGAAATGAAGACACATGGGGGCTCCCCTCAGGACAATCCGTAGGTCACAGCCTGCAAGACAAAAATCATGAAGAGAAGGTGTATCCTGCGCACATGAAAGGACAGAGAGAGAGTGAAGGAGAGAGAGAGGAAGAGAGGGGGAGAGAGAGAGAGAGAAAAAGAGAGGGAGGAGATAGAGAAGAAGAGAGGGGGAGAGAGAGAGAAAGAAGAAGAGAGGGGGGAGAGAGAGAGAAATAGAGGGGGAGGGAGAAAGAGAGAAGATGAGAGGGGAGAGAGAGAGAGAGAGAGAGAGAGAGAAGAAGAGAGGGGGAGAGAGAGAGAAGAAGAGAGGGGGCGAGAGAGAGAAGAAGAGAGGGGGAGAGATAGAGAGAGATAGAGAGAGATAGAGAGAGTGCCACCCCTGCGCACTCAGGCCAAACTGCTCACCAACCACTTGCCGGTATGTATAGCAGTTCACCAGGTCACACATCTGAGACAGACCCATCATCTGAAACAGAGTCCAGATACATGATTGGCACAATACACACAATTACACAAGACAACTTCGCCAGTCCGCCCATGCACACCCAGGCAGAGGCACCCCAGCCTCTCCCGCTGCCCATCGGAGCATGCCCGCCCATGCACACCCAGGCCTCACTGCTCACCTTCCACCACCAGCGTGCAGACAGGAGGTCCCGCCACTTGTCGCTGCAAGTCACAAGTCCGGAGCCCGCGGACATGGCACCCTCCACACCATGCAGCCCCGCTCCGCAGGCCACCAGGTCTCACGTTGGGTGCTGGGTTTTGATTACTCCATGGCAGCGGACATACCAGTGCACCCAGCCTCATCGCAGGATGCACACCCGCTCAGCCCAATAGGTGCCACTAACTCTGGGATCCGGAAGCGACGCCACGTGGTGGTAGGCGCGCTCTGCCCGCTGGCTCTGGCCTACACTGCGGTCCAGCAGGGCACACAAAATCTGAGCTGTCTGGACCGCCGGGACCGGGCATCATCGCAGGCTGCACACCTGCTCAGCAGCTTAAGGTGCCCCTACCTCAGTGCCCCCAAAGTCACTGTCCCGTGGCGGGGTGCCTGTGCCGGCCGCAATGCTCCGCGTGCCACTAACCCTGTGCAACCCCAGTCAGCGCCACGTGGTGGTAGGCCTGTGACGGCCGCAAGGCCTCGGTGCCACTAACCCTGTGTGCAACAACTCATGGGCCCCTTATGATTGAGAACCGTGGAGCGTCCGTCATCCAGTCACCACCGGCAGAGGGGAATGTGACGTCGTCGGCCACTTATGTTGGCGGAGTCACATAGCCTGTGACGCCTGTACCAGATGGGTGTGGTGTGCATGCAAACCTGCCCTCAGGGAGTGTCTGTGACATGCTGACAACTAGACCTGTGACCTGCACACCACCAGCGAGTACGCCTGCGACGGGTGGCAATGAGGGCCCCCCCTCGGCGCTTAAGCGTAGTGGTCTGGCCTGCCGTACGCCGGACCAGAGCAGGGCTTGCAACAATGACTCGTGGGCTCTCGGCGTGGTTCAGTCCATGTCCGGACAAGGAAGTGACTTATGCGTGTGTCCCTGTTGTAGTGTCCACGGCACCCGGTACACAATATGCAATGTAGCACCCTCTGACTGGCATCCCACAGGATGAGCATCATTGATGCAAGGGAAATCACTGTCCCTGCATTCATCCACACATTCATACATGAATGATGAAAGACATAACACAGCAGTGCGTTACTGGATGTTTATTGCACATCCAGTGCAGTTCTACAGCTGGAGCGGTACAGGGCAATCCCGAGCACACTACACAATATGGGCCTGCGGAGGGCCAGCCAGAGTCCATCCAGGGATGACAAGTACTGCGGAAGGGGAAGGGTACAGTCCGCAGTCTGGTCGCTGTGTAATTGGTCATCAAACAGGATATGGCAGTCCATGTCGCTGTCCAAGGTGAGTGCATTGGAGTGTATCGGGGTCAGAGGAAGGTCATGGGGCCATGTGCAGCACCAAGCAGAAACAGGCCAGGTGGCGGAAATGAATGCCTCCTGATCACAAACCCATCCACGTCCTCGTCCCCGGATGTGTGCTCTGCCCCACCTGTGGGTGCTGCAGTACCGGATGAGGCACTGTGTGCCACTGACACATCAGGTGCCGGAGTGGATACATCTGCCGCACTGTGAGGCAATGGCACACCAGGGGTCGGTGATGTGGATGGTGTGGGGCCAGAAGCATTCATCATCGCCACGCCTTGTGGCAGCAATGCCATGACAAGTATCTACAGGTTATGGTAGATCCCAGCTACATTTTGCTGAAGTGCAGCGGTGGCTGCCATCCTTTCCGCTTCCATCCACACCGTGTCCTCCATGAGCCTCCGCATGTGTGCCAGGTCACGGCTGGTATCGCTGGAGCCACTCTGAGCAGACAGGTTTTCTTCTCTCTGCCATTCGCCATTTCTTGATGTTCTATGTGTGATATTTTGAGTGCAGCCTAACACATAATAGGTGTAGCCTTATGATCCGAATTGATTAATTGGGGTTGATGTTGTCCCTGAAATGGTCTCTTCCGGGCCTGTGGGACAATTTTCTTTGGACTGCTGAGACTTTCTTTTATGCAATATATCAAGTGGCCTATGATCATGACCCATGATTGAGCTTTGTGCTATAGTCTGGGGTACACTTTATTAAAAAAAATTGAGGTGACTATATCTTCCGATATCTAACACACTGTAAAGATGGCTGCCCCGTTTCTCACCCTATGGTCGATATTCGTTTGTTTACCCTACGGTTGTTATTGGTATGGGTAATGAGTATGCCCGTAGTTGGAAAGTAAAATGGCATACCCTCAACTATCTCTCTGTGGCTGGGAACATCCCTTCCAACTAGGCTGTTACTATCTGTAAATAGGACCAGAGATAGTTCTAAGATGGCCGCCGCATTTCCTAGAACATATCGTTACGAGATGTGAAACCGCCGAGTCTCGCGAGATGTGGCTTGAGCCGTCTTGAAAACAGACACGGTCGGGCTGCAATCTGTTCCAGTGCTGAGTTTCCGCCTGGCAGTAAAGTTACAGGGTAAGCGGGGGGTACACGAGCCACTGAGAGATTGCTGCCCGCATTTCAGAGTGTCGCATGGAAGTTTATGGTGTGTAGAACCCGAGCTTTGTTGTAGCATGGCACGTGCTAGAGGGTTGTTTTTAAGCCAGCTTGGGGACTTAGGAAGATATAGCTACGAACTGGGTATTCTTGCGGTATATTATACAAATGGGTGAATCGCCGCCAGTTTGCTCTTTCGATTCATCAGGTGAAGCATCCATGAGAGCTCTAGGAGCATTACAAGATTAGGGATCGTGTCTTGTTGGGTTAGACAAACATTATCGACATACTCTTTTCACAGGTGCAGGCACTAACTACGGTCGTGCTTTGCAGAGCAGGAAGGCGAAAGTAAAGAGTTCAGAACGCCCCTGCGACTGGTTGGTGGCTGGTATGTGGGCCCATAGCCCCAACTAGGTAATGGATCTGAGCTCATAATCCTAACCTTTTTTTTTTTTTTTTGGGATGCACAGTGTATATATTTCCCGCTGAACTAATTAAGCTGTGTGTTGTCTCTTTTGTGTTTGTCAGTCCATTTTTAAAGGTGTGTGTCCAGAGAAGGCGATCAATGACCCCTTCTTGCCCTGATGAATTTGCCACAAATCAACTGGCAATGAAACATGTTGGCCGTCATTATTAAGGTATGCAACATGCTGTGTTTTTAAATAGGGGGATAGACTCCTAACCAGAATAAACAATTATTTGAGAGTCTAATACCCCTCCCCATTTTTTCCTGTTCTTGTTCGCACAGGTTATGGGTTTTTTTGTTTTCACACTACACCGTCTTGTGTTATGTGTTGTTTCACTGGACACTGCACACTTTTTTCTGAGAGAGAGTCACCAATGATGAAATTGACGTGGGCAAGCTGGTGAGAACCAACCAGTAGCTCCTCTGGTGGTGCGCACGTGAGGTACTCTCTCTCTCTTTACACATTTTTCACCTCTTCATCATCGAGGGTGTGTGTAGAGTTTTTCTATTTGCGGACTAACTTCACATTTCTTTCATTCTGACTTTACTGACTTATACAATTTTAAATTTGTAGCATTCTGGATGGGGTGATTCTATACAATATAATGAGCATGGGTGGTTTGTGATAAAACACACTTCCTCCACTCATTCCAGAATAAAAATAAATGTTTGCTACAGTGTGCCAGTACTTTTTGTGTTGAAACTTTCTTCTCTCTGCATCAGGACTCCAGCGATGTCAGTCAAGGCTCGTTGAAGACCATGGAGCGGGCCTAGACACCCATGGATGGCGTCCAGTTTGGTAGCCATGAGGTCAAACCCCACCCCACCTGCTCAGCCGTCACCCTCTGGCCCTCCAGCACAGGGCGTTGGAAGGCCGTGTGTTGTTTCTGGGGGTCTTGGGAGACTGCTGGGCCCGTGGGTGCCTTCATTCATTCATTCATTCATTCCTTCATCGTGGCCATCTCCACCCGTCCCCCCAGTACCTGGTGATCACTCACCCTGTTGCGGTTGTGTTGTCTCCTGTCGAGCAGTGTCCAGTCCCCCAACTCCGGCCACAGTATCCACACAGATGACTGTCGACACCAGCTCCTCCATGTCATCCAGCATGAGCTGTGGCGCTGGGCCCCCACCTCCAGTCTGCATTGCTGCCTTCTGGTTGGCTGCGAGTTTCTCCTTGGTCTTTCGCTTGATGTCATTCCATCGCCTCTTGACCTCGTCCATTGTCCTCTTGTGCTCTCCGATGGCATTCACCTTGTCCACGATGTCCCGCCATATTCCATTTTTGGTGCCCAATGACACGTTGGAGGTGACGAACAGTTGTTGAGGGTGTTCCATCACCTCTGTGACTATGATCCTGTTTGCCTGCGGACTGAACTTCGTCTTCCTCTTCTTCTTGTCCTTGCCCTTCCCTGTCCCCGATGTCCCAGGCTGGTCGTCTGGGGTGCTTGTGGGGTTGCACTCGTCCTCTGCGCCTGCTTCGACTGCCTCCATGGTGCTTGGGTGTTGGTCAGTTTGTGTTTGGGTGTTTTTTCTACTTTTATGGTGTTTTTTCCCGACTGCCAGGTGTGTGTTGCAGGCCTATCGCTGCTAATCGCTGATTTCCTCATCGCGCTTTGGCCCATCGCAGGTTTTTTGGCAGTGGGGTTTGTGTTTTTATCTCCGTCGAGGTGGTTGTATCGCGGGCATTGGCCGCGGTTTCGGCAAACTATCGCATGGGCCACCTTGTTGTTAATACCACGTTGACACGGGGTTATTTTCCCACAATAGGTTGCGATGTGGAGAGTTGCGTTAACATTTTTTGGTGATGTTTAGCACATGTTCTTGTGAATATACCCATGAGTGTGTAAGTTCTCCAGTTATCTGTAAGTTGCTCTCCAGTATGCCACTCAGCTTACTAAATTAGGAGCCTTGGCTTGGTTGAAGCAAAAAATATATACCAAAATTGAAAAGTGTGCATTTGAGATGAAAATGTGTGTATTTTCAGAATTCTTACGCTGTTGCTTGGACAAAAGAGGTTGAATTTCAATTGAAGATCCAGTTGAGTTTTCAGTTTAACTATTCTAAACATCAAGTTGGGTAAATATAGACATATCTCTTTTCAGTGCACTTTACAAATCCTCATTTCATGTTAAATTTAAAGCTACTATTTGAATGATGTGGCTTTCGGAAGGCTTATTATTACAATGGTGCCATGAGCATTACAATATGCCACCAATATAACCTTACCTGATGTTGTCACTATCATAACGCTAATAATATTAGCAGCTCGGCAGGGGCGGCTCCTCTGTCAAGGCGGAGGTGCATCGCCCCACTAAAAAATTGCCCCCAGAGGTAGAACAATAAAATGGTAATAAAGTGTATTTCCTACACTTGGTGAGTCCCTTGGACTTTGTTGGTCACATCTCTGCACAGTCTTCTTCTACCACATCTGTTGCTGCTGCCAAGGCTTGTTGGTGCTGCCGCTGGACACTGACCCTCTGGTTCGCGACTTCTGACGTGGGACTGCTTATGAATGGCTCCTGGTCTTCCACAGCATTGCCTGGTCCCCACAGTGGCAGCGACAAGGTCACCATCATCTTTCCTGCATCTTCCGTCATCGGTGAGTATTGGTCTTCCGTGCCCTCCTGGTCACTTCCAAGTGGCATAGACTCTATCCTCTCTGCTTGCAGGTACTCCTCTTCAAGAATCCATCCTTGGATTCCACCGGACTCTTTCACCTTCTTCGCCAGCTGCATATTTTCTGAAGTCCTGCATTGTGGTCTACTGCGGTTTCCGACATTTCTCTTCGCACCTATGCACCCGGATTTCCTGTTGTAGGTATCCTGGTTTCTGGGGTATCCACAGGTGGGGGGACTCTCCAGCATTCTGTCTTCGACGGGGTTTCTTCAGGGTCCACTGGGTAGATCCATTCTTCTTAAAAACTGCAACCGTGACTTTCCCATTGACTTGCATTGAGTATGAGGCTGTGTTTCCACTCTGCACACAGCCTCCGTGAGGTTCCTGGATACTTACCTCAGGTGTTTCCTTTTGTCCCTAACTTTTCTGAGTCTTCTGGTCCAAGTCCTGGCTTCGGTCGCAGTTCGCATTCCACTTCTTTAGCATATGGTTGGTTTCCCCCTGGAGACCACTGTTTGCTTGTTCTTACTTACCTGTTTATCTTTGAAATATTGGGTCTATTGTGTTGATATCAGGTAGGAGATATACCTTTGTGTTAGTGAGTGTGTATAATTAATATAACTATTTTTATAACTACACTTTGTGGTTCTTTTTCGTTTAACCTGCACCATATGATTAGTCCTGGTAATAAAAGCTTTTTAAAACTCCTTCTGGACTAAGCCTGAAGGCTGCTCTCCACAACTACCACTTAGCAAGCTTTCTATGGTTGTCTTAGACCTCTAAAATCAAAATAAGGGCTGTCTGTATTAGCGCAAGGTTCTTCACTTAAATAAGTGTGCACCATACACTAAGCCAGCCTCCTACACCCAGTTTCGCCATTATTATTTGCCATAGAGATGGAACCCCTAGCTGACAGGCTCAGGCAACATCATATGCGGTATCTATTTCAACTCACGCAGGCTGATCATCTTACTGTATGCAGATGACATCACACTGTATATGTGAGATTCACATGTAAACCTGGCACTGATAATGCGGGAAGTGATACGCTTTGGGAGCTTCTCCGATATACACATAAACTAGGCAAAATCCACACTTTTTCCCCTCACAGACCACGCACATCCATTCAGCATCGATTACCCCCTGAAATGGGCAGTAGGTCCAGTAATACCAAAACAAGTCCAGAGGACATAAAACAACAGGAAA
Source organism: Triturus cristatus (assembly GCF_964204655.1). Taxonomy (NCBI): domain Eukaryota; kingdom Metazoa; phylum Chordata; class Amphibia; order Caudata; family Salamandridae; genus Triturus; species Triturus cristatus. Next base: position 585,778,523 of record NC_140589.1, on the reverse strand, counting down.
CGGAGGAGGAGAGTGGTACACGCTAAAAATACGTTCAATAAAAAAGTGGCTGAATCCATACCTAAGATCATTTCGAAAAAAGGACCCCCATTTTTCACAACAAATTCTCACATTGATAGAAAATTTTAAAAAGGAGCTAAAACGCGAAACCAAGGCGGGCAAGCAAAAGTATAAGGAAAACCTAGAGACCATCATACTCCATGCCAGCAAGCTGCGAAATTCCAAACAGTTCTGGGCAAAAATAAACCTCATGCTTAATGGTAAACAGCGGCAGTTCAACTCAGACATGACAGATCAAATCTGGAGCGCTCACATCGATGCAACATACAATACCACACTGGACAAGCGCACAGACAATACAACTGAGATTCCAACAGAGCTCAATCTGACTCCCAGTTCAAGAACAACCCCAGAAGCTGGGAATTCCAGCAAGCAAAAAGATTCATCTTGTACCCTCAGTCTGATATTGGAGGAAGCTTCAGCCCCGGACCCAATAAAGTCATTCCAAATCAAAGAAAGTAGTAAGCCAGCCATTCTGGAGAATACAGGTGAAACAGAGCAGATAACTCCAAAGCAGGTTCTGAGGACTATAAATCACCTGAGAGCGGACGAGGCTCCCGGACCAAGCGGCCTACCCAACGCTCTATTTAGGCAAGATCCTACGCTTTGGTCCAGCCTCTTATCCCCCTTGTTCTGTAACAGCTTACGGACCGGGAATATTCCTGACTCCTGGAGGGGCAGCTTCCTTCAACCTATTCATAAATCGGGGACACGCTCAGACCCTAAGAACTATAGGTTAATAGCCCTAATAGACGTTAAGGCCAAGATCTACGCATCCAACTTATTGGCAGATCTGGAGACTTGGGTTAGAAGCAAAAACTTGATCCCAATGACACAAAAAGGATTCCGGGCCGGTATGGGCACCCTAACAAACTTATCAGCACTAACTCTCCTAGCTAAGAAAGCAATTGACAATTCTATACACATGCTTTCTAGACCTCAAAGCTGCTTTAGATAAAGTGCCAAGATCTAAACTATGGGCTAAAATGAAAGCTTGGGGCGACCTCCCAACTTATTGGGAGCAATTATCAATTTATATTCGCATACCTGGGTCCAAATAAAAAGAGGGGATGGTCGGTGCCTAACAAAGAAATTTTCAACAATTAACGGGCTGTAGCAAGGATGTGTGCTGGCCCCTAGCCTATTTAACATCTATACCGCCGACCTAGAGAGTGACCTACGCACAATCCAGGGTGACCCACCGAAATTGGGACAAACACCCATAGCGAGTCTGCAATACGTGGATGATATTGTGCTTCTCTCACAAACTCCACTTGGTTTACAACGGCTGATCTCACAACTCACGCTGTACATCTCAAAAGCACAATTAACAATAAATCTATGCTTCTCTGGCACCCAAAAAAATGACTAAAATTGGTTTGGAGGATAAATTCTTGTACTCTAACCCAGGTGGATGAATACAAATATTTGGGCATCCTACTAGATCGCCAATTAAACTACAAACATCATTTAGACCTTGGGAACACAAAATCAAAACAACTTCAATTTGCATTCAAAACCATACAAAAAAAACTAAGCGGAAGTTCAACCGGTCACTTGCTAAAGGTTGTAGCAGCAAACTTTCTGCCTTCAATCTCATACGGCTCGGAAATGATGGCCACCAAGGACTCTAAAACGCTAAACCTTGCCCAATCAAGATTGTTTAAAAAACTCTTCTCAATTCCGCGACATATTTCCCAAGCGCAAATACGCCTGGAATGCGGATTAACAAACCAGATACCGGCCAGACAAGGGGTCCTGGACAAATATTTTTGGCACATGAGGGACGCTGAAGATAATACGCTTGCCCATCTCTGTTGGGAAGAGGTCGAAAAACAGGCTAGGCAGACCAATTCCACATGTAAGTCTCTTAGGCAAGCGCTTCTATCGCTCAATCTGGAAGAAGCTTGGCATTCACAATTGTCATATTCTGCTTTTAAACAAACTACCAACAAAGCCGTCAAACAAGCATCGTTGCAAATAGACAAAGCATTAGTGGCTGGTAAAAGTAAGGCCTGGATTGTGATGCCAACATATAAACAACTGAAACAACAATCCTATTTACAAGAATGTTTCAGGGATCACTATAAGAGGAAACTAAGCTTACTGAGGTTGGGGTGGTTTCCGAGCAAAGATCTTACCCCAAAATGGTTACGGACCTGGCCAACTCTGGATTGTCGCCTCTGTGACAAGGGAGTAGAGTCGCTACTGCATCTATTATGTATCTGCCCTGCCTTACAAAATCTAAGGAAGATCCTCCTGATGCCATTCCTAAGAGACACACAAGTCAGGACCTGCAGGGCGGCTGTGATAAAATGCCTCAGCGGGTCCTCGATACAACTTTCCTGTAAAACGATAACATTTCTGACATTTGCTGCTCAAGAGCTCGAAAAAAAGGTAGCAGCAAAAGAAGAACTGGGACATATGGACACCTTGCAGTAGGACCCAGATCCTCTTTCATTCTCTTTACAGCCATGCTCCTCCCCCTCCCCTTCTCGTTTATTCTAAAGACACTGCAAGTACTTCATTTGAAACAAGAGGGGACAGTTACATCTAATCAACTATAAGCCCTTATGTGTGCAGCACCCCCTGTTATAACAGTTATTTGTTGGCCCCAATCTTTTAATGAGAGGGTCATTGCCTTATATGTGCTACCCCTGTTTCTTCTACCTTTGTACATTTAAATACGTTCTCCCTGTTTTTACTTATCATGTATTATCTGTGCAAAGTCGCCCAGGACATGTTTTATGCTGTTTTACGCTGATTCAATTAGTTGATGTTTATCACATGGTGGTAAGTTCCACCCTTTTACGATTTTAACAAATCAAATAAAAGTATTATGTGTGTACATACTAATAAGGTCCCAAAAGCAAAACCTATTGGCTATGCCAATGCTTATTTACTTTTCACGCAGGGGAGGTGGCCTGCCAGATTCCCTTGCGGGACCGTGCAACCATATGGCACCACCATATGGCGCCGCGCGCTCCCGCAAGGAAATCGCCAGACGTGCCAGCATTGCCGTTGCAAGCAATGCATCGCGTGCACGCTTTTGTCCCCAAAGCTGTGCCGATGGCATTAGGTCTCTCTCCTATCAGCGCAGGTGCGCTGCGTAGGCGAGACCTAAAAATCACATGGGAAAGGCCCGCCCTTTAACCATCACTTTATTAACTCACCTTTTGTATTGTTGGTATACCCGATAAAGATGATTACTGTCTATTTAAACTGGCGTATATCACAATATACCAATATGATGTTATCACAGTATGTTTGGTTGTGTAACCCATAACTTGTGCATGATGCGTGATACAGTATGTTGCTTCGTATTGCTGTTTCGCTTTTTCTTTCTTTTGTTCTTTCCTCTCCTTGTTCATATGCTTTCTAGTCTGATATAAGTAATATTGACTATCAATGATTACAACATTGTGTGTATTGTCACAAAATTTCAATAAAAAGGAATGTAAAAAAAATGTGTGTAGGTAAAATTTTGACCGGGGCCTCCCACTTAGCGTATCTGACCAGGGCTCCATCACTGTCGGCTTCAAACTTTGACTCTGTCCCGGTCAAGCGTGACCAGATGTCCCAGTTCCCTACATTGGATTTTTGTTGTTTTGTAGTCTATTTGTTCATAAAAATATTTGCTATATTTATAAATTGGTGTGGGATTTTTATTATGTGTTATGTCTTAAGCATTTGATATATTGGTGTTTTTGATTGCTTTACAATCCTGTCTCTTAAATCAGGCCTTACTTCTTGCTGTCAGCTACCAAGGGTTGAGCAAGTGACTAATTACTGAGACCTTTACTGGACTCTATACCGTGTGAGTGGCCTTATTACTAGTGGTAGGTACATACCTACCCCTACCAATAAACAACTTTCCAACACTTTTCGGCTCCAAAATAGGTAATTTCTACAAATGAATCCCATTTTAGAAATCACTAAACGTCTAGTGACTTATTAAATGGGATACTGAATGGATACAGATCAAATCCTGTGTATCAAAGGTTTGTGACTGGAATTCCGAACACAAACCATTGAAAGGTAACCACCTCCCAAGGTGGGATGGTAACCTATTGGCAAAAAGGACGACCTCCCTTCTTGACCCCCCCTTCTCATTGTGAATTGAGATACATTTTTCAAGGGGAGTAGGCACTGATGCAGTGAACCACTACCAACTCTTGTTGAAACTTTTAAAAAACAAAACTTTAAAAAATAAATCTTTATAGACATGGTGGTCTACAGACCCTTGCAGACCATCATCTCTGTGATTTTGTCCAATAAAATTGGGTAGCTCTTAGGGGATGGGTTCTGCCCATCAAATCCGCCCTGATTTTTTGCTTTTTGATCACCTGGTTTTTGACCTTTTTACTGTGGGTAAGCCTCACAACTGGTGACTCACCTACAGTAAATGGACTGAGCATGTTTGCCATCGGTGTCCACCTTTTAATCTTAAGGCCCGACACACAGGGCAGGACATATGTTAGCAAGCGAGCTACAACCATGTCCATGTGATAACTTGTCGCCTCAATCGTCTTTACACACTGTTTTATTTTGTAAATTCTATATCGAGATAAGAAAGACCTGGATACTCCCAATTTTACGGAAATGGGGACTGAGATAATGCCGCCCTGCTTTTATTAAACTCCAGTTTTTAGAAAATGAACATGTTGCTTGGAGGATATCCATGTTTCTTAAAAAAACTCTCCACCAGAGAAAGAGTATTGTTTTTCAGGACTGAGGAGGTGGCTCTTTTTACATGTATTTTTCATTAACTCTTATCAGATTGTAAACATGAGATATATTTTAGAGAAACATTTTTTTTTATCTGGATATTGTATTTAAATTCTCTGATCAAAATATCTTGTTTTTTATCTGTGCTTTTTATGATTGTTATATCACAATCGAAATAAAGCTTTGTTCTGATTCTGATTCATATGTTAGATGGGATCTTTTCCAACTATTCGGCTATTACCCTGCTCCCATCTCTCCCTCTTACCTGGTCCGATCATTGGGCAGTTAACTGGCAGATACAGACAGAGAAATGTACCATGCACAGAAATACTAACCAACAACCTCCTAGTAGAGCATGGAACAAAATTCGGCCGGCCGAGCTGAGAGTTGCCTTTACACCTGGACCCTGGCAACTGGCCGAGAATCTGGACCAGAATGTTGAAAACTTTTCGCTCTGACTAATCTCAGCTCTGGACAAAGTAGCACCAATCAACCATAAAATGGTAACGAAAAAAGTATCCCAGCCCTGGTATAATGAAAATCTTAGGAGATCAAGGCAGGATTGCCAAAGGCAAGAACAAAAATGGAGAAATAAATATGAGGTAGAGGATAACAACATCTATGAAAATAAACTACCATATCATAAAAAAGTATCCCAGCAGCAAGAACCTCATACTACTCTGAAAAGATAAGAGCAGTCTGCGATGCAAACAAAACCCTTTTCCCAGTTATACAAAAATTGATAACACCAGCTAGCCCCAACCATGCAGTAATAAATCAAAATTCCTGTGATGAGCTGGCAAACTTTTTCAAAGAAAAGGTTGCTAACATCTTTAATCTTTCAGTAAAGAGGGTAGCTGGTCAACAGGATGGAGGTGCCCTATCTGCCTCTGCTGGTGAAATCAGAGTCTCCACCTTTAAGGCTTTCAGAAGAGCGACTTAAAAAATTAACTCCACTAATTAAATCTGGGGTGCCTCAAGACCCCTGTTCCCCTTGAATAATGCATATGATTCCTGCACAAGTGGCACAATATCTGGGCCATATTCCGAACAACATGTTTGCAGAAGGAACCTTTCCGACGCACTGGAAACTTGCTTCCATTCTGCCTCTGTTAAAGAAAGACTATCTGAATGCATTGGACCTGAATAACTTACGCCAAATTTTAAGACTTCCCTTTGCTGCCAAGTTGGCGGAGAAAGTAATGAATCAGCAACTCTCAGAGTACCTAGAGGAAAACCATCTTCTGGACCATACACAACACGGGGTCAGAAAAACGGAGTCTGCCCTAGTGGTATCTACGGAGGATATTCAGGAAGTGCTGAACATGGAGGGGCGTGGCCCTAATTTTGTTGGTTCTCTCCGCAACGGTTGACACGGTCAACCACGAGATCCTGGTTGACCATTGCGTAGTCTGTGAATAGAGGATACAGCATTAGATCTCCTCCAATCCTTATTGGTTAACGGTCAACATACTGTGACGATGGGCAAGTTTACATCTAGGCCTTTCTACCTGCCCTGTGGAGTTCCCCAGGCATCTGCATCAAGTCCAACACTATTCAACCTTTATGTTACGCCACTCGTGACAATTATCAAAAATGCTGGTTTTCTCCCCGCGTCTTACGCCGATGACACACAAATTGTGGTGTCACTGGCAAAGCCTGAAAACAATTCTGGCATGGATCTCAGAACATGCATGAGCAATGTGAGCAAGTGGATGGACCACAACTGCCTTAAATTAAATGCCACTAAAACTGAGGTCATCCTCTTTGGTAACAACCCCTCACTCTGGACGTCGCACTGGCGGCCACCTGAATTAAACTCACTTCCTGAACCCTCAAACAAAGTAAAAAATCCAGGTGTCCTGGTAGATAAAGAACTGAAGTTCAAGGACCAAGTAAATAAAATCACATCAGCCTCATTTTGCACCTTTAGGCTTATAAAAAAGATTGAAAAATCCTTGCCTCTTGAACTTTTGAGAACAGCTATCAGTGCATTGGTACTTACAAAGATTGACTATTGCAATAGCCTCTATCTTACTCTTGCTGAGGGTTTCGAGAAGAGGCTCCAGACTTTGCAAAATGCTGCTGCCCGCTTCCTTTTTAAAATCCCTAAACATGAATCGGCTAGAGGAGCCATTAGGAAACTACACTGGTTGCCAGTTAGACAATGATGTAGGTTTAAGGCTCTCTGTTTGGTCTATATATCATTGCATGGATTGGGGCCAGCCCACTTCAGGGATAAACTCAAATGGTACGTCCCAGCAAGGACGCTTCGCTCAGGCTCCACCATGAACCTGATTGTCCCCTCATTTAGGAGAACCAACTGAGGTGGGAAGAGCTTTTTCATGGCCATAGCTGTGCTCTAGGACAGCCTTCCACTGACACTAAAAGCTGCTCCCTCCCTATTTACTTTCAGAAAGGCCTTAAAAACCTGCTTTTCCCACAGGATTAGAAGGCACCTGGTCATTGGCCCGACTCGGTTCTGACGTCTGCTGTAGCTATTCTCATTTTTATAGCTCCAAGATGCCCATGGGCATATGTTGTGCTTTCTAAATTATATTCATTCACTCATTCAAGGCCACATGACACGCAGCATGGGTAAGGGTCGGTTGGCTGGATACACATAAACATGTGTGTGCACATGTGCGTGGGCTCTGCGTGTGAGACTCCTGTCATGAGCAGCCTTGTAACTGCACATATGTAGCCTGCCGTAGAGGAGAATCTGCAGGATTGGATATTGACCTGGGACAGGCCTCATAATGTTAGTGTACACTCAGAGAGAAAATCAGTGTTATTTACTGTCTTGTCTGCAGTGACACTCCATTATACACCTACTGGAAACACTGCCTTAGAGTGAAGTGTCACTTCCCTTTGGCCTACAGAGAAAAGTGACGTATAGAACTGGGGTGGAATCTGGGAAACATCCTTTACCCCTCATGCGTTACTGCGCATGCCATTACCCTGCATTTTTTACACCGCAAAACCTTTTACAAAGCAGGGCTTTACACCGCAAACTATTAAAACGGATTCCCCAAAGTAACACCCTATGGAGTTAGCATAGTAAGTTGCATTGTAATGGGGAATGCGTTGTAATTGATTACGTTGTAAAACCCTGCATTGTAAAAAAAATGCAGTATAAAAACTGTGGGTAATGGCAAGTGGAGTAAAAGTGTGCAGGGTAAAGTGTCCTATTCGTGGAATCTGCATGCCAAACCCAAAAATTAGAGTCCCAGTAAGATATTTGTACAGCTTATGGGTCATCCAGGACTGTCATATTTCTCTGGCTCAGCATCTGAGCCCAGGCATTTGCCACCCAGCTGTGCCAAGTTAATTACATTTCTTTCCAGCACCAGAAACAACGGTTTTCTCAAAAACAAGCAAGTAACAGTGCTTCGCTCAGCTCCTGAGGAGGAAAAGGGTGGGGATGAAAGATCTACATCAATCAATCAGCTGTCACACTGTACCAGGGATGGGCCAACCCAAGCCCTCTGAACAAAGGAAGGAGCCCAGACTTCTGGAGTCAACACATGAGGGGGCTCCCCTTTGAAGATTTGGTGGGAAAGGCCGTGGCAATAATGTCTGCGATCAGGGGAGTTGAGGACCCCAGAGGAGATGTGACTAGTGACTCCTGGGCAACACCATTTTGAATTGCCCCAGCATGCTCTGCAGGAGGGTTGGGACATAGGCGGAGAGGTGATGTGACACCCCAGGATAGGCTAGAGGTGCCTTGCTACTAGAACTTTCTGCCCCTACTTAAAAGGTCTTGCACAAGAGGGAGAGCTATATCTTGGTTGTGTTTTTCTGCTTGACACTGGGACTGGAGGCAGCAGCCATGGACAACTGGAAGGAGGAATCCCCTGATGACCATCTGGACTAAGGACTCTGACTACAGTTGCTCCCAGGACCAGTATTCTCTCTCCAGGGCCAGGGAATAGTTGGGAGAAAGAACTGGACTTCAGATCCAAGTAGGGGAGAAACCCCAGAGGCGAAAAAGGTGGAGGGCTGGCACAGGGAGCCAGTGGAAGCAGCTCCCTGCAGCGTTCACCGCCTTAGAGGCCTGAGGCATAAGGAAAGTGCTCCACCACTACAATGATGCAGGTAGCACAGTCGTGCTCCCCTAGAGTGCAGCCAGGGACCCTGGATCTCCAACTCCTGTTCCAACATTCACCTTTGTATGGGGGAGCGCCATCATGCTCCCCAGAATGGACGAGGAGGGACCTAGGATCCCCAGCTCTGGGCCTCGGCTGCAAAGAAGAGGACAGGAGAGTGCTGATCCTCTGCCCCATTTGTGGTGGACCTGCCCCGCTACCCATGCCCATGTCTGTTGGCAGCGGAAGGCCACCACGACAACCAGCACCTACCAGCAGGAGCTGGCAGGACAAATCTTTGCTGCCTGTGCAAGGAGCCTGAAGGGCAATCAGGGCTAGGCTCCCTGGGTTGCCCATAACACTGGAGGCACACAGGGATGCCCAAAAGGGACCGGGAGCCTCAGAAAAAACAAAGAAAAGAAAAAAAAACAAGCTGTGCAATGCGAGGTCGCGCAGCACCTCGGAAGTAAGTGGCTGGAGAGGGGAGAGAAGTTGGCCGAACGGCTAGGGCGCTCAACCTCGGACCTGGGGAACTGGGTTCGAGTCTCGGTAATGACGCCAAACATCCTGTGATTCTGGGCAAATCACTTAATCTCCCCGTGCCTAACGAAAAAAAAAAATGAATGTGTGTCCTCATGTAACGTAGCTGGTGCTATGTAAAGCGCTCTGATACCCGATTGGATTCGGGTCAAGTTTGCGCTAGATAAAACACTGAAAAAAAATATATATATGTATATTATCTACTGGTGGTCGCCAGTAGATAGTTATAGTTAGGACCATGTTTCCACAGGAAATCTGAAAATTCTATTTTGAATAACTTTGGCGCCGGTTGTCGAATCCTCGCGAAATTTTCAAAACTAATGGGGCGCTCCGCTCAGCTCCTACCCTGAAAGTCTCGGGGTGATTCCTCAAGCGGGGGCTGAGAAAAAAGGGGGGTCCCAAAACACGTTTTCCCCATGCATTTTCCCATAGGACCTTTAGTCGAAGGTACAGCCCGAACGGCTGAACAGAATTACTTGAAATTTGGCAGAGATGTAGTCCTCAGGTCAGGGATGTGCCTTTTGCATATATGGAGTCAATCTGTTCAGTAGTTCCTGAGAAAATTGCAGTTAAAAGCACATACATATCTATAACCGCGCACCGTGCGAGCACCCTAACGTGCGCGAGCGTAATTCTGATTGGTGGTTACATGTCAGTCAACGTTCGAATCGGTCGAAATCAGGAAGTGTCGGCCGCCATTTTGTTTGTTATCAGTGCGAGAGTGAAAAAGGAAGGTGGCGAACGTGAAAAGGGGGCAGGGTAGAGAGTTCCTGACCCCCTAGCCTTTGTCAGGACCCCGAAGGCAGAATAAAACATTTAATTATTTTTTTTTAATCGCGGGGGTGAAACCATAAAAAAAATAAATTTAATAAGTAGTTTATTGTAAAATAAATATATAAAAAAAATAATAATACATACATACCTTAGCATTTAAAAAACCGTACAAATTCACTGAAAAAGCCATAGGTTTCACACACGTTATAGTTAGGAATTAGCATTTAAAAAACCTTGCAAATTCACTTAAAAAACCATAGGTTTCACACATGTTATAGTTAGCTGGACATTTCACTCGTAAAAAACCATTGAAATTACCCCGTTATAGTTACTTCAGATAACTATAACTCGCGCGACCGCCACTCTATCACAAGGATGATGTCATCAGTGATGTCATGAATGATGCCACTGACCATGTCATGAGTGATGTAATATGTGACGTCATGAGCAGGATTGCGGGCGCGCGAGTTATAGTTATCTGAAGTAACTATAACGGGGGAATTTCAATGGTTTTTACGAGTGAAATGTCCAGCTAACTATAACATGTGTGAAACCTATGGTTTTTTAAGTGAATATATATATATATATATATATATATAAATATATATACACATATATATATATATCCAAGCTACCACTTCCACCAGCCTTGAAATTCCTTCAACTGCTTACGAAGTAAGTACACGAGCCTGATTCAAGTGCAAAATTCATTTATTTGCCCAGAGCGACGGCCATAACGTTTCGGCTCCTCAGAGCCTTGCTCACATGACAGCGTTTTACTCCTGATGCCACAAATTTAAAGTGCTAGTGCTGATTACATTCAACGTCACATGGGGGAGTCACATGGTGGGATCTTCATAGACATAGAAGAAATTATAGAACAGGACTAACAGAAGAATCATAATACTAAACAGTGTAGCTACATGTTGCATAATATACTCTGAAAAAACATGTAATTTAAGACATACTTCGTATTAACGGCATAAATGCCTGTACGCCCTCTAAATGATGTACTATTATTATGCCAACTCTTCAAAAATACATAAAATGAGACAGCCTGTTACTCATAATCTACATTGTGATTGATATCAAGGTCAGTAAATATAGCCTAATCCAAATGTCTGAAAAAAATATAGTGAGTCGATCTCCCCTTGGACCAATGTAACGGATAAAGTGTATAGTGCAATTAATAAAGTGAATAAGTGCCTGTGCTACATAAATACTAAAAAATGTATATATCATGAAAGTTCAAATTCAGAAATGGTCATAACCAAAAGCGAATCTCAGAAAGTCGGATAGTGACATAAAGGACACCATTATTCCTATCACATTAACAAATATGTGAAAGATTCAAGAGTTTGAGTTGGGTGGGACATGCCTATATATCCTTAATAAAATTAAGAGATAAAAGTATAGAAGGTTCATCGACTAAAAAGATTAGAATATTGACTCTAAAGGATTTGTTCACAGGGATGGAAGATGAATACAGATGTGCAAAAATGCAAAATTCGCATATAAAGTACAATATGTCAAAAATAAATAGTAAAATACTAAATAAATAACCATACAATTACATAGTTAAATAGATTAAGACAAATGACTAAAACGTTAAAAATTGCCGAGTACACATCCGATATCAATTCCAGTAAAAAGTAACAGGGTGAAATCCATTAAAAACTAGTAAAGAAGGGAGATTATACAATCATCACCAATTAGTATTACTCAACACTCCAGGATCAAACTCAAGAATATAAAGTGTATGGATCAACTCAACCCAAACAAGTGTGCAGATCCTCCGTCATATTTAATCCCGATGGTGTCTTAGTATTCAGTTGTAAAATGTAGCGTGTTTCCAATCTGCATAGGTTAGACTCGCGGTCCCCACCCCTTCTACTGGGCTCAATGGAATCAATGACATAATAATTGAGTCCCTTAGTATCGCTTTTATGTGTTTCTCTAAAGTGTCGAGCGACGGGGTAGGTATTGTCCTGGTTGGAGATAGCACGTAAATGTTGCAGCATACGCTTGTGCACCGCAAATTTAGTGCTACCCACGTAGCTAAGGTTGCATGCGCAAGTAAGGACATAGACCGCATACTCGGTTTTACACGACAACAATTTGTTGATCTTATGTTGTCTGTTGCTGAATGGATCAACAAATACTTTAGTATTAACACCATGGGTACAAGCCTTGCAAGTCTTACACTTATAAAACCCACTATTAAGTTGCAGCCAGGAAGTTTTTTCAATGGTTTCTGGATTTGTGTTAACTAAGGCTTCTCTCATAGTGGGGGCCCTGCTGTAAGTGATAATAACTCGCTGTGGGAGCAAAGGGCCAATAATTGGATCACTCCGCACAATGGGCCAATTCCTATGTATAATTCTGCGTACATCGGCTTGTTGCTTACTGTAGCCCATGATGATTCTAAAGGCATTAGGTGAATTTTTGTCATTACCCTCTTGATTGCTTTGCATAGTGGTAACACCAGTAGTATTGGTAGTGGGTTTCAACAGTTCATCTCGGTTGAGTGCATTAGATCTCGTAATGGCACTCTCAATAATACCCTCTGAGTAGCCCCTCTCCCTGAATCTTTGTTTACTCAAAATCTGTGCTACTTTAAGATCCGTGTCGTTGCTGCATACTCACTTGAGACGCAGCATTTCCCCATAGGGTATACTTTTAATAAGATGGGGCGGATGAGCACTAGTTGCGTGAAGGGTGGCGTTGCCTGCAGTTGGTTTGCGATATAACCTAGTCTCTAATTTACCAGCTTGTATGTAAACTTCTGTATCAAGGAAAGTGACACTAGTTTGGCTACATGTTGCAGTGAAATGGAGGTTAAGATTATTTTCATTTAAAATCTCAATAAAACCATTAGCCTCATCCAAAGAACCATTCCATATTACAAAAAGATCATCTATAAACCGTAACCAGACAACCACTTTATCATTAAGGTATTGGGCATGATCCCGCTGAAGGACCATCTCCTCCCAATAACCCATATGGAGACAGGCGTAGCTAGGGGAAAAACTAGCCCCCATAGCTACGCCTCTCAGTTGACGGTACAGTAAACTGTTGTACATAAAATTGTTATTGAGCAGGCAAAGTTCTAGCATCCCAATCAACATTTCATTATGGACCCCAAACTGAGTTGGTTTACGTGATAGAAAGTACTTAATGGCCTGGATACCATCTCTGTGTCCAATACTGGTATACAATGAGGTCACATCAAGTGCTATCATCCAGTACTCGTCTCTCCATTCGGTTCTATTGATCTTACGCAGGAAATCCCCTGTATCTTGTACATATGAATCTAATGATCTAACAAAGTCCTGTAAAAAAAAGTCAATATATTGAGACGTCTTTTCATACATGCCATCTCGGGCCGAGATAATAGGTCTGCCCGGGGGTCTATTAGAATCCTTATGTACCTTAGGGATAAAGTACAGGGTGGGGATGACAGGATTGTCTTTCTTCAGAAAATTAAATTCTGCTTCAGAAATGAGTTTTTGTCTCTTTCAGCTAGTCAATTTACCCCGGAACTCATTATTAGATATCTGAATGGCTGCTGCAGTAGTACGAGTGTAGCAGTTCCTATCATTGAGTTGATTTAAGGCTTCGTGGTCATAATATTCCTTAGTCAACAAGACAATATTGCCACCCTTATCACTGAGTTGATTTAAGGCTTCGTGGTCATAATATTCCTTAGTCAACAAGACAATATTGCCACCCTTATCACTTTGACGGACAATGATCTTTCTATCACTTTTGAGCTTCGAAATGAGCTGATTGTATTGTTGTGTTTGCCGGTTGTATCGACGTCTTTTCAACGTGCGCGAGCGTAATTCTGATTGGTGGTTACATGTCAGTCAACGTTCGAATCGGTCGAAATCAGGAAGTGTCGGCCGCCATTTTGTTTGTTATCAGTGCGAGAGTGGAAAAGGAAGGTGGCGAACGTGAAAAGGGGGCAGGGTAGAGAGTTCCTGACCCCCTAGCCTTTGTCAGGACCCCGAAGGCAGAAAAAAACATTTTTTTTTTTTTTATCACGGGGTGAAACCATAAAAAAAAAAAATTTATACGTAGTTTATTGTAAAATAAATATATAAAAAAATAATAATACATACATAACTTAGCATTTAAAAAAACGTACAAATTCACTGAAAAAACCATAGGTTTCACACACGTTATAGTTAGGAATTAGCATTTAAAAAACCTTGCAAATTCACTTAAAAAACCATAGGTTTCACACGTTATAGTTAGCTGGACATTTCACTCGTAAAAAACCATTGAAATTACCCCGTTATAGTTACTTCAGATAACTATAACTCGCGCGACCGCCACTCTATCACAAGGATGATGTCATCAGTGATGTCATGAGTGATGCCACTGACCATGTCATGAGTGATGTAATATGTGACGTCATGAGCAGGATTGCGGGCGCGCGAGTTATAGTTATCTGAAGTAACTATAACGGGGGAATTTCAATGGTTTTTACGAGTGAAATGTCCAGCTAACTATAACATGTGTGAAACCTATGGTTTTTTAAGTGAATATATATATATATATATAAATATATATACATATATATATATATATATATATATATATATATATATATATATATATATATATATATATATATATCAGAAACCAAGTTTTGAAAATCAAACGCCGCACTCTTCCTGGATTTTTAGAGCGAGTTTAATGACCTTCTCTCCACCTATGCGTTTCGAACTTAGACAGTTCTTGGTCACGGTAGTTACATAAGTCCATTCTCTGTTTCAACTATTTATACCAAATTTCCATGTAGCCAACAATGAGGCATTATGGGCCTGGTAGTTCATTACACTGATCATGCACTATTACGTGCAATTCAAATCATGCTGATTCCGCTCAACCGTCATATATATATATATATATGTATATTACATTGTACAAGCTCCTGGCAAGGGAGCGCCCCGTAATGCCCTGCAGGACTTTTGCTTGTCTCATAATGTCCTGTACAACTTTTGATTGCCAAAGAATCCTCAATGATGTGATGGCCTCAGGTTGACAGGGGCACCAACAACAGTATCAAGAGAGTGTGGGGGCTGCAGGAGTGCAACAGTTCCCCCAAGGAGTGTTTACACAGAGCACTAACCCTAAGTTGGCTGGGTCTCAGGAAGAAGGTCCACCCTGAGATTCCCTTCCATAGTCAAGCATTTCTAAGGCTGGAGCTGAAGCTCTACAGCTGGAAGTGCACTTCCCTCTAGGGGCTACGTTTACGGCTACAGGTTCTGTGGCCTAAAAAATGTTAAAAAGACACAGATACATGGTACATGTAGAAAATGCTTGAAATGCCTTTACGAAAAGTGTTCTTCATGACATTTTGGCACTAACTTCGTTAAAAGTAATATGCACCATGCAGCTTAGCAATGCTTTAGTCAAAGATGTCTCTTCAAATTTGAATGCACACCTCGGATCACTAAGGTCATTGCACCAGCTCTCCACATTCTGGACCCGCATCTGCCAGCCAGATCCTTTCTCAATTCTAGACGGACATTGAACTGTCTTCTAGCTAGCGCAGCCGTCTTCCTGGACAGACTCGCCACTGCGATCCAGAGCGGCTGGCTCCCACATTGGAACCCGCAACTGAGGTTCTGTTTAAAATAATCCGTTACCTTCGTGTTGCCATGCACGGATCGCCTTCTCTCCAATGCGGCCGATTTCTCCATCCCGGCGAACACGCCGTATCTGAGACATTTTCCCAATTTAACAGCTTATTTATGTGCCTTGCACATGGCAAATCTTCCTCAGACATGTAATACAATGTCCTGATGGTGATCCCAGTATTTTCCTTACGGGGTCGAAACTTCGTCGACTAATAGTACACCGCAAACACTATTAAATTTGCTATTTAAGTGTAACGGTGTCATTCTTCATTTTGGCTTGTTGTATCTTCTGTATAGTTCACAAGCTTGTTCCCCTGCCTGAGTTTTTGTTTATGTTATATGTTGTATGTTTTGCATTGGACGCAGGACTGTGTCCCACTTTATTTTGTGCTTCAATCTGAAAGCATCATTAAAATAACCCTGTCCGGATGGACAGCTTTAATATAATACTGATTCCGAGTCTATATTCACTCCGTTCCTATGTATTCTCCCTGTAAGGGACAATTGTGTTTATAACTTACTGACACCCAAGGACCCTGACCATTTCAATTGGGTCCCTTTGTCCTTATTAACTTATTCAAAGATTATCAGCATTGATTTACTTAAAGGGTTGTTAATGCTGACAGTAGTTCATATTCCTAAGAGGCTGCAATATGTTATTAATGATGTTGAGAGCACCTCATTGCAATACCTAATTACTCATGATAAGTGCGTTGTGAGCACCTTATTGCAATACCTAATTACTCATAATAAGTGCATTGTGAGCACCTTATTACAATTCCTAATTACTCATAATAAGTGCGCTGTGAGCACCTTATTGCAATACCGAATTACTCATAATAAGTGCAGAAGGGGATGTCATACTTTATTGCTGATAATGTGGGCACATGATTGCAAGGCTTGACTACTGTTAATACTTAAAAATCAGTGATGGCATGAAGTATAACTATAACGTAATTCCAATCTTGAAATGGGACATCATAGACCTAATGTAAATTGATCACCCCCCCAATATGGTTATTGTGGTGTAGTGCAGTGAAGAGGGTATACTGTGAATTTTGACATCATGACCTTTTTTGTTGTTAAAGGTATTTCTGCCAACCTTAAGTATGTTTATAAATTACTGCGTAGTATTGAGTAATGAGTGTGTAATAAATTGGCTTTACTTTTCTAAAGAAAAAGCACAGACTGGACAATTATTTATTAAGTGTGCTCCAACGAATGGGGATTGCTAACCCACACTCCCTCCCCTGAAGTAGGCCTTGGATTGCTCTACCCCGATACCCTGAGAGAGTCAAGCGCTACACTCTGTTTTTTTAGTTCCCAGTGGCAGACAAAAGTGGACCCATTACTTGTGCAGGCCACACAACTAATGGCCTATTTCCTCACAGTAGCAATTTGTGACCTACCTAATAAATATTAATTTGGTAGGTCAGATTGCAGCTCAATACAAATCCCTATTTTGCAAACCGATCTATTAGTGCATAGGTTCACAAAATAACTTTATGGTCGCAAAAAGACTGGTCACAAATTTCAACCACTATTTGCAACTAGAACCTTAGTACATCTAGACCTTAGATCCAATGATCCAAGATTCAGATCCAGTGTCCCACTAGAATGGTATGGACAGCAGATGTATCAGGGGTCTCAGGGCCTCACCTACCTAAGTACCAGAATCAAAGCTCTCACACAAAAATGGTACACATAGTCAAGGCTATTTCTCACTGCCCTTCGCACAACTCCACTGGTACATGAGCTACACGATCGCAACAAAATGATAAGAGCATGGCGCAACTGCTTAATTTGAGCTGGTGGTTGCAGGCGAGTTCCACCAGCACTCATTTTTGGATACTGCCACTTATTTTTCCTCAACAGACTTGGATCTGCAGCAAGAGAGAGAAAAACACAAAAGGTAGAAAGAAGGAGGAAGAGAACATGGGCAGTAACAAAGGCAGATAGCAGGGATGAAAAAGAATCTGGATGAGTAAAATAAAGGGGCCGGGAGAGTATGGTGGTGGAAGAAAGACGTATGAGGTGGAATCGAGGCTACAAAGCTTTGGTGTTCGGCAATTCCGCCATTCATCAGTGTCAGCTGCGGGAATCTGAGAAAAACTTTTTGCACCGGCACTTGTTACATATTGACCACTGCATGGGGCTGTTCATCACGCATTCCAATAAAACACTTTTTACATCGGCTACATTTGCCACCCACACCCTGACAAGTCTATAAAAGCAAAATCATTTTATATTTCCCTCTGCTCTTTCCAACAACACACTCAACTGCAGCCACATATGGCATGAAAAGAGCATCATTCCTATCGTGCATAACATCAAATCTCTTAACCCAGTGGTTCCCAAACTTTTGACTTCTGGGGACCCCCACTTAATGATTACTGGAATCCGGGGACACCAACTGAAACATTATTCGAATCCAGGGCCCCCCCATGATTCATTACTGGAAGTCGGGGACCCCGGCCTAAGCAACCCATAGGCCATACTATAAACGTGTACCCTTTGAGCCAAGCACAATCTACATAGTAGTATGCAAACTGCCCACCAAGTTTCTTTGGTACTTCTTTGGGTGGATGAAGCGCTATATAAATGCAAACTCAATACAATTCAACCATTTCATAAAACACAATTTAATTGCTTTAAAAGTGATGCACTGTTATGCTATTATGTTTTCTGTATGGAAATTATCAAGTTAGTATTGGTGATGATATGATTGTCACATCTAAAACATCAAGGGGCATATGTATTAAGCCCTTATCCCGTTCGCAAACGGGCCGATTCTCAGAATCGGCCCGTTTGCGAACGGGAAAAGGCCTTTAGGGATGTATCACCCCAAAGGGGCATCGCAAACTAGAGAATCGCAAATTTGCGATTCTCTATTTTGCGATTGCATTTAAGGAATTGCAAATTGCGATTCATTAAATGCGATATAACAAGCACCCAAGTTGTGCGATTTCTCCTTAAGAAATCGCAAATTACCACCAACTTCAAGTTGGTGGTAATTTGCGATTTCTTTGAAAGATGCACTTTTTGGCATTTTTCAAAGTGCCATGTGGCGCACATACATGCCCTTAGGGCATGTATGTGCGCCACATGCGCACACATATTCCTTTTAGGGGTGCATCAGGGTGTCCTTATGACACCCTTGCACCCTTGAAATTATTCTCAATTTGCGATTCTCTAATTGCGAATCGCTAATTGAGAATGTCTTCCCATTCACTCTTATGGGCCTCCTGGCCCATAGGAATGAATGGGAAGGTATTCCTTAATTGCGATTCGCAATTTGCTAATCGCAATTAAGGAATGCCAAAGAATCGCTAACAATTTGCGAATTTTTACTTACATCTCGTTTGCAAATCCCAAATAGCGATTCTCAAAAAATCGCTATTTGAGAATCGCAAATAGAGAATTTGATACATATGCCCCTAAATAAGGTGTGTTTTTGGAAATCAGGGCAGTTAGCCGTCCAAGAATCACAGACATTTGCGATAATATTCTGTGTTTGCTAGTACTATATTGACTTTTGACTATGGGACCGCTATACAAAAACAAGCATTGACAATGCCAGTCAGTTTCACTCGTGGAGGAAGAGGCGGAGTGCAATGAAAAGACTGGTGTTAATATGGAACTTGTTTTCTTTAAAAGTTGATCGAGGAATTTTCCAGTGAGATATGTGCACACTACACAGAAGGATATCGGTAATTCCCTTAATCGGTTTTAGTGACACATGGGAATTTTAGGAAAGGCATTCAATTACTACTCGTTCGATTGGGTTGTAAAACTCCCACGTCTCACTCTCAAATTGACAAAAAAATAAAGTAAAATGTTTTATCTAAGTGTAAATAGTTCCATGGCCCTCACACCATGGACCTGAAATTGGTCTGTCCCTTTGAAACTACCTTTAACAGCACAGTTTTAGAGGAGACTCAGGGCCTTATTTAGAGTTTGGCAGATGGGAAACCCCATCACAAACGTGGCAGATCTCCCATCCTTCAGGTGTGGAGCGCAGTTGCGCCCCTATCCAAGTCACTCAGCATTATCCATGAATACTCAAACAGACTCTGTTTTAATTGTGTAATTATTGTTTTACAATTGTATTCCATTTTGTCCAATATTTTTCATCTCTTTCTCCATTCCCATGCAAGGCTTCATGCTTTCCCATTGCCTCTAAAGCTAAAGATATGCCTATCCAGGCCTTTTTTTTTAAAGTATGCAGGAATACATTGTTCATCCTTTTTCGCATCAACCCAATGCATTTCGGGCTTAACGACCCCTCTTCAAGGGTAACTTCAAAGTGTAAAACCAGCATTAACTGCTTTTGCTACATAAGACATGTGACAGTATCTGCACTTCTCTCATCCCAATATGTAGAAACTCTAATCCATGCATTAAAAAACATAACCCTTACTTTACCAGCGCTTATCTCCTTTGTCCCTCAAAAACATAATATTGCCCCAAAACTATCCCAAATCGTGTCCCTCTTGTGCCATGCAACTCTATATGCATGCACCAAAACTAATGGCTACATTTTTTAATAGAGTTTTATATAGCGTAAAGATGACCCGAATCGGGTATCAGAGCGCTTTACATGAGGACAGATTAACTTTTGTTAGACACGGGGAGATTCATTGATTTGCCCAGAATCACAGGATGTTCAGCTTCATTGCTGAGACTCAAACCCAGTTCCCCAAATTCGAGGTCGTTAGCCTCCTGGGCTTAAAGACATGCTCCGCCACTTCAGAAATGCAAGGCTGCACCATATTTACAAGAATCTGGTGCAGACTTGCGTTTCCCCCTGCGATGGCACTAAGTTTCACAACTTAGCGCCAACGCAGGCACCCTTGCACCAGAGTGCAAGGGAGTCTGTGTGCAGGGGAGGATTGGTTATGTGTAGGAAGGTGCCTTTATATAAACAATCCTAAAATGCCATTTTGTAACTTTCATGCGTGCTGCTTCGTGCAGCACACATGAAAGTTATAAAATGGCATTTTTTAAAAAGGTTTGTTTATGTACAGGAAGGAACACCTTCCTGTGCATAAACAAACCATGGCATTCGGCTTTTTCCATGTGTGCTGCACAAGGCATCACACATGGAAAAAGCAAAAAAAGAGGAGAAATAATGCATTTCTCCTCTTTTCGACATCTTAAGACCAGGATTTTCGCTGCCTCCTATGTACGCCATCCTTGTACATAGGGGGCAGCGTCAAATACAATCGGTGTTGCAGTGGAAGGCCCACCACAACACCCACTGCACGCCCCTTTCATGCTAAGCTTAGCATGAATAGGTGCCTTATGTACATGGCTGTCTTTTACCAGGTCTGGTGGCTCAGTGGACTAAAGCAGCCACTGCAGGGGCCTGTGTTTGACCTCATTGTCAAAGGTTTAAATCCCGCTGGGTCCACTCAGCCTTTCATCCATCCGGGGTTGATAAAATGAGTACCATTGAGTTGGGTAACAATAAACATCTGTGATTCAGTGCCAGGACACCTACAGGTAATTGTGCGCTTTACAAATACACCTGTTATGTTTTACATAAGGCAAGGCCCCTATCGCCATGGGAACGTCACAAAAAGTGACGTTCCCGTGGCGATAGGGGTTGTACATATGCTCCTAAGTATTCACACCGTATAACCACACCGAATGTACTTCCAATCAACACCCACACCATCCTCCAAAAACAAACTCGAAAAACAAACAGAGCTTTCGAGTGTGCCTGCAAAATCTTCATCCTACGCTTCATGGTGAAACAGCCTCAGCCGCTTTCCAAAACTCTACTGTGACAGTGATCAGCTGCCATCTCCCATGTGACACTTCACAATTTAACTCCACAAACGTGACCGATCCCCCTCACCTACACTCCAATCTCCCACCAAAATCTGGCTACCCATTCAAAACCCTAGGGACTAGTCCCAAAAGCCATTGCGTCCATCCCATTGATATACTACTGCATGTATACAATTTTTACAATTTTGTTCGCAACATTCCAAGCTTTAACAGAATCAATATTTTGCAAATTGCTGATCACATATGGATGGAAAATATTTCCCAAAAAATGAATGATCTTAAAAAACGCTCTTAAAAAACACTGATGGTTCTCAGCAAAACGACGACCTCTTGTGGACGTGATCTCCCATTCCCCCATATTGCAAGTGCATTATAGTCTATTGCACTTGTAATTAGGTGTACGGGATGCCCGTCACGTTTTGACAGAGTACCCTATTCACCAGACTCTAATTAAGGCCTTTTATAAGATAATGCAAAGAATGGAGACTTTCTGCTGAAAATGGGCTTGCGCCTGGCAGGATAGGCCTGAAACTGTAACTTGGGCCCTGTAATGAATGGTTGCTTTTGCTGCGCACCTGGTGACACTGCAGAGATCTCACAGTATATAACTGCATGTTAAAATCCTAATCCACAGGATCCTTCTGTTCCCTTAAACGTCCTTGACTAGCACGAGTCCGCAGAAGCGTCCTTCTCGTGCTAGCCATGCTTGGTGTGAAGCTCTCTGCTGCTCAAACAGCCCATACCTCACTTTACACCTCAAGTCATGGCTCAGAGGAAGGTTGAGGTCAGCAAACAAGGCAGCCTATCCGGTGAAGCTGTGTTTCTGCCCCCACCTACAAGAAAGTAGGGCGTGTGGTAAGGCTCCAAGGAGGAAGTGGTGAGGACAGCGGTTGAAGGGCATTTACAAACAATGGGAGCGGTGGTCTTGAATGCAGCTCATGGTCGGTGTTAACCATTCAGAAACAGTTGTTTGTAACCAAAAGTATAGGAACTGTTTCTATAAATAAAAATAAAAAAGCTTGGGAATGTCGTTCCCATTAGATCTAGCCCACTTCTACCTCTGGCTGATAAGTGAAGTACTAGGAGATTTTATGGAGGGGGTTAGTGGTGAAACAGCAAGCATTTTTGGTCGGATTTGGAGTGGCAGGGAGGGGGATTGATGTACCACGAATTTCACTTGGGTGAGTAGGCAGTGTATCCGTCCAGAATCTCTTAATCCGAACTGAAGACAGCACACGAGTCAGATCTCTGCATTGCCTTTAGTGACACGGAATCAAATGAACTCCTTTATTGCCCAAAGAAAAGAAAGCCGGGAGAGGAAGGTGGGACAGCACAGGAAATTGCTGCACTCTATTTGCCTCTGAATGAAGGAAGGAGTGGGGGAGTGGTGGGAGAAAGAAGGGCAGAAAGGTTTAACCGAGAGCAACTAAGTCCTGGACGCAATGTACAGAAAAGAAAGAGAAGGAAAACAGAGGGCTGTGTGGGGAGCAAGTAGGAACGACATACCGAGGGTGAGAAAAGCAAAGACACGCAGACACACAAGGCATGCTGTCTGAGTTCTACAATGTAAATGCCATATAAACATGTAAAATAAAAAAAGTACCTTGAAGTCATAAATGGAAGGATACATCCCCCAGATCAAAAAGCAATGCGAAATCAAACAAATATAGGGGCAGAATAAAAACAAGCATTAGGAAGAAATCTGTTAAATCAGAAGCAAGAAACTGAAATAAACCAGGAAGCCACCTATTACTCTAAAGTATATGATGAAGTATTTGTTATACTGCTTCTATAACAAACAGTTAAAGTCTGTATTGAAACCACAAAAAAACAGGAAGCAACATGCATGTTATCGCACATGTAAATTGTGAAAAGAACGATTGAAATAATTTTACCTATAGCAATCAAAAGCATAATTTCCATATATTAACCATTAGTTCAGCTTACACGTGATTCAAAGTGACAGTTTAAAACAAAGAGCAGATCAGCTTGGTTACTAAATTGAAAAGGGTCATTTTCAGCGAGGAAAACAATGATGCTTTGGTGCAAAACGTGTTGTAAATGGTGAGCCGTACCTTTCCATGGCAGCTATGTAAGTGCTTGGAGTTCAAAACCGAAATGGTCACCCCATGTGTATTTTCAGGTGTGCCTTCTAGAGTTGCCTTATTTTCAGCCCACAAGAAACGGGGACTCACTGGCCCACTTGGGCACACCCTCAGAATCCTGCAGAATCAACAAGCCCATACCACAAATTATTCTCTGATCCAAGTTCCACAGCTGCTACAACTTGGGGGCATATCAGCAACAACCGGCGATAATTATCGCTAAGCGCACTTAGCGCTAGGATAATTATCGCCGGCTAGCGTGGATTTTTATCGCTGAGATACCGTTCTTATCTCAAAAGCGATAAAAATCCTAGCACTAACTGCCTAACGTGAGATTATCCCTGGAAACCCAGCGATAATCTCATGAAATGTGGTGTTAGCTTGTTGATAGGGACTCACACACTTAGCCATGATATCCACCTTCCATAGGATATCATGGCTAAGTCAGACCTAAAGCAGACGTAAGGAAAGTAGCGATAACAGGGGTTATCGCTACTTTTCCTGCGGCTATGCTTCATAGCGTGGGGCTTGATGATAGGAGAAATGTCCTTTAGCGACATTTCTCCCGTCATATCAGGTCAGGAACGCCCACTTTGCATCTCATTAGAGATGCAAAGCTGGGCGTTAAGAATAGGTGCGCTAATGCAAGGTTTCACACGTTAGCGTGACCTTGCTAATTAGGTGATACAATTATCGCCGCTTTTCGGCCGAAAACGGCCGCAAAAGTGTCGATAATTTTCTATCGCCGCCTTGTAAATATGCCCCTTGGTACCTATGTTGGCATTTCTGATAGCAATTCAGCTCAGAGAACCGCAGGAGGAAAGTCTTAGCTACATTTTTAATAGTATCAACTGTGCACCCAGTCTGCTTGTTTCTTAGTTCCAGACAGGAAAGTCGTGGCTATGATTTTAGATATTGTTGTTGGGTTGGCTGCGTACTTCTACACACTGTTGAACATTCTGTTTTTTTGCGTTTTCTTTCTAAAACTCATTCTGATTTTCAAGCCAGGGAGATACATGGTAAATGTACGATCAAATAGAAGCAAATTGAATTCATGAGAGGCTCGGAATTCTTTATGCAGGCTAGTAACTCACATTAATAGCTGCATCTGGAGTTACAAGTCCCGTGGAAAACTTATTAAATCAGGCAAAATATCTGGGTGAAAGCAGTCGACAAATGAGGAACAACATGCAGATATTGAGGCGGGAAAACGTAGCAAAAGATATTCACAAACATCCATTTTGTGTGTTGATCCTTTCCTAAATATATCTTTTGAGGGTGCACGTGATCTAAGGGCCAGGTTTCCTAAACATGAACGCACCGCAGAACAGCAAGGGAAGTTGCTGCCCTGCGTTGTGTAAAATGGAGAACAGAAATGTGCCAGATCTAATAAGCTATGGTGCAGGTCTGCCCTCTTGTAGCGTTGGTGCACTTCTGGCTGCCTAGTGCCAGCACAGGCACCATTGTGCCACACTGCGAGGGTACCTTCATTGTGGTTAGAATCGTTTTTGTGAAGGAAGAGTTACTTTCCAGCACAAAAACTATTAGACTCAGAGGCTTATTCTTCTTTGTAGGCAAAGAGAAAATAACAAGAAGAAATGAAGATCTTTCTCCTCGTTACACCGGCCTTGGATAGGTGCACTATTTTGGTGCAAATCCATGATTCGTGACTTTAGTAAATATGTGCCAAAATACATGAGTGGGCTCACAGGAACGCCCATGCTCCACCCATGTAAGGTCTTCCTAGGCAAAGTAATGAAAGGTAGCCTATACTATGTGTTACTTTGGGAATAAAATTCCATGGAAAGCCATGCAAATCTTGATTTATGCGGCTTGGTAAATCTCAACGTGGAGTTTGCGCTGGGTAGAGCCACAAAAGTGGAGCAACCCGGCGCACAATCTTATTCTTCTAGACCTAAATTTCCAAACCCAACTGTACATATCACAGCACCATGCATTAATGAAGGCCAGTGCCTTGACCATCACGGTTTCAGTTTTTGCCCTCTTACGTCCAAAGTCAACCATATTTATGTGGGCTTTTGGGTAGAAAACAACCCTTACGTTATATTTGGGAGCCCAAGAGAGGAAGCATATTGATGGGCAATCATTGGGCTAGCTATGCACTTCACCTCAACTACTCTCCTTGGTGAGTTCCGGCCTCCAGCTGCCCCATGCCAAATCTATGTTTCCTCTCCCACACATTCACTTGTTTATACAATACTGGGTTGCAAAATATGTCTTTACAGCTGAGAAGAATTTCTTTAGTTAAAAACATCTCTTTGGTGTCAGATGTTGATTATTGGGAAGTAAAACCATTATTAATAACTGTTGAACATCACTTCTGAAACAGAATTGTTGTCCTAAGACAGGGTTGTGAGCAGTGGTTGGCCTGCTGGACTTTACCTCCACTACTCTGACACCATGTTGCCCACCCACAGACCTGCCAACCCCCAATCAAATGTCATCATGTGAGTGTACAGGAAGAAGGGGCATGGCCTTGGTGAGCTGTGGGGCTATTGCGATTGTTGCTTTGGACCCTGTTAGAAATTGGATCTCTAGTTGGCACAGGTTTGCACCCTATCCAAGTAGGTCCTTGTCAGGGTAAGCTAGATATACTCTTTAAATTAACCTGTGCTCACCCTCTGGTAGCTTGGCACAGAACAGGCAGGCTTAACTTAAGAGGCAATGTGTAAAGTATTTGTGCAATAAAAACACACAGTAACACGATGAAAACACCACAAAAGATTACACACAGGTTTAGAAACATAGAGAATAGTTATCTGAGTAAAACAAGACCAAAACAACAAAAATCCAATCAGTAGAAGATAAGATATGATTTTTTTAATAGAATAAATGCAAAAACATTCTTTAGAAGTCAATAGCACTAAAGGGTTACTTTAGACTGCGAGGGACCAGGGTGAATCCAAAGTTCTGGCCGACAGTGATGGAGGGCATGACGGCTACGAGACTCACACGGATCCCGCTGAAACAGTACCTTGGATGGAACAAAGCATCGACGTAGAGGGTATGATGAGTTGATTTTTTCCATGCAGTCGGCTCACTGCGTCGTCATTGAGCTCCACTGAATTACAGGCAATGTTTCATCACCGAGCCTCACAGAACGTTGACATAGGGTCGTGCTGGCTGTAAAACCCACTGTCATCGAACAGCCTCTGCATCGAAGGGTGATGCGTCCTTCCGACAGGCGCTATGGTGACGATGCATCATTTTTGTTGCAAATCAGCTGCAGAGGACCAAGACTGGAGGGGAGCACCTCAGGCAAGGGAAGGATTCACAGATGGCAGAGTCCAGCAGCACCAACAGAATTGTAGAAGTTGTTTGTGTCCCTGAAACTTCATAAAACAGGAGGCAAGCCAGCAAGCCCTTGGAGTTACTCTGGGTTAAAGTGAGATAGGTCCAGTCCTTGTCCTCAGCAGGGCAGCGATCAGCAAGCAGCAGGGAAGCTCAGAAAAGCAGCGAAGCAGTTCCTCAGAACAGTTAGTCAAAGCAAAGTGGCAATTCTTTCTGCGCATAAGTCTTTATTCCAGCAGAGCTCTTCCCAGGTCAAGTAGTGTACTGATTTGGTAGAGTCAGGGCCCCAGTACTCATACCCAAATGTGCCTTTGAATTGAGGGGTGACTTCAAAGCAGCTCCTTGAAGAGCACAGGTTCCCGTTCATCCCAGCCATTTCCGCCAAGCTAATTGCTGTGGGTAACAGTCCTTTGTGTGAGGACAGGACACAGCCTATTCATATGTAAGTGTGAGCTTCCTCTCCCCCTTCTTACCCAGGAAGGCTATCAGAATGCAAATGAATGCAGGTGTGTCCTCTGTCACACCCACCATTCCTGTGTTTGTGGCTGTCTAGAGGTAAGACACAGAGTGTAGCTGTTACCCAGCCCAGACATGTATTGGAGGCAGGCTGCAGGCACACAGAGTTAAGTTTAGGAGCATAGAAATGTCCACTTTCTAAAAGTAGCATTTCTAAAATAGTAACGTCAAATCTAACTTTACTACTAAAGAGGATTCATCATTACCATTACAAAGATATGAAACATGATTTAGACACTCCATTCTAATCAGGAATTACTGCTTAAAAGTGTTTGAAGGAATTCCCAATGCTAGCCTATGAGAGGAGCTTGCCTCACAGCAGTGAAAAACAAATGTAGCTGTTTGTCAATACAAGGATATGTCAAACTTAAAAATACATGTCCTAACTTTTAGCTAACCTGCACCATGCCCATCGGGCTACCTAGGGCCTGCTCTAGGGGATGACCTATGTGTAATAAAAGGGGAGTTTAAAGGTTGGCAAGTGGTTTTAAATGCCAAGTCGAAGTAGCAGGCCTGAGACAGGTTTGAAGGTTACTTATGCGGGTGGTACAACAAGTGCTGCAAGCCCACTAGTATTATTTAGGTTACAGGACCTGGGCATATGGTATACCACTTTACAAGGGACTTACAAGTAAACTAAATGTCACCATGTTTAGGGGAGAAGCACATTCACTTTAGCACTGGTCAGCAGTGACAAATTGCTCAGAGTCCAAAGGCCGAGAAAAAGAGACAGGAAAAAGTTGGGGGAAGACCACCCTAAGGATGACAGGTGTAACAGATAGACTCAGCCTAAAGAGCCACAGCTTCCCTCACCCCACAGCAATAAGGAACTCATCCGCAACACATTCATTATCCTAGAAAGGTTTTACTTGGGGCCCAGCTGTGAAGAGTGTTCACACCTGAGATATAAATGATTTAATTGCAAGAGTGTTGAGCTCACCATGTGACTGTGCCCCTTCGCCATGTGGCATGGAACCATGCAACACCATGTTGAATTGGCAAGGCAGAACCTCGACCTTTGCAATTATAATTTGAGTCTAGTACTGTGTGTAAGCAATAAGCATTCTGTAAAGGAATGTCCCTTCAAAGATATAGATCATAATCGAAATTATGTGCTTAAAGGCTTTCTTTTAAAATCTTTTATGCACCAATAAATGTGGTATTAGCTTTCTGAACCCGACCTTACTACAACTTATATTATAGTTAAGCTAAGTGGGGCCTCGTACCCTGGCTCTGTTTCCTTTCTGCATGTCTGACACAACTGCTGCTTTGGAAAACTTTGGAGTCCTGGGAAAGCATATGCTAAACAAAATTGGTTTAAGGAAATGAAAAATATTATAAATCAAGAAGCAATTATTCACATTTTAAATGTAATGCATTTTTTAAAACATCTTTAGTGCTGAATTATACTAACAGGCTGGAAAAGTCAACAACATTCAATACAATACTGGTTAAAGTAACGTATGTAATTAGTCCACAAATTGAAAGAAGATATTACTTTGACATCCCACGGACTCCAAACATGTGACAGATAAGCACTATACGTTTTCAGTGCACAAGCTTCCAAATTATTTGTGTTTTTTTTCCACAAGCAGATGATACTGATAACTGTTCCAAAAACAATCAAGCAGCATTTCATAACAATCTATCTTGTGCTTGCAGGACCATTGGCAACACCCCCTTTGGACCAGCACATTTTCTGGTCCCGCACATGCATTATTCCAAGCAGAGGCGCAACTAGAGCCACATTTAGGGGGGGTGGGGCTTCTAACAATTTCGAGGGGGGGGGGGCTAATTCTTCCAGCAATGGGCAGAGTGGAGATGAAGTGGTGAAAAAACAACAAAGCCTCGTTAACACGTTAATGGTCTTTTAAAGACATGTGAATTACTCGGGTGCGGCTACGATGAGCTCAAAAACTTAGGGGGATATTCTCAAGAACGTGTGTTAATTATCGCGAAATTAGCTTAACACAACTTTGCGTATCGCAGTCTATTGCGGGAAAATAACACTGTGTTAACGTTGTATTCTCAACCCGGCGGCACCATTCTATAGTCTCACAATAACGCATCAAATAATCGGGTTAAAACTAACGCAATGCCGAAATAACGTGAAACACGAACACGAAAAAAGTTGCGATGTGGCCAATCACGATACAAAAATCAGGGATAACCAGCGATAGGCCAGCAAATCCCACGCGTCATGCGGGAAAATGCACTATAAAAGCAACAAAAAACACACACCAAAACCAAAATAAACTGCGTAGCACCATTGATGCACCCGCACCGAGTGCAGAGGACAATTCAAACCCCACAATCCCCACGGAGGACCAGCCAGGAACTCCGTGCTCGGGGAAGGGCAAGGAGAAGAGGAAGAGGAAGACGCGGTTCAGTCCGCAGGAAAACATGATCATCGTCACGAAGGTGATAAAACACTACCAACAACTGTTCGTCACATCCACTGTACCATTGGCAATACAAACGGAAATATGGCAGTCCATCGTGAACAACGTGAATGCAGTCGGAGTGTCGAGGAGGTCAATGGAGGAGGTTAAGAGGCGCTGGCATGACGTGAATAGCCAAACCAAGCAGAAACTCGCTGCCAACTGGAAGGCAGCAACGGCCACTGGAGGTGGGAATCCTGCACCACAGGAGAAGCTGGATGAGCTGGAGGAAATGGTGGCCACAGTCATCAGTGTGGAGATGGTGGCAGGAGTTGGGGGTCCGGACAAAGCTCGACAAAGCAACAGGGTGAGTAACGACCAGGGACTGGGAGGACGGGGAGATGGGCACAATGGCACACATGCACAATTATGTGTAGCACACTGCACACCCACAATGATTGTGGAACATGTCCCTGATACCCTTGGCACACTGCAGCACGCATAGAAACACCAAGTAGGCCCCCATCAACTATGTGCACAAAGGGGCCCTCCTCCCTATCACCAATCTCACAACCTACTCATGCACATGTGCTGAATCCAGCAAAGCAGCGGCTCTGTGAGCCACACTGACAATGCAAGTGACACTGCATGACCAATAGCATGGCTGCAGTCAAAATACATGACATGGTGCATGACACAACACTGAGGTGGTCCAGTGTGGATCACATCCTCAAAGGAGGAGGTCACACTCTGACACATCCACGTGAACATACAACCCCTGACATCTACAACACATCTACAGACAAACAATGCACAAGAGTACAAAAACCGTTCAAGAGCACATATGACCCAAGTCACCAACATCTCAGCACCATAAAAGCACACAAGTCAAAGGCACACTGCCTCAAAGGGATAAGGGGCCGCTAAATCAGAGGTGCAGGGGCGACTCTCCCGTAATGCAGCACACACACATGGCAATCACATCAACATTGACGACAATGTGGTACAAAGTGCAACACTTTCACTACAGAACAACTGGTGCCGCTTGTGCGTTGAAACTAGCCAATCACATCTGCCATAGCAGGGAACTGTGAGATGATAATGTACGAGTACAACCTCACATTCGTTATGTAGTCAAAATGTCCACTGTCTCCCATCAAATATCCAGCTCCTCCAAAACAGTCATGCAGTCTGAATGTAAACATGTACAATGCGTCAACATACATGGAACACACTGTTAACCTGCAACGCCCATTTACATTTATTTATTTATTTATGGGTTTTTATAGCGCTAGAATCGACTCCAACTGGAGTATCTCTGCGCTTTTGGGCCAGTTGTCCTTCCTCAAAGTGAAAAGAGAGAGGGATGAGACTAAATCTCATTTTTAAACAGCAAGGTTTTAAGTTGTTTTCTAAACATCAGGTGTTCAGAACATAATCGAATAGTTACAGGGAGACTATTCCACAATGTGGGTCCCATCACTGATAAAGCTTTACTTCCGTGCCTAGCCTTCTTTGCACGTGGCACTGCCAGCAGATGCCCATTACTGGATCTGAGCGACCTGGAAGGAATGTAAGGAATGAATTTCTTTTCCAGGTATAAGGGACCTTGTCCATTTATGCTCTTATGTATCAGACAGCATATATTAAATTTTATCCTTTGACGGATTGAAAGCCAATGTAGTTTTTCTAGAAGTGGCTTTGATGCTGTTCTTGGAGGGGCATTAAGGACAAGGCGAGCCGCCGTGTTTTGTATTACCTGGAGTCTGGCCAACACTCCCTCATTTGCAGAGAGCAGCAGGCCATTGCAATAGTCGATCCGACTCAAGACAAGGGCCTGTACTAGAGTTTTTCTGAAGAGGTCCGGCAGCAAGGGGAAAACCTTGCGTAGCAGGCTGATGGTATGGAAACATACGCCTGCAACATAATTTGTGTGTTGTTTTAGCGACAAGTCCTGGTCAAGGCGGATCCCCAGGTTTTTAACGACCTGTTTGGGCTCAGGTACTGTGTCCAGATCAGGTGGCCACCAATCAGGTGTCCAGAGTAATTTAGCTTCTCCGAACAGCATAACCTCAGTTTTGCTGACGTTGCACTGTAAGTAGTTGGTAGACATCCATTGTGCTACAGCCTCCATGCCTGCAGAGAAGGAGCTCCTTAATTCCGTGGTGAGGGTTTTGAAAGGGAAGAGGAGCTGCGTGTCATCAGCATATGAAACCAACTTTACGCATCACTCTTGCCAGGGGGGCCACGTAGATGTTAAAGAGCGTTGGGCTCAAACAAGAGCCCTGTGGCACCCCTTTCATGATTTCTACCTCCGCTGAGCGGTATGTGCCCATGGTGACAGTCTGGGTACAATCGGAAAGGAAGCTCCTCAGCCAGGCAAGGGCTTTGTTCTTAATTCCTACATTCGACAACCGGTTAATAAGGATGTTGTGTGACACGGTGTCGAACGCTGCCGACAGATCTAATAACACTAGGATCACAGAGTAGCCTTTGTCTTGGAACATATGCAAGTCGTGCATAACAGACAATAGGGTGGACTCAGTGCTGTGTTTTGGCCTGAACCCAGATTGAGAGTAGTCCAGGCTGCCAGCAGATTCGATAAAGCTAGACAGGAGTCTGTTGACATATTTTTCTGTCAGTTTTCCCAGAAAAGGTAACAGTGAGATGGGCCTTAGGTTAGCTAGTTCAGTCCATGGAGTAGTAGTGTTTTTCCTAATAGGCCTTACTAATGCACGCTTCCATTCTCTGGGGACGGATCCCTTACTAAGAGACAGATTGACAAGTTTTTCAATCATAGGGCATAGTGTTTCAAATAAGGTGGGCATTAATCTGGCTGGAATAGTATCGTCCGGGCTGCCACTTTTAATCTGCATGGCCAGTACAAGTAGGTCCTTGGGAGTGATGGGGAGAAAAATGTCTAAGGTATGTGTATTATGGTTATATTCCGTGTCTTGAAAACCAAGAGCTGTGTCAGTAGTCATGGCATTATTTGAATCAACTATTTTCTCGTAGATAGTAACTATTTTGTTTGAAAAAAATGATGATATTCTATCGCAGAGCTGTTGAGACGCCAGCTCAGAGCTTTCACATGCTACAGGTTTGACAAACGATTGAAGTACCTGATAAAGGACCCTAGGAGAATTCCCTGCAGCCGTAATTTGGGATGCTATATGAGTTTTTCTCGCACTACGGATGGCTTTGTGATAGGCGGATAATGAGTCCCAATAGTGACTCCTGTCACTCGCCAGATGGGAGGTTCTCCATTTTTTCTCTAGCTTCCTAGCTGCTTGTTTTAATGTTCTGAGGTCATTAGAAAACCAGATTTCTTGTTTGTTGGCGGGCCGGGGTTTGACATTTTTTAAAGGGCTATGTTATCTATGGCCGACCTAGTTGCTATTTCAAACTTCCTTAGAGCACTTTCGATATTCTCCGATATAGTAATAGAGGGCTCTGTGAAATTATCTTTAAAAACTTCTTTATTGACTTTGTGCCATTGACGTCGTTTACAAGGGAGGGAAATCGGTCTGTAGAGAGTATGTTTAGGGTGCGAGGTATAAAATTCAATAATAAAATCGTCAGTCCAGCTTACTTGGGTTGGGGGTAAACATGTAACTGTGGGAAAATTTGCTAAAATCAGATCTAATGTGTGCCCTGCCTGGTGTGTTGGCCCAGAATTTAGTTGTGCGGATAAATCGTTTAGTACAGACTGTGCCTCCTTGCAGTCTTTCTGGTCGCTATGTATGTTAAAGTCTCCTACCAATAGGAAGTCCCTGTCATTACTGATATATGGGACAAGGATCTCAAGTAACGTATTAGAGAAGTTCATACATGGACCCGGGGGGCGATAAACCAGGGCACCCATCTGTATATTTTTAGGGGAAGAAAAGGATTTAAAAACCAATAATTCAATATCTGTAGTGCTTAATTCAGCTAAGATAGTACAGTTGATTTCTTGTTTATGAATAATAGCGATCCCTCCTCCTATTTTCGTGGGGCGATCCAGCCTGATTATTTTGTAGCCCGTAGGAATTGCTAATGCAATGGCCGGGGTCGAATGGGGTTTGAGCCAGGTTTCCGTGAGGAAACAAAAATCTGGTTCACTAGAGGAATTAGGTCCCATACTTCTGATGTATGTTTAGGAAGCGACCTTATATTACAGAGTAGATTTTTACTTTCTGTGGGAGTTTTGGTTATGTACTTACTAGCATTGGCAGGGGGAGTATAAGTAATAATACCCTCTTTAATACACGCCTCATGACTATGTGTTACAAACTGGGCTCGACAGTAGCGGCAGGAAAATGGACCTTCCAATATGAGGCTCCCTCCCATTACACAGTCTTGCAATTGTTGTTTCCCGCATAGATTTCGAAGTACCTGAGCTGAATAGGTTCTCCTTGTGCAAGGGGATGGTGGAAGGTCGATAATGGTAGGTCCCATTGCCCCGTCCTGTCGCGGACGGGCGCAGACGGGCTGGTCTTAGGCTAGTCTTTGGTGCTGTCGAGGGCGCCCCTCTGTGCGCAACCGCTGCGCGCTAGGGCCGACGACTGGCTAAATAGTCCTTCCCAAGTGGTGCTAGAGCGCTAACCGCTCGACTGCCTCGAAGTTGCTGGGCGTGTCTGGCTCTCACCTGCCCCGCCCTCCGCTCAACGGTATTGGATACCGAGTCGGACCGGGGCGGGCAGGCTTGGACACAAAGCACAGACCGGAAAATCAGTCCCTGGTGCCCCTTACAGGTCTGGGGGGAATCGATCGTACCAAGAGTGAGTATTTCAAGTAGCTTATAATTTTAAATACAGCGTGCAAAAGTACATTTGTTAAAATCTTGTCAAGTGGTGCAAGTGATTTTTAAAAGATCGCAGTCAGTGACACAAAGGTTCAACAACTCTCTACAATGTTCCGCTCTGAAAAGTAATACCTGGCACCAAGCGGTAGGGAGACACTGCCACTGTCCTCCCCTTACCGCCATTGCAGAGGGACAATCAACACCTCCTGCAGAGCACACCAGACATCTCTTCAGTGATGATGATGAGGACCCCCTGGCCATCTGCCCCGACACCCTCCAATGGCTCGTGGACAGCTTGCACACCCCACCTCCAGGAGCAGGGCAGCCCAGCTGCATTGCGGTGAACCCACCCCTTGCACAGCCCACACAGCAGGAAGCACCCACCACCACGGCTGGCTCCCAGCACCTCGCGGAAAAACACATGGCATTCCAACGCAGTTTGTTAGACTGCCAGAGGGGGCTGGCTGAACAGGTGCGGGTGGGTTTTGACCTCATGGCAGCCAAACTTGATGCCATACATGGGTGTATGAGTCCCATCAGGGACCACTTACAGTCCCTAACGGACACCCACAGTCCGTACCATGTTCTACAACACTCCTTGGCTGACCTCGCTGGAGCCATTACTTGGATACAAGAACTGTCTAGTCAGACAGGCTCCAGCGATGTCAGCCGGGAGTTGGGACACATGCAGGGACAATGGAGAACATGGAGCGGATGCAGGCTGGAAGGATGGCTGCCACGGATGTTCACCAGCGAGCTGTATCTGGGATCTTCCAAGCCCTTCAGAACCTCATCTTGCCATTGCTGCCACAGAGCCTGTCCCAGATGATTGCTGCAGGAACTTCAACAGACACACCTCCGCCCCCTGATGTGTCAGTGGCACCTCGTGAGGCAGCCATACCACCCCCGCCCCCTGATGTGCCAGTGGCACCCAGTGAGGCAGCCATACCACCTCCGCCCCCTGATGTGCCAGTGGCACCCAGTGAGGCAGCCATAACACCAACACACACACCTGCCACAGAACACATATCAGATGACTAAAATGTGGATGGTAATGACTCTGTTTGCGAAAGGAGGTTGTAGCATTCATCCCTGCCATATGGCCTGTTCCTGCTTGGTTCAGCCCTCTGCATCATGCCCTGGAACAATACCTTCCACTGTCCCCTGAAAAACACTCTGTGACATT
Source organism: Triturus cristatus (assembly GCF_964204655.1). Lineage (NCBI taxonomy): Eukaryota > Metazoa > Chordata > Amphibia > Caudata > Salamandridae > Triturus > Triturus cristatus. Next base: position 585,742,600 of record NC_140589.1, on the reverse strand, counting down.
CACCTGCACCCCAACATGGACTGCCATATCTGCTCTGGTTACCAATGACACGGCAATCAGGCTGCGGACTGAACTCTTCCTCTTCCAATTAACTCATCATTCCCCAAAGGACTCTGGTTGGCCCTCCACTGGGCAACCATGTAATGTGTGGTTTGCATGGCCATGTACTGCTCCAGCTCCGACACACCACAAAATGTGAATAAAACATTCCAAATCACACAGATGTGTCATGTCTATGTTCAATCAAGTATAAAAGTATGGATAAATGTATGGACATTGATTGCACAAAAAGGTACACTCTGTGAAATGACATCAGTGCGCATGTTGGAGCCTGACCAACATGGCCAGTTGGATGACTGTGAAGGTGTGAACTGGCTGTGGCCTCATTGCTCATGAACAACAATCTCGCAACCCCCCAACGTAGCCCCAAGTCCATGTATTAAATAGAATGTGTGTAAAAATGTTAAATTCGGCACCAGGCCCAAAGTAGTGTCCCCCATCACATGTGATAAGAGAACATCTCTTTGCATACCTACTCACACTCAACTGTGTGGACACAGCCTGTTTTGATGGATAACATTGATCCACATGGCAAGAAGTTTGACACCATACTCACATTGCTGAAGACACATAAGAGCACAGGTCTATCAGCAACTATCCCCGCCACAATGTCTGGCTCACAGAGGTCGAGCTGTCAATAGGGACTCACCCCCAAGTGAAATGCGTCAGTCAGTCCCTCCCTGTGTATGGACAATGCTCATTGAGGCACACGATTTGTCATTCTAATCAACACTCATCACAGCTGAACACTAGTGAAGTTGCCAAGACTTTATTAGCATGTGCGTGTCAGTGCGGGCAAGACAAGGGACACAACATGCAAACCAATGCTTCAGACACTAACAGGCAGCATAGGAACAAGCAGAAGTGCAAGAAATAGGGATGTAAAAATGAACACAAATCATTACGGATGGCAACGGTCTTAGCCCACCTTGCCTTGCTGGACGAGTCATGTGATGTTTGTCGTATGTCCATTGCCCCGTGTCAGGGGACACAACTCACAGCCCATGGAATCTGCATAGTGCTGTACCACCGGACTGCGCTGACTGTCTGCTCTGCTGACAGTGAGCAGGTGAATGGGTCCAACAAGGTCACACGTAGTACTACATTGCCATGTGTGTACTCTCCCTCCAGCAGTATGTCAGATTTAGGAACGTTGCCAAATGACGCTGTGCAGCTCCGCCCATGGGACTGCCTCACCTTGCACAGGTGTGTGTCAACACGCGTAGGTGCACGCACATGCATTCTGAGTCCAGGCGAATGCAGACATGTCCACTGTTGTGGTGGGATATATGACCATTTCTCCGAGATGCAACAAGGTGTTGGGATCTGTGCTCTGGCTTACAATCAGTTGTGGCTGCAGGAACATAGTTACTCGTCCATGAATGCGAGCGCAGCTTCATGGACAATCAGTTCCAAGAGTACGTCGTTGTCAACTTCAACGAACACAAGGAAGAGCCAATCCATTAACTGGTCCGGACAGATGTGCTCCGTTCACGCAGTTTCACCAATCCGCAAAACAGACAAATAGGGGAGCACCTCAATGTGGTCACTGCACACGAGGACTTGTGCAATTTCCCATGCCCAACTGCCAGCACATACGCCAAATATCAAGGCATCCCATGCACGGGTATCATGGTTACACTCCTGGTCATGAGCCATCAGGGGGCGCACACACAAGTCATAATCCAGTTCAACTACCATTGTGTTGGATAGGCAGACATCCATGCGCCACTTGAATGTGCATGATCGACAGTGGAACCAGGGCTGGACGCAGGTGACATACGCAAGACGGAAGCTCAGACGGTAACTGATGTGTACCACTGCCAGTGGCAGTGCTCACAACAAATACAGCATACGTGCACGGTACAGTTCCACGTGACTGGGGTTGTGCATGTGCCTGGGATGTCCCGCCATTGCGTTGCTGGCTCTCGTAGAACTGGCACTCTTCTGACCTGCAGAAGTTATGTGGATGATATGCCACAGCTCGGAGCAAAGAGTCGTATGTGTGTGCCACGTTTGGAATAATGGGTTTTTGTGTACGTAAGTGTCAAGGGCATCCCATGCAGGACTACCTCAAGCAAGGACTTCTGTGTGTGGGGGTGTGGATACGTTGGTCTTTCATTTGCGCTGTGCGTGGTGTGGGAGTCGTCATCATCTGCAATGGTATCTCTCTCAGGGGGTGTGAGCCGCATGCCAGACCAAGGTCGGAGGTGCAGATGTCCTTCCGCCTTATGTATTGAGACAAAGGAGCTTTCATCCCTAATGTAAGTCTGACTACTGCTTGCATTTGGGAAATGTGATGTTGCTTTCGCGCTGCATTGAAGCTAGGCATTAGGCTTATGGTGCACCAATGTTGATACACACACACAACAGTTAGCATGTATGAGCCAAGAGGCAGAGCGGCCTTGCACTCCTTGTACAATATCTCTCCCTCTCTCTCCATCTCTCCCTCTCTCTCTTTCTCTCTTCCTCTCCCTCCCTCTCTCTCTCCCTCTCTCTCTTCCTCTCTTCCTCTCTCTCCCTCTCTCTCTCCCTTTCCCTCTCTCTCTCTTCCTCTCTCTCTCTCTCTCTCTCCCTCTCTCTCTTCCTCTCTGCCTCTCTCACTCTCCCTCTCTCTCTTCCTCCCCCTCTGTCTCTTCCTCTCTCTCTCCCTCTCTTCTTCTCTCTTTCTCTCTCTCCCTGTCCTTTGATAAGCGCATGACACACCGTCTTATCTTGAATTTTGTCATTCAGGCTGTGACTTACAGATTGTCCAGGGAAGACCCGCCATGTCTCTTCCTAATAGTTGTTTTGGGCTAAAGTTGATTGCAATAATTTGTTTGGAACTTCAAAGATGAATGAATGATTCTCCTTTTTCTGTCCACACATGGGAGTTAATTGTTGTAATTGTGCTACATCAGGCGAATTGTTTTGTTCATGATTTCGTGAAGTTGCTGTGAGATATCTTTGTCCAAGGGGGGTGCCCGGGTAGGGCCACGGGGAGGAGGGGGGTCCTGGGTATGGTGGCGGTGGGTGTTATGGCCCTCCTGGGTGTCCGAGCTGCATGATCAGTAGCTCCATGGCATCCGTTGTTCTTCAGGTGTGGCTCTGGGCTGGACTCCCTTTCATACTGCAGGTAGTCGTCCGACTTAACACCAGGTAGGAGCAGGTGTTAAATCCCTGCTGCTTACGCACCTTATCGCATGTTTTGTGATCTTATCACCAATCTGGCTGGTCGTTGATAGTGTTGCGAAGTGGTATTGTCGCGGCTTTTTGCACGGGAACGCCTACTCTGCATCTCATTAGCGTTAGTTGCCGGTGTTATCTGTGGGGATGTTTTTTGCGGCTGCTATCGCAGGGAAAGTGGTGATATGGGCTGTTGGCACCAGCTTCTGAATGGGGCGATAAATTTATCACCACTTTGGCTGAGATAAGGTGCTGTTAACTCGGCGATATGTCCTTGAGAATATTCCCCTTAGTCTGTGTGTGCCTGGGATGACACACACAAAGGGGTTCTGAAGCCCTTTGAGCCCCATGGGCGTTGCGCGCCTTATTCCAGGCGTCTTTCTGTGTATTTATTTCCATTGACACGTTGAACTTCCTCCTATCAGAGAGAAGCAGATATCTTCGCGAGCGATGCTAGCTTGCCTTTCCCCTTGGCGGCCACCTCTGCTCGAGCTCCCTGCTCCCGTGTTGCTGCTTTGAGGACAGTCACCGGTAAAGCAAATGAATAATATTTACTCTGCTAGGTGGGCAGCATGTGGTTTTGGCAACAGGCGTGTTTGAGCAGCATTGCAGACTATTCTAAACGTTTGGCGCGTTGTGATCTATTTTTGTGATAGCTCAGCAAATGAGACTTAACAATCTACCCAGCTGTTATGACTAGATTCCTAGATTCCATGATCGGACCATAACTTTCATTAAAATGTCTTCTCGCTAAGTTATCTCTGCCGTGAGATGTCCGTTTGTTTACATTACAGCATCATTTCTACAGAGTCCTGTATAAAGCTGATGGCAGAGACGTAAACATGGTTTGCATTACTGAGTACTCTGTACTAGTTGTTTATTCGAAAATATGAATCAGCTGAAGTTAATTGGCATCTGGATGTATGGGGAAGTTTATAGTGAGTGGAAATACAATCTAAACTCCCAACAGGGCCAACATTCCAATAAATCATTAAGGGATCCAAGAAGTCAGGAGGTTGTACATAAACATGCAAGGCTAGCATTATGACTGCACATTTCGGCGTGGATTTTATTTACTTACATTTTGTAAATACAATCAAGAAAGAAGACTCTAAGGCACTTTCCTTTAAACCCGCCCTCCCCGTACACTTATGTAAACTATTGTAAAACCTCTTCAATGTGAAAATATATATGCAAGCAATAAACAACTCACAGCAGGAGTAATAACCAACGCCAGCTATAGAAAACCAGGGTTTACAAGCTCACTGGGTCAAGTTAATGTATAGTGAATGCACAACGAGGCACACTATATCCTGATGAATTCACATGCACACATGGAGCGTGCACAGGGGCTAACGCAGCTACAGACATGATGTTCACGAACTCCAGCAAACATACAGGCGCTCCGGTACACAGACAAGAAACATGCGGACATCAGTGCACAAACCAGCAGTAGTATATCAATATATTGCAGCAGGGTCACGGGGAGAGGGGCTTCTGTGGCGCAGGGGATCATGTACAGCAAGCAGCCGAAGGTGAGATGCAGTGGAAGCATAGAGGATTGTGCACCAGGGAGCTCAAGCGATGTACCTCAGGGGAGTATAACTTGAGGATAACGGAACGATAAGCATCAGGAAAGCACTGGATGATGTGTCTGTCATGCAGGGGCATTTGGCTGTTTACATTATTTGGCACAGTGTGGTGTCCAACAGAAGGCCCATGGTTATGTACAACAGGGACGTACTAATAACCTCCAGGCCATATATGCCACTGTCACTCATTCCTTGCTATTTCCCCCAACTAGGTGCCCCATGATGTAATTTTCTGTTGACTATGAAACGTGTCACATATATCACGTGGCAGCTTTACACGTCAATGGAAGAATGTATGCATGGAAAATAAGGAAAACTTTTTTCAGTGTGCCCATGTGACATTTTCTTTGCTTTAACATTTTTTCTTTTTCAGTGCACCACATTCTGAGTAACAATTTGAGATATATTTCAGTTAATGTGGTCCACTGACATCTGTATGCGCAAGACACAAAGGGCCCCATACAATAAAGCATTATAATGGGACAGGCATTAGACAACAGAGGGTTACTGAATGCACCTTGCTGCCATTAGGTAATATATTTCCTATCTCAAATGATTTCTGTGAACACCGGATTTCCTTTCTACCAGCCTCAAAACAATTCATTGGAAAAGTGGAACTGCTCTCCTTCATTGATTGTTTGCGTTCAGGGTGTGTGAATTCCACTACTAAAAAACAGACCTGTGTACACAACCAATGTATGGCTATTTTTATAAGTTATATGCTTCTTCATTGATTGGCGAGTTTGTGTCTGTATTGGTGTGGATGCATGTTGGGTGACTGCGAAAATAAGCCAATTGATGGAAAGGTGAGTGCATGGATGAAAGAGTAGCCGAAAGCATGCATAATTAATGTGTGAATGAGTGCATGGGCGAATGGGGATTACGTAGATGTATACTTGAAATAGTGAGTTTAAGTATGTATGTGGACAAAAAAACACCAAGTTTACAGGCTGAGACCTCAAATACATTATTTTCTATGACCACGTATGCACAAACTTATCGTGATCACATCACAATGGGCATTTTCCTTAAGAAAAAGTGCTGCTGGTGGCCCCTTACTGCTTTTGGTGCTCAGAAAAGTCACAAAACCTATGAACATAGCAGCTGCAGTTCCTGATTTGAATCTCTTTTGCTTTGTGTTACATACAAGAAAAGGATAGAGAAATTTACAGATGTATGGGCCAAATGCACATAAACAAATTCTCTGTAAAACCATTGCAGTCGTTTGTCCTTAGAGGCACTAACTATGACATAATTATAAAGGTTTTCTGATAAAGTGTTCAGGTGCTCGGGGTGAAGTCAAAAGATAAATCAGGACACTGACTTACAGAAAGCACCACCAAGCGGAATATTGGTAAAACAAACAAGCCAAAAAGTCAATGCGTTGTAATGTTCACAAGAACAAAGGCGGAAATGAAGGAACACTGGCTTGATACAAAGAAGAACAAAGACAAGGTTCCTGTTCATGGCAGGTCAGCACAAGCGAAGGCCTAAGTGTTTTCAAACATTGTTTCACTGAGAAGGTCCAAGCAAGCAGCCGACCTTCGGTAGATGGTAAACAGAAGAATAGTTTCTAGTGGAAGAAAACTAAAACTGATGAGTTACAGTTGACTTCTGGGTTCTTTTCCAATATGGCCTCTCATTTTTACTCTGAGTCATGCATGAAAAGCATGGAGGAAAATGATTATTAGTGAGGTGCAGAAAGTGTAAGTGCCTGAAAAGTTCAATTGTTTTTTTTTTTTAAATTTGTAATAGTTGTTGAAAAGCCTACTGGGAAAGGGCACCCTGAAGGGCTCCATATTCTCCCTCTTCCGCCCTGGGATCTTGCTTTTTCTCATGTTAAGAAAGTAATATTGGGTTTCTGAGATGTAGAAACAATCTAAAACAGAAGGCCAATAACCTGAGAGAATTATCCATCAACATTAACTGGAAGAATATAAGACTTATGGATGTTTCACATTGTGTACATGGATCCAGAACATGACTCCTTTAAGAGGGATCACAAGAAAAGGGAAGGAGTCTACAATGAGCTGAAAGAAGAAGAGGCCAAATCCACAGCCACGGACAAAGAAAATGAGGAAACTGAAATGGCCACAGGGATGAAAGTAGAGAAAGACATCCCCGCATAGAGGAGTTGTAACAACGCGCAATCACTACTGTTTAGAATGCTGATGGTGAATTCGAATATAAGGAAGAGTCATAACAAGCCTAAAACACCCCCCCTTCTTAATTCTATACAAGAAATACCATAAAATGCAACAACTATAACTCTAAATAACCACTTACATGTTTTCCCCGTAGATGTAATCCTCCAACCATTTAGGTGGTTTCCTCCCCCTTTTTCCACCAGACTCTTTCGCCATCATACTACCAATATCAGTGCCTTTATAGACTTGTGTCTGATGCTAGGTCTTCAACCATTATCAAGCCCATTATCGCCGCTTTAGCGGCAGTTTTCTGCCGCTAGAGCGGCGATAATTTTAACACCGTGCTTGATAATATGCCCCGAAGTTGTGGACAGATACAAGTTTCGAATGTGTGGACAATTACCAGGCATATCTGTGGATGACATTGTAGCAGCGTTGAAAGGGATGGTAGCATCCTGCAATTATATGGCAGCTCACAACGAGATGTTGCTGGACCAGTTGTTGCTCAAAATATCCAACAAAAGGACACAAGAGAAACTGTTAATGGTGACAGCGTTAACCTTGGATAAGGCAGTGGAAATAGTGAAAATTAGAGTGCATGTCCGGAGACATGAAATTACTGGAATCCGGAGGTGCTGCAATTATACAGATGGTTAAGAATAAAGGTGTTAAGAACAATAATTGGAGGGGACCTGTGTACAGAAGCAGAAAGGATGGAGAAGTTGACCAAGACAATTCAAAGATTTGTTGGAAGTGTGGCATATGAGGTCTCGTGGACAGTGGCAAGACTTGCCCAGCAGTGGGACAAATTTGCAGAAGGTGCAGACGAAGTGGTCATTATGCACGCATGTGTAGAGGAACTTTCAGACCCAATGTCAATATGGGAAGTAGTGTGAATGCTGTGCAACCAAATCCAGACTCTTTAAAAGCTGTGGAATTGAGTGAGAGTGCAGCGTATATTGTGCAGGTGTGTGATACAAAGGGTGAATGGAAGGCTTCAGTTTGTGTACTGGGACTTAACAGAAAGAGTGTAACGATGATGGCGAGACTCAGGAGCAAGATATACGTTGTTGGGGGAAGATCAAGTGCAAGTGTACAAAGATGAGGTGTTGATGCCATCCGATGTAAAGTTGGTTGCATATGAGGGCAAAAGAATTTAAATCATTGGTTGTTTTAAAGCCAATATAGATTTTAAAGGGCTCAATACGCATTCTAAAATTTATGTGACTATGGATGGAGGTTTCTGGCTGGATGGCCACATTAGTGAGATTTGGATATTATTCTAGATTCCAACCATCCGGATCAGGTACTCTCTGTGGAGGTGGATAATGGTGACCGCAAGCTTGATTGGTGGAAGAACAAGTACCCAGAGTTTTTTTCTGACAAACTTGGTGTGTTGAAAAACTTTGAGCTCAAAATATGGTTGTGTGAGAAAGCCAGTGCAATAGTGCATAAAGTGTGCCCTGTGCCTTTGGCTCTAAGAGAATAATTTAGAATTGAGCTTGTTAAGTTACATAAGCAAGGCATAATAGAACCTATTGAGGCGTCCGAATGGTTGGCACCTATAGTTCTGGCCCACAAGGCTGGTGGGGGTTTGAGAATGTGTGTTGATTTGCCGGACCTGAATAAGAACATCTGGATTGATCGCCACCCACTTCCAAATATAAATGAAATGTTTATTTTTTTTGTTAGTTTTTTTCCTCGTCTGCCTCAGACCTTTGTTGACAAAAGAGTAGGATGTCTATTACCGTTACTCGGTTTTAAGGAGACGTAGGCATCAAGATTAAACCAGAGAATGACACCCGCCTACCGGTAAACAAAAATCCCACTTAGAGTCACTATCCCCAAGTATAGGGGCTGGTCTCACTCTCTTCTGATAACCTGTGACCGAAGACCGTTTATGTTGGCCAGCTGGATGATGCTTTTTCGGGGAGGGCCCAACACAGTCAAAGAGCATCCAAGAGGCTTAATAATAGAATCCAAACAGTTGCCATAAAAAGGATAAAGAATAAACAATTAATTAATGCGACTGAGACCACTTTACCAAACAATCCCATATTACTTTTTTCCTGCTACTTTGCAATCTGTCCAGATCAATCTTAGAAATCTTATATAGGGAGGACAACCATTCTGTATGTGTAGGGGGTGTAGCCTCTATCCATTTCTTACAAACTTCTCTCCTACCCAACAATATAGCATGGAAAAGAAATCCCCTAGCAGGCCTTTTAACTTTGCTATGTACACCAAATATGACCAAGGGGAGATAAATATGAATGGGGAATCCCAGGATGTCCAAATTAGTTGCACTCAGTTTCCCCCAATATTCAGTTAACGCTGGACAATCCTTGAACATATGAATGTCTGCGGCATTTACCAGACCACACTTCTTGTAGCTAACCGGGGGACCCTTAGCTATTTTGGATAGTAGTGCTGGAGATAAATAGGTCCTGTGGGTGGTAAAATAGTGATTCCTTCTAAGCCAGGCTGGTTTTACAGTCACGTACAAGGTATTGAAGGAAGTTTGCCACAGATCTTCCAGTTGTTCATTTGGCATGGAGGTTCCCCACTGTTCTTCAGGAAGTTTGAAGTCTCCATCAATGGCATCTTCTATAGCCCAGTACAAGAACGAAACCTCCTTCCTCCCCATCGGCCTAGATACTAGTTGCTCCTCTAAAGTATTTCCTATGCCTATTGTTTTTTTGAGACTCTGGGACCAACTGTGCAACTGTAGATATTTAAACCTGGACATACCTCCCTCTAGTCTATTATGGAATGATAACCATGGTTTCAGGGAGCCATCAGAAGCCAAGTCCCTCCACACCTTCAATCCCGCAGTCCTGAGTGGTGTGGACAGCTTGTCTTTTAGACAATCTGGAGTCCCTGGAGAATCCCACAGAGCTGCTATACTCGAGAAGTAATTAAGGCCTGTGCATTGTTTAATTATAGCCCACATACGAGCCATACCCAGCAAGACTTTCAGCCTGATCTTCTTGAAAAATGTCTGGTCACCAAATTTGAACAGAAATCCCTCCTGGGGAAGATCTCCTTCTTTTAACATAGCAGAGAACATGCCCCCCCCCCCTGTATGATCTGGTGTTTTTAGCAGCATTCTTGCATGTGATACTTGAAATGCCCAGGCATAATATTGCAAGTCTGGTAGTATTAAGCCCCCCTTCTCCCTCTTGCGCCTGAGCTTCCTCCAAGCTATCCTTGTGGCCTTGTAAGCCCATGCAAATGAGTTAATTGCTTGCTGTAGTTTATTTATCTCCTGCTTAACAAAATGTAAAGGAATAGTGTCAAAAAGAAAAGTGATTTTCGGAAGTATGGCCGTTTTAATAAGATTTATCCTACCCAGAATGGTCAGTGGGAGATGAGCTCAGGATTTCATGAGCCTCTGGCATTCTTTAGATACATTGGATAGGTTGGTCCCTGCAATCTTATCAATATTCTGGACAATCGTGACCCCCAAATATCTTATTTCACGTTTGGCGTGAAGCTGACAATCTGGCAGGTTCCACGCCATAATATCTGTCTTTCCCGCATTAACCTGATAGCCGGAAACCTGCCCGAAGTCTTGTGCCAGCTTAATAACATGGGGGAAAGATATCTCCAAGTCGGAAGAAAGGATCAAAACATTATCCGCATAGAGAGCTACCTTTCTCTCCCATGCCTCAAATCTGAAATATGGAATACCTGGCTCGTCTCTCAAACGTTGGGCAAAGGGCTCTATGTACATGCCAAAAAGAAGCGGGGAGAGGGGGCATTCCTGTCTGGTTCCCCTGGAGATTTTAAAAGGGTTAGTCAGTTTACCATTAACTGAGGGGCAGATTTACAATAACTGGCGCATCCCTGCATATCAGCAGGGATGTGCCAGTTATTTTGCGTCATGGCAGACACCTCTTGCGCCACCATGGATGCGCCACATTTACAATGCGGCGCACCATGGGGCAAGAATAGACAGATGCGTGACGCATCTGCTGCCGTAAAGGTGACACATTGCTGGAGTCGCGTTGCAAGCGTGATGCAGCTCCAGCAAGGCTCGGGGTGCCCCTATGCCTAACATGCTGTGTCAATCCTTACGCCTGCTTCAAGCAGGCGCAGGGTTTTGATGCAGCATGGCCGTAAAAGTGACTGAGTGAAATCTTGTAGATTTCACTCAGCCACTTTTAGGAGGTGTTCCTGCGCCGAAACGCCACCCCCCTCGCCGGAACGCCCACATGTGGCACAGGGCTTTACAACGTGACGCATCTCCCTAGATGCGTCACATTGTAAATACCCCGCAGCATGGCGCTGGCTATGCGCCGCCGCTGAGTCACAAAATTGACGCAACGGCAGCGCGAATGTGGCGTACGGGGCTTGTAAATCTGCCCCTAAGAATCTAGCCAAAGGATCTTGATAGATGAGCTGAATGGCTCGACTAAATTTTGTTCTAAAACCAAACCTATCCATTACTGCCGCAAGATAGACCCAGTTGACCCTATCAAAGGCTTTGGTAGCGTCAAGTGTTATGGATGCAAAAGGTAGTGAGAAGGTTGAGGCCAGATCGATAGCGCCTATAAAATTATAGGTAAGATTAGATAGATTCCTACCCCTCACAAAGCCCTTCTGATCGTTGTGGAGTAGTCCTCCAGCTACTGTTCCCAACCTGTCTGCTAAAATCCTCGTAAAGATTTTGTAATCTGTATTTAAAAGTGAAATAAGTCTATAAGACCCACAGTCCGCTGGATTTTTCCCGGCTTCAGGATCAATGAGATGGTGGCTTCTCTCCATGAAATTGGAAGCTTTACGCCTTCACATAGAATCTTATTAAAAAGTGTAGTCATGGTCGTAATAACTGCCTCTCCCAAAGATCTATGCATCTTGGCTGGCAGCCAATCAGGCCCTGCAGCCTTTCCTCTATTACATGCTGAGATTGCCTTTATAACCTCTTGCTGTGCTATATCTCGCTCCAGGTTTTCTTGCTGAGAAGAGTTTAAGGAGGCAAGCCTGCTTCCCATTAACCACTCACTGGCGCTGGTAGTATCAACTGCATTATCTTCTTCATAAAGATCTTGGAAGAAGGCGAAAAAGGCATCCCCAATCTCTTCATCCGTAGATACCGAAGTGCTGTGATCCTCACTATCTATTTGCTTTATTATGTTTCGCATTCTATTGGCCTTAACCTTCCATGCCAAGAGTTTACTGGCCCCCTCCCCATATTCAAAATGGGCCCGCTTGCTGGCCTCCCATTTTTTAGTAATCCTTGACTGGATGATACTATCCAGCTGATCCTTCAAACTCAATAGTTTCGCCAGATGTTCTTGGCGTTTTGTGGGGGCATTTTCCTTATTCAAGCTCATCTCCACTGCCTTCATCGCAGACTCTGTTTGAGTCACCTCTTCCCTATACTTCTTATTTTTATGGCTAACTGTGCTCATGACTATGCCGCTTAAAAACGCCTTCCAAGCATTCCAAACTACAGAAATCTCGTATTAAAAAAGAATTCTGATTCCCGGGATAAATACTTAACTTCAGGTTCATCTAGAAGTAATGAGCAATCAAATGTCCATATACTAGGATGTTCTTTCCCTTCCAAAACTAAATCCAAACATACGGCCACATGGTCAGACAAGTGTGGAGTCAAGTATCCCAAATCCTTGATTTTCCCCTCAGGTCATGATTGACCAATATGTAGTCTATTCTGGACTTGTGGCGATACTTATTATTATAAAAGGAAACACCTAGTTGAGAAACTGATCTCTCTCTCCACACGTCGCACAGTCCCATCTGTGCCATCATCGTTTGGAAATGTGTCTGGGATTTAGGTGATGTATTCGCCCTACTGCTTGGAGATTTATCTAGTAAGGGATTTAAAACGATGTTAAAATCACCTGCCATGATAATTGGCTTTGGGAATTCCAAAAGGTTTGAAAGAATGTTTTTAGCACGGAAGAGTCATCCTGGTTCGGGCCATAATAGCTCACCACTGTCATCAGAGAGCCTCGAATATAGAGTCTAACGATGATCCGCCTGCCACTTCGGTCTACCATAGATTTTAATACTCTAGCCTTAGCTTGCTTTTTAACCAGGATGGCTACACCTCTGATGTAGGCACTCTGATTTGAGCTGATAAGATGTTCAGCCCATTTTGCTCTCCTGAAAATTTCAGACAGTTCCTCCTTCAAGGGATGAGTCTCGTGCAGAAAAATGACCTGAGCAGGAGAATCTTTAAGATATTATAAGATCTTTAGCCTTCTGGATTTTACTCGCAGGCCATTTACATTCCAGGATAACAACTGTATGCTATTCATGGCAATTTGAAAGCTAAAACCTTTAGGATGCTGCATCTCCCCCCATACTGATCACAGGATAAACACAACAAGGGTGGCCACGATAATAGGTATAAATTAATCAGGCTAGAAGGTAGATGAGGATTTTTTTTCTTTTTTTAACCTTATGCTCCCTACCCTGTGCTCCTTTTCTTGCCCTGCAGGAGTCCACACCCCTACTCCCTCCTTGGAGAACCCAGCTCCCATTTACCTGGACTGATATTCCAGATTCTGCTACCGGAGTACCCATAGAGTCCCTCTATGCTAAAAATATTATACACAAAAAAGGGAGATGCACCGAGACCCCCATGGAAAGACCCTGTCTCCAGTTTTATTTTGGTTATAAGGCTTAGACTCATATTAGGGTTCTAAATGCATCCGCACATACTTAGACTTGACTATGGCTAATAATTCAGTATATCCTACCCATTTCTCTAAGGTCCAATCCCTACAAAGCCTCTACACCAGAAAAGAGCAAGAAAAAAGAAAAGAGAAAACCAAAAAACTTATGCAATTATAATGTGAAGCTCCATTACTAAACTATTTTGTGGTCTTGCCTAGACTTTCCAGGAGTTCATCTGCCTCTTGAACTGATTTTAAATTATACATCTTATTGTTGTACATCATTTTCAAGAGTGCAGGGAACTTCAGCTGGGCAATCGCACCGAATTTCTTAAAACTCGTCCATTTTTCTCCCCAGTTCCCATTGTCTGTCCAACGTAGCACGAGCCGAGTCAGAACAAATTTCATAGGAGAAATCCCTGGTTTTCAATGATTTTTGCTTTAGGGCACAGTTTAAGATCTTTTCCTTCAAGGAAAACGTGAGAAAGTTTATGAGGATCTTCCTTGGTTTGGACCGATTAGGATGTTTCCTAAAAGGGTCTCTGTGGATTCTCTGTATATCCTTTTTCAAGTCCTCCTCTGTTTCTTCTATCTGTAGCAACTCTTTTATAAAGGTCACAATGAAGGAATTGATGTCATCTTCTTCTCTGCCTTCTGGGACATTCAAGAGACGGAGATTGTTCCTCCATAAGTTGTTTTCTAGCATCTCAAGCCTATCCCGGAGTGATGCCTCATCGTTCTTAAGTTGTACAATTTCTGATCTGGCAACTCCCAGATCATCTCTTATTTCTTGCACTGAAATTTCTAGGACCACTGTCCTGGAATTTAGGAGGTCGATTTTCTTCTCCAATGATTCACAAAACAGCTGAATCTCCCCTTGATTTGCTTCAGAACCAGAGAACCTCTTCCTGATATCCACAGATAGAGAAGAAAAGATAGCTTCCATAGAGGCTGCTGAAGGTCCTGCATTTGCCTGCTCCTCGGAGACTTTAACTTGATCTATACTATCATTGTCCACTCTAGCTTGGTTTACCTCTTGCCGGTCTACCTTGTTTATATCAGGAGCCCTACAGATTCCACAACTGTCAAAGCCATTTCAGGAGAAAGCTGTGACACAGAGGGGGGACTATTCAGTGCTTCCATTCTTTCTTGAGAGGGTAATAACTCCTTTGTGCACTTTCTAAGAGCTGCCCCCTGTTCAACACCAGTAGCTGCACTTTGAAATAAGACCATAAAGACGGCGTGATTTTAATCCTCGAATCCAGGGAGTGCTTTTTAGCTCTAACTGACTTGATACTTCTACCTTTTACCTCACAGTGCTGAAAAGTAGAGTGGCTATAAGCAGTCCCTATCTCAGGGGTCACGCCGTCTAGTTCCCCCTTCCCCTGAGTTTGGCTGTTGCTTGTACCTGAATTTCTCTCTGGGCAATGCTTATTTGCTTTACTATAATAACAACAAAAGAGTGTGATAAGAAAGAGAGATTCACACAAACGGTGATTCTCTATGTGATTAGACGTGGTGCCAAACAGAATTAATCTGATAAAGAATAGAATCAATCTGATGAAAAAATAAAACCCTCACTCACCAACATAGTTGGTGACATGCTTCATCATGGGGTTTTGGCCAGGGGTGCCTTGTGCACCTCTGGTGTGCTTCAACGCTTGGTTTAGAGCGGAGCAGCAACTTCAAACTAGAAAAAGTGAGGTGATATGTGAGTGAAATAATCAAAAAGGATTAAAAATCATGTATCGTGCACCAGAACATTTTAATAGTGCCGAGACAGGAATAGATTAAAAATTATGAAGGATAGTTAGTTCTGACTTTAATTTGGTCAGACTTATCCTATGAGTGGTCAAGTGGTCGACATGTTTCAGCTTGTCAATGTTATTCACTAAGCTTTCATCAGGACCTAATTGCAAAAAAGAAAAAGAAGCACCTTGGCGGTGTAAGCTCGCTAAGGCTTACCCTAACCTCAGGTGCAAAGAACCGATAAACTCACGGTTACAGTAGAGGTCTTCCACTGTTCCGCAAAAGACCTCGTATATCTGGAAAATAATTTATTGTTTAGTCAACATACATAATAATTGCTAAATTTATATTCATCAGAAAACAGATCGAGTCTTAAGGAAGGCACAAAAACTCAACTGTTGGGTCCATGCAAACTTACATGACCTATGTAAATATTCGACAACTTCCACGTACATTGAAATGTATGGAGTTACAAAATTGTGAACATGCCAAAATCTATATGGACAAGACCTATATAGACAGTGTATTTGAGCAATTTGGTCAATAGTCTGGCAAAAAATGGTTTAGTAGTGTAAATATAGATCACGTTAACAAAAGGCACATTAAAATAATATACATCTTCAATATGGCGATATGGTAGCCAAAGTAGAAGAAATGCAAAATATGAAAAACGAGGAGCTTACGTATAAGTGGATAAGTGCGTGCTCCTTGGGCAAGAAGGCGGATTGCGGGACTACAGAACAACTGTGGTAACAAGGAAGAAAAGAAAAACGGGAAAGATGTTTATGCTAACACAGCCCGTTAATCTCAAAAGTTATGTACCACATTATACCGTACAACACAGGACAAACATTGCATTCTCTTAAACGGAGGTACTAACATCGTCCAAGTCCTCAGCCAGCAGTCTGCACCTAAAAGGTCCGCCGAGCCCGGAGTCAGTTACGGAATGAAGGGCTTGTGTTTAAATGTAAACAACCAAACGCTGAAGAACCGGAAGTGAACGTGTAGGCCTTTCAGCGTGTGCGTCATGATCTCTTACAAAAAAAACTAGAGCGTCAAAGGCTCTAATTCTCACAAAACTTTATTGAATGGTATTAGCCAAACAAAAACAACAAGCAAAAGATCAATAATTCACTCGTCTGTCAGTCTATGCGCAAAGCAAACATCATAGCTGGTAAAAGAGGGATGCGAAGGCAAAGGTTAAGCCGCATAAGATGCTACAGACTCTTTTCATCCCCGCTTTAATGAGCAATGTTATCCAGCGCAGGCTTCATCTAAAAAAGGTCCTGTTGAAAGCTTAGTGAATAACATTGACAAGCTGAAACATGTCGACCACTTGACCACTCATAGGATAAGTCTGACCAAATTAAAGTCAGAACTAACTATCCTTCATAATTTTTAATCTATTCCTGTCTCGGCACTATTAAAATGTTCTGGTGCACGATACATGATTTTTAATCCTTTTTGATTATTTCACTCACATATCACCTCACTTTTTCTAGTTTGAAGTTGCTGCTCCGCTCTAAACCAAGCGTTGAAGCACACCAGAGGTGCACAAGGCACCCCTGGCCAAAACCCCATGATGAAGCATGTCACCAACTATGTTGGTGAGTGAGGGTTTTATTTTTTCATCAGATTGATTCTATTCTTTATCAGATTAATTCTGTTTGGCACCACGTCTAATCACATAGAGAATCACCGTTTGTGTGAATCTCCCTTTCTTATCACACGCTTTTGTTGTTATTACATTGAATCTGGGGGACTAAGAGTGTAGATATACCCTCTCTCTCTTGTTGGTTATCGTTATATTTGCTTTACTAGCCTGTTTTGCCCTTGTCACCCCACCATCTCGCCTCTGCTCTCTTTTACCGTCTGTTATTGGAGGCACTGTGGGGGCAGTTTTTTTACTGGTAATGCTGGTACAATTACCCCCCCTCTGTGTCTCCTGTTCCAATTGTTTGAAGACCCTCTGTGGCTGTAATCGTGTGGGCGTGAGTACAAGCTTGCCCACCCTCCACCGAAAACGTAGCACTTACCGAGCCTGCAGCCCCCCCTGCTTGCCCTTCCAGCACCTGATTTTGTTGGTCCTGTGGCGGTAATAGTCGCTGTCCAGGCGGTTGAGATTGTCGCTGCCGTGGTAATAACTGCGATAACTGAAGTCCTTCCTCCTCTGGGAGCAGAAGCGCACAAAATCACTTTGGAGAAACTCTTCATGGTGCCGATGAAAACCGTCCTGTGCTGCCTCTTCCAGTGTCGACCCGGAGGAGCCCGCGAGCCGCTGCTCTGTGGTCCCTCCTCAGCTCCAGGGCGGCGGCAGACCAGCGCGGCAAGTCCTGGGACACGCCAATACACATCCCACGGCGCAAACGGGAGAGAAACACAAGCCCAAAGAAAAATGCCAAAAATACTAAAAAGTTGAAGGCTCGAGAGGCTCAGCAGAGGCGAAGGCATCGCAAGTCTCGGATTTGCCTACATCAAGATGCGGGACGTGAGTACCTCCGGTAGCAAGCGGCCGCTTAACTAGCAGCCGCCATGTTCTCCACCCTGTCTATATAAATGAAATGTTGTGTACATTGAAGTGAGCACAAATATTTTCATCCCCAGACATATCCTCTGCGTATCTCCAGGATGCATTAGAGGAAGATTCGAAGTCTTTGACTTTGTTTATAACACCAGAGGGAGCATACAGATTTTGTTGAATGTCGTTTATTCTGGCCTCTGCATCAGCAGTGTTTCAAATGAAACATATTGTTGGGAAAAGTAAGAAATGTTACTTATTTCCAGGATGACATCCTAATCCATGGGAATAATTGGATTGAATATGATGACACTTTCAGAGAGGTATAAGATATTCTTAAAGAGAATGGTCTTACTTTCAAATCCAGAAAATGTTGAACAGGTATGGCTGGAGTTTATTATTTGGGTCACCACATTGATTGTAATGGCATAAGATTGAAAGCCAGTTTGGTGAAGGTGAACAGGATGCAGAGAGCCCCAAGGACACGGAAAAACTTTGATTTTTCCTAGGAATGACTGAGTATTATGCCAGGGTGATTGCTACCTGGTCTGATAAAATTAGCAACATGAGGAAGCTTTTGGAAAAAAATGTTAAGCATGAGTGTTTTGAGGTGTGTGAAGATGAGTTCAACTAGTTAAGGTTTGAAATTGATGCTGCCTCATCTCTTAAACCTTTCGATAACCAGTTGCCTACAATTATAATAACAGATGCAAGTAATTATGGTTTAGGTGCAGTGTTGATGCAGGTTAACAATGGCAATAATGTGATCGTTGCCTATGCATAACACACTTTCAAACAGACAGAATGTAATTATTAAGTCATAGAGAAAGAAGCACTGGTGTGTTATTGGGGAATTTCATATTTTAGAAAATATATGTGGCTTGGTAGATTTGCTATGAGGGCTGATCACAAACTGTTGGCAGAGGTGTTTACAACCAAAGGGGCAAGTAGGGCTACTCCTTGCGTTGTCCGTTGGTTATATAGACTGCAGGAATACAATTTTGGGGTCGAGTATGTGCCAGGCATTAAGAATGTAATGGAAGATTGTTTGTCCCGATTTCTATTAATGGTACAAGGTAAGGGTGAAGTATTGAATAAGTCTTAATTTTATTTATGATTTTGGAACTCAAATGAGATCCACATAAAAGGATAACACATGGAAAATACATTTTCATGCATTTAAAATCAAAATAAAAACAACAGAAAAAGAACATTTTGAGAACCTCTAGTATATAGCTAGAAAGCTTTTAAAAAAGCTGAAGATTTTATAACAAAACATTTCATTGGGGGGATTATAAATGTCGTCTAAGAATGTGGTGGCAGACAAAATATTTAATTTAAAACAAATTGGTCTCAACCACTTACGCCGATGTAAAAGCAGAGCTGGGCAGACAAAGAGTACATGAGTGATATCCTGAAAAGCATTATTACAAAGATTACACATTGCTGAAGAACCATACCATCTAGACAATAAATTATTCAAAGGAAGACGATCCTGCCTCAATAGAAACAAAAAGCGGCGTACACCGGGCCCGATTCACAGAACTAACTTAAGACAAAGTCCTAAACTTACTACCATTTTGGTATTCACAGAAGGCACTTACTCATTTTGGTATTCACAGAAGGCACTTACTCATTTCGGTATTCACAGAAGTTAGGAGTCCTAAGTTTAGGACTCCTAAATGCCTTCTGTGAATACCGAAAGTCTTAAAATTAGGATTTTTCTCAGTTTAGTAGTAGTATAGTTCGGACTCCTAACTTTAGGACTCCTAAATGCCTTCTGTGAATACCGAAAGTCTTAAAATTAGGATTTTTCTCAATTTAGTAGTCCTAAATTTAGGACTCCTAACTTTAGGACTCCTAAATGCCTTCTGTGAATACCGAAAGCCTTACAATTAGGATTTTTCTCAGTTTAGTAGTAGTATAGTTAGGACTCCTAACTTTAGGACTCCTAAATGCCTTCTGTGAATACCGAAAGTCTTAAAATTAGGATTTTTCTCAATTTAGTAGTCCTAAATTTAGATTTAGGACTACTAAATTGAGAAAAATCCTAATTTCGGTATTCACAGAAGGCATTTAGGAGTCCTAAAGTCAGGAGTCCTAACTATACTACTACTAAACTGAGAAAAATCCTAATTTTAAGACTTTCGGTATTCACAGAAGGCATTTAGGAGTCCTAAACTTAGGACTCCTAACTTCTGTGAATACCGAAATGAGTAAGTGCCTTCTGTGAATACCAAAATGAGTAAGTGCCTTCTGTGAATACCAAAATGGTAGTAAGTTTAGGATTTTGTCTTAAGTTAGTTCTGTGAATCGGGCCCCACATGAGGAAGGTTCCAGGTAACATAGGGTTGTATTTTCCTTATTAGGCAGGAATCAATGGCCGGGGAAACACCTTTCTTTAAGATGAGGGCTTCCCTATCCATCCCAAATCTTAATTTCCATGTAGCTAGTTTCAAGGTGGACTTCAGGTGATATGCAGATAGTGTAAAAAGTGCTGATTCATCCAATTGTAAAAGATCAACTGCAATTCTGAAATTCTTTACAATTAGGGAGTGCTCTTTTAGGGATCCCAGTAGTTCTTTTTGAATAAGATATCTTAGAGTACCGGGTTCTCCCTTTACAATATTAAAGACCCATCGCACTAGCCCAGCGAGGCCCTGGACCCAACTGATACGCAGGCCAAATTCCAACCTAAGAGCGGCCACGGTACAAGCGGTATTAACCGTAGTTAAATACCGCAAGATCTTGCCCTCCGTAACGTTAAAAAAAAACCATTTGCCCAATTCAAGTAATTCAATGCCCTACAGTAGGGAAGCTGGGATTTTGGCACGGAAGACCTCTAGCAGAAGGGCAAAATGTCTTCTGCCAGTAGATCTATAAAGAGAACTTAAACTTTTACATTGTGCCAATGCCTTCCGGGTATTATTTGCTATATGGGCCTTATCACTTAAATTACCAGATATTGTTTTTCCTAGGAAGACATAAGATTTTACAACTTCCAACTTCTGTCCACCTACAGACCAAGTAAAGCTCCCATATTTCAGCTTTTTCGTTCCCGTCATACACATTACTTTACTTTTAGACACATTTATCCTCAGATAGTGTGTCTCTGCGTAATCATGTAGTGCCTGTAGACGATTGTTTAATCCTCTTGGAGTTAGGTCCAATATTAATATATCGTCTGCGTATAACAGACAGACAATCGGCTTGTCCCCTAATACAGGGGCAATACCATCACTTAAGGACAGGGCATGGGGGAGGTCAGATATATATAGGGAAAATAATAAAGGGGCCAATAAACAACCTTGTTTTAGTCCATTAACTGAAGAAATAACTTGAGAGAGACCTCTTTCCCTCCCAATAAAACTCTACACCAGGTATCAGAGTGAAGAGCCCGAACCAGCTCCAGGATCGTGGTTGGCATGCCCAGGTCCGATAATTTCCTCCACAGCAAAGGACGATCTACTTTGTCAAATGCTGTGGAGAAGTCTATGAAGGCTGCATAGACTTTCCCTCCTCGGACTTTGTTGTATTTTTCTGATATAACTTGTAATGCCGTTAAGTTATCTAGGGTACCATGCCTTATCCTGAACCCAGTCTGCTCGAGGGGTAATAATTCGCCCTTGACCACCCAATCATTAATTAACTTCAAAAGGCATTTTGCGAAGACCTTACCTATAGCGTCCAAGAGGGCAATTTGTCGATAATTTTGTGGAGCATCCCGGTCACCCTTCTTGAAAAGGGGTACTAATATACTCCCCTTCCAAGAAGGGAGAACGGTTTTACTTGAAAAACAAAAGTTAAACACCGGAAAAAGAATTTTGCTCCACCGTTCACTATCCTGTTTTAGGACCGAAATGGGAAGCTCATCCGGACCCATAGCCCCAGAGGAACGCAAGCCCTTAATAGCAACTTCAATGTCCTTTTCAGAAGGGGGGCTATTTAAAGAACTGTCCTCAATTGTTCTACTAGCCCCAACCACTGTTCCATTACTTGAATATAGGTTCTCAATATAGTTAACCCAAATTTGCTCTTCGATGGGAACTGGAAGTGGTCTAGATCTTACTCCACATCCCTCCCTGATGAGCGACCAGAATAATCTTACTCGACCTTTGGATGCAGCCTCCCGCAATTTAATCCATAAGTTGTCTTCCCTCTCTTTTTTCAATTTGACCTTCACCCTGGACCTCCTTCTCCTTAGTAAAACTATTCTATGATATCTTTCGGGAGAATAACTCAAATACTGTTCCCTTACTCATTTGTTTATTTAAGTAAATGAACAGAACTAGGGACTACTTTGGTTTTTCCTTTTAGATTCGATTTTTTTGCAATGGAGATCATCGCATTCATGAAATCAGCTAAACATATTGTTTCAAGTCCTTTCCAGTTCACCAAATTTTTTACTGCAACCTCTAGAATGCTTTCCAAGCCCCTAATTGCCCTAATATTCCAATAACATCTCCCTGATTTATCTCCAAAACTGACAAGTTCGCTGTTTAAAGACCAACGATCCGTCAAGGGAGGATTTAAATTTACAGTAACAGTTATTACTTTATGATCACTATATAATGTATAGGAGGCCGTAAGATCCTTCAGAAGGTAGAAAGAGGTGCTTTCCACCATCACAAAATCTAAAATGGATTCACTATGATTTGATTTGTGGGTGAAATTCGCCGGAGTATCTGAAGGAAGCCTACCATTTACTATGATTCCATCAACTACTGTCAGTTCTTCAAGGAGCAATTTCCCTCTCTTGTTTGTTTTGATGTTTCCTGGAAAAAGGGCTTGAGGAATCTGCAAGGCTTCCTCTTTGTGCTTATTTCTAAATAGCTCTAGACTGAAGTTAGAGATTTTACAATTAAAATCCCCTAGCAAAATTATATGGGGAAGAGGTTTTTTATCAGATAATTTCTTTATAAAGGAGAAAACCTTCTTTAAAACTACATTGTAACAAGCATCTGGGGGGATATAGGCGTTTATCAAAACGATTGGTTTACAGATTTCAGTATTGGCGAAATTAAACAACGTTACTGCCTGGAAAAGTTTACTAGAATCTATATAGTGGGAAAAATTCCATTTTATCTGGGTATACAGTAAACAAGCCACTCCGCCCCTTGCATGTCCTCTCCTAGAGGGGATTGCTCCACCCTCCAACGAAAAATAATCCTTTCCTACGAATAAATTCTCTACACACCAAGTAAGGGTGAAGTAGATAATGAGTGTGTGGTTGCTAGGGTGGCCGGCGCTTTGACGATGAAGTTGTCTCAAGAAACTTGGGTGAATGAGACCAAGTTCAATGATGTGCTAAAGAAGGTGATGGAGCTTGTCAAACATGGTTGGCTGCAAAATAAACATTTGGAGGAAGAGTTAAATCCTTATGAATCAATTCAGAATGAATTATATATTCTTGTAAGGCATACTCCTGA
This sequence comes from Triturus cristatus, assembly GCF_964204655.1. NCBI lineage: Eukaryota > Metazoa > Chordata > Amphibia > Caudata > Salamandridae > Triturus > Triturus cristatus. The sequence goes on along the minus strand of NC_140589.1, from coordinate 585,719,290 downwards.
GAGGTGAGATAATGGTTGTGCCCTCAAAACTCAGAGAAGAAGTTTCGAAGTTAGCCCACAAAGGGTATATAGGGATGAGTGCTGTTAAGAGGAGGATTAGAGAAGTTGTATGGTGGCCGCCTTTTGACCGTGATGCAGAAGGCATGATGAGGCAGTGTGTGAGTTGCTCCTGGAGGACCAAGTCCGAAAAAGTCATGTCTTATCCATCTCAAGTTATTGACAAGGGTGATGGACCCTGGAAGAATATTGCTAATATTATGAGCCCTTTTCCCATATTAGGTTGAGGGCCATGGTTGCTTTGGTGGCTATTGATTTGTTCCCACATTGGTCTGTGGTGATGTTTGTGAAATATGTGGTGAAACCCCGAAACCGGTTCTAGGATGCTTGTTTCCAGTCCAGGGAGAACCTGGCTTGGCAGTTCGGGCTGGACTGTTCCCATGAGGCACAGGTCAAGACTGACTTGCATATGGCTGGGTTCAAACTGGAATGGCAAGGTGAGCAAAAAAACGATAAATTTAGGCCCAGATCTCTGTACTGGGATGAATGTATGACATTGTTCTGCATTCTGTCCCTCAACTGTTGTTTTTACATTTGTCACCCCGAGTGGGACGGGTATGCCCAGACGTGGGTCCCGTGCTCTCCATGCCACTAGAATCAAGCTATCCTGGTTGAAGGGGGTGAAACCCCTGAAACCGGTCCTAGGATGCTTGTTTCCAGTCCAGGGAGAACCTGGCTTGGCAGTTCGGGCTGGACTGTTCCCATGAGGCACATGGTCAAGACTGATTTGCATATGGCTGGGTTCAAACTGGAATGGCATGGGGAGCAAAAAAACAATGGATTTAGGCCCAGATCTCTGTACTGGGGTGAATGTATGACATTGTTCTGCATTCTGTCCATCAACTGTTGTTTTTGCATGTGAAATATGTGGATACAAAGAATATTATTGCATTTTTAGACGAGATCAGGGTAAGTGTTCCTCAGGACATTATTACAGACAACGAAGTACAGTTGGTGTCAAAGGACATAATTTCTGGAGGGACTGAGTATACACCATATAAGAACGTCAGTCTATTATCCTCAGAGTAATGCTACTGTGGAAAGATGGAGCAAGGTGTTGAACAACGGTTTACAGTTGCCATTGGGCGAGGGGGATGACTGGAGAAGAGCAGTAAAAGAATTGGTGTGGGCATGCAGAATTATGCCCAACAGCACAGCAGGTGGATCTTCTTATAAGATAATAAGGAGAACATAGTTAAGACTGGGATGGATACAAAATGTGAGAGAAGGTGGGCTTGGAGATAGGTTGAAACCATGTGAGAGGGTAGATATGCTGCATTATCTGCAAGTACGGGTCAGAGCCAAATTAGGACGTTTTGTGAGGAAAGGGATGTCAAAGTTTTCCAGTCCATGTGTATCAAGAGAATTGGAAGACTTGCTGTAGAATTGTCCGATGGCATTGTGTGGAAGGTGAAGAAAGTTGTAAAATTGCCACAGTGTTTGTTTAAGCCAAGAGCAGGTGCAGAGGCATCTGGATAGGCAGTGCGGAAGCAGAAGCACCGGGCAAGAGAAAGAACTGAAATGGTTGGTCAGGCCGTTCAGTAGAATGAGAAAAATCCTACTTGGATGAAAGATTTTAAAGTTAATTGGATCTAGCCTTACAAGCTGTCTCCCCTGTTAGGGAAAAATGATAATCATATTTTATCATTTTTGTGTCTCATCAAAGTTGTATTATCTTATGTAATTTGTCATAAAGATTTGTACTCTCATCCCTTTATGTATATGTGTTTTGGGGATGTGTCATTATGGTATTGATAATCTTCTGCCAATATGTTTTCTGTTGTGGTTTAATTAAAAGGGGGAAGATATGTAGTGTCTGCGCTTTTGCCTCTACTCGGGTATGGAGCGTGAGGGGAGGCGAGGGCATGGGTGAACGTGAGGGAACCGGGCGGAGCACAAGGGAGGCAGGCGGGTGAGGGAGAGTGAGAGTAACATCAGTTGGAGAGCCTAGCAGTCCTAGGAGTTGCCGGTGCTCTTTTGGCAATAAAGTTTCCTAAATCATCACCACCTTGTTCTTCTTGAACTATGCACCTCAGCTACATTCCCCTCTTCTGCATGCATTTGAGATATTACAACCTCATCATCCAACCAACCTGAATCATTCCTTTTGGAACCTTGATGAAAATCTTTCCACACTTCCTTGTCTCCCACAGCCACTCTGGAAATTCCACATGTTACCAATCCTGAGTCATTTGTCTTCCATAAAACCTCCACAACTTCCACCGGATCATAGAACTGACTTTTGTCCTTAGGCACAATACGTGTTTTTTTTAATACAAACCCAATCTCCAACTTTGACCTTCACAATTTGGGAATGTTTTTTTTTGCCAAAGTTATCTTTGCTCTTCTGATGATTCCTTGGCATAGTGTCTCTTACAGATTCCAAAGACCATTGTTTAAAATGTTAACCAAACATCCAACCTAGATTGCACTTAGTCCCAGGGTTCCTCCCCCTCCTAACCAAAAAGCGCAAAAACATGGCTGAAATCTTTCTTCAGGGCCTGAGAAAAGATTTGGGTCACTCTGTAAATCATTGAGGGAGTTGGGTCCCTGAATGCAAAGACCTTCTGAACGTTGATGAGAGGAAATACTAACTCTTCTCATGTATGAGGATGGAAACAAAAGCAGGACAAAAGTGAACCATTTAGTGTTTGCAGGATACAAGAAACGATGGTGGCGGGGTTGGGGACCACAGGGAATCTAGGGATAACCAAATATCTTGGACAAACCTGTACATGTTGGCATTCCCTGAATTGCGTGTCGGGATATTACATCGACTAACAATAGGTACTAAAACCCCTTGCGGAATCAAATCAGGTATTACAGGGTGGATACCTTCCTCTGCTTCAGGTTTTAATGAGTAAAGGGGTATCCTGGGTAGCTTTTTCTGAGGGTTGATCTTCACAGGTTCCATCGAAGAGATGAACCCCACATTGTTGCTCCCTTTGGACCACCATGGAGACAGTACCTCTGAAGCAACTTGGTTAAATCAGGGGACATGATAACCCTTCCAACTTCACCTGGATTACATAAGCTCTCACTTAGTAGCACGGGTACTTTATTTTCTTGTAGTTGAGGTGCATTTAATAACACCCCTACTGGGATACAAAACACAGTAAAATTCAGCTTTCACAAAATATCCTGCCTAACAATTCTGTTGGGGAGGTTGGGCTAATCAAAAAGGAATGCTTATCACTAATATGTCGGGGGTGGAACTCGTTGGTTAGAAATACAAATTTCATCTATGGACATGTCCAAGAGAGGTGAAGAGGGGAACTTGTATATTTTTCGAGCTGAGAAACTAGCTCTTGTGTTAATAGGGGAAGTAGTAGGTTCATCACCAACTATGCAAATCCCATAAGTGCCCCTTCAGTTCTACTCTGTTGATACAGTATAGGTGACACAGCCAGAACTTCTTGGCTTGTCATTCAGGGTAAAGATTTTGGACAACTTCATGATAACCAGACTCATCGGGAACACCTGACATATTAGATGCTAAATTGCGACATATGTTAATAATGCCCCAGCTGAACATAAACGAAAAAAAGAACCTCCAACTCCTGTGTCCTCTCCCTGGTCCCTTCCATTCCTTCTCCCAATTCTCCCACCTTCCTGGTCTCCCCTTCTGTCCCCTCTTTTGAGAGGTCCCTCGTCCCTTCCTCTTGACAATCCTCTGCATGTTTTGCAATGTCAAGGACATTGATCAAGATTTAGCAGTTTCTTTCTTTTTCTCTTGTGAGACTATAGAGTGGTCGTCCATCGTTACCAGTTCAACTATTATCTTAGGGGCATATTATCAAGAACAGCGTTAAAAATTATCGCCGGTTTAGCGGCAGAAAACTGCCGCTAAAGCGGCGATAATGGGCTTGATAATATGATCTGGAGAATTCCAATAGAAGCCCATGTTCTGGTGTGAACATGGGCTTTTATTGGAATTCTCCAGGGCATATTATCAAGCCCATTATCGCCGCTTTAGCAGCAGTTTTCTGCCGCTAAACCGGCAATATTTTTAACGCCGTCCTTGATAATATATCCCCATGTATGGCAATCAATACACTTTATTGTTAACTGATACCTAAAATTTTGTAATAATCCTTGCACAGATGCAGTATCTACAGGTTCCAGAGTAATCTCCATCAAACGTGTTTTGGGGCATATTATCAAGACAGGCGATAAAATTATTGCCGCTTTAGCGGTTGAAAACTGACGCTAAAACGGCGATAATGGGCTTGAGAATATGCTCAATGGAATTCCAATTGAAGCTCAGGTTAGATGTTCTTCACATCTAACATGGGCTTCAATTGGAATTCCATAGAGCATATTATCAAGCCCATTATTGCCGTTTTAGTGGCAGTTTTGTGCCGCTCAAGCGGCGATAATTTTATCGCCTGTCTTGATAATATGCCCCTTAGTCTGTCCAAATAATCAGATGGTACCGCACCCTTATTTTGTTTACAATTCGCGATCTTAGTCTAAAGGGTTTGCATTGGGCACACCTCCCCAACTGCATTCAATAATGCATCCTTTGCTGCACTCAGTTCCCCATCATTCCCAGGCACCGTTCTCAACCATTACGCTTTCTCTACCTATCTACCTCTCACTTCACTTGGCATCACTAGTTGCAACTGATTCACATCCCCCAATTGGGTCTGCATACCTTAAACACACTTCCAAATCGTCTCTGAACTGACTGTAATTTTACCGAATATTGAAGAATATTTTCTTGATACTTATTAAATCGAGGGGACAATGCCTAGACAGCTGTTTTGCAGGCTCTCTCACTTTTTCTAGCTTGATAGTGGAAATTTAATCTCGTGAGTCTCGGAGTCTCTGGACGAAACATGTGTGCTCTCTAGACTCATTCACAGTACTGGAATCAGCCTCTTACCTAGTCATTGTACTGCCCGCCAGTGTTATCACAGCGCTTCTTGTGTGTTCCCTGATTGTGCTCCACATACCAACAGTCCCACAGGTGCGGCTCCTTTTCTGGCTGCATAGACAACGGCACCCTCAGCCCCATCTGTCAGCATAGGGAAGATAAGCATCAGATCCTCATAGCATGTATTCTCCCTCTCTTTAACCTTTGCTTGTGGTTCAGATATAAGAGTAGATACGGAGAAGACGGAGCAGTTGGATCACTGGGTGGCTAATTTGGAATTCCCATTTCTCTTGGGTGTCTCTCGTACTCCAGACCTGCGATACATGTTTATGTTTGTGTGCTTCCTAGTTCCATTGTATGAAAAGGGTCATTGTCCAGCATCTAGATTATTTTTAGAGTCCTTTAATTTTTTTTCTTTAAATTAGCTGCTAATCTATCTATATCAAAGGTAAAATGTTCAGGAATGGACTTGTTCCTGCCCTCAATAATGAGTCCCACAGACTCTTGTAAATATTTGCATGTGCGGTTACCATATTGTTGGTACATAGTGTGACCAGGATTTTCTTATGGTGAGGGTTCGCTATGTTTAGATTGTTCAACCCGCATCACTGCTTTTTGTAGTTCACTCACACACAGATAACAGGAAAGGGTCTGCAGGCTTTGTGCCCACACCTCATCCCATGTAGCGTGGGTAAGAGAGGAAATTGAATATTTCTTCTAACTGATTTTGTGGAGGAAGGAAATTTCAAAATATCATACACTCACACCCAAAGATCACCTTGCATTCAACTAACCTTCAGTAACACCCAGAGGGACTCCTGAAGGGGTCCAGGAGGGTAGATCAGCGGGTATCATTTTCACACACATTCAACCTTCATGGGTCTGTGTTTCAAATCCCAATTTCCCTGCCTAGCCTCCCTGTTACCATACTTTTTCTATAGCTCACTAGCTGCATATCATAGGTCCGTACTGATATTCATTTATGTTCTCTGGAGTCCTCCTAGTCCTACCTACCAAACCCAGTGCTTAATTTGTAAAACAAATAAGCGCCAGGGTTCTCATCAGGAGGCCACTGCAGCTTGCACCACACATTGCCCCTGCCATGCTGCCAATAATAGTAACAACACAGCTACTAACCATCATACTCCTACAAGTGTGACAATTCAGACTAATTTAGGCCCCCAAAGCTATGAGACTGGCTTGGGGGGGGGGGGAGGGAATATTTAATTTTGAATGTATATTGAATAGTTAACTTTTGTTGTGGTCAGCTCTAAATTAGCTAGACAGTGCCACCTTTTGGCAGACTGTCACAAGCACCGGTGTTAAAAATTAAGTGCTGGCGCCGAGCACCGGAAACCACTGGCCCAAATTAAGCACTGACCCAACCACTTTCTATTTATATTCTCCTTCACCAACTACATTGAAGTTTGTGTGCACCTCTTCCGACAATAAATTAGTCACAAAATAATATATGCCAGCAAGCAACAAACAATACGCACAATTAGACTTTACGTTAATACTTTTTGCTAATTTTACTTTTAGCTAATTCACGAGGTCCAGCACTGGGCCGTTCTCCACCCCAGTTCCCGTGGAGAAACTTCTCCCTTGCCTCAGCACCAAGGCTAATTGTGTGGAGCTTGTCCGAGGGACCCATGCCTTCTTTATGTTCATGCAATTACCAACACCACAAGCACTACTTGTTAATAATAATATACAACACAACGGAATACCTGAAGTCTTACGTTTCATACAAAATAGCAAACAACATGGCTAAATAATCAAAAGACAACTGTCATGTCAACTGACCAAGATCTTGCTAGAAATGGGTCAGGTGGAGCATAACACTAAAATACATAAAATTTTGGACAGTTTATGTAGATCAAGTGTCAGAAGCCTGTAACTGTCAGCAAAAACCTGTCTAGAGAGCAGGTGGCAGGATATTCTGCCCAGGGAAGCTCAATATATCTTTGAGAAGGAGATACCATTCATGAACACAATATTGCAATCATTAGTCTCCCAAAATCCCACTTGAGTAACAAGGATTCTTAGCCTACAAGAGCCACGAAATTTAGAAACCTATTTGCATATTTGATGTTAATATATAATTTAAACCAATACATATATAGAAATACATGACGGTTTTCTCATATGGATTAATATGGCAATGTGTGCTTTTTGAGACCAAAACATGTTTGCTTTTAGCCATATTGGCCTGGCAGGTTCCTCAACTATAACGTTTAGCAAAAACCATGCGAAAACAAAAATGCTGGCTGTCAATTCCAGATACTTGCCAATGCTTGGTTATTTGCATCTGTGGATTGTGATTCTTGCTCTGTCTCTACATTTAAAAACTTAAAGCTGTTTAATAAAGAGATGTTACACTCTGAACCAGAAAAGACAAGTCTTATTGATAAGCACCTGGTACTGTTTTTAAGACCACCACCAATACCTGTAAAATCACTACAGATCACTACTATGATGAGTGCACGTTCTTTCCCCTACCTCGGTATCAAACCTCATAAATAATTCCTTCTAATATTAAGGGTGACTGAGTCAGGCTTTTAGGGTGGCTGGATTTCTGCTCAAGAAAGAACCAAAACAGCTGTTTTTGTCCACCTTAGCACTCTTTCAGAACCATTGTTTTATAGCTCAAAAGCAGATATTGGAGCAGATGGACTCTGTTGAGAAGGACGTCGCAAGCTATTTTAATATTACAAAAATAGTTCCCAAGATTTCTTGCTAAAAACCAACCGGACCTAAACGGTTAATACAAACCTTGAGGTGCCTCTGCTCAAAGGGAAGTGAGGTGGTCTCCTGTGCTATGAAGCAGTGGGACAGAGAGCTAAAGGCGAAACAAGCCTTCCCTCTAGTGTCTGCTGCCTGAAAGAAGTGTTTGTGTTTATGTGTGCAGTTGATTAATCAGTAAATCTAAAGGCTGCTTGGGAGCCAGCACAGGCTTTAATTGATGGAGTGCGAGGTAGTGTAATGGTGTTTTTTTATTGTTTTTATTAGCATTTCAACAATTGCGGCCAACACACAACATTATTAGAAGTGACAAGCATTAACTAACAACATAGGGGCATATTCACAAGGAGCTATCGCAGAATTACCGGCACTTTATCGCAGCCAAAGTCGTAATAAAAGTACCTCCCCATTCACAAGCTGGTGCTAACAGCCCACAGCACCAGTTTTCCCGCAATAGCAGCCGCAAAAAACATCGCCACAGAAGATCCCCGCAACTATCGCTAATGAGATGCAGAGTGGACGTTCCCGTGCCAAAAGCCGCGACCACACCACTCCTCACCATTCTCAACGACCAGACAGATCAGCGATAAGAACACAAAACCAGCGATAAGGCGCGTAGCAGCAGGAAATCTACACCTGCTCTGACCTGGTGTTAAGTCGGACGGCAGCCAGCACAACAAAAGGGAGACCAGCCCAGGGCCACATCGGAAGGGCAACAGATGCCATGGAGCCACACATCATGCGGACAGGACACTCAAAAGGGCCACAACACCCACTGACACCACCCCTCCCTGGCACCCCCCCCACAAAGACATGCCACATCAGCTACACAAAAACATGTACAAAATATTCTGCATGATGTCGCACAATCACAACAGTTGAAATGCATGTGTCGTCACAGAAATGAGCATCACACATTCACTTCCGAAGCAACAAATAAAACTCTATTAAAATGAACACCGAAATTAAATGAAGAAACATCCGTAGGTCACAGCTTGCAAGACAAAAAACATGATGAGAAGGTATGTCCTGCGCACATCAAAGGACAGAGAGAGTGCAAAGGAAAGAGAGAGAGGACGAGAGGGAGAGAGAGAGAGAGAAGAAAAAGAGAGAGAGAGAGAGAAGAAGAGAGGGAGAGAGAGAGAGAAAGTGGTAGAGAGAGAGCTGCCCCTGCGCATCCAGGCCACACTGCTCACCTGTTGCCACTGGTGTGTTTCCAACCACTTGCCGGTATGTAGTGCAGTCCATAAGGTCACACATCTGAGTCGGAGCCGTCATCTGAAACAGAGTCCAGATACATGACTGGCACAGTACACACACTCGCACAAGACAACAGCGCCTGCCCGCCCATGCACACCCAGGCCTCACTGCTCACCTTCCGCCACCGGTGTGTAGACTGGATGTCCCACCACATGCCGCTGCAAGCCACAAGCCCGGGGCATGCGGACATGGCACCCTCCACACCATACAGCCACGCTCCGCAGGCCAACAGGTCTCACGTGTGTTGCTGGGTCTTGAATACTCCATGTCTGAGGACATACCAGTGCACCCGGCAACATCGCAGGCTGCACACCCGCTCAGTTTTGATTTGTTCAGCATTACGTACATCATTTGTGTGTCTTTTGCACATCCGATCAGCCCAATGGGTGCTACTAAGTCTGTGACCCGGAAGCGAGGCCACGTGGTGGTAGGTCCTCTCTGCCCGCTGGCTCTGGCCTACACTGCGGTCCAGCAGGGCACACGAAACCTGAGTTGCCTGGACCACCGGGATGGGGCATCATTGCAGGGTGCCCACCCGCTCAGCAGCTTAAGTTAAGGTGCCACTGACTCAGTGCACCCAATGTCACCGTCCTGTGGCGGGGTGCCTGTGCCTGCCACAATACACCGGGTGTTACTAACCCTGTGCAACCCCAGTCAGAGCCACGTGGTGCTCGGCCCGTGCCGTACGCAGGCTTGGGTTTCCACTAACCCTGTGCAACCCCAGTCATCTGCCACGTGGTCGTCGGCCCGTGCCGTATGCAGGCCTCGGTTGCCACTAACCCTGTGCGCAACAAAACTCTTGTGCCCTTCATGATTGGGAACCGTGGCATCCGTCATCTAGTCACCACGGGCAGAGGAGAATGTGACGTTGTCAGCCCCTTATGTTGGCTGAGTCACATGGCCTGTGACGCCTGTGCGGATGGGTGTGGTGTGCGTGCAAACCTGCCCCCAGGGAGTGGCTGTGACATGCTGACAACTAGACCAGTGACCTGCACACCACAAGCAAGTTCGCCTGCGACAGGCAACATTGAGGGCCCCCCTCGGATCGTAAGCGGAGTGGTCTGGCCTACCGTACGCCGGACCAGCGCAGGGCTTGCCACAATGACACGTGGGCTCTGGGCGTGGTTCAGTCCATGTCCGGACAAGGAAGTGAGTGATGCGTGTGTCCCAGTTGCAGAGTCCATGGGACCCGGTACACAAAATGCAATGTAGCACCCTCTGACTGGCATCCCACAGGATGACCATCATTGATGCAAGGGAAATCACTGTCCCTACATTCATCCACAAATGCATACATGACTGATGATGGATATGACACAGCAGTGCGTCAATGGATGTTTATTGCACATCCAGTGCAGTTATGCAGCTGGAGTGGTTCAGGGCAATGCCCAGCACACTACACAATATGGCCCGTGGAGGGCCAGCAAGAGTCCATCCAAGTCCTACTGAAGGGAAGGGTACAGTCCGCAGCCTAGTTGCTGTGTCATTGGTCACCAATCCGGAAGTAGCAGTCCATGTCGCTGTCCAAGGTGAGTGCAGTGGAGTATATCGTGGGTCAGTGGAAGGTCGTGAGGCCATGTGCGGGACCAAGGAGACACAGGCCAGGTGGCGGTAATGAATGCTAGTGCCTGGCCCTTCTGACCACAATCTCATCCACGTCCTCGTCCCCGGTGTGTGCCCTGCTCCACCTGTGGGTGCTGCAGAACCGGCTGCCGCACTGTGTACCACTGGCACATCAGGGGCCTGCGTGGATATGCCTGCCGCACTGTGTGCCACTGACACATCAGGGGCCTGATGGATCCGGCTGCCGCACTGGGAGGCACTGGCACACCGGGGGCGGGGATGTGGATGGTGTGGGGGCAACAGCATTCATCGGCGCCACGCTTTGTGGTGGCAATTCCATGGTGGAGGTCTGTAGGGCATGATAGATCCCAGCTACATTACGATGATGTGCAGCGGTGGCTGCCATCCTTTCCACCTCCATCCGCACCATGTCCTCCATGAGCCTCCGTATGTGTGCCAGCTCACGGCTGGTATCGCTGGAGCCACTCTGAGCGGACAGCTGTTCTACTCTCTGCGTCATGACTCCAGCGATGTCTGTCAGGGCTGGTTGGAGACCATGAGGCAGACATAGACACCCAAGGATGGCGTCCAGTTTGGCAGCCATGATGCCGAAGCCCACCAGCACCTGCTCAGCCATCTCCATCTGGCACTCCAGCACACGGCGTTGGAGGTCTTGGGAGGGTGCCAGGGCTGTGGGTGCCTCCTGCTAGGTGGTTTGGGTGGTGGGTGAGGTCTCATTGATTTAGCTGGGCTGCCCTGAGCCTGGAGGTGAGTGGCGGATGAGGTCAATGATGTCTTGGATGGTTTGGGCGTCGATGCTGGTGTTGTCCTCCTCGTCATCCGTGAAGAGTGGCTGGGACTGCTCTGCAGGAGGTGTTGACGGTGCCCCTACAATGTGAAGGGGAGATGGTGTATTACTATGTGTCCACATGTGTGTAGACGCATGGTACAGGTTGTCATTCAGACAGCATGGCATTGTACATTATGACTATAGAGCTGGGCGATGACTCAGAGTCATTGTGGGTGCGCACTGTGCTTTGCTTGATTGTGCATGTGTGCCATCGTGGCCATCTCCACCCATCACCCCAGTACAGGGTAGTCACTCACCCTGTTGCGGTTGTGTTGTGTCCTGTCGAGCAGTGTCCGGTCCCCCGACTCCGGTCACAGTCTCCACATTGATGACTGTCGACACCAGCTCCTCCATGTCATCCAGCTCCAGCTGTGGCGCTGGGCCCCCACCTCCAGTCTGCATTGCTGCCTTCTGGTTGGCTGCAAGTTTCCCCTTGGTCTTCCGCTTGATGTCATTCCATCGCCTCTTGACCTCGTCCATTGTACGCTTGTGCTCTCCGACGGCATTCAGCTTGTCCTGCCATATTGCAGTTTTGGTGCCCAGTGACACGTTGGAGGTGGCGAAGAGTTGTTGATGGTGTTCCATCATCTCCGTGACTGTGATCCTGTTCGCCTTCGGACTGAACTTCGTCTTCCTTGTCTTCTTGTCCTTGCCCTTCCCTGTCCCCGGGGTCCCAGGCTGGTCGTCCGGGGTGCTTGTGGGGTTGCGCTCGTCCTCTGCGCCTGCTCCAGCTGCCTCCATGGTGCTTGGGTGTAGGTCAGTTTGTGTGTGGGTGTTTTTTCTGCTTTTATGGAGATTTTTCCCACCTGCCAGGTGTGTGTTGCAGGCCTGGCGCTGCTTATCGCTGATTTCCTCATCGCGCTTTGGGCCATCGCAGATTTTTTGGTGTTGTGGTTTGTGTTTTTATCTCCATCAAGGTGGTTTAATCGCAGACATTGTCCGTGGTTTCGGCAGACTATCGCATGCTACCGCTTTGTTGTGAATCCCACGTTGTCACAGTGTTATTTTCCCGCAATGGGCTGCGATATTGAAAGTTGTGTTACGCTACTTTTGCGGTAGTTATCACACGTTCTTGTGAAAATACCCCAGAGTCCATTATTGTCTTTACACGTCATGTATCAATTCCAGTTGTATCTCCTGCTATTTTGTGTAGATCGACAGGTACTCACCAAAGATATCAAACACTGTTCATCTATATTCTGTAAAAACATTGAAGTCAGGGTGTGTGTGCTCAGAATTACAACCCCCACCCTTTCCACCCACCCGGCTTTCAAACACAGTTGGACTTTAGTGTAATGGTGCTACAAGATGACTTCTGAGTATTTTCCTTTTAAAGGAAACTTATAAAACAAGCATCCTGTTGTTTGAACATACTGGCTTTGCCAATGCTGATTACCGATGCTGTGCAGCATTGGCAAAAAGTATTTTTTGCCTATGCTATGCATTTTTGGATAAATGAAAAAAAGGTATGCGGACGTGGCCTATGCAGCAATGTAATTTCATAGAGGAGACGTACACATGTATGATGACATTTGCAAAAGCATGTGTCATAATTTTTTGTATTTACCGATTTGGGATCAATAGGTACATTTTACAATACTTAAAGTTAACTAGTGTAAAATGACCTTTGTATATATCTGCCAAGTTTACAGATTGCCTATGTGTGACATTTCCATGCTTTCAGTGTGTGGTGAGTGACATTCCACAGCTAAATGTGTAAATACCTCGATTGACACTTTATCGCTGATAAAAACCAAACAAGGACATCATTTAGAGATAAATATCCCAAATTACCCCTTTTGAGTGATGAGAAACTCTAAAAAACAAGAAGCCTGAAAACTGCTGTAAAACCCCTGAAATAGAAGGGCACAAACAACAGCGAGTTAACAGAACATCGAGAAGCCTTTCAGTATGATGATGACCACTACACCTTAACTTAATCAGGTACCTGAGGGATATATGTACAAGCCCCTATCACCACAGGAACGTCACTTTTTGTGATGTTCTCATGGCGATAGGGGCCTTGCTTTATGTACAAGGCAGTGTTAAGCCACTTAACGTGGCTTAACGCTGCCTTGTACATAAGGCACCCTTTCATGCTATGTTTAGCGTGAAAGGGTCGTGCAGTGGGTTTTGCGGTGGGCGTTCCACTGCAACACCCATTGTATTTGACACTGCCCCATATGTACAAGGGTGGCGTACATAGGAGGCAGCGCCGAAATGAAGACCAGGAAAATCCTGGTCTTAAGGTGGCGAAATGAGGAGAAATGTATTATTTCTCCTCGTTTTTGCTTTTTCCATGTGTGCTGCCTTGTGCAGCACACATGGAAAAAGCAAAATGCCATGGTTTGTTTATGTACAGGAAAGTGTCCCTTCCTGTACCTAAACAAACATTTTAAAAAAATAAATAAATAAAAGGGACACCTTCCTACACATAACCAATCCTTCCCTGCACGCAGACACCCTTGCACTCTGGTGCAAGGGTAGCTGCATTGGCGCTAAGTTTTACAACTTAGCGCCATCGCAGGGGGAAATGCAAGGCTGCGCCATATCCTTGAAAATAGGGTGCAGCATTGCGTTTCCGAAGTGGCGGAGAGAGGCGTTAAGCCAAGAAGGCTAACGCCTCTCTCCGCCACTTCATTGAGAATATGGCCCTGAGTTTCTTCTTTGCGTGGCCAATGGATGTTCAGTATTCTCACTAACCCAACCTTCCCAACTGCTGTCTCAATTGTGTCACAGGTGCACTGTACTTACAAAACTTACATGAAGCCAAGTGTTTTTGTCATGCTGCAGCCACAGAAACTCTGGTGGTGAGAGGGAGTAGTGTATGTGGCTATCTGTTAGCTGTCTCTGTTTCAGGCTGGACTGTCTCTGTCTAGTGAGGGTTTAAATGCCATGAGGAGGACGTGGAAAAATAATGAAAACAATTCAGGCTTAGGCTGATGACTGGGTATTTCTAGCAACCACAGTCCCCTTTCCTCGACCTAAGGCCCAGCTCTCTGACAATCTGCTTGGGGTACCTGGAAACTGCTGCTCACACACCTTGCGAGAGACCACAGTACAAAGCACCTCATGCAATGCACAAATGAGCTATTGTAATGTGTGACTTAGTAAAATGTGGGATTGCGTTGGCATGCATTAAAATGACTTACTCTCACCCATAATGCGTTGTGCTTGGCAGGGCTATTTGTAAGTAGGAGAGGCTGGCACCAATTTTCTGCCTGGCTCTACCACAAAAAAATATTTAGAAAAGGGTCCACGGGGATGGGAGGGCAACATAGAAGCGTGCAGGGGGACTCATCTGGTGGAAAATAACAGGTTTGGTTGATATAACTTCAAATTAAAGCCTGGTGGGAAGAGAATGGCAAAAGCAACACATAAAATATAAAGCTACACGAGGGCGGGAGAAAAGCGCATGAGAGAAAGAGCAACAAAGAACTTGGGGTAGGGGTCTATGGCACATCATTCAATCCATGCATCTCTGAATATAACTAGCAATAGAAAATGAGTAAATCACAGAGTATGCCAGTGTCTTGTAAAGCAGTTGCGGCTGGGTTGCAGTTAGCCCCAAAGCAGAGATAAGCCACTGAAAGACAGTCGAGGTGGTAGTCATGCTTATCCGACTGGTTCCTCAGAAACACTTCTGGGGCTGGGCCTTCTCTGGGCGAACGTAAGGTGCCTCAACTCGTCCCATCAAACGTTAGAAAAGTAACACACTGCAGGAGAAAGAAGAGCAAAATGAGCTCTGCAAAGAAACTCCCATAAACATTTTCCCTGTGTGTTTTTTCATCCTAGTTTGTCCTGCAGGTATTCATGGTGTGATACGACTGTCCAGATTTAACGCCTTTTCCAACGAAAGTGGAAGTGAACAGGGAAAATGGGCCAGGGGAGACCTGTAACTGATACTGCAAATCACCTATATTCATCGCAGAGCAGGCACCGCTAGTTGCAGAGGCTGTACAGTGCAGAATGTAGGGCCCTAGCACCACTTCCCACAAACACAAGGTTCTGCACACATTCCTGCACTAGCTGCTGTACACTGCACGCATCACATCACAATTCAACATTCCCCTTGCATCTCTTACTCCACTACACCATACACTCCCTGTAGCTGGGGAGATGTGTGAATTGCTCCTTGCAGGGCTACTATTCTAAGCTCACAGTATTCTCAGCAGAGTTTCCGTCCCTTGCCCTATATTTTCCCTTACAGAGCTTATGCACCACACTGTGAGTATCTACTGCACCCCTCCTAACCATGACTGCTGAACCAAAGCCAGCAGAATCCCCGGTGCAACTTCCTGGTCATGTTCTGTTGCACTCTCTGTAATCTGTTTGTGCAGCTGCCTACAGAACCACTCTCTGCACCCTCTGTGTCACTTCTACGAGGGAACGCGGCTAAATTCCCAGCTAGGTCTTATACACAATGCTCCCTGCAGCTCCTGGGAACTTACTGCAGAAACCTGCAACACTATTGGCAGAACTCGCTCAGGAGCTCCTGCAGCAATCACTAAGTAGAAGTTAGGAGAGGCCCTATTTCTAGTGTATTTGGAAATATCCCGATTGACATACTCATTAGTCTGTGGTGTCTTATTGCAGCCCACTGAGGTCAGGTGAAGCCCCTAACCCAGAAGTAGCCTTTCAAAGGCGTCAGTGGGAAGCTGATGCACAAAATCAATTGCACCATCTATGTGGAACAAGGGGTATCTGACCTTAGTAGTTCATAATAACACAATACAAGAATCATCGTTTCCAAAGTACATACATTTAATATTTTTAGGATTATTGAACTTGTAAATGCTAAACAAACAATAGAACTTAGAAATAACTGCAAAGTCCGTGCTTGATATCAATAATGTAATGAGGAAGTGGAAAAACCTAAGTAACTGCATCTCAGTGTCAGATGCTGTGTTTGTAATATCCAAAGTGGCTGATTGCTTGCGTGTGCAGTCATATTATAGTAGAAAGATGCATTTCAAAGCCATGTGTTTCGTACTTTGAGGGCGCGCAGGCCTGGTCCTTTCGCAAGTCTTTTAATATCAATCAACATAAAATAAAAGTTAAAAATTATAATTTAAAATTGTTGAGCTTTTAAACGTATTCCCTTGTGGACAGTGGTAGCACTTGTGTCACAGCAATCGTGCAAAACAAACTGAAGATGGGGGCCTCCCATATAAGTTGGTGTAAAAGACACTTGTCCTCTACCTAAACGTTAGAGTCGAGTAGTACAAAGAATGTTACTAACAATAAAGTGGGTGGAAAGCGGTAATCCAGTGGAAACATTGGGATAGAGAGTCCTAGGGACATATGTACAAGAAGTTAACGCCGCATTAGCGATACTTTTCCAACGGTTTTGCGGCGAGATTTTTATCGCCTTATGTACATGCTGCCGCTAACCACTGTTTGCGGCAGTTTTCCAGCAAAAACGTCCATTATAAAGATCACCACTTCTGTTAACGATAATGAAATGCAAGGGAGGCATTCCCGTGCAAAAACAGCCTCTAACCCCACTTTGCGATATTTACAAGCGGATTCATTAAGTGTGGAGGACCAAAATAAGTGCCTCTAACTGCAGCTAGAGGCAGTTTTTTAAGACCAGGAAATAGCTGGTCTTAAAAATGGAGATAACCCTTCGGGCCTCATTTCAGCAGGTTTTGTTGCTGGACCATGCTGCAAGCAATGTTGCTGCGCTGCCCTGCGACAAAACTCAAATGCAGGACTGCGCAACATCAATAAGATAGTGCGCATTCCTGGGCCTCACTCATGAAAAGTGTTGCAGCGCTGCGACAAGACAGCGTTGCAACACTTTTCACTACCCCGTTCTTGCGACACCACAGATGCACCGTATTCACTGGACAGCGCTCCATGACGCAAGTAATGAGAGATACATCTTGAATCCTGACGTATCTGTCTGCGCTAAAGTCACACATTGCTGCAGTCGTGTCACAACCATAACGCAACTCCAGCAATGCATGGGGCCAGCCAATCCCTGTGGCACTGCGTCACCCTTACGCATGCCATCATGTAGGCGTAAGGTACTGACGCAGTGCCGTTCTTGAGGGGTGCCCGGGTGTCGGTGCAGTTGGAGATCCATCGGTGACAGTTGCGTGCTGCGTTGTCATCGTCTGTAAGCGTTGGCGGAGTGGTCGTGCTGAGGGAGTTGACGAGATGTCGGTGGCCTTGATCCAGCTGCGTGGGGGTGATGATGGCAGCTGTGTACGGTGGGCATGGTGAAGACGTGATGTATAAAATGATGGTCGGTCCAGGAGAGTCCGGTAATGTGGCTGCAATTGAAGGTCCCGCTGGTGGAGGAGACATGCTCTACCGTGTGTCCTGCTATGTGGCTTGCTGCAGTGACAAGCTGCTTGAGTCTGATGTTGGGGCGCTACCCCAGGAGTGGGGTGGTGTTCTGGTCACTGGGGTTGTCCAGGTGGAACTTGAGCTCGCCGAGTAGGATGTCGTTGGTGAATGGGAGAGCCTAGTGTGCAATGAGGTCTACAATGGTATCGGAAAATGGGTGTCCATGGCCCGGGGGGCCTGCAGATGAGGGTGCCGCAGAGGATGGGGTTGGGGTTGGTCCAGATATGGAAGTTAAGGTCTTCCATGGTAACCGTTGAGTCATTGGAGTGCGTGGTCAGTCGGATTGTGCTTCTGAAGGTAATGGCAATGCCTCCTCCTGGACGGTCGGGAAAGTCCTTGCGGGTGATTTAGTAGCCGTCAGTGATGGAGATGTCCGGTCTGGAGCAGATGTTGGTCCTGGCAGGCGATGTGCCGCCCAGGGTTGATGGCAAGGAGGGTGCTGGCGCCGTAGGGGTGGAGTGTCCTTGGTGCTGAGCGCGGTCCAGGGGCAGACGGATGCAGACAGGCTTGCCTAGGGCTTGCCTTTGGTACATGAAATGACCATTACAATGCAGGCATTACATCGTAATGCCTTTACAATGCAAATACTACAACGTAGGCGCCTTTACATCGCATTCCATTACAACGCATTGTGAGGTCAGTAATGGGGTATTTTTAGGGTGGGTATGGGTTTCGGGTGTTGGAGATGAAATGTGGGGTGTATTATGGGGTGAAAATAGAAATTCGGGGTGTGTTTTGGGGTCAATCATGAAAATTGGGGTGTGCATTTGGGTCAAATATGAAAATTGGGGTGTGCATTTGGGTCAAATATGATTTTTAGGGTGTGTTTTGGAGGCTCAAATATGAATTTTAGGGTTCAGGGTTTGCTTCGGGGTGCAAGGGTTATTTTTAATATTGCACTCACTGAAGTAGGAATAGTAAATCAAACCTTCCCTACTGTTGCAATATGCCTAGTATTAGTATGCATTGTAATGGAATGCCATATAATGGTATGCGTCGTAACTCCATATGTACCTTTGGTACACCAGTGGTATGCCCGCTGCGCATGGCGGAACAGCGGCCGCCATTGAGAAGTGCTGCGGGGGGGACTGGACAGCTGGGAGGTGGGAAACGCTGGAAAGAACACTGGATGGGGCATGGACGCGGGGTTGTGTGTGTGAGCAGGTGTTGTAAATATTTAAATGAGAGAAATCTTACCTCAAGGCCGGTCCTGTGTCTTTGTTGCGCCTGCTCTCCTGAGTCTGCTTCCAGGAACAGGAAATAGGCAGCCAGGCTCCCTCCCCTAAGCCAATCACAACGCTGCAATGCGGCATTAGGATTGGTTATTGGCGCCGGAACGAGGCGTTCAGCCAGGGGCTGGAGGGGTGGGCATGTTCTCCATGCAGGCTGTAATGCAGCCTGCATTGCGAACAGGACAGTGCGCATGACTGCTTTGTGCGCCTGAGCGGGCTGACCAAACAGTCACTGCGCGGGCTGACCAAACAGTGGGCATGACACTCCGCCCCTGCCCTGCTCCATGAGTGGTATAGGAAAAACAATGGTCCCTGTGGAATAATATACTATGAGGTTATGATACATAAGCACAATCGCGATATAGAGGGTTAGATAATGGCAGAGCACGAAGGAACCACTAACACACCGATTACAGTGTAGTATATTTTATGGATTTTTTAAATAATAAAGTTAGGACTAACATTATACATCAAAACAACATTTGTGCATAGTGTCCCAAGTGACAAAGGGAACCTAAACCTAAGTGACACTGTGAATATTAAATACAAGGTTTCCACAGTTTGTACAAGTCGACCATTATCATAATAATTCCATGTGAACAGCAGCTTTATACAGTGATATGTGCTGGGGTAATGGTTTGCTTCTTCCGTTCGCGATTGTGCTTAAGTATCAAAACCTCATATTATATTATTCCACAGAAACCATTGTTTCTCCTATATAACTATTACCCTGGTTCCTTAGTGAGTAGGGTTCCCCTGTTTTTTCTTGAACTTTTTGTGCGGTGGCTGCACCGCGAGGGAGATATCCATTAACCAGGATTCTCCTTCACACCCTACAACAATAGGGTTATTCTTTCCCTGAGGGTTACAATGACAGAGGGCGAAGCTCCGCTTTACACAGATGATTACATTGCTAAAATAATTAGTGGACCCTCACTTTTCTCCGCACAGCCTAGCAGAAGCATCAACCCTAGACAACAACTGCTTGAGAAATTAGAAAAGGCCAAAAAGAAGCACGTCAGAACCGAGCTTCATGCACGGATGCTGACGGATTACCTGAAGGCAGGTATCATACCGCAGGGACTACAGGTCAGGAACGTTCCTGGCATTTTCAAGGAAGACCCCAGATTCAAAGGCAAATTTAGTCATATTTCCACCACCTGTTCCCGCCATTGGTTGGTGTTAGGTGTGGAAACAGCAGTTGAGCACACCAAAGCCGAACTCAAGGAAATAGAAGAGTTAGGAAAATAACTCCTTGAGGGTGACGCAGTAGCAGAGGCAAAAACTCTACTAGATAAATTAAACAAAACCATTGAAGACTTCAATTCATTTGAACTTAAAAAGAAAGCTTATAAAGATATATTGGACCCAGGGCAATATGTTAAATATTTCTTGGTCCTTGTAAATCAAGTAGATAAGGGGGAAAAGAAGGAATTATTGTGACAGCTGGCCAAAGACTCCATGTCTGATTCAGTGGAACCTGAGGGCTCTATGGGAGATATAGCCAATTTTCGGTTGAGCTACCATTTTAAACTGAGTGACCAGAGGCAGGGGGCCCTTTATAAAAGGGCAGGCTAAAAAGATATGGGTACCAATACAATGGCTGTCCCACTCTCAGAGGCGGAGGACACGTATAAAATTAAACTCTAAATACCTTCCAATTCGAATCCACAGACATCAGGTAAAGGGATAAAAACAATATCCCAACAGAAGGAAGAGGGGAAGGATCAGTATCAAAACCCCAACCAGTTGTAAACCTATCCACAACTACTCTAACCAAAGAAGATAAGGATATCCTTAACAAAGCAGATATCATTCTGTCCGCAAGCGGAATGGGATTAGATATCAACAAAAATTGACCTATTTAAATTAATAAAGAGACTGAAACTACAAGTCTTTTTCATTGCAAACCAGAGAAAACACCAAAAAGAATAACCCTGCACCATTATAGAGTGAAAGTTCTTCAGCCAAACACGACATATATTATTGACCTTCGCAAAGACCTATGTTGGCGCTAGTACTGTCAGGATTTCTAAGATAAGTGGGAGGATCACTCGTGGGAATAACCAGGTCTCTCTGTACAGCTTTTTCAGAATTCAATGTGAGTAGGATTGTTTCAAATTATTTCTGTGATAGCATTCCAGGGCTTGAAACATCTTTACTAAAAAAGGAGGTCCCTTCGACCCAGGACTTTCTAAACCTGGGGTTAGACAAGAATGGTTTCAGTATGGATCTGAGGACTCATTTTGATATGTTTTGTGTTGGAGGAAGATAAGTCTGATGCCAAGAACGCCTCGATGCATAAGTCTTCATGTCAATAATTTCGTCATGCATTATAAAAATATTACTGTCTCGATGCGTGTGACTTTTTTGCATGTTTTAGCTGTATAGAAATATTTTCTACCCCTGTAGTTAACCGGTTTGTGGACTTCACAAGATGACAGGTTTCAAAACAGGCAATGAAAATGATTACCTACTTACTCTACATTTGGAATTTAAGTGTGAGATCAACTTTGCTCTCAATAGGTTGGTGTTAAAAGACTATGGGTATGGAGGCGATTAAATATAGCAGCAAGATTGTAGTCAAGAATGCAACTGCTTGTTTTTTAATAGATAGTTTTAGATCTTGAGTATTTATTTTGCGTTCCAGGAACCGCCGCCGTAGCTGTTGCTGGACTTCTTGCAGCCCAGAGAATTACTAAAAGCAAGCTATCTGACCATACGATTCTCTTCCAAGGAGCCGGAGAGGTACAGTAGCTAATGTTCTTACTTTTGCACAACACATATTGTAAGGATTTCATATGCCTAGTCAGGAGTCACCGAGTTGTTTCTCTCTTCGCTATCCTGATTTCTGAACTCCACTGAGGTCGAAGGCATTTTATAACTGCCTCACCCTTCACACGCTTCTGTTTAGGTTAACCTTTGTCTCACATACATTATACTGGTTTCAAGAGTGAGATCAAACATCGTCTAGAATAATTGTATGTGCATACCTATTGTGGTATTATCACATGTAAATTAGGGGCATATTATCAAGGAGGGCGTTAAAAATTATCGCCGGTTTAGCAGCAGAAAACTGCCGCTAAAGCGGTGATAATGGGCTTGATAATATGCCCTGGTGAATTCCAATAGAAGTCCATGTTCTGGTGTGAACATGGGCTTCTATTGGAATTCTCCAGGGCATATTATCAAGCCCATTATCACCGCTTTAGGGGCAGTTTTCTGCCGCTAAACCAGCGATCATTTTAACGCCGTCCTTGATAATATGCCCCTTAGTGCTTTAGAGCGAATGGCTTCTACGCAACAGTGTGTTGCCTTTAAGGTTAACTGCTGAGAAATGTTCATCTCTTTCCAGCTTCCATATTCCTATTACTGTGTTGGCTTTGACTAATGTAGAGATAGTACATATTGGGTAGTGCCCCGACTACAATTAGTACATCTCTTATTAATTAAAGTATGAATTCATAATTCTTTTTTGATTGTGAAAAATATTAGATATATAAAATCTGTGAAACTAACAAATTAAAAATGTATCTTTCCGCAGTAGGGGGAGAGTTACTAAAGCTTAGCGCAACGCAGCAGAGCAACCAAAGTTGCTGGGCTGGGCTGAGCTGCATTGTACTAGCAGGAGAGAGCAGAGCAGTCCCATATCTATGAACATACTTTCTTTCTCATCACTGGGGCTGTTTTAGGTGTCAAAAGCCAAGAACCTCACATGCTGAGTTATTCACCATATGCACAACACCGCTGGTGGTCCTTCATCACATCATATGACATCCCAATATCTCCTATGCAACCGACAACCAACTGATACTCTCCCTCTCAGACAAGACCCCCACTATAAAAAACAACTTAGCCATCTGCATGATCGCGGTAACCACATGGATGAAATCCAACTGCCTCAAACTAAACTCTGACAAAACTGATGTAGTGATCTTTGGGAGGAAAAGCTCCACTAAGTGGCCAACTGACCTCAGCCCCTCACCCACCCCTGCAACCCTTGCAAGAAATCTTGGAATTATCCTCGGCGACAAGCTCGACATTACAGCCCAAGTAAATGCAGTGACCTCCACTTGCTTCTACTTCCTTAGAATGCTGCGAAAGATCTTCAAATGGCTATCAGAGAACACCAGCAGACTCCACAACAACAACGCACTCTTTACAGGAATCACTAAGAAGCTCTGGAACAGGATCCAGACCATTCAAAACGCAGCTGCAAGACTCATCTTCAACCTACCTCATTGTACTCATCTCTTCACATCTTAGAGAACTGCACTGACTCCCAATCTACAAAGCACCCAGTCAAACTGCTCACTCACACATGCAAAGCACTAAACTACTCTGGCCCGGCATACCTTAACAGCTGCATACACTTATACACACTTTTCAGGCACCTCTGCTCAGCCGGACTCTTGCTGGCACGCATACCCTGCATCTGGCTCTTCACGTAACCTCACCAAGAAGACAGCTGCTGAAAAACCTGCAATGTGCCTGAATATGTTCATTGGTGATTTGCGCACTATATAAATACAGATAACATACCATAACCTCTCAAAGTGTTACTTTGGGTTCCTTTAGGCACTTTTTCAGCATAATAAACGTTTTGCACTCTAAAATAAATAGCAAATACATATGTTGCACCAGTTTGTCACTTTTGGGACCTTTGCAGCAGTTCAAAGTGTTGATAAATCTGCCTCAAGTTTTTAAATATTTATTTTAGAAATAGGTTTTAAAAGCTACCTAAACGATCTGCCGGCTATCAGCCGATATGGAAACAGGTGTTTGTAGCTGCCTTGGCTGTAGTTAAATTAGACATATAGAGGTATTTAGATGCAGATTAACGCTCAGAGAAATCACATACTATCTCCGTCATGTTGCTCAGTTAGATGAAGAATAGGTGTTCCTCCCTTGGAGATGGCCAGCCTGGGGGACCACTCCTCTACAGGCTCCCTGTTTAGATATGGATCAAAACGTGAACATGGCTGTGCTCTTAGAGCTGCAGAGTCAGGAACTTTCTCAGCTAGGGGCTGAGAAATCACAGTTTGTCAAAATCCGACTGCCGATGCCATCCAGCAAAGAATTGCTGGATGGTATTGCAGTTAATTTTGGCTTTTTATTAAGGACAATTTGCCTCTGACCAAGCAAAGGTTGGCGACCTGACTTCGTCCCTAACCAGAGTCACCCTTGCCTGCCCCACCCCATTGGTGTCCACTGAGGATCTCAGTTTAAATAATTACTCAAGGTTCCTAGAGAAGAATAGAAGAACGGTTGAATGGCCTGCATAAGAAGCTGTCTGCTGATATTGCACAAGGATCAATGTAATTTCAGATTTTTATTACCTGATTTCACGATTTGTCCACAGAAACAAGATGGATTGAGTGCACCCAGGTGACTTTGTTTCAAAGCGATCACAAGAAATAAACTTGCTTGAACCTCTCACCCTTCTTTCTCTGCAGAGTTACTTGATCAAGCCTTATTGATTGGACATCAGCTTCAAGAGACACGGACAGAATGGTTGAAGCTCTGAACCAGTTTTTCAGGTTCACAGCTTGGAACCTTCTAGTCAGGCAGATCCCCATATGGAACGAGCTCAACTACTCAGGAGAAGCCGATGAAGATCAGGACTGCAAGAGGTCCTTTTTCCGAGTCTGAGAAAGATCAAAGACGAAAGGCTGTGCTGAGCCTTGTCATTTAATTCGAGATTGTCTAATCAGACCTTCTCAGACTGGGAAGCACCAATTCCCATCCTTTGTTAAGGGCGAAAGGACTGTTAATGTCAGTATCCCTTTCCAGTTCTTCCGAGGGAGTCATTTCCCGTTTATTCTTTCTTCAGATTCAACTCTACCTGGGTGTCAAGTAAACTGTCTCAGTAACAGTGCTCCTTGAGTTGGGAGCATGTGTCATCTATGTTGATAACGAATGGGCTCGCAATGTACAGGTTGTCACTCAGAACAAAATTCACTCGGAACAGGCTCGGACATTTGACATCTCTCCACTGTCTTCGGGAATTGTTGACTTAATGACAAATATGCTTCGGGTCTCTATGAAGATGCTGGGTCCGGTGACTTAGTGGACTAATGCGTCCTCTCTTGGGGTCTGTGTTCAACCTCATGGTAACAGGTTCACATCCTGGCGTGTCCACTCAGCTTTTCATCCTTCTGAGGTCGATAAAATGAGTACCATTGAGTTGGGTAACAATAAACATCTGTTATCCTTGGGTGAACGTGCGCTTTACAAATGCACATGTTATGTTATGTTATGTTATGTTATGATACATCACAAGGAGAGGGTTGCCTTTTTACTTGAAAAATTCTCCAAACTATGCTATGATATTTGGAATTGCTTGGCTTGACTGACAAAATCCCTGTATAATTTGAAAAACTCAAATCTTGTGTTTGTTATCCCAGTTTTGTAGAGATAGCTGTTATTCTGATGATTCCTATTAGTCTTCATTTAGAAGTCACAACAGAGAATGCATCTACAACCTCATCTGTTTCTATGATTGTCATCTCTTCGTCTATTCCACAATTGTACCAAGAATTTCTGGATGTTTTTCAAAAACCTACCGTTTCCTCTACTAAGCCACACCGATTATTTGATTGCTGGATTCCAACCATTCCTGGATTCATTATTCCCTTTGGGTGGAGTTATTCTTTGTCATAGCCTGTATGTAAAGAAGGTCTTAGTCAATATATGGCAGAAAACATTTAAAATAGGTTAATAACTCGCTCCAACTCTCTCACAGGGACTGAGCATCTTTTTGTGGGTGCCTTTGAAATTTAAGGAGTTGAGAACCTGCATACATTATGGAGGGCTAAACAAGATAACAATATAAGACCGCTATCCTCTACTACTCATCAAAGATATCTTGGACTCAATGTAATATTCACCAAACTAGATTTTAGCAGAACCTACCACCTGCTTCAAATCAAAAAAAGAGACAAGTCGAAGACAAAAGTACGGACTTCCTTGAATTATTTTGAGTATGGTGTAATACCTTTTGAACTGTCCAGCGTCCCAGCAATGTATGCGCGGAATTCGTGCAAGAAGCATGTTGGAGGAGCGCAGTGCTCGCGGTGGAGAATATAGGGTACACAGATCGCCCAAGATGTCTGGGCCGATCCTTGTCAGTATCTTGTGTGTGATACAGAGCGTCTTGAAGCGAACACGGTGTTCAAGGGGCAGCCAATGCAGGCAGTGGAGAAGATTTGTTGCATGACTGAATTTGGGAAGGGCAAAGATGGCACGTGCAGCAGCATTTTGGACCTGCTGGTGTCTGTTGAGCACGGATCTGTTGGAGCCCAGAAGGAGCACGTTACAGTAGTCCAGACGGGCCAGTATGGCGGCTTGGATAAACAGTTGTCGCATTTGGGCATCAAATAAGCCAAGAATCGGTTTGAGGCTACGTAGTAGTCCAAAACACTTCCCGGCCACTGACTTGGCATGTGTCTCAAAATTTAGATCTTTATCAAACAAGAAACCCCCATATTTCAGAGCTAGTTTAGGGGTAGGAGGGGCGCCAAGGGCCAGGGGCCACCATTCATTGTTCCAGAGGTGGGAGTCTTTGCCAATCAGGAGGATCACAGATTTGGAAGAGTTCAATTGCAGGAAGTTGGCTGTCATCCATTCTGCGATAGCTGAGATATCTTCTTTAAATTTCACTCTATCTTGGCTAGGGTTGTTGGACATGGTAATCATCAATTAGGTGTCGTCAGCGTATGACACCAGGGAGATACCTCGTGCTTTGGCCATCCGTGCCAGAAGGCTCATGTATATATTGAAGAGCGTAGGGCTCAGTGCTGAGCCCTGAGGAACCTCGCAGCGTAGTGAGTGGACACAAGAGGCAAAAGGTGGAGCTGTCACTTGAAAGGTCCGGTCGGTCTGAAAGGAAGAGAACCACGATAAGGCTTTATTGCCAATCCCTATCTCCTCCAGACGGTGGAGCAGGATTTCATGGGAGACCGTATCGAACGCTGTGCTCAGATGCAACAGCACCATGGCTGAGGTTCTGCCGGCATCCACAGCGAGTTTGAGTTGTTCAGCAACCGCCAGCAATGCCGACTCGGTGCTATAATGTGGTCGGAAACCGTTCTGTGAGCTATCAAGTATATGATCGGTTTCCAGAAAGTGGGTTAGTGTTGACTTTACATGTGCTTCCAAGATTTTGGAAAGGAATGGGAGCAGTGAAATTGGACGATAGCTTTCTGGCTTGGAAGGGTCTAGTCTGGGTTTTTTAAGCAGTGGAACCACTTTTGCATGCTTCCACGGTTTTGGCACCACTGCTGAGGAGAGGAATAGGTTGAGCAGCTCCAGACACTCAGGTAGTAGACCTTGTTGGATTTTCCTGAAAGCGTCTGGTTTAAGGAGGTCATCTGGGGATCCTGATTTAATCTTGACCACTAATCTCTCCAAGTCATTCAGGTGGATAGTAGGAAGAGATATAAGAGGGGTAATCTCAGGGCCAATAGATGTATTCTTCTCAATCGCATTAGGAGTTGTGTTAAGATCGAAGTTGTGATAGATGCCTTCGACCTTCTCCATAAAAAAAATTGCCAGATCTTCCCAGTGTTGGCTGGAGGATATAATACTGCCTGATTCCGGAGGGGAGGTGACCAAATCCTTCAGAAGGGAGAATATGGTTTTACTGCGATTAGTACTTGAGGTGGTCAGGCTGGAGTAATGGGTTGCCCTGGTTTTGCGTGATAGTTTATGATAGGATTTGATGGCTGTTCTGTATTGTGTTTTTGCCTGGGAGTCGTATGAGCGCCTCCATCTTCTTTCCAGGATCTTACAGTTTTTCCTGGCTAGGGTCAGATCTTCGTTAAACCAGGCGTTAGCCCAGGGGCTTTTAGAGTGAGTGAGTTTGAGAGGAATACAGGCATCCAGTGCTTGGGTAATCCATCTTGGGTAGAGTGTGTCAGCCTCTTCCATGTTATTAGATCTTTCTAATGGCTTTATGCTCAAGGCTGTGACCAGGGCCTCTTGGTTAAGTTTGTGCCAGGGCCGTTTCAGTGAGGGATGCTGGTTAGGTTGTGGTTTGGGGCCAGCCATCGTTAGCCTCATTGGGATGAGATAGTGATCTGTCCAGATCATGGGGAGCGGCGCTAAGACTTTCAGCGAATCGAGATTAGAAAAAATAGGGTCAAGGAGATGACTGGCTCTATGCGTAGCGCCAGGGGCCAATTGAGTCAGTTGGCAGGCTGCCAGGTCCCCTAAAAAGCTATGGATCTCAGGTGACTCCTGCATCTCTAGGTGAAGGTTCAGATCACCAATGATGTTAAAATTGGCAGTCTGAAGAGCTAGTACGGTAATAGCATTTACCAAAACTTCTCTAAAGGTTTTGATTGGGCCAGGTGGATGGTAGATGAGGAGACCAGAAAAGGTAAAGTTTGCATTGAGTGTGATTTTAAATAGAGCATTCTCACAGTCTGGGAGGTCTTGAGGAGATAGACTGCAGGAGTGGACGGATTTATAGATGACCGCGATACCACCCCCTCTTCCCCCAATTCTATTTAGACTACGTATAGCGTATCCTGTAGGCAAAGCGAGTGCCGGTATAGCCACAGAGGTCTCAGAGAGCCAAGTTTCCATTGGAAAGAGGACCTCAGGTGTTTGATCCTGGAGGAGGTCGAATACCTCCGCGTGGTGTTTAGGTAGAGATGGACAGTTGATACCCAGGATGGTGTATGTTGGGATTCCAGGGCCTGAGGGTATGAGGTGCCCCGGAGGATTTAGCCTGAAAGTGCACTGTCCGCAGAAGGTCGGGCAGACATCAGGAGCCAAGCTATGGGTCCCACAGGCGCCTCCCTCATTTAGGACAAATAGCGCTTCACGGGAATAAGTTAATCTATATGCCTTGGGGGGAGAGTTCCTGGCTCCTGGCGGCGTCCAGGAGCGGATGGGCACAGACGGGCTTGACTTAGGCACGCCTTTGGCATGCCAGCGGCGCGCCCGCTGCGCGCGTCTCCTGCGCGTCCTCACAGCAGTGTTCATTTAATGTCACTGGAGCTCAACAAGCTCCACCCAGGCTGCGCGTTGATTGGCTGCAAGCCGACCAATCAGAGCGCGAGTCTGCCGAAGGCAGGAAGTAGCAGACACACGAATGGCAAAGTGCAGATAGTGTGCAAGTAGGCTAGATTAGCTGTTGTTTTCTTTTTAAAAACGGTGCAGTTTGGCAGCAATTGTGGGTACAACTATTAAAACAATAAAAACAGTTCCAACAATTGTTCCCCCAGCAAATTCCCCAAGCAAAAATCACCGCTCAGTCTTGCCGCACGTCCTCGCAGCGGCGTTCTTTTAATGCCACGGGAGCTGAACAAACTCCACCAAGGCTGCGCGTTGATTGGCTGAGAGCCGACCAATGAATGAAATGAATGAATGAAAACAAATATATAAAGCGCAACTCAGCCCAATGGGCATCAAGGCGCCTAACCAAAAGCTAGATAGATAACATGGACTTGCTTACTGGTAGGCTTTAATAAAACACCATGTTTTGAGCGCTTTTTTAAACTGGACTAGTGACGGTTGGGCCTTAATTTCTGCGGGAAGGGCATTCCATAAACAGGGGAGCCAAATTGGAGAAAGCTCTACCACCCCATCTGACTTTCTTTACCCGGGGAACTACCAAAAGATTCTTCTCAGAGGAACGCAGGCTCCTGCTCGGAGTATAGAAGGTTAGCAAAGAACCTAGAGCATTAGAGGATCCGGAGAAAAGGGCTCCAAACACTAAGCACAGGAGTTTAAAAGAAATCCTCTGCTGGATTGGAAGCTAGTGCAGACTTTTTCTGGCTAAAGTAGCCGAGGACAAAATGGGTGCGGCGATAACGAATCTTGCTGCGGCATTCTGTACCACCTGTAGGCGAGAGATAAGACCCTTGTTGATATCAGCATACAAAGCATTACAGTAGTCCAATCTTGAACCCACTAGAGCAACTACCGTCTGCTTACGAGCCTGAGGTGAGAGATAGTGAACAATTCTCCTCAGAATCTTGATAACCCCCCAACAAGTGGCCACCGTTCTATTAACCTGTAGAGTCATATTCAGTGAGGTGTCAAATATAACGCCGAGATTCCTAGCCGAACAAGATGGCATAGGGCAAGTTCCCAAAGATGGGGGCCACCACTCATTGGACCAGATATCCTGATTGTTACCAAAAATCAGCACCTCTGTTTTTTCGCCGTTCAACTTCAGGGAATTTCGAATCATCCATTCTGCGACTGCTTGCATGCAGTTCCTGAAGTTGAGAGCGGAGGTGCAGGCCGAATGAGCTAAGGACACCATAATTTGGGTATCATCGGCGTATGACACCACCTCCAACCCCTGAGATTTCACAAGCCTACCAAGTGGTGCCACATAGATGTTGAACAGGGTCGGACTCAAGGCCGACCCCTGTGGAACCCCACATTGCAGGGATTTAGCAGGGGAGAGGAACTCTCCAAGCTTGACCCTCTGCTCTCTTAGCTCTAAAAAAGAGGACAGAAGGCTCAGGGCCGGGCCCGCTACTCCTAACTCCCTCAAACGAGATGTGAAAGTTGGGGGAGACAGGGTATCGAAAGCTGCCGTAAGATCCAATAGGACCAAAAGTGTGGTCTGACCTTGGTTCACCTTCAGTCGGATATTGTTCACCACCATAGTAAGTGCCGACTCCGTACTATGGAATTTTCTGAAACCATGTTGGGAGTTGTCCAGATAGCCAGAGGAGTCCAGAAAGGCCGACAGATGAAAATTCAGGTGGATTCGAGCATTTTAGCTGGAGCGGGCAGCAGAGATATCGGACGGAAGTTTTTCAGAATTTCTGGGTCCAAGGTGGGCTTCTTAAGCATGGGCCTCACTATCGCCTTTTTCCAGGTTACTGGAAAGGTCCCCTGTGCCATAGCATTGTTCATCACCTCCAACAAAGGAGGTAATAACGTAACCTGACATGATTTCAACACTTTCAGGGGACAAGGGTCCAGAGGAGAGGCTGATTTAGTCTTTTTCAGCAAAAGCTCAAGCTCCTCAAGGGACAGCGGAGGAAAATGAGTAAGGGTCTTAGACGGATCTCTATTCCACGAACCCATTTTTTCCAAGGCCGAGGAAGGATGAATACCCAAAGTGCTCCTCTGTGATTCCAGGGCATGGTAGATGTCCTCAATTTTATTGTGGAAGAACTCCAAGATTTTATTGCACAGCTCTCGCGACCCTACCACAGGATCAGGCACTTGAAGAGAACAGAGGGAATCCACGATCCTAAAAAGTTCCTTAGATGACGAAAGGGATGTGGTAAGATTAGAAAAACACTCCTGCTTTTCCTTTATCACCCTGGCCTTATAATCTCGCAGCAGATGTTTATATGTCTCTCTTTCCCTGAGTTCCCAGAATTTCCGCCATTTCCTTTCCTGTCTCCTAACGCCCTGCCTCAAGAGCCTTAATGGCTCAGAGAACCACGGAGCAGAAGGTTTACGTCTTGCTGCATAATGAAGGGAGGTGGGGGCTAACACATCAACCGCTCTAGAGATGGAATTAGCGAGCTCTTGTGCAGCCTCACCAACTTCCTTGGTAGAGGAATGTGAGATAGCCGCTATGAAAGGAATAAGAGATTCGTTAGTAATATTCTTGAGGGGAACTGCTAGTTCTAAGGGCACTGCCAGATGGTTGGACCAAATCAGCCGTAAGGGGGAACCGACTGACAACCTCGGGTCGTTGGAGAACACCCCATCTAAAATATGTCCCGCTCGATGAGTTGGACTGCTTACCAATTGGCTAAAGCCACACGCGTCCAGCGAGTCAACCAGGGAAAGTGTATCGTTGGAACCCAAATCATCCAAGTGAAAATTTAGATCTCCAAGAATGGTCAGATGGGGCTTACCAAAGTAAGGTTCCAAAATTCTAAGCAGCTCACAGCTAAAATTAGATCTAGGTCCAGGTGGTTTATAAATAAGAACACCTGTAAAAGATACAGACGGGGAGCAAGAAATACAGAAGTACAAGGCCTCAAAGGAGTCTGAAGACTCGGACAAGGCTTTAATACTACAGGTAAGGGAAGTTTCATAGAGAATAGCCAGCCCACCTCCCCTACATCTTGTTCTATTGAGTCTCTGCAAAGCATAGCCATCAGGGATAGCCAACCGTAAATCATGACCAGCAGAGTCCGACACCCAGGTTTCAGTAACAAAAACCCAAGAAGGTTTCCTCGCGGTCACAAACTCATGAAAAGCCACATTGTTTATAATGAGAGACCTAGCATTAACTAGGAAGCCCTTTCTGAGTTGTATATCATTCCCTTGAATGATAGGAGCATGAATCACCCCATTATTGGAGCGCGAGGGCAATAAAATGCCGTTACAGGTATGACAAACTGTAGAGCGTGAGAGGCCCTCAGGCGAAAACCTGTGGTGACATACTAAAAGGGAAGGCTTTAGTGCAATCAGCTCCTGCAAGGAATATGAGTGAAATACCTGAGTCATAGAAAGCATATCCGCCGTGCCCAGCCCTTCCCGCAGCACGTCCTCAGCGCGGACGGGCACAGACGGGCTGAACTCAGGCGTAACTCCGGCGGAAATCCGGCGACCCCGCTGCGCGAGTCCGCTGCGCGTCAGCATGACCCCCTTATGTCGACGTCTAGCGTCCTTGTGACGACTAGAACGTCAGATGTCCAAGATGGCGCCGCCAGGCGTCCCAAAGTACACCCAATGTGGCCGACAGGCTCCGACTTATCCGGGGAAGGGATCCGCCCAACAGCGGTGAGATAAGCATTTTATCGTGCAAGTAAGAGGGCAGATAGAAGGGCTCACAATAAAATCAGGGGAAACTACAAGCAACGTTTAATCAAAATACAAAACGGGCGGTTTTAAAAAGACCAGTAGTACGCAGTATGGCAAGCAGCAAATTGCAAAATGCGCTCTAGACGTTCTCACCTAGCAAGCCAATCAGAGCGTGAGACTGCCGAAGGCAGGAAGTAGCAGACACACGAATGCAAAGTACAGATAGCGTGCAAGTTGGCTAGATTCGCTTTTGTATCCTTTTTAAAAACGGTGCAGCTTGGCAGCAATTGTGGGTGCAACTATTAAAACAATAAAAACAGTTCCAACAATCGTTCCCCCAGCAAATTCCCCAAGCAAAATATGAATCTTAGATGAATCTAGAAACTAATTCTGCTAGAGTAAGTTTGTCTCCCAACTCAGAATCGATTGGGATACTCTGAAGATGAGAACCTCTATGTTTTCTGAGTTGGACTTCAAGCAGTTCTGTTCCATCCATTGTGGTTACTTCCTTTATATGGTCAAAAAAATAAGACCGTGTTAGGGTGGACTCATCATTGACAGTTCAGAATTATTTGAGTAACATCTGCGTAGGTCATAAAATCCAGTCGAAATAATCTCATTAACAGGGCAAGAGAGGGTCACATAGACATTGAACAGAGTTGAACAGACTGACGACCCTTGTGGGACACCACACTCTGGGGGATATTTACAAGAGAGCGTGTTGTTAGCCTCCTTGGCTTAACGACATACTTCGCCTCTTCAGAAACGCAGGGCTGCACCATATTTACAAGGATATGGTGCAGCCCTGTGTTTCCCCCAGCGCTAAGGCACCCTTGCACCACAGTGCAAGGGTGTCTGCGTGCAGGGGAAGATTGTTTTTGTATCGAAAGGTCCCCCTTCCTGCACATAAACGATCTTGAAATGTTGTTTTGTCACTTCTATGTGAGCTGCTTAATGCAGCACACATGGAAGTTAGAAAATATATTTTTTTTAAAGCTTGTTTGTGCAGGAAGGGTCACCTTCCTGAACATAAACAATCCAAGGCGTTTTGCATTTTCCATGTGTGCTGCACAATGCTTCACGGATGGAAAAAGCAAAAACGAGGAGAAACAAAGCATTTCTCCTCGTTTCGCCAACTTAGGACCAGGTTTTCCCTGGTCTTAATTTTGGCGTTGCCTCCTATTTTTGCTGCCTTTTTAAATAGGGTGCAGCATCAGAATCAATGGGTGTTGCAGTGGAACGCCCACTGCAACACCCACTGCCCTCTCCTTTCACACTAAGCATACATAAGCATACAAGGCAGACAGCGTTAAGCCACAATAAGTGGCTTAACGCTGCCTTGTAACTAAGGTAAAGCTCCTATCGCCACCACAACGTCACGTAAAGTGACGCAGTGATGGCAATGGGGCTTGTAAATATGCCCCTCTGTTCTGTGGTAGGAGAAGGTATGTGGAGTAACACAACCGCCTCTGACGATTCCTCAGGAAGGGTGAAAGCTATCCCAAAGCTGCATCTTTTATTCCTGTTTCATCAAGATGGCAACTGAGTATATATTTTGAGATTAAATGTCAAAGGCTGCGGTTAAATTCCAGAAGGTGAGAGCCTCCACTTCACCCTTGTCTTTGATCCTCTGCAGCCTATTTGTAAGTGTCACAGCTAAAAGTTCCAATTCTTTGTCGGGCCCGAAATCCTGACTGAAATCATACAGGATCGCATTCTAACTTATAAACTGCGTGAGCTGTCCCCGGATCGGTATTTGCCTTTTTCAGTAAAGACATGATGATGGCCTTCTTCCAGTCTTTGGGAACCCCTGCGCTCCTAACAGACTGACTGAATACTTCTTTTCACGCAGGAGCTATTGTAGCCATTGCCAGATGACAGATTTTCTCAGGACATGGATCTAATGGACTACTTTTAGGGCGACCGGTTTTAGCGTGCTATTTTACTGAAACTGCCGAAAATTCAGTCAGTATAGTATTTGCACAGCTAGTCTAGGAACAATATTCTGGTCAGGTATCGGGGTAGTAGCTTATTGAAATACTCGAACATTGCTTTTTGTTGAAGAAATGCTGCACTGGCTCACATAAATGCTGGTGGAAGCAGCAGCCAGGGGAGATAGTTCCTTCACAATGTTGAAAACCTCCTTAACTCCATCACCCGCTGTAGAAAGTGTATTTGCACTTATCAGAATATCACTCTAGAGTCCTTAACCATTTCTGTATGTTTCGTCAGACTTTCCACATATCCGACTCTACATTCTGCACTATAGTTCTTTCCATTTCCCTTTCAGGCCCTTACACTCACAATGAGCCACCGGGAACTCGGTCACGCCACCAATATGGCGGTTGAGCCGGTCCCCGGGACGCTTCCATTGCGGGGGCGGGGCCCGCGTCAATGACGCGGTCCACGCCCGCCCGCTCATTGGCTCAGACAGCTGTGCCCCGGAAGCAGTTTTAAGTGCTTCCGGGGCAACGCAGGGAGACCGGGTCCCGGATCTAGCGGGATCTGTTTTTTCCAGCTATGGGTAGAAGCCCCCTTTAAAAGGAGCAGTGGAGCGATGGAGGAGTCTCTTCATTGCCGCTCTGCTCCAAGGACAACACCACGTTGCCTTCACACGCCGGAGGACTTCAGGGAGCCTCAGTTTTTTCTCTTTTCTTTTTCCCCTTTTAAATTGCAGGGATATTCCTTTATCGAGCAGTTTCGGTGGGATCAGCTTCGGAGATCGGGCAGTGTCGGCGGTAGCAGTGGTGGGCTGGGGAGGACTCACTGAAGCCTCCAGTGTTTGTTTCTCCCCTGTTCTTTGCTTCTCTTGCCACACAGGTTCTTAGCAGAGGGGGTAGTGTCCAGAGATCATGCAGCTTTGTGGCAGGGGCAGAGATCGGCCGTTTTTCGTAGCAGAGACAGCTGGGGGCCTTTGTCTGAGTGTGGAGAAGCCTTCTGAGGACCAGGATTCAAGCTTCTTGCACCCTTGGTAAACCGGCACTTTGACCGCAGTCAGGAGCCACTTGGGTTAGAGCATTACTCACCCGACCCACAGGATTAGCCTGAGGGAGTGGCTCTGGCTGTGGGGGTGTTTGTGGCGACCAGGGGAATGCTGCAGAGGTGAGGGTTTTGGGCACCGTCCC
This sequence comes from Triturus cristatus, assembly GCF_964204655.1. Taxonomy (NCBI): domain Eukaryota; kingdom Metazoa; phylum Chordata; class Amphibia; order Caudata; family Salamandridae; genus Triturus; species Triturus cristatus. Next base: position 585,683,479 of record NC_140589.1, on the reverse strand, counting down.
AGACCAGGCTACAAAGTGCGGGGATAGCTGTATAGTGATTAAGGTCAAGTTAGCCGCTTGGCATATGTCAATTCTCACATGTCGTATTTTATGTCTGAGTATCCTTGGTCTGCAGTAAGGTCATGATTGCTAGGTAGTAATTTTACATCTCTTTGTAGGCATCCCATTGTTTAACGGGGACGCCTGGGGGGGCAGTGGTCCCCCATCACACTCCAGGGTGTGCTTACGGTTGGTAGGCCGAAGGGTGCGGGAGGTAGGAAGTTTAGCTTTCGGCTGGCCACTTGAGCCAATCCCTGTGCAGGCGCATTGGGCACCAACGTGGCATAACATCAGCCCCTGAGAGATAGCATGGAAGGGCGTAGGGGGTGCCCGTGGAACGGAGTCTGGTGGGCACACATTCCTCCTGCGCAAGGTCACTCCGGTAAAGGGAGACCTGGCAAGTAGTTGAGAACAGTCATGACTTTGCACGTAGGCTCATCCTGGATATGCAGAAAACAAAAGTGTACATATTCCAGTTTTAGGTTAGGTATGGCTATGTATTAGACTATGTGTACTCACAAACTTTCTGTCGGGGGCCAAAATTACAGTGTGGTTTGTGGCCGCGGGCCGCACTGTTGGGGGTGGGGTCAGTGGGGGCGGGTTCAGGGGGGCGGGCTAGAGTAAAAAAATCAAATCAGATTCAAAACATTATTAGACAATGTGACAATGCTGTATTTCAAAAGCAGATGTAACTACAAAGAGCACATTTTGATAATACATTTTTATTAGCAGACAATCACAATCTTAAGAGGCATTGCATAGCTTCATACACACATTGACCCAAATTCCATCACAGGATTACTTTTGGCCCACCCTTAACCCCGCAATAGCCTGCAATGTCTTGCTAACTGAATGGCTGACAGGCAAGGACCAAAAATTGAAGAAAGTCTAGAGGACTCCAAGAGTTTACTTTTTTTTCCTGGAGCAAACTCCATGACCGCTGAGGCCAGTCTGAGAGGGCCCCCCAGATTTTCTTCCCCTTCCGCCTGGCCTTCCTCCCTTTATGCTCTTATAGTGCAGACTCTAAGAAACGCCCTTGCCATTGCTGGAAGGACGCTGGATAGCGATCTAGCCATGCTGAAGCAATACAAATATGACAAACTGCCATGGTGATGAAGACCATCCCTCTTTCACTGTTTACTTCATCCTTTCTCCCTGATATGTGTAAGGGTTTCCTTTTGTCAATAGTAATGCTGTATGTCAAATATTAATGTTACTTACTGTATCTTCATCTGTGATATGCTATCATATAAGAATAGCTTAAATACATAACAAATCATTGTTATCATGCATTGAAGTATTTTGTGCTTTAGGTTTTTAAAAATTAGCAAAAATTACAAATGACTTTTTTGTTGGCTGCAGTTCCGATGGCATAGCATCCTACAAGTCGGACACCTTCATATGCACACTACCACACTGCCATCACAGACCCTGGATCTACTATCCATAGGCACTATCAGTGTAGCTGACTGTTCTGAGCATTTTTGTGGGTTCGCTATAGACAGCTTCAGAAGTCTTTCACAGCTTTGCATACAATATTACATAGAGTGGGCTTTGGTTAAGCCCCTGCTCATGATTGCAAGGCTTTTTGTCCATTCCATTGCCAGATCCTGATTTTATATCTTTTCTCTCTATTCTTGTGCTGGTCCCACAACTAGAGGAATTTGGCTTTACCCTGATTGAAAGAGTTGTTCCCTTGAAATGCTGATATCAGCGAACAACTTTCTCTCTGTCTCTCTCACAGTCTCTCTCTCCATCTCTCTCACAGTCTCTCTCTCTCTCTCTCTCTCTCTGTCTCTCTCAGTCTCTCCCACAGTCTCTCTCTCTCACAGTCTCTCTCTCTCTCACAGTCTCTCTATCTCTCACAGTCTCTTTCTCTTATAGTCTCTCTCGCTAACAGTCTCTCTCTCTTAGTCTCTCTCTCTCACACACACACACATTCCCTCTCACAGTCTCTCTCTCACACAGTCTCTCTCTCTGTCTCACTCACTCATATGGTCTCTCACAGTCTCTCTCTCTCTACGTCTCTCTCTCTCACACAGTCTCTCTATCACACGCAGTCTCTCTCTCTCACACAGTCTCTCTCTCACAGTCTCTCACAGTCTCTCTCTCAGTCTCTCTCTCACACAGTCTCTCTCTCACACAGTCTCTCTCTCACAGTCTCTCGCTCTCTCTCACAGTATCTCTCACTGTCTCATTCTCTCACACAGTCTGTCTCTCCCAGTCTCTCTCTCGCTCACAGTCTCTCTCTCTCACACACAGTCTCTCTCTTTCTCTCTCACACACAGACTCTCTCTCTCTCACAGTCTCTCTCTCTCACACAGGGGCATATTATCAAGACAGGCGATTGAATTATCGCAGCTTTAGCGGCAGAAAACTGCCGCTAAAACGGCGATAATGGGCTTGATAATATGCTCTATGGAATTGCAACTGAAGCTCAGGCTAGATGTCCTTCACATCTAACATGGGTTTCAATTGGAATTCCATAGAGCATATTATCAAGCCCATTATCGCCGTTTTAGCGGCAGTTTTCTGCCGCTAAAGCGGCGATAATTTTATCGCTTGTCTTGATAATATGCCCCACACCGTCTCTCTCTCTGTCTCACTCTCTCACAGTCTCTCTCTATCTCAATCTCACTCTCTACCTCTCTCTCTACCGCTCTACCTCTCTACCTCTCCACTCTCTCACTCCACTCTCATCTGTCACTGGTAATAATAGGTCAATTTTGAAAACGTCCAGCCTTGGGAAGGCTGGACGGTTCCAAATCTGCACCTTCCTAATTTTGTGGTGAAATCGTGAAAGCTGGGGGGCTATGGGTACATTACCTGCAAGGTCCGCGGGCCGCCAAGGAAGGCCTGCAGGGCCGCTGGTGGCCCGCGGGCCATACTATGAGTACCACCGTATTAGACTCATGTTAAGGTTAGCCATAAAAATGTGTAAATATTTTTATTTGAAATGTGAATGAATATGTTTAGGTTTTGTGCGTATAAAAATGTTTTGTGTTATGATTCTTTAATTATGATTTATTCATTTTAATAAAATACGGCCGGGGTTATCCGACCCCTAATCCAAACATTGTGTTTGGATGTGTTAATATCAATGCCTCAGGGGAGAAGGGGTTAAGGTGGGGGGGGGGGCGGGGGGTTGTGGGTGTGGTTCACAGATCATCTCATGGGAGGGGACTCGGCAATACCAGGCCATATCACGTTTAAGCGCCCTGAGGCTCTCATTTTACCAAGGATCTGATGGTGCCTTTCAGAATGACTTTACCAGCTTAAGATGGGTCAGTTGAGACACCACATTTCCAATCCATTGATGCATTTCATGAATTATGTTCATTATATCACCTGTTGTATCTATTGGGTTGCACTCTTTAAGCTTCGCTTTTGAGTCTTTCAGGCATTCTTGTGATGGAGAGTATATGTAGTTGATTGACTTGTTTTGAGCATTATTAGGGCTTGAACATTCAAATTCTAATTCAGCAAGTATTAAACAATGATTGGTCTAACTGGTTTATCTCACAAACATTTATATCAGTATTATTGGCATGTATGTTATCAGTGCAATGCCCCCCACATATGTGCTCGGTTTACCCACTGAGGGCTACAGCACAGCAAGGGTGGCTGCCGTTTTTAGTTTCATTTAGTTTCATTTCAATCGTTAGCATCTATTTTGATATTAAAATCGCCCCAATTAATGATTTTGACAAAAGTAGTTTGCTTTTCCGGGGGGTCTATTCTGACGATTATAAGCATAACTGCACTTTAATTTTGGTTATTTAGGTGAATTTCTGTCAGATTTATTTAAACAGCTATTGAGGTGTTATAACCAAGGGAACCCATATGTGTGTGTGTGTGCGTGCGCACGTGTGGGTGTGTGTGTATACACACACATATGTGTGTGTGTGTGTGTTCCTACACACATTTTCTAGATAGTAAAATGGGACCGCACCTAGAGGGGCAATATTATTTTAACTGAAGGCTTAAACGGATTTGAACTTCTGTAGTGGGTACGTCGAGCTTGCTATATCCATCTCCACGTGAACTGCCAATCACACCTTAAATGGGTCCCCACTCCTGGAACTCTGAGTATGTGCACATCTATAAGGAATGTCTCGCATGTCAGCTCACAAACCGTCTCGGCATTCTTTAAAATACAATATCTTCTTTGAGTATATTTTTGGCACTTGCATTAGGGCTGCAGCTTACTGCTGTGAATGGAATGAAGGTACTGGGTGCCTACATTTTATCCATTCTGAAGCATCAGACAGATCCCCTGGCAGCATGCCCCTGATGTGTTCACCTTTACGGAATGCAGAAATAACTCACTGCCTAAAGGAAGCTTTCTACCTTATCCTTGATGCATAACTTTGTAACTCTTACAATAGCTTAAAATCTGCAGATCTATTTATGCACTTGGCATTGATTGCTGGTCCGCACAAGTCAGCGCATGCTTTTAATACATTACAGTAAGCCATAGTCAGACTTTTTTTACAACCGATTAAGGAGCTCAAATAATTGTGATAGTCTTTCTCCGATTCTACCGACTCATGACATTTTCAGTTATGTTGAAGAATGCCAAATAAACCTTTATGTTTTTTTTTATTCTAACCAAACTATAGGATATAGTTGTCAGTTTTCTTATTTTCTTTGTTTTCTGTATATCGCAAAACAACAAAACATTCCCACAAATAAGGGAAAGGCATGAGTCGGGGTTCGATATAGGGTTGTGTGATGGAACAACATATGCCTCAACAACGCATGCCTGAACGACGCGGTCTAAACCACAAACGCTTCTTTACCACGCATGCCTTTACCACGCAATTTTGTGGTAAAGACATGATGGGTAAAGGGTCATGTGTGATAAAGATCACATTCCTGTCCCTCAGCCCTGAACATTAAGGGGCATATCTACAAGGCGGCGATATAAATTTATCGCCGCTTTTGCGCCCGTTTTCGGCCAAAAAGCGGCGATAATTTTATCGCTATATTAGCAAGGTCGCTATCGCGTGAAACCTTGCCTCAGCGCCTGAATTCCTAATGCCCATCTTTGCATCTCTAATGAGATACAAAGTGGGCGTTCCTCCCCAGGATAACGGGAGAAATGTCGCTAAGCGGCATTTCTCCTATTATCAAGCCTCACGCAAAGCAGCATAGCGACAAGAAAAGTAGCGATAACCTCTGTTATCGCTACTTTCCTTACGCCTGCTTTAAAACTGACTTAGCCATGATATCCTATGGAAGGTGGATATCATGGCTAAGTATGTGAGGCCCTATCAGCAAGCTATCGCCAAACTTCGTGGGATTATCTCTGGGTTTCCAGCGATAATCTCACATTTGGCAGCTAGCGCTAGGATTTTTATCGCTTTTGAGATAAGCGTTGCTAATAGCACGCTATCTCAGCGATAAAAATCCACGCTTGCCGGCGATAATTATCCTAGCGCTAAGTGCGCTTAGCAATAATTATCGCCGGTTGTTGCTGATATGTCCCTCTATTCGGCCCTTCTGCGGTCTATTCTGCCCGCCCCAGTCCTATATACTTCCCTGACCCCCTATCCTGAATCCTAATACAAGACCCCCCAGCCCCTAAAAACGACCTCAGCCCCCTCACGAAGGACTAAAACCAGCCCCCACCTCCCAAAACCTACCCCCACTTCCTCCCTGCCCCAGCCCAACTTCCTCCCTGCCCTGAGCCCTAAAACTCCCGACCCCCCAGCCCTGAAAACTACCCCAGTCCCCAAAACTACCCCCAACCAAAAGAAACTACCTCGTCCCCTACCTGAGCCCTAAAACTCCCGACCCCCTCCAAGCCCTAAAAACTACCCCAAGCCCTACAAACTGTCTCCCACCCCCAAAACCCCACTTACTTCACCACCTCGTCCCGATGATTTCCTCTTCCTGCTCTTCCACCAAGCTGCAGCCAGCAACTAGACCGTGCATATGCCTTAACCACACATATGCACTGTTAAGGCATATGCGTGGTTAAGGCAAGCGTGGTTATGCTTGGGATGTCAGAACATGCGTGGCTGAGGCCGTGGAGTTCCAACTGGTTCCCTCGATATAGAATATGTGGGGATATATGTTGATTTAGCGGAATTCTAGCAATTCTGCATTCAGTTATTGGCAACTGTCCTTCAGCCTTACATACTCACTCTACAGGGAACCTTATTGAATGAGCAATATAGTTTGTATTCGCTGGAGCTGCTCCTGTTGTTTGGTTTATACTGAGCTGATCGTGAACATCTTTGTATATGTGAGAATAGCGTTGCAAGATGGCGGATCAGTACTGCCCTTGGAGGACAACAATGACATGCCCTTTTAAGCTATTTTCTTCTCACGTTCCTTTACCTTTCAGATCTGTCCAGGAGAATACACAACGGTTTCAGGTCGTTAGAGAATTCATGTGCATGCTACATTCAAGGATTCAAGGTATTCTTTCCCAGAATACCTTTCTGAGGGGAGAAAAATCTGCCCCAACCTTGCAGTTTGGATTTTTAAACTTTAAGCACGTATAGTTTCTGACCGGAATTGGGCTTCTGTTCAACTTCCAGTGCTTGGAAATAGAAGCCAAGAACTTCCTTCTAGCTTACTGAACACTTACTTCTCTGGACACACTGGACACATAACACAAATGATATGAGAATTCCAATAGAAGCCCATGTTCTGGTGTGAACCTGGGCTTCTATTGGAACTCTCAAGGGCATATTATCAAGCCCATTATCGCCGCTTTAGCGGCAGTTTCCTGGTGATAATTTTAACGCCTTTCCTGATAATATGCCCCTTGGTGTGCAGACAATGGTTTGAATCCAACCCCTTCCTTAATAATATAATGACTGAATAAGTTGCTCAACATAATTATAATTGAATTTGAAATCACATCTTCAGCAATGAGATTGAGCTGCACATAAACAGACTCTGTTTCATTTTGGAGTGTTTTAGAGACTTTTCTTAATCTTTTACTAAAACACTTTGAGGTGTTATTGGCAGCTGAAACTGGCATGTGCAATTAGGTTTGCATTAATGAACCACAAGTTGCAGGTAGGTTTATAGTCCTTATAGATGGTGCAGAGACTTTTGTGTTCAATATAGTTAGGAACATGCACAGAATAGTACCATAACTATCTATCAAATAGTGAAATGACCACAATAGTGACAGCTTTCATAAGCATATTCAATTTCTAGAAGTGGGTAAGAACCTAAGAGAAAATGGTCTAAATTAGAAGGGCTACTATAATAAAATAGAAAGCAAGAGGTTCTGAATACTATAATGCATTAGAGTTAACAATATATGAGTCAAGTGTATGCCACATGGTGGAAGCAAGTATGGGAGAATCATTACTTGTAGATATCAATAAAGAATAGCCACATCGAAGAACAATTATCCAGTCTCCCAAGCATGAGCAGATAATAAACTGTTATCTTTCTAATTTGATGTAATTGATTTAACAGCTGTAGAGAAGAAAATTGAAGAGCATGCAATCATCATAGGAAAGTGGGTATGTAAAAGCATGAAATTTACAAAAAAGGTATTTCAACAACAAAGGTATTTGAAGACTAAGGGCCTGATTACGATGCCTGTTGGACCAAACGTCTGACCGCCATCCTCGTGAGCCCTTTCCGACTGCCGAGGCAGGAAGGCTTCCCCGCCGTATTATGATGTATCCGCTGCTACCGCAGCAGTCGCATCTAGGGCGGAGCACATATCCTCAAATATGTCCTGCCAAATGCATACTAAACTCACAGTAAACATGTTAATCGTACACATATGAATTAAATATGTCTGGATATGCCTTGTGCACCATGTGCCCCATTGCTGGAGTGTGGCAGAATGTGCACAGTCCAGTCAATGGGGATACGTACCACATAAGGACTTACCTGAATTCCGACGCCCACAGGATCATAGTCATCGGGGTGCAGCTGCCCAGGTGTAGGGGGGACTTAGAGAAAGGGATCCACGGCAGAGACTGTTGGAGAGAAGAGGGTTTGGGTGAGAATGCACCCCAAATCCTTGGTTTCTGACAACTCGAGGCAGGCGGTCGGACCGCCACGGTCGGGTCGTCAGAAACCCTCATTGTAATCCGGACGGCGGGTGGAGACCCCTGTACTGCCCCATGGCTGCTATTTTTCTCTGATTGCAATCTCAGCGGTCGGAGAAAAGCTGTTGGAGTCGGCGGTCTTTCAGCGGTCGGTTGGAATACAGGATGCACAGCATCCGATGAGACCGTGGCGCTCTGACTGCCTCCGACAGGACCGTGGAAGCTGGTCTGACCAGCATCGTAATCAGGCCCTAAATGTTTTTCCAATAATTGTCTATACGTCTGGCCAGAAATTGAAAAAAAACACAGCATTCATAGAGCATGTGTTTTACAAAGCCTCTTGTATTTTTGAAATGCCAACAATCTGGTGTATCACTTAATTTTGCTTTAAACATTTTAAATAGAGACCAGCAACAGTTGTATAAAAAGAAATTCATTAGTTTGTAATATAGGAGCTGGGAGAGAGCTTGCTATATTGCTCAGATTTCCATTGTTCAATGGATAATTGAACATCTAATTCAGGATTTCATATGTGTGCAAGATTAGTAAAATGGCAAGGATTATTGGTGAATTGTAATATACTTTAGAAGCTATGTGTCCTGAATGACTAAAATGCTTATGCATAATTCCATACCAGACATTGTGGCTGATGGTAGCGGATTCAAATAGGCATTGAGAATAGAATGACAAAGCAATTCATATTTATGAAATTCTTGCTCCAGGTAAATGGAATTTAGAATGCAATTCTGTAAAAGATAAAAACATATCTCTGTGACAGGTACCACTAATATAGACGATGCCTGTTGCAATCCAGGAGTTCCAAAAAGATATATGTTTGCTAAGGTTTCATTTGGGAATATGCCAAAGTGAGACCTTTTTGGAGGGCATCATATTGGTGTCGAATATTTCATAGAAAGAAATAGAGCAAGCTTAGTTGCGTTAATCTTAGGTGAACGTTTAGCAATTTTAGGGGCATATTCACAAGAACGTGTGATAACTACCGCAAGAGTAGCTTAACGCAACTCTCAACATCGCAGCCCATCGCGGGAAAATAACCCTGTGTCAACGTGGGATTCACAACAAGGTGGTACCATGCGATAGTCTGCCGAAACCGCGGACAATGTCCGCGATACAACCACCTCGATGGAGATAAAAACACAAACCACAACACCAAAAAACCTGCGATGGGCCAAAGTGCAATGAGGAAATAGCGATAAGCAGCACCAGGCCTGCAGCACACACCTGGCAGGAGGGAAAAATCTCCATAAAAGTAGAAAAAAACACCCAAATACAAACTGACCAACACCCAAGCACCATGGAGGCAGCCGGAGCAGGCGCAGAGGGCGAGCGCAACCCAACAAGGACCCTGGACGACCAGCCTGGGACCTCGGGGACAGGGAAGGGCTAAGGACAAGAAGAAGAGGAAGACAAAGTTCAGTCCACAGGTGAACAGTAACATAGTCACAGAGGTGATGGAACACCATCAACAACTGTTCGTCACCTCCAGCGTGTCATTGGGAACCAAAACTGGAATATGGCAGGACATCGTGGACAAGGTGAATGCCATCGGAGAGCACAAGAGGACAATGGACGAGGTCAAAATGCGATGGAATGACATCAAGAGAAAGACCAAGGAGAAACTCACAGCCAACCAGAAGGCAGCAATGCAGACTGGAGGTGGGGGCCCAGTGCCACAGCTCGAGCTGAATGACATGGAGGACCTGGTGTCGACAGTCATCAGTGTGGATACTGTGGCCGGAGTCGGGGGACCGGACACTGCTCCACAGGACACAACACAACCGCAACAGTGTGAGTGACCACCAGGTACTGGGGGGACGGGTGGGGATGGCCACAATGGCACTCATGCACAATCAAGCACAGCGCACACCCTCAATGACTCTGGGTCATCGCCCAGATCCACAGACTGTCACTATGTACAATGCCATGCTGTCTGAATGTCAACATGTACCATGCGGCTACATACATGTGGACACATTGCAATACACCATCTCCCCTTTACATTGCAGGGACACCGTCAACACCTCCTGCAGAGCAGTCCCAGCCACTCTTCACTGATGACAAGGAGGACAACACCAGCATCAACACCCAAACCCTCCTAGACATCATTGACATCATCCGCGACTCACCTCCAGGCTGACCAGCTGCATTGAGGAGACCCCACCCACCACCCAAACCACCCAGCAGGAGGCACCCACGGCCCGCCAGTCTTCCAAGACCCCCAAGAACAACACATGGCCTTCCAACGCCGTGTGCTGGAGGCCCAGAGGGAGACGGCTGAGCAGGTGCGGGTGGGGTTCGACCTCATGGCTACCAAACTGTGAGCTTGCACACATGCCGAGGCTCATAGAGGACATGGTGCGGATGGAGGCGGAAAGGATGGCAGCCACCGCTGTACATGAGCAAAATGTAGCTGGGATCTACCATGCCCTGCAGACCATCATCATGGCATTGCTGCCACAAGGCGTGGCGCTGATGAATGCTGCTGACCTCACACCATCCACATCTCCGCCCCCTAGTGTGTCAGTGTCCCACAGTGCGACAGGCATATCCACTCCGGCACCTGACGTGTCATTGCCACCCACGCCATGCCCCACAGTGCAGCCGACAACCCTCCTCCGGCCCCTGATGTGTCAGTGGCACACAGTGCCACAGCCGATACTGCAACACCCACAGGTGGGGCAGTGCACACATCCGTGGACGAGGACGTGGATGGGTTTGTGATCAGGAGACACTAGCATTCATTTCCGCCACCTTGCCTGTTCCTGATAGGCGTCATGGCCCCATGACCTACCACTGACCCACGATACACCCCGATGCGCTCACCTTGGACAGCGACATGGACTGCCATATCCAATGACACGGCGACCACACTGCGGACTGTACCCTACCTCTTCCGCAGGACTTGTCATCCCCGGATGGACTCTGGCTGGCCCTCCACGGGCTGATATTGTATAGTGTGCTTGGTATTGCCCTGTACTGCTCCAGCTGCAGGACTGCACTGGATGTGTAATAAACATCCAGTGATGCACTGCTGTGTTATGTCTTTCATCATTCATGTATGAATGTGTGGGTGAATGCAGGGACAGTGATGTCCCTTGCGTCAATGATGCTCATCCTGTGGGATGCCATTCAGAGGGTGCTACACAGAATATTGGGTACCGGGTCCCGTGAACACTACAACAGGGACACACGCTTCAGTCACTTCCATGTCCGGACATGGACTTAACCACGCCCAGATCCCACATGTCATTGTTGCAAGCCCTGCGCTGGTCTGGCATACGGCAGGCCAGACCACTTCTCTTACACTCCGAGGGGGGGCCCTCATTGCTACCCGTCGCAGGCGTACTCGCTGGTGTTGTGCAGGTCACTGGTCTAGATGTCAGCATGTCACACCAAACCCATCTGGCACAGGCGTCACAGACCATGTGACTCCGCCAACATAAGGGGCAGACGACGTCACATTCCTCTCTGCCGGTGGTGACTGGATGACAGACGCTCCACAGTTTTCAATCATAAAGGGCCCTTGAGTTGTTGCGCACAGGGTTAGTGGCACCCGAGGCCTTGCGTCCTTCACGGGCGTGCCACCACGTGGCGCTGACTGGGCTTGCACAGGGTTAGTGACACCCAAGGCCTTGCGTCCGTCACAGGCCTGCCACCACGTGGCGCTGACTGGGCTTGCACAGGGTTAGTGGCACCCGAGGCCTTGCGTCCATCACAGGCCTGCCACCACGTGGCGCTGACTGGGCCTGCACAGGGTTAGTGGCACCCGAGGCCTTGCGTCTGTCACAGGCCTGCTACCACGTGGCGCTACCTGGGCTTGCACAGGGTTAGTGGCACCTGGAGCATTGCGGCCAGCACAGGCACCCCGCCATGGGACGGTGACTTTGAATGCACTGAGTCAGTGGCACCTTAAGCTGCTGAGCCGGTGTGCAGCCTGCGAAGATGCCCCTTTCCGGCGGTCCAGACAGCTCAGGTTTTGTATGCCCTGCTGGACCGCAGTGTAGGCCAGAGCCAGTGGCGTCGCTTCCGGGATCACAGAGTTGGTGACACCTATTGGGCTGAGCAGGTGTGCAGCCTGCAATGAGGCCGGGTGCCCTGGTATGTCCTCTACCATGGAGTAATCAAGACCCAGCACCAAACATGAGACCTGGTGGCCTGCGGAGTGGGGCGGCATGGTGTGGAGTGTGCCTTGTCCGCGGGCCAAGCACGTGGTGGGACCTCCTGTCTGCACGCCGGTGGCGGAAGGTGAACAGTGCTGCCTGGGTGCGCAGGGGCGGGCATGCTCCGATGGGCGGCGAGAGGGTCTGGGGTGCCTCTGTCTGGGTGTGCATTGGCAGGCAGGCGATGTTGTCTTGTGCGATTGTGTGTACTGTGCCAAACATGTATCTGGACTCTGTTTCAGATGACGGGTCTGTCTCAGATATGTGACCTAATGGACTGTACTACATGCCGGCAAGTGGTTGGAAATACACCAGTGGCAGCAAGTGAGAAGTGTGGCCTGGGTGCGCAGGGGCGGCGCTCTCTCTCTCCCACTCTTTTCCTCTCTCTTTCCCACTCTCTTCTTCTTCTCTCTTGCCCCCTCTTCCTCTCTCTCTCTCCCACTCTCTTCCTCTCTTTCTCTCTCTCTCCCTCCCACTTCCTCTCTTTCTCTCTCCCCCTCTCTTCTTCTTCTCTCTCTCTCTACCTCTTCCTCTCTCTCTTTCCCACTCTCTTCCTCTCTCTCTCTCCCATCCTCTTCTTCTTCTCTCTCTCTCTCCCCCTCTTCCTCTCTCTCCCACTCTCTTCTTCTCTCTCTCTCTCCCACTCTCTTCCTCTCTTTCTCTCTCCTCCTCGCTTCTTCTTCTCTCTCTCTCTCCCCCTCTCTTCCTCTTTCTCTCTCGTCCGTGGTGATGTTTTTTGGTGCTGTGGGCTGTTAACACCAGCTTGTGAATGGGGCGATAAGTGTATCGCAACTTTGGCTGCAATAAAGTGACGTTAACTGCGATAGTTCCTTGTGAATATGCCCCTTGGTGTTAGACAGGGTTAAAAAAGCTGGTAAAGGAAAAGGTTTTAATAAGTTACGTTCAATCAATCGGCAATTAGGTGTGTGCAGGGACAAAAGTTTGAAATCATAATGAACTTTGTGCTGTTAAAAATGGTGAATGGTATTTTTTTTAAATTAGGTAACTCAATACCTCCATCTTTTTTTGGGGCATTTGCAAAGCTTTAAAGCTAATTCGTGCAGGATTTTTGTTCCAAAGAAATGTGTCTATTAATTTATTCATGTTACTATAGAGACTAGATGGGAAACATATAGGTAGCATAGAAAGTGTATGTAGAATTTGTGGAGTAATATCCATTGTAATCATTTCAGTTCGGCCTCACCAATTTAAGTTAATGGCTGACCATTAATCAAGTTTGACCTTTGTCTTACTTATTAAATTGGAACACATTATTTCAACTGTTTTTTTTTCTTGAGTTAGAAAATATAATATCTAGGTATCTGAAGGAGGTATGATTCCATATAATATACATGTCTGTTATCATATTAGAAGTACAAAATAATTAAAAGGAAAAAAAACAGTTTTACTAATATTTAGTGTATAACCATAGACAGAAGCATATTGACTATTAATATTTAAAATTATAGGAACAGAGGTGTAAGGCTTATCAACATACAATAGAATTTCATCAGCATACGCCGAAACATTTAGAACTTAATAATCAACAAACAAGTGCCAATACTGATAACAATTCAATCTACCATTCACCTCTGATGATCACACACTTCAATTGTTATGATCATTTGAATTTATTCAAACAGGATTTTTGAGTTTTCCCCAAAAGATTTGTAAAGAAGTTCAATAATCATTTTTCTGTGGAAAATCATTTTGTAAGGTAAATGCTCAAGTTGTATTTTACGACAAAACTCTATCACTTCTGTTTTCATCTTGACAAAGTCAGTCCTCTTAGTTGGTACAAAGGATAGACCTTTCTTTAAAATACTTTCCTCAACTTCAGACAATGACCGGTTTGATAAATTAAAGATAGGAGAAATGGCGAGGTCTTGTAATACTGTCCTCTCATTGTCATTTCCCATGGTTGGTCCGTGCAGAAATTACATCTTTCATAAAGCCTGTTTGATCCAGTTGGATAATGGAATTTAGAATGGGTGTCAATTTGTTAGCTAATATTTTGGCATACATTTTATATTCCTAGTAAGGGATATTGGATAATACTTTGTACCTGGACTATGATATATATCCGGCTTTAGTATAACAATAATAATAGCTTCTTTGAAATAATCATGAACAGTGGTATTTATCTGGCAATCGTTGAATAAATAATTCTGCTGGGATAGTGACTTAATTGGTAACAGATTTTCTTGAATATCAATTGGGTTTTCCAGTTTTAGTCTGTATTTTAAAAAAAGGTGTCAATTACTTCTTTTTGGAGGACTGCAGGCATGTCATGAAGATTAGAGTAGAAAGATCAAAATTCTCATGCAGTCTCCACTTCCTTAAGGAGTAAAGTGTTTTCCGTTTTTCTAATAGCATGTATTTGATTTTTATCTTTTTTAATAAGCAATATTCTTTAGAAATAAATAAACTTGCCCTTTTACTCAATAAATTATATTCATATCTAGTTTTTTTAAGTTGAAATTTATATTTATTGTCTTGTGAGCCCATAAAGGGTTTTTCTAATTCAGAAATGTGCTTCTCTGATGTAGATAATTTGACATGAAAGGTTTTATTTTCATGTGCCATAAAAGATATAGTAACTTTTCAAATACATGCCATAAAAGCATCCTGTGTATAATTTTAGAGGTCTCTCCAGGTTTATAATTCGTAAAACAAAAATTGTAAAATAATCACTAGTAACATTTGACATCTTTGTGGCATTTACTTGATTTAGTACTATATCAGTGTTGATTCACCATCTATTTTTGTATAAATATGTGCCATGTAAAATTATAAAAAAGGAGATTAGAGCATGTTCCAAAATAGAAGTTTGTTCAGCTTAAATATTTTTAAATACTTTGATATTTTTCACCATTGATGGGATGTTGTAATATTTTAACATCTAAAGAAACAATATACAGTTTATATATTGATTGGCCATGAGCAAGAGTAGTAGGGAGAAAAAATTTATAAAATAAGAATAGAATGAGTGGCCCATAAAAACTAAACCAACATGACAAACAAAAAAGAAATAGGTCCTACCACAGTACCACATACTAATTAAGGAAGTAGAAACAGATGTATGAAACAATACAGAACATACTGCATGGACCTGCTATTGTGAGTATAAAAATCAAATATGCCTTGGGGAACTAATTTATCCAACAGATCCTGAAGCTTGTCTGTCTATCTTAATAAGATCATATTGATCTAAATATGCTATTAAGCCTGAAGGTAAGGAAAAAGATTTAGATGTGTCTTTTTTCCAGATACGCATTGTAGAAGGATCAAAAAGACCATATTTAATCCTGCATCTTTCAGTCTAGCTCTTAAGTGTAAAAAGATACAATACATCTTCATAGTTTCTATGGCAAAGTCTTGATGGATGAACATCTTGTTGCCATCAATCAGTAGTAAGGGGATTTCTCTGGCAGCCTTTCTAATAAGGATGAGATGATGATGTCCTAATACTTTGAGGATAATCTTCCTGGTCTTTGATTTAGTTGGTTTCCAGTGAGAAGAGATACAATGAGCCTTGTCAATATCAAACTTTTCCAGAAATTGTATATTGAGAAGTGTAAGCAGCATAGACTAAGTAAAGTTGACAATTTTGGCCATCAATATTTTATGGAACATTTAAGATACTTAGATTCTACTGCTGGCATCTATTCTCTAAGTCTACCAATGCTTTTTTCATAGGAGAGGTTTGGTGCACTAAAGAAGTAATAGTACAATTGCCTTTTTATAATCATTTATTTTTATCTCATTATCTGGGACTTTCAGAGAGAGAGCGGCAATGTCTCTTTGGACGTGCTTTATATCTTGAGGTCATTCGAATGAGCGTGTAAAGCGCAGTCCCTGTGCTCTCCTCGTTTTGCAATAAAAAGGATCAGAGAAACCTCAAAATGTTCCCATCGACAAGGGCAGCAAGTCGACACCAAAGAAAAAGCTGAAAGTTTGCCCAATGTCGTCCGAAGATCATTGTTCAAGCAGGTAAATGATAGAGCCCACAGCTTAGCTGCCATTTTAGTTCACACACTCTACCATATCCCATTTGCAGAGAATTTTGAACTTAGTTTCACTAGTCCCAAACAGCCTATGCAAGTCTTTGAGAACAAAATGAGATATGATAATATCCCTTTAGATTGAAGCGGATTCTGGTTGCATGATTTGTGATCTTTGGAGCTTAAAGATTTTTTTTATGTTTTCATAGCATAGACTATATTGCAAATGTTGCAAAAAACTAGCGTTAAACCAAATCAAACCTCTTGTTAAGTAAAGTAAAGTGGTGAGGTAACAGTGGTAGTATGAACATCCTTCTCAGTAATGTGAGATAGAAAGTGGTTTTCTTTGCTACTGCTGGTATTTGATGATCAAATACTACTCTGCAGTCTTTTACTGTTTAAGATGGAATTTGTGTGATTTCTGGTACCTTCAGCCTCCATCTTTCAGGAATGTAGTGTTTGACCAATTCAGACACATATCTTTCTCTCTCATCTAATCATGGACATGCCTCAAACAGGTGTGATGTTATTGCTTTGATTATTGAACCCAGTAATTGTGGAGTTGGATGTCATTTGGAATGTGTGGTTGCACTGTAAAATAACTTGGATTAGAACTCTCATGTAGCTATTGAATGTCTCGGGATATTGTGGAAAGCCCTTAGTGATCCTTCCTTTTTTTTTAAAGATGTTTTTGAACAATCCCGAGAAACATTTCATGATCCATCCAATTGTAATTAGCCATCAGGTGTAGATTTCAAATTGCTGTGAGTCCAACAAGGCTAGAAGATCTTCTCTCATGTTGACGGTTGTGGATTCTGGCCCACTCCTAAGTCTAAAGCCAGATAGGCTGTCATTCAAAATTGAGCATTATTCAACAAATTCTTGCAGTTGTTGTGCAACTTCACATTCGACAACAGTAAGGTTTGAGATATGTGTATTGGTAACTAGCTCCTATTGTTTATTTTTTTATTTATAGAGTATTATATAGCGCAAACATGACCCAAGAGGTTATCAGAGTGCTTTACAAATAATCAGGAACCACTGAGAGGGAAACAATTAGGGCAAAACAACAACATGATCATGATAGATTCAGGAAGTCACAACACCAAGCTGTTGGAGGAGGACCGATACATAGCAAAGCTGATAAGTCTATATACAAGAGCATAGATGGGAAATAAAAAAACCTGGCTGGGGAATACAACAATATGTCCAGGAACGATACAGGATGTCTCAATGCCAAGCTGGGGGAGGAACACCCATACAGAACCCGGCCGACAAGTCGATGTACCAGGCAGTAGATAGGAGGTAAAAAGCATGTGTGAAGCGAAAGCATCATAACATGGCTCAAGGGTGAAGTTGGTAAATTTCTAGTTCAGAAAAGTCTTTATCAGTAGTACTTTCACTTCTTTTTTGAAAGATGCCGTTGAGGGACTGAGTCTGGTTTCAGGAGGCAGAGAGTTCCAAATTCTCAGGGCAATATCCGAGAAGGCACAATTATAAGTTTTCTTTCTGGGAAATGTTTGTGGTTTGAACAATAAGGTGCTGGACCTCTTGGACGGTCTGCAACCACCAAATAGTTCCAATTATTTTGCGAGATACAGAGGGGTGTTGAAATGTAGGGCTTTGTGGGTCATAGGGTCAATTTTCAATTGAATCCTGGCCTCATATAGAAGCCAGTTTAGGGATTTCAAATCCGGAGGGATGTGGCTGTTTCTTTTGTATCCTGTGATGAGCCTTGAAGCTGAGTTAGTAGAGCCAACTTGTAGCAACGTAGACTGCAAAGGGTTGCACTACCATAATCCAACCTAGAAATTACTAAGGCTTTTATAGCGGACTTGAAGTCATTAGGGGAGAGGAAGAGTTTTCTTTTTCTTAGAATGCTCATTTGGAAGTTTGAACCTTTGGTGGCTGAGCTGATGTGTTCCTGCATGTTCAAGTTCCTAGTATTATTCCCAGTGATCTTGTGGAATCTATGATGTGTGGTTTCATATATTCTTCAATAATGGGAGATTGCTTGGGTGGGGAGATTAGGAGGAATTCTGTTTTGAGGTTTAGCTTAAGATGGTTGGAGGTCAGCCAGTTTTGAGTTTTGTGTAGAGTTGTGTTGAGTGACCTGATATCATCAGGGGAATAGATTTTCGGGTACAATTGGGTGTCATCCCAATACATGTTATAGTGAATGTTAGATGCTTTGAGAGTTTCAGTTAAAGGCTCCATGAACAGTTTGAAGAGTGTGGGCGAATGTGAGGAGCCCTGTGGGACCCCTAGTGTGATCGGAGTGGAATTGGTAAGGGACTGATTGATCTTAATTCTTTGTGTTTTGTTGTGGAGAAATTAGACTAACCTGTTTAGCACTGACCCTAATAGTCCCATCCTGTGTTACAGAAGGTCAAGGAGGTTGTCATGTGCGACAGTATCAAAAGCTGATGAGAGGATGAGGAGGATTAGAAGGCAGGATTAATTCTGATCTAGCATTTTGGTCAGATGTTTCTTTAGTCAAGGGATAATCATGGTGTTTTTGAGAGCAAAGGAACAATTCCTTGTTGGAGAAAGTCATATATGATTCGTGTTATCTTTTAGGCAAGAAGCCGCACAGTACTCAACATACTTATACATATCAATGCTGCTCCATTGGTGATGTGGGTATGTAGCTAAATCCTGCTGATATCAATGAGTCACATTATCATGCCCATGTAGCTCGGGAGTGACTACATAACAGAGCAGTAGGGCCCTGTCTATGGTCTGACATGGCTGTAAAGTCCACTGCGTATGTGAACATAGCAAACTATGATCACTGTCAGACCCTGCTACTGTCCACAGGTCCAAATTGTGAATTAGGGTTTTTTGGCTTTCAAAAGAAATAACCATGGCAAGGGGTACTTTTCCATGAAACAACATCATTCCAACAACTTCATTTACAGTGCAGTCCTCGGAAACAAATTTTGAGATCAGTTAAAAAATTTGATTTGCATGGGGTAAGACTCCTATACTAGAAGACAGATTACCCACCTGCCTGCATTCTTTTCAGACAATGCCTGAAGTTCAGTAAGACTTAATAGGATCTATCAGAAAAGAGAGTGGAGTCGCTCCACAGATTACCTTCCTAGCCCTGTCCAACAAAAAAGTAGCCAGCACAATACTCCAAAGCTAAGAAAGGAAGTAACTCACTCAAGCAGGCTTTGAATGTCAGCGTGTTATCCCTGCGATAATATCGCATGTCCTTACTAATATGCCCCATGGAGTTTAGCAAAGGTGGAAAAACAACATGGAGTGCGAAGAATGGAACATTATACAAGTAATTTGGAGGGTACCAATATCATCCAAAAGACATTCAAGACAGGTGCAAATGCATAGTTTGAAAGGAGCAGGAAAAAAAAAATCAAGTTAGGGGAGAGGCACCAGAAGTAAAACTATGTGCAAAAGCAATGGCAATGCCAAGCAACAGCAGTGCACAATTTAATCAGGTGTAATAATCATTCAAAATTCCTGAAGGAAAGTCAAGGATTAATGAGCACTACCTCAAAAAGTGAATCATTTTGCACTCCATGAATCCACTGCAACATGGGCCAGAATATAATGGGTGGTAACAAACTAGAACTGAGGCTCTGGCTTATACTATGCACATGGATAGTAAGCTATTTTTTAAATTATTTTTATTAATTTATTCAGAGAATTTAATTAATCAACTTGGTATACTTTACCTAGGCAATAATGAGGGTGCGGTTAAGATCTAGTCCGGTTTTAATATATGTAGATAATGCTGTTTTAATGTCTAGAACGCCGAATGGTCTTAAAGCACTGACTGGTAATTTTGCAACTTTTATGGACAATTTAGATCTGGAAACTATTATATATTCTGGGGCAGAATGAATAGTAAGATCAAACCAATCTCTGTTAAAGGCAAGAACGTTGGCAAGGTGGCCAATTTCTATTATTTAGGTATTACCTTTGATTCTTTCCACTCATGGACTCATTGTTTATTAGTTAGGTGTATGAAAGTTAACCAAGCAGTAGATGCTCTTTTTAGTTTTGCACAGAAGATTGGTAATAAACCTGTCCTGCCGCTTTTAAAAGTTTACAGCCATAAATGTCTCCCAATTTTAACATGCAGGTTGGCTACATGTGGCTACCAAAACGTACATAACATGTAAGGAGAACAAAATATCTTCTGTAGACAGCTTTTAGGACTACCACCCAAAGACCATACTCATTCTTGCATGATGAATTAGGTGTGGGCAATGTGGAGGACAGTGTGAAATTAGTGCCTATGGTATTATAGTTGTCCATATGCTCAAGCTTCCTTAAACCATCCTATTATTGCAAATTGCCCAGGTTGTGGCCACGGCTTTAAGATACCATGGTTACAGCATATTAAATCATTAGCCGATATGCTAGGAAGTCTGGATTTATTTGCTAGCCCTCATTAGATATTACAGGTTGAAAAAACATGGGTCAGGGATAAATTCAATACCCAAGATATTCACGGAGGCGAAGGAGATGAAGAAACCTTCAATTTGGTCAAATGTCATCAACCAAACCACAATGGGGTTGGAACCATGCCTGAATCTTATTACAAACCCATGGAAGAGATCATTACTTACCCGACTTCTTTTAGATTTTATTTGTAGCTTTCTTTCCTTTCCCCAGGACAATTTGACTCTGCCACCATATGAATATGCCCATGTGATGAATCCTCCCCCAAATACTTTTGCAATTTGCATTTTTTTGCACATTCTTTTAACAGTTTACTATTGTGCATATGAAACATTAACAAAGCACTTTTTTTTAAATGCCCCCTTTCTTCCTTACACTTCTGCTAACTTGGCCTCAAATACTTTTCAATCTACCACTTGTGCTAATGCGATCTACATAAATAGACTCTTTGATATTGACTTTCAGCATTTTCTTATACCATTCTTCAAATGCTGGTGCAGATGCATATTTTATTAATGGGTAATTCCATAATCACTTTTGCTAACATTCATGGCTCCTCCCTATGAAATTCCTTGCCTGTTTACCTGAGACTTGAAAATTATTCCTTCAAATTCAGAAAATCCTTTCAAACACACTGTAGTATCCTTCCTTATACAGAATGTTAAGGCAACATTCTCGATGAGCGTTCCCTGCGTGGAATGAGCAAGTGGAAGGCAGTTGGAGGTAGAGACGGAGCTGGAGAGAAGACGAGGCTGGGGTGAAAAAATGTATCGCAATAATTTGACTTATTCAAGATACCGTGCATGTGTATCTTTACATTGGCGACGAGCAGAAAAGAAGCCCATCATACCCCCCCCACACTTCACGACTTGTCAGTCAGTGGTCACACATCTCTACTTCTACGAGCCTTCGTTGGATATTTCACGGCGGGAACTGCCCATTAAGCCTTGCGTGTCTAATGTATATGGAACAGTCAGCACAGCAAACTTAGAGACATTTAAAACTAATTAAAACATCGCGGACAAACATAGCGCGTGCCGGTAGTTTAAAATAATTACAAGCCTACCGTCTTGCGCCAGGTCTCTTGAGCTGATGGAGGAACGCTCTCCTCCAGCTCATTCCATCATTCTCCAATATCAAAACTAAAATACACGAATCATGGTTTGAAGGACGTGTGCTTTTCACCGAAAACTTGTTGTGTAGCACATAGGAATTCTGCATTATGACTATGAAATTATCTTATTAGATTGCATGAGGTGGGGGCTCCAACTCTTACTGGAGGCCTTTAGAAGACCTGGACGCAGGAATTATCAGAACTAGAGTTACCACAAACGGATTCATGGTATTGAAGCCTTTCTTCACAAGGCTGACACTGATTGGATGTTTGTCAATGTAATCTCCATAAATTCCATATACAGACTGCCCCAATCCAGGTTTGACTGAAATTGAATTTTCGCAGTTTGGTCATGGATCCAAGATTTTGCATTATACAGGGCTGCTTCATATTTACAAGAATATGGTGCAGCCCTGCGTTTCACCCTACGCTGGTGCTACACTTAGCAGCCAAGCGCCAACGCACGAACTCTTGCACCATAGTGCAAGGGGGTCTGCGTGCAGGGGAAGTTTGTTTATGTGCAGGATGGTCACCCTTCCTAAACATAACCAATTTTAAATGCTGTTTTGTAACTTCTATTTGTGCTGCTTAATGCAGCACACACAGAAGTTTATGTGCAGGAAGGGTGAACTTCATGTTCATAAACAACCATTGACCTTTTGCTGTTTTTATATGTGCTGCACAACGCAGTACACATACAAACAGCAAAAATGAGGAGAAATGAAACATTTCTCCTCATTGCGCCAGGGTAAGACCAGTTTTTCCCTGGTCCCAATTCTGGCGCTGCTTCCTATTTAGTCCTCCCTTGTAAATAGGGAGCAGCACCAGAATCAATGGGTGTTGCGGTGGAACGCCCACAGCAACACCCATTGCCCTCCCCTCCACTCTAAGCAGAGCATGAAAGGGGGCTTTATTTACAAGGCAGCGTTAAGCCACGTTAAGTGGCTTAACGCTGCCTTGTAAATAAGGCGAAGCGCCCATCGCCACAGGAACTTCGTAAAAAGTGACGTTCCCGTGGCGATAGGGGCTTGTAAATATGCCCCTAAGTGGCTTAATGCCACCTTGCAATTAAGGCGATGGACTTAACGCATCAGAACATCATAAAAAGTGACGTTCTGGTGGCGTTAAGTCCTTGTACATATGTCCCTTACTTTCTTCAAGAGCAGAATACAATTCAGCTAATATAAATCTTCAAAGTTTTCATAATGTAAATTCCAAGGTATCTTTTGGGATTGTGAGCGTAACTACTGCTCATAACATCAGACAATGCTACTTTAGGTATATAAAAATGCAGAGTTTCAGTCTTCTGGTGAATAATGATCTCTTTTAATACTGAAAATATTGTTCTCTGTTCCAATGCACACTCAATGTTATCTCTTACCCATTAAAAATATTACAATTTAGACTATGTAGAGTTTAAGCTTTGCAGTCGAGTTTAACTGTGGAGCTATCTGGGCAATCCGCTCGAATAGCAATTCCTAATGATTCTCTAAATAGGTCAAATAGTATTGGCGATACAGGACAGCCTGGATGCATGCCTTTTGTGATTCTCATACTGTCCATTTTAATTGCGTTGACAATGATTGATGCTTCTAAATTAACACAGAATTGGGCCAATAGCCTTGTGAGCCAGGTTGGAAACGCAAATGCTTCAAGGAGGGTAAATGAACATTCCCAGTTTGAGAGGTCAGAGACTTTTTTCCGTGTCAATTAACATAACCAACGCCAGAATTTGCTTCTATAGTATAGATCTATAGTCTCCGGGAGACAGTGCTAGCAAATAGTTGGTGCTGTGAAACGAAACCTTTCTGATGCCTGTAAATTATGCTTGTAGCTTGACTGGTAATCCTAATCGTTGATGCTTTTGTATACAAATTTACAGTCAGCCTCGGGCAGAGCACAGCAACTGGGTGATATGAATTTGTATCTTCCCCTCATTTGCTAGGCTTCAAGGAGCTCACTAAAGTACAAGCATGATAGGATGATAACATGTTGCACCTGCCAGCATATGATTCATAAACTTGCAAAGATATTTTAATAGCACATCAAATTATTTTTTCAGCAGGGCTCACATCTTCCCTGCACCCTTTCCCATTTGGGAGATCTGCTTTTGGTAAACAGGGTCACCAGTTGTGCTGTTGTATCATAAGACAATTGAGGTGGAGGAAGTTGAGAAAGAAACGTTGCTAATTCCGATTTGACTGCATGTTTTTCTAAATCATATACCTTTCAATAGTAATCCAAATACACTTCTTAAATCTTGTTTCTATTTGTTGTTGAAATATTGTTTTAAGGATAAATCATTCTGTATCTGCTATGATGTGGCTACGTTAACATATGTTCTATTTTCACATTTGCATAAGTTCTTCATGTCAGGTTCTAGCTTAGATTGTAAGACGAAAGAAATTCCACTAGGGTCAGTTGCTCCTGACACCTGGTGGAGCACTGACGACAGGTTGTATCTCCAATAAAGCTTACGTAGATTCCAGTCTCACCAGAGTTACGTGGTATCTTTCCTCCACAACGTTTTGGCGACGATCTTAGAACGTGCTTGCCTCCACAACAGTATCCTAATTTTGTAACTCTTTTATTTTTCTCACAATGCCAGTAGTTTTCTGGGGAATTTGTCCTCCTCACACTTTGGGCAATTGTATTTATATTCGCCATCGCATCTCTATAATGTAGATCTCGCAGGGTGCTTTTCCCCACTTCCCAGTCATAGCCTTTTCCTTCTTTAAATATGTACACCTTTTGTGAGAATACAATCCCATCTACAAGTTTTATCTTTTATTTTTTGTTAAAATATCAGTCTACCTTGAATAACTGCTTTAAAAGCATCCATCCCACATGAATGACTGATGTGTGTTGCAGCTTGTAATTAAATAAAATCACTAATAAATAACTTAATCTGATAGAGACTTCTAGCTGCATATTCCTTACCTTTGAATTATCCCCAGATATCAGACTAGATCTGGAAATTTTATGTGATCAGTACCCCTATGCACGGGTAGGTTGCATCATTCGGCACTGCATGATGTCATCGTCGGCGCCCGCAATTGGAAGTGACGTGCACAGGGTCATTCATTTCATAAGGCTTTATTCGGAGCTTAAACACAAAGTCCATAAAAGCACATACATTTACATTACAAATACAATAATCATCATAAAAAAACAAAAAAACCGTGGGAGAGGATACAGTACAGAATACATGGTTAAAAGACAATTAAAAGAGCAAACTAGTCCTTGCTTTAATAGCTTGTAGAAGGAAGGTAGCGGTAAAAAAACAAACGTCAGGGTGGGGCATGTTAAAAAACAACTTCATGGAACCATGTACATTTCTGACTCCATACTTCATAAAAATAGGTTTTAAAAAGGCTGAACGAAAGTTACCATAAAGTGTACACAACAATAGAAAGTGCATAGTGCTTTGTGCTGAAGTATTATCGCATGGGCACGGACCAATCGGGTGTTTTTTATTGCAGGGGAAGGCCACCAAGTGGTGCACAATCCCAAACCTTAGTCTCGTTAAGACAAACTGGTGGGAAGCTCTGGTGACATAACTCAGATACGGTTGATAGCCCACATTCTCACAATATCTTCCGTAGAGTATACATGTAGTAAGATTGCCACCATCCCTCCCCCGTCTCTCCATCTTATAGCTCATGAAGGCAGTCTTCATCTCAAATTTAGACAGACTAGAGCAACGTGACTATCCTCTCTTGTTTCGAAACCATAGATCTCTAAAAAACTATTGATAACAAATTTGATCCAAGGAATCTTTAAATGGTTATCAGTAGAAAAACAATCTCTAATGATCGCTCTATTTAAGGAAGTCTCTTCCTTCAACCAGATAGCACGCCACAACATTAATGGTCTTAGGGTAATCAGGTCTAAAAGATGTTGAATCCCAAGCTCTCTGTGCACCAGGTCATTAGAAGCTGATTTGGGCAGACACAGGAGTCTCTTTAAAAAGAGATTTTCCTCCACTTGTAGGCTCCCTGCCGTGGCGTGTCCCCAAACCCCAGCACCATAGAGGGCAATTGAAAGACATCTCATTTGATATATTTTTAACATGTCTTTTATCCGTTTGTCCCCTAATTTGGTAGCAAACTTGAACACCCCATGAGCGCATTTCGCCATCTTGGCCCGGACATAGGTAAGCTCACTAGTCCAGCTACAGTTCTTAGAAAATGTGATGCCAAGATAGCTAAAGGTATCCACCGTTTGCACCTTATGCCCATCTATAAAGTAGGAATGGTTTTTTTTCCGCCCCATACCACATTCCATGATGTAAGTTTTGGATTTATTAATCAACAGCTTACTATCCTTGATGAACAGTGAAAACCTGTCCATCAGGCGTTGTAGGCCTATAGGGGTCCTGGACAAGATCACGGCATCGTCCGCGTAAAGTAATACAGGGACGTTAAGATCATTGATTTTAGGGGCATTTGCCGCAACCGTCTTTAGTACGGAATCAACTTCGTTAATAAAAAGGGTAAAAAGTAGGGGGGGCAAGAACGCACCCTTGTCTTATACCACGCCTGATCTTAAACTTTGGGGTGCGCTCCCCACCCGGACCATAACGAACACTGGTGCTTAGATTGGCATAGAGTCGGGCCAGAAAATAGACAATGCCCTCGGGTGCCCCCATTGCTAGCAATTTAGCCCATAAAATGCTATGGTCCACCATGTCGAAGGCACTGCTCAAATCTGCAAAGCAGAGATAGAGAGAGCCTTTCTTAGCCTGCGTATATTTCCCAATTAAAAGTTTGAGGTTAAGACATTGTTCAATGGTCCCTCGTCCCTTCATAAAGCCATATTGGCAATTGGCCAGAATGCTTTTAGATTCGGCCCATTCTTCCAGCCTAACCAAAAGCACCCTGCTCATAATTTTCACTGAGGAATCGAGCAGGGAGATTGGGCGATAATTCTTCACATTCCCCCTGTCTCCCTTCTTATAAAGGGGAATAATAATGGATTCCTCCCAAGTAGGTGGGACACCCTTACAAACAGCAGCATTAAAAACGTTGGTTAACAACGGGCCCCACAACTCCGGTACTAATTTATACACATCAATGGGCACCCCGTCGGGCCCCTGGGCCTTCCCACCATTGCTGGAGGTAATAATTCCCTGAACCTCAACAATGGAAATGTCCAGAGGAGCGATAGGCCAACGATCTTCGTGCACACCCATCGGTCTATCCGAGTCAAAAATCGAAGAGAAGTGGGTAACCCAGTTTTCCACACTGACGTTGGCCGTCAATTCGGGCATCTTATCGTCCTTTAGAAACGGACAGTTGACTGTTGCCCAAAATAAAGAGGTATCCAAGGTTACGGCTGCCTGGTCTAATTTATGCAAGGCCTCTTGCCTTAATTCGGTCTTCCTACGTTTAACTGCAGCCTGGTAGGTGGCTCTGAGCTCCCTAACCACACTATTATCTCTTGGCTTGGCTACCAATGCTGCTTTGAGCCCCTTGAGCGCGATAGTACTTGCGTGGCCAAACCACCCCTTTTGTTGATTTATCTTGCCCTTACCAACTTTGGTAAATTTATTATCTATTGTGAGATTGATATTAATAAAATTACACACAGTTTCAGCGGTAACCTCCTCACTCTCTAGGATGGTAGTGATTTCTGTTAAACAGCTTTTAACAATAGAATTTGACATAATATCCGCTTTGTCCCCTTTCCATCTGATTCTGGTTCCATTCGGTCGGTGTGGCTCTATATTAGCAATGGTACAAATTTTAGAACCAAGTTTCTCCTTCCAAAGTATGGCCTCAATAGTGATGCAATTATGATCACTAAGCAGATTATCCACAACCACAGGGGCCATACACCACGGGCTAAGACTAGAGGACATGCAAATGAAATCTAGTACAGTGTTTGCATTCCTTCCGTGAACGTGGGAATGATTTCTCCAGAAGCATTTTTTGCA
Source organism: Triturus cristatus (assembly GCF_964204655.1). NCBI lineage: Eukaryota > Metazoa > Chordata > Amphibia > Caudata > Salamandridae > Triturus > Triturus cristatus. Next base: position 585,655,733 of record NC_140589.1, on the reverse strand, counting down.
TTAACCAAAATTTCCAGATCATAAGTGGCCAAAATTTTATTCAATGAGTCCCCATAAATATTATGGGGAAAAAGAAGATCAACATCCCCAAAACAATTAGTAAGTCCACAGACCCTTTGATCGGAAAGGGAACACGCAGCTGTATTGAAATCCCCCACCCAAATAAAATCAAAATCAACATCAAACCCCATTATAATATCAGCCAAAGCGGTCTCAAGTGCAGACACTACCTGATGCCTAGTGCTGTCGAATATATTGTTATAAAAATTGATTAAAAGAATGTTTCTACCTTGCTCCTGATAAAGCCATAAAATCTGGGAATGAACCCCAACCAATACATGTTTTTTAATAATGATAGGAAGTTCCACAGAAATCAAAACCAGGAGCCCTCCCTTTGCCCTGCCCGAAGGGGAGGCCACAGCTGGTAATTGATATGAAACAAATCCATTGTAGTTAATTGGGTCCTTACACCATTTTTCTTGGAAACAAATTATATTAAAAGCATTAATGAACTCAAGCCAGCCTAGGCAGGCATCCTTTGATGAAAGTCCTGCAACATTCCAACTAGCAATTGAACATGTCCGGGGGTTAAAACTTTTAATGGGCGTGTTGGTCAAGGATATTGGTCTACTATGACCATGAGATACATTCTTAGGGGAAGGGTCCCCACCCTGGCCATCAAAGACCAGCCTCGCATCTCTACAACCTCTGGAGTCGTTATTGGTATTAGCTGAGGATCTGCCGTTACCACTTAATCCCGCAGTGTCTGGGTACCCCAATATTACATCGCCCCCCCACCTCCTAGAGAAACAGCCGCATCCCCTGATTTCGTCAAAAGAGATTCCAGTCAATCATTGGAGTCAAGACCACTCAGAGACTGGAATCTGTTAGACGTAGCAATATTAAAGCCAGTGTACAAATTCACACCTCTATCCCCCGCCCTGGTATGATCAGCATTAGGCTGGTTGTATAAGTGCCTATAAAAGTAACCTAAGGGACGAAGAGAAATCCCTTGATCACGATTAGGGAGTGAAGTAGCTCTTAGCAAGACGGTGGTGGCGAGTTGTGGATTTCTAAAATTAACAACAATGCAATCGCCACTACAATTCTTGCGTGAGCTACCTATCCAGTTGGTTCTTCTAGTACTTAGGATCTCATCTGCTAAAGCTACTGGGAAGCCACACTCCCGGTGAAGCCAAGCCACGGTCTTATTCTTCAGGGAGTCATGAGATTCTCTATGAATGTTATTATGTCCAGACCCTCTAACTGGTGGGACGTTGGTTAGAAGTGCCACAAAAGGGGCACAGTCGGGTGGTAAATCAAACTGTGGATTAACATAACTTTTGGCTTTTCCTGTGCTAAGTCCTACCTGGATCCCTGGGGCTGAGTTGGATAAAGGGTTTCGACCTATTGTCTGCGGGGGGTTAGATGCAATAGTTACCTTCTCACTAGGGCCCCTGGGAGATGGCTTGGGTGTATTGGACATAACCATAGGTATAACCTCCCTAGAGGTCTTAGAGGTTACTTTGCTACCTCCAAGATCCTTGTCCTTGTCTTGGGGACCTATGCTGGTGTTAATTTGTGATCCCAACAGACCTCCCAGTCTGACTACTTCGGCAGTGATCGTATCAAGTTTGATCAATAAAGGTTTAACAATCAAGTCGAACTTAGCGTCTATAGTACTGATTAAGAAGTCGAATTGCTCGCTGTCTATTCTGACTGAGGTACTGTCCTTTGCTAATTTAGGGTCACAGACAGCACTGGTTAATGGAGGATCTGCTCTCTTGTTTGAGCGACTCCCCCGCCGCTTTAATTGGACATTCTTACTGTTATTCCTACATGAACGCACTACTCTCTGAGATCTCGGGGCCATCGGGCATTGTATCGGTGGATCTAGAGGGGCAGCCTGACTAAATTCTAGGTCTATAAGAGCCTCACTTATTAAGCTATCGGAGCGGATTTGGTCTGTGGGCACCGCCGAGATAGGACTGTCCAAATGGTTAGGGTTATTACTAGCGTCCTGATGGGGGGTAGACAGGGGGATAGGTGGATTAGGTAAGGATGGTGTTGGGTCAAGAGAACCCGCCCGCCCCAGGGACTTTCGTCGTTCTTGATTGATTTTATCCACCATCTTGGCCAAATAATTGTCCAGGGTGGCTGTCACTGGGGCATTTTTGACTTTGGACATTATAAACAAAACCAGTTGACCTTAGTAAGCTTATAATCTAGATCAACAAACGAAAATAACAAAAAAATCTTAAAATGGCATATAACACAATCCCACTTCCCCTCTTTCACTATTAGCTGACCAATGAAAATCACAGTTGTTAACAACACAGTGGAAGGAATAGAGTCTTAGTATGGCAACCTAGGTAATCAAACACCTTGGATCGACACGGAAAGTCCTAGGCCCAGCCCAGCCTCCTCCTGCCCCCTCCTGTTCCGGACTGTCACAGACTGTCCGCCCTTTGTCCGGGCTTCGTCCGGTACGTCCCGCGCGCGTCCCGCGCAGCGGTTAGTGATGATGTATTAAGGGGGCGTGGACCAATAGGCGGGTGGGCGGGCCGCAGCACAGCTGATGGAACGCACGGACTCCTGGGCACTGGAGTCCCGTGTAACGACCTTTCCCCTCCGCAGCAGCAACACAGAGGCACAGCCACGGACACGGCCCCTCCTGGGGCGGCAGCAGCTCCGATATCAAAATGCCCCCAAGAACGAAGCGGGACCCGCGCCAGCGGGTTCCGCGAGCAGTTTTAAAGTGATTGTGGGCGGGTGGGCGGGCCGCAGCACAGCTGATGGAACGCACGGACTCCTGGGCACTGGAGTCCCGTGTAATGACCTTCCCCCTCCGCAGCAGCAACACAGAGACACAGCCACGGACACGGCCCCTCCTGGGCGGCAGCAGCTCCGATATCAAAATACCCCCAAGAACGAAGCGGGACCCTCGCCAGCAGGTTCCGCGAGCAGTTTTAAAGTGATTGTGGGCGGGTGGGCTGGCCGCAGCACAGCTGATGGAACGCACGGACTCCTGGGCACTGGAGTCCCGTGTAACGACCTTCCCCCTCCGCAGCAGCAACACAGAGGCACAGCCACGGACACGGCCCCTCCTGGGGCGGCAGCAGCTCCGATATCAAAATGCCCCCAAGAACGAAGCGCAGGGTCTATATAGGTGCCACTCTAGCACCCTGACATCAGTTATTTTGTTTCCGAGCCAGTCAGCACAGATCCAGAGAGACCTATCCCCAGCCACTTTTTGACTATTTTTACCTTTTGTTGAAGTCTTTTGAGATCCTTCTCCTGGTGTGGCAGGGATGTCCACTGTGATAGTTGACTTCAAGCGCTGCCGCACTTGTCATGGACAGATATTGGTGACAGACTCGCATCTTGTTTGCCTCTGGTGCCTCGAGTGTGACCACTATGTGAAGACCTGCATCGACAACTGCACCATGCACCTCAAGCTCCTTGCTGCTTAACCTGCAATGCCGCAGCATCTTGATCCTGGTCAAGAGAAGGTCCCGGGATCGATCGTGGAGCTATCGATCTTCATTTCAGTTAAAGTCGTCCGGGCGTTTGGGTGAGTCCCATAAAAAGAAAAAATGCAAGAAGACAAAGAGGTCTTCAACTTCACCTCATCCGTCGAAGTCATCTGATGAGACAAGGGAGCATCATCATTCGAGGCCTGGCTCCGTGGTTGAGCCTGCAGCAGGGAAGACACTGTGCTTCCCCGAGTTTCTGGGTGGCAGAGCAACCCCCCCAACTCCACAAATGTTATGAGGTAATGCACCTCATATTGGTGTGCCTTCAGGCCTATGGGCTGGAAGTTTGGGAAGATCGGGAGGTGCCACTGGACCTTCAGGAATGCCAGCCGCCCCTAGATCCCAGGATGGAATGGTGTGAAGAATTGGCAAACACCAGTGGACTCAACACCTCTCCAGGTACTGGCATGGTCTCTCCTTCTACTGTAGCTATGGAGGAGGGAGCTTATTTTGCTATGATGGTGAGAAGGGTGGCCGAGGTCCTGGACCTTAGTCTGCTCTCGATGGCAGCCAAAACTAACATCTAGACAGAGGTGCTTCAACCGGAAGTGACCTCTCGGAGTCGCTTCTCCCATTTAATGAAGCCCTTATGGACATCCTGCTTGGAACCTGGTCCAAACCCAGCACAATGGCTCCTGTGAACAGAACAATTGCCCGCCACCAACGTCCCAGCCCCGGGGACCCACATTTCCTCATGCAACATCCTACACCATAGAGTTTGGTGGTCCATGCCTCCACTTCCCATATAAACCCTGGAACAGTCCCAACCACCGCTCTGGGTAGGGAATCCAAGAGGCTGTACACCTTAGGCAAGAAAATGTTTTCTTCCAGTAGCCTGGCACTGCAGTCTGTGAACACTGTGTGCCTTTTGGGTTGTTACTCCCATGCACTGTGGGATTCGGTTGGGCAGGTACTGCCCTTGGTCCTGGAGGAGGCCCTGGCCATAATCTTCCAGGCTATGGCAAATGGGAGAGATGCAGCCAAGTTCACAATCAGATGTAGGCTGGAAACAATAGACTCACTAGGCAGAGTGGTTTCTTCGTCGATGGCCTTACGGCGCCATGCCTGGCTGAAAATGACGGGCTTTTCAGGAGATGTCCAAGCCTTGCTTTTGAACATGCCCTTTGATGGCTCAAGTCTCTTCGGAGACAAGGTGGACTCAGCGCTGGAGTGCTTCAAGGATAGCACAGCTATGGCCAGGTCCTTGGTCCTTTCCATTGCCCCGCCAACCCCAGTCTGCCTTTCAGTCCTGTTGTGACCACGGAAAGGGCTTCTAGCCTCATCTTTACCTGCCCAACCACCATGGCACGCAAGCTCCCCATCTTCTACATGTTCAGGGATGCGTTACCCAGAGACCCCATGGGTCGAGCAGCCAAAGGGCAGTCCACCACTCCCCCTGGCAGCCACTCCCTCCATCATGGGCAACCAGTGGGAGGCAGGATATGCCATCACCTGCACCACTGAAGGCTGATAACCTCAGACCACTGAGTTTTCCAGATTGTCACATGGGATTGTTCCCTCCTGTTCGTGACTACCTCTGCACCCATGCCACCCACTGTGACAGGCTGATGAAGGGCCATCTCTATTTACTCCGCCAGGAAGTGGTGACTCTCTTGGTCAAGGAAGCCATAGAGAGAGTGCGGACTCCAGATGTTGGGTGTGGTTGTTCTGCTCTCATCTGAGCTCTTCTGGACACAGTGCAGTTTCAAGCTTAACCTCTTGAACAGTGAGTCTAGGATATTCAGGCTATAATACTGATGTTTCTGCCTCGTAACTGGATTTCAGCAAAACTTACTGTGTGGCTGCTGGGCCTCATGGCCTCCTGCATCCTGCTTGTGACGCATGCCTGCTGGCATATATGAGCTCTGTAGTGGGACCTGAAGTTCCAGTGTGCACAGCATGTGGGGAATCTCTCAGACATGGTCGACATGGTCGAGATCTCGTAAGGAACTGCAAAAGATCTGCATTGGTGGTTAACAACCGCAATTGGGTCAGCAGCAGACCCCTCTCTCTTCCCCAACCAGATCTGACAGTGATGACACATGCATCACTCCTGGGATTGGGATGCCAGTTGGGAGAGGTGGAGATCAGAGACCTCTGGTCTCCAGTGGAATTCAGACTCCACATCCACCTACTGGAGCTCTGGGCAATCAGACTGGCATTGAAAGCCTTTCTATCCTCCGTCAAGGGAAGAGTAGTGCAGTTGTTCACGGACAACACCACCACCAAGTAGTACTGCAACAAACAGGACAGGCTAGGGTCATGTGCCTCTGGACTTGGCTGGAACATCAGGACATATCCCAGGTGGTTCAACACCTGGCGAGCTCTCTGAATGCCCAGGCGGACAAACTCAGCCGAAGATGCCAAGTGGATCACGATTGGCATCTCTATCTGGAGGTGGGGCAAGGTCTCTTTCAACAGTGGGGAGAGCCTTGGTTAGATCTGGTCGCCACCACTGAGAATGTGCAATGTCAGCAGTTCTGCGTGCCAGAGTATCCAAAGTGTCTCTCGCTTGGAGACACTTTTCATTTTGAGTGGAGGTCAGGCCTATATGCCTTTCTGCCCATACTACTCCTGGCCAGAGTTCTCAAGAAGATCAAGTACGACTGAGCCTAAATCATCCTTTCGACTCCGGACTGGGCTCAGAGAGTTTGGTATCCTGAGCTGTTGAGCATGGCCATCGGTCCTCCGATCAAGCTGCCCCTTGGGGATGATCTACTGTTGCAGCAGCAGGGGAGTATTCACCACCCCAACCTGTCAATACCCTCACTTCATAGGTGAAGATTGAGCTGCAACAACTGACAGTTTTAGACCATCCGCCCAAAGTTGACCCTGTTTCTGCTCCCCTCTCTCAGGTCCTTCTGTTTATTCTTTCTCTTGCCCAGCAGGGCTCTGCTTTGGCATCTTAAAGTGCTATCTTTCTGCCATCTCAGCCTACCTGCGCTTACCAGATCAGCCATCCCTCTTCAAATCCCCTATTGTCTATAGGTTTTTGAAAGGTCTCCAGCATATGTTTCCACCTTCTCCCTCTATCATGCCTGAGTGGGACCTCAATCTCGTACTTACATTTCTGATGTGCGCTATCTTTGAGCCACTACATAACTGTCCTCTCAGGCTACTTACCATCCAGATGGCCTACATGATGAAGATTAGTGAGCTCCAGTCCTTGTCCTCTAACCCTCCGTACCTAACCATCTTTCCAGATAAGCTGGTTGTACGCACTAGAGCTTCCTTTCTGCCGAAAGTTATCACTCACATAGGTCAGTCCATCACCTTGCCTACAGTTTCTGCATGCTCCACACCCCTCTAAGGAAGAGGAGCAGCTCCACTGACTGGACCCCAAAAAAGCTTTGTCATTCAGCCTT